>NC_089880.1:26820000-27516250 GCF_040182565.1 Anser cygnoides | reverse complement strand
GCAAAGCTATACAGGAGGCAGCATACTACTTCTTACTGACTGCTCTTTAAAGCTCCATCCTGGAAAGGGCTGAGTGCTCTCAAGTCTCCATCTAGTCAAAGAGAAGCAAAGTCACTTTACACATTAGAGTCCAGCTCTTATCTTACAAACTCCATCTGCTATAAAATTACCGAGTGAAATCTGTCATTCTTCATCTGTTTAGCCAAAATGAGAAAATATTGCTAGGATATGACTGAAACTCAAGAGCTGTTAGAGAGGAGTTTGGATCTCATCCTGCCTGGTACTGAGTTCACAACCTAGCTCTTGTGGCATAAGAACTGGCTATTCCCAGCAGTTTTTACATTTATTCTCTCAGTTCTAGCAGAAAAACAGACATTTCCATTCCATCTGTCTCCCCACACACACATTTGTATTGTTGTCATAAACGCAGCCATGGCGTGCAGTCATCAGACTCTGAGACTTAGGACAGACAGGCCGGATTTTTCATGACACTGATACCAAATGAGTGTCACAGTGCCCCAGCATCCTGCAGTGCTACTACAGCTTTCAAATAAGAGGTCAGTAGAAGCTCAGAGGATTGTACATTTCTTATTTTGCTCCTTTTTTCCTAGCCAATCCCACTGGAGGACTGGGGTCACTCATGGCAAACCCCAAAGCCTGTCACAGGCGACCTTGCACTTGCCGGGACCTTCTCCATCCTGCAGAGTTACTTTTTGGCATAAAGGACTCCCATTTCAAGCAAAACTCTCTCCTGGGACCAAACAACTGTGGAAGAGGCAGCAGATACCGCTCTGCTGGGAAGAGAGAGGCATGTGATTGGGAAGAGACGGAAAATGCTGTTTTCCTCCAACCCTTCTCCCCCCAGAGTGGTGGTGCTATACAGGGCTCCTGTACAGCCCTGGAGAGAGAAGAGGTGAGAATGAAAACTAAAGCACAGCAAGACCAAGGCAGACCACATTGACAGCCCCAAAAGGAACATGTATCAACATACAGATGTGTCTATAGTATATAAATCTTTAAAATCACAGTCCTACCAGGATACTATAACAGGCTTTGCCACCAACTTGTGTACAGGCTCAGTATGTTTAGAGGTAAAGATCTGTAGGACTTACTACTTGTGTACTTTACTTAGCTGTTCATAAGATTTAACTAGATCTCCCAGCCTTTGCTTTCCCAGTTCCTGCTATCCCATTGAAATAGACAAAATAAAGAAGAGGAAATACACATAAATTACAAAATCTAGTAACTTGTTCTTTAAAAGAACCATATTACTCAGTTGACCTGTATCTGTACTCATTAGAGACAATAACCTTAATAATTGATTCCCCAACTGCGGTTCAAACAGTTACTATTACTTTTAAACGATGTTTTACATTAATACCAAATGTATTTCTTGGAGTTACATCATATCTCCCATTAATTGTGGAGAGATTCTAAATTTCTTGCATTCCTCATAAATAAATCTACTTATGTTACTGGAAATATATCTGGCTTTTCATTCAGTATGAAGCACTCAGATCTGACCTCACATGACATTAAAGGTACTGCACCATATCTCTCAGCATCATTAAAATAAGCTTTTTATATTTGCTCAAGAACGTGAAGAAAAATGCTTCACATGCAATGCTGTCTTCACTATGGATTTTAGGATGTCTGGGTTTTATGTTTTAAGAATGGCAACACGCAAAATGAAAAAAATAACAAGTTCCTCTACCTGTTTTAAAACCCAAATACAAGAATTGTGACTCTTTCTTTCCCTCCCCTCATTCTTTGCACCTAAAATACTTTTTAGCAAAACCAGTAACAGACTGAAGGGTGCGCAGCTGATCTATGAAACTCAGAAGGGGTAAAAAATTTGGATTCTAAAACTTTGCTAATAAGTTACCCTGAGTCAATTTTCCCATCTATGCTCTTGTCTGTTCTCATTTCCCACAGGTAGTTACAGCATTGGCAATTTGAAGTATTGCATAAATAACTTGCTGGTATTCAGCATGTTGCTTTATTTCCTCTCCTATAATTGAGTTGTGTTGGTTTGACATTTTGATTCAGCATTGTAGAAAGAGCAGACTCAATTTACTGAAATTTCTGTGGTTGATGCATTTAGGGAAAAATAACGATTCCATTTTGCAGTGCATTCATTAAGGGGAAGGTACTTACCTTACGTTTGTTTGCAGAACCAGGTAGTCATCAGGAACAAGAGGAACACATCACTCTCCTTCCTGGGCTAAGCAACAACTTCGGGCAGGGTGGTCCTGACCTAAGGCCCGATTTCCATGTGTTGTTTTTTTTTTTTTCTCCCTGTTTTCCCTGAATGGAGTCCAGTCCTATGGCTATTTGAAAATTATTTGCAGAGCCATTTTGGTACTCTCTTGGTCCTCACCTGAATATAGAAAGGGTTTCCATCTGTTACACACTGCCTGAAAGCAGAGGGAGAATGCAGAGGCAGAAATAATGGCAAAGGACCATGTAATTGTAAGGTGTTATCTGTGGAATCCAGATTATCATATGAAATATGAGAACTGACAACATATTGCTTGTCTGTTGTATAGTATTCTCATCCTATGTTTTCAACACAATATAATATTAACAACTCTTTAACCACCTATTTAATGCCTGTTAACATTTGAAGTCTACTTATATTTTCTACTTATGTTTTCCCTTACATTTTAAACTAAACAAAAAGCTATGAAAAGGACAAATACATCTTCCATGTATACCTACTACGTCAGCATTCCTCCAACCTTAGAGCTATAATCACTTCTGAATTTATTTGACAAAATATTAAATTCCTTACCCGCAACTGAGAGACAGAAGATTTCTTTAAGCTTCAGGCTTATAGATGAAAACTTAAAAGCTTCTCATTTCTATCCTAGGAAGAAGCTGAATCTTTACGCTTTTCCTGCCTCATGTGCGCCATAACTTGAAGGACTGAGTCATCTTGGGAATCTTGAACATTTGCCATGTTAGGAAAACAATTAAAACTGACATTACTCTCATTCAATAAACCTGTGACTTTGTTTTTAGTCCCATAATTTAGAAATTGCAAAGGCCAAAGTTTTCATGAATTATACCTAAATAAGGTGATTAATTATGAAAGTTGTTACAAACTTGACTGATATTGTAGAACCATTATGTCTTTTCTACTTAGACCAATATTACAAGTGAGCAGTCAGTTTTTAATACTGAAATATCTAGAGAATGTCAGGGATGACAAGGGTAGACCACTTTGGAGTGAGCTATTCCTACCAGTGTGACTTCAAAGAAAGATGTAGCCAGTCCCAGAACTACCAGTAGCACCCAGTCTGCCTGGTCCCAAGGAGATCAATCAGAGGCTGGTGCCTGTGCTGCTCTGCTGATATTGGTTAAGTACACAGGGAGATGATGCAGAATTTCTATTCCCCACAGTCACTGAGGCCTATTGCATATTACATCATCCTCTCATTTTTATTTTGGCCTTATGATTAGCAAAATTCCTTCACTTTTAGGGGGAAAAAAGTGCTCACAGCAACTCTTGCAAGTTCTTTTTATTAGCATTGATATGTGTAATGGTAACAGAATAGCCTTGAGTTTGCTTTACTACAGTCATTTAAACAACAAGCTTAAAATGCTCCTTGAAATGCTCCCAGGGCAAAAAGAATAGGGCTATGCCTAACAGGTACATTAAGCCTTATGTCTGTTAAGCACAGGGACACCTTTGTTGTGATTGCACGTTTGAAAGCAGTTATGGGCAACATACTGAATCACCTAATGAAACCAGTGTGGGAGGTATTTTTTGTGGTATTTAGAAACCCTTAATTACAAACTAACTAGCTAATACATTTCCTAAGACAAGACCAGAAAAAAAAATAGGCATTAGAAGTGAGAAAAACACTAGAAGTTTGGGTTTTTTTGGGCCTTCTGGTTTTACAATTTGTTACTTTGGTATCTTAAAACACTCAAAATGAATAAAAAGCTGAGTATCTGAGGGATGATCGTATGAGAAATCAAAGATTTAGAAATTGCCCTGGAAACAAAAAGATAAATATTTTGATCTGCAACACAAGATATCTTATTACTTCACAATTTAAGAATTACAAGACTGCTGGTTCACCAGTTCAAGTTTGTATGAAGTTTAAAAAACTTGAATCCTCTTTGTTCTAAAAAATCTTTTATTAGTGTTTTAAAATGAAAAATACATTTCTCATTTCTATGTGAATCTCAAGGCTGGAATCCTCAAAGGAAACCAGATGGCAAAATTAAAATAAACTGGCAAAAATTGTAATTTTTCCTTCTGCTCTTTGACTGGCACTTTTTGACTAACTTCATTTGGTAGGGAAATTTTCCCATCAAAATAATTTTAAGATCCACGATAACTTTCTGAGGAAAGAAAGTTGGGGAAAAATGATAAATTAAGAAAAATGCAACACAAGCAAATGCCTGATTTTATTGAGGTACTGCACTCACATATTTTTGTGCACCAAGCCAGCACATTTGGTTAAGTTGATCATATTAATGATGTGAGGACACCACATTAAAATGGCACACAGGAACAGCTTAAAACAAAGCTTCGTCAACATGGTGTACTAAATTATGCTCTGCCTAATAACTGTTATCACATTGGAATTGCAGAGGATAAGACAACATAACTTGCATGAAAATGACTAGCAGCCATAGCTGGCATGTGCAAATCAAAATATACTTCTCATTACAGTAGCCATACACAAATACATATCCCAGCACAGCTTCAGGTTGGTCTGTGGTTATCAGCTGTGGTTGTAGGAACCAGGAAACAACTCAGAGTTGGTTAGGTTCTTGTGGGTCACAGTCCACCCTTGTGGCAGAAGAAATCTCTTGAATCCAGTTGGTTCTGCCAACAACTTATTTTGGTGGGGACCTTGTGAAAAAATGCAGCTCTGTACCTGCAAAATAACAAGCACAGTTGAGAATCAGACTGCACAGGGGAAGATTTTCTTCTGCTACACAGCACAGCTAAGGAGATCCTACAAACAAATCCAGAACAAACCACACAGCTCAATGCATTTCACTGGGATTACTTATTCCAAGCATCTCACCACATTCCTAACCTTTACCATGTGAAATATTATACCTCTAAAGGGCATCACTACAGCTATGAACTAAGTGCCTCCTCTAGGAACATAAGTGGATGGGTAGATCTGCTGTTGCTCCTCTGCTTTGTAATTGGGGATTTCATCCTGGATGTGATAAAAACTTAAAAACACAATGGTGCTAGAGCAAGAAAAAAAAAGGCCTAACAGACAAGGCAGTCTTTCATCTAACATTTCTATGCAGTACCTCTTGGAAAATGCACTACTAATATTTACATTAAACTGCCCTTTTTTTTTTTTTAAGGTAGACAATGTGTATCTTTAAACCTGAAGGATAAAAAATATTCAAAACTACATATACAGAATTTCTACACAACGAAATGATTCTACTGCTCATTAAAAAGGGATTGCTTCTGAAGTCTTCTGAAGTGAAGCACAACAGCTGTTGGCACAGCTGGGTTTAGAAGCAGATGTTTGTCTAGGTAGGCAAAAATAATAGGTATGCACTGAAGTCTGGCCAGAAAATCTCAGCTAATTCAGCTACTGACAGAAGTTCTGAGGTGTGAAATCTTGGTTTTCAAGGCAGATGGTTACTAGCAGCAAAGAGCATCCTAGCCAGGCAAGAACATCAGTTCAATACTGGTTCACTGGGAAGAGTGCTGCTTATCTGAGTGATACTTTTCGTAGATCCTAGATTTTCTTTTGCTTCGGGCTCCATGGCGGATTACACATTCTGACTTAAATCAAAATGCACATGACAGATGTAGACTTAGATTTGTACCCTCCCCCTGGCATTGCCTTCTCTAAATACAGCATTTCCAATTAAATATCAGATCAGAAGGGACCTCAGACGTTCCTATTATGGCCATCACTTTCTCCAGACTAGCAAGCAGACCCACACATACTCTGACAGCACACAAGTCTGTTTCTACTCAGAGCAGATGGACAGACATTTCCTTCCCAGACCTGGATGCAGTCTAGCAAGAGCCAGGGTCTCCTGGTGTCACCTTAGAGATGCCTGGGGCTAAGACAGCCTCCCACATACATCAAGGCTGTGAAGATGCTTCACCTATTTCACCTTTGACAAGTGTGAGTCTAGCCTGTTCTTCAAGATCCCTTTTGAAGAAAAGTCCCATCTGCTGCTTCATTGCCTGGTCTAGTATTTCTGGTACCTTTATAGTTTGGAAGATTTTCTATTACTAAATCTGGATCTACTTCAATGTAGAATCCAGCTCATTACTTACCTTGCCTGCCACAGACAAAAAATAATCAGTCCTCTGCTTTACTTATCAGAACAGTCATCTTTTCTTTTCTAGACTTAAGCCAGCTTAAGCTTGATCTGCCTTTCTAAAACCTTTATCATTTTCTCATTTCTGTCTCTTCTCTGGTTTATTAACACCTAAAGAGCATTGCTGTATCACAGGTACTGCCAGCATTAACTGGAATAAATACCACCTTACGTCCTGAATACAGCTCCCCTCCTTAGTATGTCAGACAAAAGATGGGCACAGATCATCAATACTGTTTATTACTAACTATAAATTCAAGATAATTTTTCCCCCCACATTACTTAACCAGTTATTCTCCCTCAGGTGAAAAAGAAAAATCAAATCTTAAAATAAGTACAGTACTTGGCTTTCATCTTTATTGCATTTCACCTTTTTGATTTCAGAGCTTTTCTTCAGGGCACCAAGATAATTCTGAAAGGCAGTTTTATCCCCCAAAGTCTTGCAGCCTCTCCCAGGGTGGCATCATCCATAAATTTTATACAAATGCTCTTTATTCCTGGAGCCAAGCTGTTAATATTCATCTGGAATAGTACTGAGACATCCTTCCCTCCAAAAATGTCTGCAAGTGAGCCACTGAAAATTTTGGGCTAATTTTTCCATATATACTTGTAGTCAGAGCCACTTGTTCCCACTTAACTGACAGACAAAATTACCTTGACAAAGCGATAAACTGGCTTATGATTTGTCTTCATGTCAGATATTTCTCATGTATAACTTAATCATTTGACCTGTTAGCACTACAGGCTTGAATTAACACCTCCAGTTCCTCCCCTTTCCCTTATTAAAGCAAAGACATGTTTGTCCCTTTGATGGAAAAGAACATGCAGACAAGCTTGATCTGTATGGTGAACTACCTGCATAGCCATGGTGTAGGGGTCCTGTTACCAATTTAAAATCTTGAATTTGGCAGAAGAATGGATGTTAAATTTAACTGCCATGTGGCGCTTTCTCACAGCAGTTGAAGGTTTGCAGCTACTGGTGGATGCAGACTGCACAGTGAAGTGGCTCCTCATAATAAGTGAGGGCATGAAATCTGCAACAAGTGGACATCAAAAGCAGAAGACAAAAAAGCAAATAGGGACCTGGAATTTTCCACCAAAACTTCACCTGATTATCAGTTAAAGCTCAGAAAATATCCTTGCCTCCCTTTTAATTTTCACAGAAAGTTCCCAGCTGATGTATTCTAGATCTGGAAGCAAAAAAGGCTGAGCACATGTTTTTCCTTGTTTTAGCACAAAGAGGTCTCATGATAAAGCCAGCCTCATTTTGCCAACAAAGAAGAATTGGATAATTCATGCACAAAAAAAGCTGCTAAGGTTTTTGGTATTGATATAATGCATGCACTCAAACCATACAATGAAGTCCTTTGCAGCTGGCCTTTCAATTCTCGCCTGTTGCTCTGTTTCTGTAAGCAAGTGTTTAGCAGGCTACATTTCAGAGCACTTCCACAAACATCAGTCTCTATAGCATGGAAGAAAGCAGGCAAACTGAGGCACAATGAAATGAGAGGCTCCTGGCCTTACAGAAAGCAAGGCTCCATCCACAGACCTGAACTGTGGTCTCATCTAAGTACTCAGTGCCTGCCTCAGACATTTTTGGATTTTCTTACTACGGAGGGCTGCAGGAGCCTTTTAAGTCCTCCTATGGCATTTTTCTCCCACTATGCATTTCCTTTGCCACAGCAGGAAAAGTGTGTAGAGGGGATTGAAGTTTCAAAATGAGTTTTGTTACCCTTAAAAAATAAGGTAACAAAAATAGCAGGACAAGCAATCTAAACCTACTTGTTCTGCTGGTAAGAGTGTTGAGAAGGATGCCTTTGCACTTATGATGGACAGGATGGCTTTTTTTAAGGGTACAGGAGAAAATACACAAAGCAGGAAACTGACACATTTACTTTCCTACTGATTCAAGAACAACTGCTGAGCAAACAGGACCAATTTATTTCTGGGACAGACAATACCAATCTATGGCATGGATTCCTCACATTCTGTGATGTTTAGCCATAAGCTTTCACCCCCCTGCAGAAAGGGAAATAATGTTTCGTGCCATCTGAAGTCTTCTGCATTATTCATTAATTCCTCTCAAGTCTGAAGTACAATTCTTCTGTATTGGAGTACATTTTAAATACTATTTTGCACGGTCTGTGCCATAGGCAGTTTGACCTTTAAACATGATTTCAGCATAAAAATCAAGTTAGCATATGAAGCCTCATTTTTTGCATGATAACCCTGTTCATTTCTCTATCAGACTTGACTCAGCACTCATAGGCAGCATCACCAAAAAACAGAATATGACTAAACTACCAGATACTTCACTGCTCTTACCCTTTGCCATACAGAAGCCTTTCTACCAGTTCATTACAGAAGAATTTCTTTTGAATAACTTACAATGGCTGCATCCTTAGTAAGGTCTAGTGCAGCTTGGACTGCACCAGGGAAAGGACAAAGACACCATCGGGGGAATGTAATGTTCTCTAGCCTACAACCATGAAGTACTCGTGTACAAGTAAATCAAAATTTCTGTTCACGACAACGCAGTCATCTCTTGCGTATCTTCACAAAGGAGTATGCGTGTATGTCATGCAGAGATGGTTATAAGGTCCGCAAGTGTGACTCAAGGTCCCCCAGACTTTTGTTAGTGCTTTTCGCAAAGCTAAACACCCATATAAAGAACCATAGCACTTTGAAGAACACTTTTCTGATCTGCATCACTACGTACTGAACAGAGCAAAGGATATAAAGATACAATAGAGAATGGTGGAAAAGTGTTGTTACCATACCTGTTTCCATACAGCACTGGTAGCATCCATCCAGTACTTGTATTTTTTAACATATAGAACTCCCTCTAGCCTCACTGTCTGAAAAACAAGAGCATTTAGTAAAACAAGTACGATTATTATTCTAATAGTTACAAGTAGTAATACATAGAAGTACCCATTGCACTAGAAAAAACATTGAAGACCATTGCTCAAAGCTAAACAGGCAAATTCTAGCTGATAAGCCTTTTGCAGAATCTGAAATTCTAATAAAATTTGCACATCTATCTTATTGTTATATTTACTAACAAACTATAAATTACTTATGTAAAAATTCAACAGTTCTACTTCCTATTTTTAACAAGTCTGAGCCACGCAATAACCAACTTTTTGACTACTGTATGAGGGAAGTAAGGCATACAATAATCAATCGTATGTTTAATGAAATACAAAACTCCATCTGAGATGATACATTTTGAGTGAAAATGCATATAAGTACTGCTTTCATAAATGAGCATGCACTGAATGCTGCAGGGGTACTGACACTGTACACCATCTGATGTGAGACAGCCTTCATCCAAAGGCAAGACTACTCTAGTTCAGAAAAAGCAGGGCTAAACTAAGTTCCCAGGTAGAACCCATCATCCTGAGACCTAAAAGCCTCTGAAGCTCCTAAAAATTGCTTTCATTTTTATTGCCTATAGAAAGAGCAGAAGAGAGGCTGCTTTTATTGTTCCTTAGGCCTGAAAGCAGCTAACCAGCCAACTCATAAGAGACTCTGGTCTTGCATAACTTCCACGCAAAAGAAACCCAGGCATGATGAAGATAAGCACTCAGGCTTGTCAATGAAATCCTTCAGCTTTTTCAAAGATCTCTCAACCTTGGCAAAGCAATGGGCTTTCAATTTCTGGCAGTCTACCTCATCAACAGCTAAAGCTATCAGAACTTCAGTGTGAAATAATTGCCATTCAGAGCAGTCAAAGCAGCAATATAATAAAAGTGAAAACAGGACAAGGAAAAAGTCAAACCAGCACTTAAACGCAAAGCAATGCAGTCTGAATAAAGCTCAAAACAACATGGGAGATGGTTAGGAAAACACAGATCTCTCAACATCGTGAATCCTAATACCTGGAACTGAGAAAGAGAATACCTACGTGAACCCTGCAGTCTGGCACAGAAATACAAAGCATGAGAAACACTGCTGTCCTGGCAATAGAATAGACCAAGAGCTAATAACACAGCAGAAAAACCTGAGGGAAAAAGTTAAACAGCAAAACATTCAAAAGCATAATGCCAGTTTATAATTAAAATACAGCCATCTTGTAAGAGTTCACTGGGCATTTTGTTCATCCCACTCAAGCGTTTATTTAGGCTTCTCTAGGTAGCAGGTGCTATTTCCACTGTCTCTCTCCAGGACAGGTGTCAAGTTTTCAATTTGCAGATTAGTAGCAGTTTGCTGAATGTGTGACTTTTGCTTTGACAGCTTGCTCAGCTTAAGTAGCTCCAAAGGAGGCTTTGCATTTCCTGAAAGCCCTATAAACTGCATTCTCTGGAAAACAAAACAAGATGTAGGAAGTGTGGTATGAAGTAGGCTGAGTTAGATATTCATCTGGATGCTTAATACTGTCTCATAGGCTATAATTACAATAACTCATTGGTCATCTATTGCCATTCAGGTACGTTGAAGCACTTTAATAGCTAGTAAAAAAAAAATGGTTGAATTTGAGTTGATAAGGGAGAAAGCAAGAGACTTCTTTCCATGAATTATTTCCCTTTTTCATCTTGTTCTACTTATAAGGCCTAAGCAAATAAAATCCAACAAGAGAACAAACATTCACTTTATTTCCTAAAACTTTACTGGTTGAACTAACTAAAGCCAAATTTAAACATTTAGGAAGTCCACAACAAAAGCTGAAACTTATCACACCACTTCCTGCCATCAGAACTTGCAACCAGATTTCACATGTGTACGTTTCTCACTTATATGTGAAAATAAATCTTACGTAAGCCTAGCCATGCCTGCTTCTACTCCAGCTCTGTGATCAGACACCTGTACTCTTAGAGCAGAAGCTTCTCTTTCTGCCACTGATCTGATAACATGCATGTATGCTACTAAAGCAATGTCACCTTATGCCAATGCTTCCTTGGTTCTCTCAGATTTGTATTCAACTGAGAACATTAATTTCTAACTAATACCCAACAAGGTGACCTTTGTAGTCAGTGGATAATGTATTGTACTGGCTAACCTGCATAAATGATCTAATTCTTTTAATTAAAAAAATAAGTGTTAATACAACTGACCATCAAGAATGTCATCTTTGGAAAGAATTGTGAAACCCAAAGCTTTTAGTCAGCATTAAAGTCTAAGCCACAAATACTGGCTGAAGTAGCCACAGGTTCTCCTGCACCAGTAGGTGACATGCATTGTTCCTGTAGGTGTCTGCTCATCCACTGTCTGGGCACAAATGTAAGGCATGAAAAAGAATTATTCCTCCCTGACAAGGAAATGCATTTAAAACTTTTGAGATTCTTATCCCTAGAATGAAATCACTACCATATGTTTGTGTACTTGAACAGGAAATCCAGAACAACTAACTCATTCAGCCTCTTGCTGATGATGGGATTTATTTGTTGCATCCTTAATAAGGATTGTGAAATTTTACATTCTTCCTGCTAATTAAATATATTAAGCTTGTGCTAAATATTTTCATTTGAGTTCATTACAGATTTCGTTTAGAATATAGCAAAATAAATTGACTACATCCTAAGGCCACCATCAGAAAGAAAATGTATGGTTGGATTCTCCACAGGTGTTTTTGATGGAACGTTATCTCCTCCAGAGGAAAAGCTTTATTCTGTCAATATCCAGCCTTACCTGCCATCTGTAAGTGTAAGCCTGTATCCAGCTTGCTGCGAGGCTTTGTGCTGATAAACAAGTAACAGAGAACACACACAGTGATGATAAAAGCAAACAGGACCACTGCTGCTATTGACAGGCCCACAAGCGCTCCAATGCTAAGAGAGAAAACAAAGAGATTAGGTGTACAAACATGCTGGGATAGCCATCGAAGTAGTGGTCAGGATGATGCCCAGAGTTTACATGTACACAGGTGAGGGAATGGCTGTATATTTTTACCGTACATAGAAATTTAGAGCTCAATACTTAGTTTGCATATACTGCATTATTTCTTTGCCCTCAAAAGGGCCGATGACATTACACAGCAGTTGAACACCAGGCCCTTTGTGATTTTTCACGTAACCTATGCATAGTATCCCTCAGCTTGATTTCAATTAAGTTTATGAAAATCAGAAAGAACTTAATGCAGTAACTGATGCCAGCGAACCAAACTACTCCAAAGCAGTGCATATTCCCAGATAAACCAAATTCGGGAATACAGGCACTGTGCTTCCCAATTAAAAGTACAGTCTGAAGGATGCACAGCCTTCACACAACATTACTATCTGTGCAAAAGCTGAGAAAATTAACAATGGTCTTCCCAAATAGACAAAAAAATCAAGGTATTTCAACAAGAAAATTAATGCAAGCTACTGAAAAAAAGTCTTTTTTTTTGCCTTTTTTTTTTTTGCTTTAACTTTCCCCAATTTTTGCAATTCCTTAGCAGAATTTTGACCAATTTTGAGAGAGTTGCTAAATATCACATGCAAACACAAAGTGGAATTCCAGAGCTCCAGGCAGTTGATGCAAACTCCTTTCTTCTCAAACATGACTATTAAAGCTGCATTTTCAACCTGAAATACCACATTTATTGCAAGAAAAGCTTATCATAGGACTTTAAGCAAAGTACTTGTTTGTAACAGGCTTTTCTCCAAGGCTGACATGTCCATTAAAAAAACAGGATAAATGTGAAAGCCACATTATTCAGTTCTACTAGCAGCTCTGTAGATCGGGGTGGAGTACTGTGATCATTGTTGTGCCTCTTGGTTAATACAAAGAATCTTGAATTAAGGTGGGAGAATCACAAAATCATTTAGGTTGGAAAAGACCTTTAAGATCATCAAGTCCAACCATCCTCCCAGTACTACAAGTCCACTGCTAAACCATGTCCCTAAATGCCACATCCATACATCTCAAATACCTTCAAGGATGGCAACTTCACCACCTTCTTCTGCGATCTTTGTAAAACTAACAATTAAGTAATTTACACATTAAGGCATCAAACAGGCAGAAATAGAATATTCAGGAGGCCAAACACATGGCAGTATCTGCAGATTTTACCAGGATATTACATCCGCAGGAGAGAAGTTACTTTATACTGCTTCCATAGTCACTCAGTGAGAAAGTGTATGTACATACAGCAGTGTCTTTAGTAGTTTCCTTATTTCCAATCCTTCTTTTCAAGTCTTTTCCTAATAAAAAAATTTCATGCTGAAATAAAGGGCCAACTGCAATACAGCCCACCTGTCATTCACTATACTCTTGGGCTACTCAGTGCTTTCAGTGTACCTGTCTCTGGTTCTACAGACCAAGCCAAAGACTTAAGAAATTAAACAGTGGCACTTGGATCACAGTTTGAGGCTCAAGAATCCTTATATTACTACCCCAGTATATTTACAGTTTTAACATAGAAAAAGGATAGAGATTAACGTCTTCAGTTCTATGGTAAGAACTCTAGTGACAAAAAAACCCTAGAGTTTTACATGAACATATTAAGTATATTTTTTGGCTCAAACAGAGCATAGAGGCTGGAAACGTTCTGATTAATATGGCATTTGATGACATTCTTACAATCAGGGATCTCACATGGGTTCTGGCCTCATTTTTTCATTTGAAACATCTTGACTCCAAGGACAAAACAGAAGCAATGCACTACACTGGGCTGAGGCGAGCAGCCAAACCAAGAACGATCTCCAAAGCTGATTGATTCCATGCAAGAAAGTAACACATACCGGGAGGTTCTTCAGAAATAGGTATCTGTGCTTTTTCATTCTGTTAGTATTAGCCCTATTTTAAGATTTCTTTCAAATAACAGTCTGCAGTGCAGGACAAAAGAAGTTGCTTATCTCCTATCCAAATGTTAAGCAGAGTCAGCTGTTCTAAAGCTGGCTAAATCAGGTACATATTACTTTTTTTTCCCTTCTATTCAGGCATCCATTACTTCAGTTGTAGCTCTCCTCCATGCAGAGACAGATGACAAAGTTAAGCGATACAGCTGAGCACTGTGCAGCAACAATGCCTTAGCATTATTATTGTGCAAGATACCTTGCGAGCTATGAACAGCAAAGGTAAGAAAAAACAGTTCTGGGGAAAACTCTCCAATATTTCCTATTACAAATCAAAGATTTATAATAGGTTACACATCGCTAAAAATGCTTGTTATGCAGCAGCAATGTGAAGAGATCTTACCCAAAAAATGGAAATTGGCACCACAAAACCAAATACAGACATCCTAGATATCACTTCCTAAAGCAATCAGCAATTAAGAATCAGGTTGTACTTAGTTTTCAAACATAGTATGTCAATACCAGATTGTTCTCAATGTGCTGAAGCAATCAGACCTCTTAGAGTGTATTATTAATTTCTAAAAGGTTGATTTGGGGTTAAAGTTTGGGAGTGAGATTTTTATTTTTAATTTATTGAATTAATTCAGGGGAATTTAAAATGCCTTCTACATTTCTGAACACTGAAGCATCCTAAGACAGTGACTTTTTTTTAATGGTTAAGATAGTTATCAAACAAAATACCAAAATAGCCATCATTTTAACGATCACCCTTCCCTGAAAATAAAGACAACCCTTCAGCAGGTCCCCTGCCTTCTCCAGCAATTACTCCACCTAGTAGTAATGTAAAGCTCTTGTTAAAAAGATTTTGCCATCTTCACTTTAAACAGTAGGTGTTTAAAGTCTACACAGCAGTCCACATAACAGCCCACAGGTCTCAGGATGAGTCTTCAAGATCAGGCTTCTGGCAGCACAGATATTAAACAAGAAAACTTAAAAGTTGCTCTTGTCCACAGCTGCAGCCTCACTAGCATTAACAATTCCCCACCCACCCTCAGACCTAGCAAAAAAGCAGCTGTGAAGGCCTAGGGGTAATCCTGGTGCCATTTACACAACATGAACAACTGTAAGTTTGACAGAAGATCCCCAGACCAAACAAAGCTCTCCCAGGTTTTTTCTACATACAGCAACGACACAGCCATACCACAAGCATCGCTGGTGCTGTTACACTGAGCTCCATGTACACACATGCAGTGCTGCCACACCTGCACTGCCAGAGGCTTTATTGAGCAGAGAGGCTTCACCATCTGCAGGCTCCCCAGGGCTCCCTCTGTGCTGTCCGGAGAGCTCCTTTGTGGGTCAACATTTCTTGCGGTGGAGGCTCAGCAGACACCTGCAGCTATTTTGAGTCCTTAGAACTAGTCCGTCCACACCAACAACAGCTAGGAACAATTTAAATATTGGCTAAGCAGATGCAGTACGTCCACCGAAAGATTAAAAGGAAGCTCATGAGTCATCTGGATCTGAGTGAAACAAATGTTCCTAATACCATTGCTGCAGTGATGTACCGTACGTAGTACTTGAGAAGCAACTGATAAATATTAACAGAAGACTGGAAGAACGGGCAGACAGGAATAAAAGACTTGCTATTTTGGAAAGCCAAAACACTCTCACAAAGATCTGTACAGCTGAGCAAAGCCTGGCTAGAGCATTAGGTCACTGTGGTTCTACAGGTGTTAATGAAGTACCCTGAATGAGAGCTATACTTGGCCTGCCTCAGTTTTAATCAAATATTATATGAAGCTAACAGAAAAGACTTTGGAATGGATGCTGTAATTCTATTTGATACTGAAAGAAGCCATACCACTTGCAAAATAAACTTTGAGCAATGACAAAAAAGAATCTTAAGATTTTTAAACAAAAGGTATTGACCAAACACAACAGCATCACAGTTCAATTCAAGTGCTACCTGCTCAGCACTTCCCCCTTCCACTCAGTTTGGAGGTAAAGATGTCCTAAGTACATGTACATAGCTCTGAAGGGTAACCTGTTCAGTGCTCTGCTCACTAGTGATTTCTAGCATCTGTTTTGTGTTTCAGAAGCTGCAAAACCTTCTGGCAAATTCTGCACACTGCTACCTTTTTGCTAGTGTTCACTTCCCTGTTCCATGGGCTCCTGACTTGACACAGGAAAAGACATCCTTCGCTTTTCCTCACTGAGGTCAGCTTTTCCAGAAAGGTAGAAAGAGCACCTAAGACCACAAACCAAAAGAGATAAAACATTACTTGATCTTAACTACCAGGGAAAAAAAAAAAAAAAGAGGATAACCAAGAAACAACTAATATTACAGATAAAAAGTTTAAAAACTATGTAACTTGTAAGAGTTGCTCAAAGGTATATATATATTTTTGTGATTGTCCAGCAGCTCCAAGGACAGCAGGTGTTAGGGAACTCAAAGATCAGTTCTTGCAAGAGTGGGAAGGGAAAAGAAGGTTCAGTTTTGCCAAGGATAAGTGAAGCATATAGCTATAAACTTAGTACAGACAGTAGTGATTTGGCAAAAAAAATACCACCATAAGCCTGCAAGAAACAATCGCTTCAGGTTGCCTAGGCTGCTGGTTTCTTCAGGAATTACTTCTGTCAGTGCTGGCTGCCAAGTGGTTTGGCAATGTGTCTCCCACAGCAGGAAAAACACAACAGAAACGCACATTAACTGCCTGAAGCTGTTCCTGGTGTGTCAAACAGAAGTAATCCCTGAGATACCACCAACCACTTGGTGGTGCATTCAGCCACTGCTTTGAAATTAATGAGTGCAGCCAAGCAAAGGAAGATGCAGGATGAGGAATTTCAAGCTCTGGAGTAAAGAAAAGCTTGCAACAGTTTCCCTAGAGGATCTTTCAGCTCCTTTCCCTTTACCAGTAGTTTCACAATCTCCAGACTTATCTTGGCTGGGTTTGGCAAACTCTTGAAGAATTTTAAGACTTAAGGGTTAAGTCTTAAGAGTGCACCCTCAAAAGCTGTAATAAGCACTTGAAGGATTATTTTAACTTATGGTTCTGATGTAGGCAACAGCCTGAAACAAAGACAAGCAAAGCATGGATCACCAAAATATTGAGAGCAATCAGAAAAATGTTATTTTAAACATGTTTTCTTTAAATGCCTAATGGAGCTGTCATGTACAAATATATACAGTTTAAGGTGCTGCAATACTGTACAGCTTCCAGCATGTTAGGAACTAAAAATTGTCCTTTGATTTGTTACTGGGAAAGCACTTCAGTAAACAGAATCTAACCATTCAGTTAATTTGCTTAGAGAAGTAAATTACATTTATTTGCCTTTTCTCTCTGAGGGATAAAAACAGTTATGGCAGAATTTAAGCACAACCAAAACCACACCAACTGCAGTTTCCTCAGACCCCATCAATAGCTTAGGGCCGCCATATTGAAAAAAGGAACAACAACAACAAAAAAAAGGAACAAATCCTGAAGTTTCAAAGTTTTGGCCCAAATTTCTGACTCAGAGGCTTAGCAGTCACTTCTCAGACCCTAGAAGATCTTTGTAAGTGAAGTTCCTTCAGAGAGGTACTTCATTAGAGCCTCTCATAGGATTTTGCCCTTTGAAGTACTTTCTGAAAGACCTAGCTTTAACAGCCTTCATTACACCAATCCTGGTGCAAGAGCATAACAAATCTTCATTATACATTAGTTCTGCCCTCTTAAGAAGGCTTCCCATGACCAAAACAGACTATCCAAAAAATTATACCATATGAAGTTAAATAGCATGGTTATTCAATGAGAAAAATGTAAGAAGGACACTTGGGAACATCCTCTTACAGCAGGAAAGCTGAACAGTTCTGTCAGTCTTCAGAGATGAAGATGCTTGGGAAACACATGTTCAATATCAGACAAACTAGATTTTAAATAATTATACGTTCTCATTTAACTTGTCTAGTATTTGGTAAGTCTACAGTACTGGACAGCAAGAGCCCTGAAGGAATTCTCATGTGAAATTGCAGGACTGCTGGCCAAGGCACTCCACATAAGGCACTCTGTCAGAGGACTGGCAGACTGGAGATGCAACTCCAAGCTAACATAGGGCTCTAGGGGTGAAACCAAAAGCTAGACTAGCAAGCCTGACTTCCACTTGGGCAAGAAAAAGGTCCATAAAAAAAAGAGTAAGACCACTAAGCCAAGAGATAAACACAGCACCCTAAGCACCCACTTACCCAGTGGCCTGGACACTCAGGACCAAGCCTATACAGCTGGTGGCCCTCAGGAGAGCTCTCTGAGCTCTGAGGGGGCTGCTTCTCTGTTTCTCCTTCCCTTGGGAGCTGCCATTAAGCTGAGGCTCTTACCCTGCACCAGGCCAATCCACGTTGATCCAGGCCCTCACTTGCAGATTTACCTCCTGATCTGACCTTGGGCTTGCCAGGTGGGGATAACCAGGCTGTGACTGACTGGTTACTGTCTCCAGACCTACCCCTGACTTGCTCACTTGATTTCTCAGCTTGCCCTTGGGCCTGTGTCATCACACTGGACTTGTCTGGCAGTCACAGGGATGTGTCTGGTCCTGGCTACTGCTCCGACCAGGCCTGTCCTGCTCACCTCACCTGGATACAAGGGACAGGTCCCTTGCTAGTGAGGTCACCTCCTCAGCCACCTTCTTACCACGCTGTGCCCTCAGGAAACTCCTGGTGCTGACTGCTTCCAGACACAAGCTTCTGTAAAACAGTCGGCATCACTGCAGGGGGAAAATACTGCCTCACTAACCTGTGGGAAGGAGTCTGTGAAGTGTCAATAGGCAGATGGATAAAGGAACCCTGCATACATTGCCAACGGCTTTTTGAAAAATCTAACTATAACCCACACACAGGAGGTGGGACTAAAAAGACTGAACTGACACAGGATTGGGGAAAGTATTCTGTTCCAGATCCAAAATGGCTTAAAAGAATAAGGAGCAAAGCACAGGGCTAGGTGGTCCCTTTCCAGTACAAAAAGTCAGTGCTGAGACTTTTTATTCAGTCTTCATCTATGACCTGGAAAAGAACAAAGTCTGAGTTTGATGACCCTAAGCTACTACAAGCGATCATATTCTATGAGGGCAGGGAGTGCTAGAAGGCTCACAGGAAACCAACTGAGCAGGCAAAAACAATGCAGACGAACTTCAATGTACATAACCTACTGAGAAAATATACACAACCAAGCCTAGATGATTAAGTCAGAACTGCCAGTTCTGAACGCAAGAAAAAATGTTTTAGAGTCAGTGACAGTTCAATAAAATCAGTATCAACATGAAGCAACAGCCAAAGACATCAACAAAGCATCAGCCATCAAAAGGAAGGATTTTGAGACCAAGACTGAAGGCAACATTTTGCCACTGTGTAAAACCTTGCCTTACCCACACATCTTGAGTATGCAGCTCCAGATTACGCACCTCAAGAACAGCACTGTGAAAAGGCAACTAAAACCATCAATGGGACAGAGTAGCCCAAGGATAACCTAAAATGGAATAGGACTTTAAAGACTGAACCACTAGGACTGTTTAAGTTTGGAAAGATGAAAGCTGAGAGCTGATGCAAACGCTTATAAAGTTTTGAGCGTTGTGCATTAACTAAACATGCAGTTGTTGTTCACTAAATCTCACAATGCTAGAGGGCACTCCAGAAAATTACCAGGAAACAAAACTATAGAAGCTTTCCTTCTATAAAGCTAGTAGAGGGATCTATCCTCAAAGAGCAGGTAGTGACTGGTACTACTGGGACTGCAGAAGCAAGTCCAGAAAGGGTTTAGGTACACATGAGGATAACAAGACCATAAGGGAATACACAGCCAGCAGGGATGCTGGGCAGCCTGAGGGAAACCAGGCACAGACAGCACCAGACTGGTGTGTGCTCCCCTACCAGCACCTCTGGAGATCCAGACGGACCCCAGAGAGCATAAGTATGGTTACCTGCCATTTTCCAAATAGAAACTTATTCATTGTTAGATCTTACTACACACACAGAAAAGTAGTTGAAGTCACTAGAACTTTATGCACAGACCAGCTTACAAGCTCTGGCCACAAGACCCAAGTTCCCCTCACACCAAAAGCACGGAGGGATGCTCCGTCCACAGGCACCGAGCATCTCCCAGTGCCTCACTGCAGGTACCACGAGCCATCTCCTCCAAAACCCACCCTGGCGCAAGCAGAAGCCCCTTTTGGAAGTAAATGCAGCCTGAAAGGCTACAAGTACCTCAGAAATAGACTCTCAGGCAAGTCCGGACCAACACGGGTCCCTCACCCTCCGGAGCAGCCACCCAGCCTCGCCGGCGGATCCCCCACCTCCATGCCGGGGCAGGGCGGGCGCCGCTGCTCCCCTACCTGAGCCACCACATGTAGCTGTGCTCGTAGGGGAAGAAGCTGTGGGGATCATCGCAGCAATACTTGACGTCCTGGAAGCCGCAGCAATACACGGCGCGGGCGTCGCCGCCCGCCCGCGGGCAGCTGAACCCGCTCACCAGCACCTTGTCGGCGTTAAGGTAGCTGCTGCACTCGGCGCTCATCGTGCCGTGGCCGCCCGCGGGGCTGCCCGCTGCCTCAGCTCCGCCGGCACCCGGGCTGGAGGTGGGGCGGCGAGCGGGCGGAGCTCGGCCGGCCGAGGGGCTGCGGGGCCGTGAGGGGCGAGGAGCGGGGCAGGCGGCGGGAGGCAGCCGCCGGTCCCCTCAGCGCCCTCCCCGGGCGGCGCCGCAGGGAGAAGCGGCGGGAGCCGGGCGCCGCCCGCGCCCTGAGGTGAGGGGAAGAGGCGGGAGCCGCCCGCCCTGAGGGGGCTGCTCGCAACAAGTGCTCTTGTCGATGGGGTTTGGTTTTCCTTCAGCGGTCGGTCCGAAGTCGAGAAGAGACTTCGAGGGTCCACCTGCGCCTGCAAGCCTCAAAGGGGTCTTGGTGAAGCCAAAGTGATGAGGTCGTTGAGAGGGATCACACCTTGGCAGCTATGCTCAGAGCCCCTTGGTTTTATGAGGGGTAAAAAAAACCCACATTATACTTTGCTTCTACGAGACCTGTCTCCAGCTCATTTCTGAGGATACTTCCTCTCAGTATTTTAAACTTTAAAAAACAAAAAAAAGCAATGGGACCCAGGCACTCATAGCATTATCTGTTGGAAAGAATATATCTAAGCTCAAGATGGGACATGTGCATCTATCATGTACCTCTGGTTGCAATTTGGCTCACAGAAGGAAGAATAAGAAAAAGTCCTCTGGAGAGCAATGGGTGTATGCTGCACCCTGTAAAGACCCAGTACTTAGCACTGCTGAGGGGGGTTTCTGGATTACAATAGAGGCTTTGCCACACGTGACCTTCTCAACAAAAAGTTCAGTTCTTAGAGAGGAAGGGAATTTGTATGATATTAAGAGAGCTTGAATTGTATTAACAAGAATTGAATTGTATTAACAAGACCGCAATAATTCAACTAACACTTTACATTTCTATTTCAGGTCTTACCTTGAGATGAACAAGTGGAAGTTTCCTGTCTTCTAGCTAACTAGAAGGAAGCAGCAAGAGCCAGGAGCTAGAGCAACTTCAGGAGGAGCAGTATCCTCATAAGCCAGGGCCCTGTCCCACACCGGGTCTGAGCAGGGCCTAGCTGGTAGCAGCTGCCATCAGTAGGCCTAGGCAAGGTGAGACACTGAGTCGAGTCCAGCGTTGACTCAGGAGACAAAACGTGAGGTATGTTACCAACAGCATAGGTCTAAAGTTCATCCAGGAGGACCAGCAGTATGCTAAACTAGCAGGAAACAGGACTGAGCACAGACATACCTCTAGTGTAGCTTAGGGAGGGTTAAGTTGCCTAGGCATGAACTTAAATGGGAATCCTGCACCAATGAGCAGAGAATGTGGCTGGAGGATGGCCCAGGTGAGGCTGGTCAGGGCTTGGTAATAGACACTTTGAGCCCTGACACTGATATCTTCCAGTCCTACATGCAGTTCCTCTACTTTAGGATGTTTTAATGTACTTGCTAAAAAATATAAATATTCTTTGGTTGTTTAGTTGGTTTTGTTTTGCAAAATCAACCCTGACTCTGCACCAATTGAAATGAATACAGAAATTCAGTTTGGTTATTGAATTACAGATTTGCCAGAAATGGCGTGCTTCTTACTTACCAATCTTTTATGATGTGACATTGGCTCAGTCATTTAACTTAACTTTGCATTATTTACCCTGCATGCAAAATAAGATTATTTTTAATTTTAGAGGTTCAATTATATATTGTAAAGCAATTTATACTTAAATAAACTGTACAAATTCTAAAGAATTTTAGTATGTAATTTCTGCATATAGGGGATGATTACAAGGATTATTCTGAAACTGAGATGCACAGTTGTAAGGAAGTTAGAAATTATGGACCTATTATTTCACACCTTTCAATTTAAGCAGGATAGCCATCAGATATAGCACCTGTAAAATGTGTAAATTGTTTGATCTTTTAAGCATCGATTCTATGTTAATAGAAAATGATATAGAAATAGAAATAGAAAATGATACATTCATAGGCTCATAATGAATTGTCACTTTCCATCACAGTTTGAATTTACCCTGACTGAAACTGAAGATTAAAGAAATAGAACTTAGGAAAACAGGGATGAAGCAGTGACTTCTAGATATCAGTGAACAAATAATACATTAAAAAATCTTCCCACAATTTTCATTGTAAACTTGAACCAAAGCTTATTTATTTCCTTTGTTTGGTTCAACTTCTTAGCCAATTTAGATTCAGTCCTTTTAAGAGGATTTTTTTAAAAATCAAATGCTGATTTGTTTTATAATTATATCAATATTTTTAAGTTATCCTTTTGACATATTTTTGTGTACCTTGATTCACAGTCCTTTCACTCAACCATCATAGAGAACATTCATTCTAGTTTATAATTCAAAGAAATTCAGATATTAATAGCAGCAGGAACCCTTTCCTCTTTAACTTTTCCACACAACTGTTTTTTTTATTTTGGGTGTAGGGGGAATCATCTGTTGTTAAAGTTCTGCAGCAAGAGAGAGGCTATTTATAGATGCCTATTTACAATTGCTTCTTATCTTGCCAAACTTGATTATTAGGACTAAAGTTTTCTGTCCTGAGTTACTGCCTCCTGTTGTGTTTTGTTTTTTTAAAATTTCATTCAGAGGTATGTTGTGAGGCTAGAAGACATGGGAGAGGGATCGAGACTGAATGAGAAGTCCAAAAAAGAGAAACAGGGATTCCAACGAAAGAGTTAACAGAAGGGAGATGGAAACAAAGAAATGGAAGAAAGTTCTGAAGGCTGAGGTAGGGGAGTGACAGCTTATGTGGTAAGACAGAAATTGAGTGAAAGAATATATTAGGGACAAAGATATGTAAGGTCTGATTTAGGTGGGGTAGGAAACTGAGAGTGTGATGAGAAGCTGAAGGATCAGGGGCTGGGATTTAGTAGTTAGTGAGAACAGGGCTAGGATGAAGAGATGGGAATAGGGGAGAGTGACCATTGGCAAATTGAAAGGACAAGGCAAAGAGGACCAAGTTTTGGAAGAACAGGAAGAAGTCTGAGCACACCAGAGGTCACTTATGTATGAAGCTTGGAAATGAACACAGGTTTCCTGCTTGTCTCCCTTCCTTTTCTGTCAGCAAAGGCATTAAATCCTGTGGTAAAATATGTACTTCATTTAGTTCTCTTCCACGCATATGATAACTAACAATGACTGTTATGTATTTCATTAATACACATGGGAAAGTTCTGTATGATAGTTTGAAATAAGCCAGCTGACTTGTTGTTGCCAATACGAAATTCCTCTCATATTTTATATTTGTTTTCAAACATAAGAAATTATATGTAGAAAGTTACATTCAAATAATACTAGGTTACTCGGAATTTAGAAATGCCAGACTTAAAATTGATGACATGATCGCACACTATTTTTTTTATCAGATTCTATTTCACTTGGCAATGCGGTTTTTAAGTATTTTATTTTTTTATTCTTTTCTAATGCATGGTTAAAAGTTTATCTGCTACATGTTTACTGCAACTACAGTGAATAACGAATTATTTGAGCCATGTCTTTGTTCAAATAGTTACGATGGCTTCACAGATATTAATTAAACTTTCCAGTGTCCTGTGAGATGAAGGAATGGGATATTTATCTATTTTGCAGATAGCAGAATATTTCATTACCTACCTGTCCCTCATACCTGACTCTGGAGGCAGAAATATCTATTGCAAGTCTCAATCATTTTTCTTCTGGTAGGAAAGCCGAGGAAGCATACTTATTATTCATAAAATGCGTGAGACCTTTGAGCAGAGAATTATAAAAAAGTTCAAAGTACTGCTTCCAATTACTACAACAGCATTTTATTAACGTGCAAAAATATTATTAACAGCCCTGGAGAGGGACCTTTTCTGTCTGTACTTGGCTGACATCTGGAATGCATGTTTCCTCTGCATTTAAAAATGCATTTTAAAAGTGTTCTGATTTTAAAAAAGTCAAGATACTGCAAAATTACGTAAGCAATCAGAATCATAATATAAGCATCAGTTCAACCTCACTGTTGATGACAGTGCTCTAAGTTTGATGGGAAAGAAGTCAAATAGTGTATTCCTTCTTGGTTCATGTGTTACGTATAATTACAGGAAGATGGGAATTTGGACTTTTCACTTCTGATATTGTTATTGTGTTAGTCACAAGCAATGACATGCCTTTCTTAACATTTTTATTTTTTCTTGACAGTTCAGTTTTATTTCCTAGCTGCTAAAGCTCATTTTTATTCCTCTCTGGTGCTGAAGATGAGTTTGTTTTCCATCTTTGGAATACCACATGATTTGGGGATGATCTAAAGAAAATCAATTTGCATAGCCCTTCTACCTTTGTCTGAAACTAGAAAGCCATATTGAGTTTCAAATCCCTTTTAACTTTGGCAGTAGAGATAAAGAGCTGTTGTCCAACATCAATGGATACTTCAAAGGAAAAATAAAAAGTATATTCCTTTTTGGTTTTGTATGTCTTCAAGACACTTTACAGGTCTTTCAAATCAATTACATTTTCACAAAGTTGTTAACCACAGAATGGCTGAGGTTGGAAGGGACCTCTGGAAGTCCAACCTGCCAGCTCAAGCAGGCCTGCCCAGAGCAGGTTGACCAGGATCATGTCCAGGCAGCTTTGGAAGATCTCCACAACCTCTGTGTACAACCTGTGCATAGTAAAAAAAGTGTTTCCTGATGTTCAGATGGAACCTCCTGTGTTCTAGTTTGTGCCCATTGCCTCTTGTCCTGTCACTGGGTACCACTCAATATAATAATAATATGCAACTGAGGCATGTGATTATCTCTTGTTTACGTGTTCCTCCTGATTACAGCACCTCATTACTGCAGAGCTGTAATGGGTGGAAGTGGCTCTGAGTGATAGACTAGGCCTTTTGAAACTGTGCCACATGAGCACATGTCAGGTCTCCACCTCATCAGTCTTGGTTTGGTGAAATGCTCACTAGTTACATCTCAGATGAATGATTCATTTCATCTGATAGCCTTAGTCAGTAGTCAGATGTTCTCTTAGAAATTGGATGGAATACTAAGATCTGTTCTATCTGTTCGTCCTGTCTCTTAGATACTACTGTCCACCTAAAACGGTTGACAGAACAGCCTGAGCATGATTCAGCACTGTCTCAGTAAAAAATTGCCGTCTTAATTCAAGTAGCTGAAGAATGCTCTTTAAAATGTCAGCTGATTTTGTGTTGGTTTGTATGAAGAATGCTCACATGCCTTCAATATGGAATGTTTTTTTCTGTGGAAGAAAAACTTCAACACTTCCTTTTCATAGGAAATGTGAAGAGGACAAGTTTTGGAAAGTGCCATACTAAAAGGGTCAAAACCTGGAAAGTAATGTAGGGTGTATCTGTATAACTTTTCCATTGGAGTTATTAATCAGAGGAACTGTGTGGTCCTTTAGCAAGGAGTAAAGTATGGTTTAGTGTGTTCACTAATATGATATCAGACAGAGTGTCTCCTCCAGCCCAAACTAAGCCAGTATACCCCTAGTGAAGTCTATGACATGCATCGTTCTTCTATACCCAGAATTTGCACCAGGCATTTTGACACGAATTGTTTCTGTGTTGCTACTGAAGTAGAATGTATCAGTGCAGCTCATTGTCACAGACATGACAAACATCTCAACAGACTTAGTCAAAGCAAAAGCAAGCTAAGTTATCAAATTTACAGTAGCATTGCTGTTTGTTTTGTGGAAGGAAATGTAACGACATCGTTTTCTGTTGCCTTCTTTTCGTCATTCTAAATGCTGCCAAATCAATCAACTTTTACATAAGACTTGCCGTTTTGCCTTTTTTTTTTTGATTAACTAGAGGTGATGTATCTGTACAAACTTGGAATCAGACAATGTCAGTTCTGTTCTTTGCTTTTCCTTCGCTTGTTACATGCTTTTGGAAAATGGTGTCACCCACATGCTTAGTTGCTTCCTCTATAAGATCAATATCAAGCCCTTTTTCTTGCTGCTGTGAGGTTTCTACGAGTCTCAGCAACAGAATATACTCATTAACATCCCCGACTAAAAATGTTCAACTTTGTGATTCCTTATTATTACTACAGTTCCTGCATCAGTAGCAAACGTTCTTGTTTTAATCCTCCTACAAATATTCTTGTTTTGAACCATGTGACATTTGGTATGGAATAAACTTAGGATAAGACATACCATTTCTCAAAATAATTGAAAAAACTGCATTCCACAATTAAAAAGGACAATGGTTTGGTGTTATTTTCCTTTTCCTCTTCCTCTTCCTTTTCCTCTTCCTCTTCCTTTCCATCTTCCTTTCCCTCTTCCTTTCCCTCTTTTTTCCCGATAATCAGGGATGGATTTGAAGGTTAACAAAAAGATCTGCCAAGAAATTGCTTTTCTAATGGAATAAGTAAGAAGCCATCCTACTGGACTAAGTGTCAAGTCTTAATTGTTCACAGAAAATCAGTCCAAACAGTGTAAATTTTTGAAGGCTGCTTTGCAGCAGCCAAGGCAAGATGCATGGTTGGAGTTGAGCAATAACTACATAATCTGAATTGTAAAGAATGAGGGACCCTCAGGTGATGTCAGCATTGCATGGCTTGTCTTTAACTTTCTATCTGCACTTGCAGTGATACCTGTTCATTGCATACAACTTCACACCTGACACTTGGGAAAGCTTTGTCCCATATCAGCTGGCCATCTACTAATATTCTCTTAACCTCTTTTATATATATATATATATATATATATGTAAATCTGTATTATGTTCTTTTTCTATTAAAGTTATTGAAAGTGTATTGTTACATGTTTATTGCATGGATTATTCATGTAACATTAAATTTTAAGTGAACTTTCTGATACATTTTGATTTTCTGGAACTGATTCTACAAACTCTTGGTTCCCAGTTTCTTAATCTCAGGCTTGCCAAATCCATCTATTGTGCATGCAATTAAAAGCTACGATTGGTGTCCTCTCATTCCCAGTATTCAATAAGACTAAGTGATTCATATGATTCAGACACTTGATCTTGCAATTTTGCTCAATGATTTATTCCTGTTCACTTCAGCATAGCTATTTGCTGAATAGATTGACAGCCTCTAAACTTAGCAAGGCCCTTTCAAAAGAAAATTTTGTTATTAGAAATGGTCAATTCTTTTCTAGCCAAGCTGTTCCCCAAGCTGAAACCTGTGGGAAAAAGACCTGTTTTGACAAAATTCACCATATCAATTTTAAAGTTTTATCTATATAAATATAAAAAATATATTTATATTATCTCTATATTTATCTCTATGTCTATATAAAAAAGATTGAAAATCTGAATATCAACTTTGAAACATATCGATTTTATCCAAACAATGTTTCAGCCTAACCAAATTGCTAGTTTGGGGGTTACTTCTGCTTGAAAACTTAAAATATTTATGTTCCGTACTAATTTGGAAAAGGAGACTTCAAATGTAAAATGCTTATGTGACACGAAGACCTCTCACTACCTAGAGGTTAGAGGTCCTTTGAGAGGACAGTAAAATATCAGTAATAAAATACTAGTATTTTCAATATAAAATTAGTAACAAATCGGAATGAGTGGTGTAACTCTAATTAAGGGTTAGAAAAACTGATCTGTAATTTAAACTGGGAATTCAACAAGCACTTTAATTACAAGAATAGTTTGATTATTGTGCCTATTTAGAAGACAGATGAACAATTTGTGGGTTATGGACATTATTCCTCTACAGCTTTTCTTCATTTATCATTGTTGGATTCACCTGCTTGCTAAATAAAAGTAAAATGGTTTATCATATAATTCAAACAAATGTACTTAATTGTGATGAAACAGCAATGCTTTTAGGGAGAGTGGAAAAAAAGATGTAGGACTATTTTATATAATACAATAATAGCTTTCACTTAAGGAAACTAAAACTGCATCTCCCTGAACATAGGATTTCTCTAATTTCTGTTTGTTGTGTTCCACAGAACTGAATTTATACAGCAGGTATTACAGAAGTTTGTTCTTCTAGAAACTGTACTTCAGTCTTTTCTATTGTTGTAGAATACTATTATTTCCTTTTACTATTGTGGTTTCATCAATTACTGCTTAGGAAAGAGCCTGACCCAGACACTGTTGATGCCATTATTTCTGAGTGGAGAGAAAAGAATTTGTAAGCAGCAGCATCTCAAAAACTTTCATGGTGTACTTACCTTTCAGATTACAACTCTGCTTACTTAACATACAATGATCTTTGACTGTTCTCATTTTCTGGAATTAGTTTAGGAGATCTTCTCGTTGAGCAGGTATCTTGCAATGCTCTGAGATAAACCAGCATGCCTTATCTCTTAGGTCTGTAGGTTGACAGCTTGGGTCAGGTTTTCTAGGCTAAGAGTGGAAAGTTGCTCAAGGCTCACTTCACTAGGCAGGTCCCCACCGTTGCCTATACCTATCTGCTGCAGAGCTTGCATAAGAGATGTAAAAGATGAAGAGTAGAGTTGAGTTTTGTTATTTCTGATCCTGCAGCGTAGGTAGTACTATGTTTGTGAGCTGGCTAGCTGGATGCATTGGCTATGTAGCATTAGATTACAGAGTCGCTGCCACTGAATGGCAAATTTTCAGGTATAACTCAGGTATTTCCTTCTGCTTTGTGTAAGTCTCTGCTGAGGAGCTTTAATATGGTTCAGAATTAGTTCTCAAATCTCTTTGCACTTTCAGTACCTCTTCCATCAAAGTGTTTGTAAACTGCTTTCTGTTTTGTCAGTGGTGTTTTTACTCTAGGATCTATTAATATGTCACAGAGAATACCTGATTTCTCTGCTTACTCAACTCTTTCTGTGGATGAGTCAGAGGTAAGCTTGTTAAGTTTCATTTGGCTCTATGAATAGCTGCACTATGCATTTACATGGGTATAGGACATGTTTGGTTGATCCAAGAGTTGAAGGTAGCATAAAATTTGTTTTGCTTATTCATACAGATATCCAGTCTTCTGAAAGTACTGACTATAGTCAGCTATTTATTGAACCAGATGCTGATGTGTTTAAAACAACGAACTGGGAACAATCCAGGAGACAGAAATTATGCTTGATTTGCTACTAATGTTTCAAACCAAAATCACAATAGAAGCTTGAGGGAAATGTCACTAGCATGTAACTAAAATACCAGAGGTGGATGTAAGAATAACTAGGCTGTGTGGTTTTGTTCTCTTTATAATGTCAAAAAGGAGGGGTTTAAAATCCTCTCTATTGCTCCATTCAGTTGTTTTATTTCAATGTAACATATTCCATTTCAGAACAGTTTTGGATATGTGCAGGTCTGATTTTCCATTCTTTATGAGACAAAATTGTGAAAGTTTGAAAGTGCCCTGACTGATTTTAAACTCAGGTAGGCTTTTAAATGCTTTGTATCTCCTCTGGCATGCCACAGGGGGCACATGACAGCACACATGTGTCTAGGTGTTTAGTTTAGCATTTAAATCAACATATCAAAGTTACACCTTCAAATTTGCAAACTGTAAGAGATCAAGTCTTAGGTGATCAAGATAATCACCCTCCATACATATATGTGCTCATCTGTTAAGGCACACTGATATTTTCTCTGCAAAGCAGATGAGCTGCAAAGCAGATAGTCTCATTCTATATATTCAGTGCTGTTTTACACTTTTCAAGACTTGCTATAGGGAAGATCTCTTGTCAGATTCAAACTGTGTTGGAACTCATGAGGCAAAAATGTTATTCCTGATCTCTGCATAAAACAGTATGGTCTCCACAGACAAATATATGCCAGTGCAATTTCATTTGCATTTTTTCTGAGCCAGTAGTCATGAAGAACTTATAACACGACTAGATGTGAATTAAACTGCAACCAAGAATACGTACTTTTCCTCTCTAACTTCCATTAAAAGACCAAAGTGTTTGTTCTGCAAGCTATGATTCCAATGTGACAATGGATGGAATGTATGCCACGTTTCATTTAATCACAAAAATGTTTCTGATAACTTTAGAGAAAGTATCCATGTGCCTAAAATCATGTGCCTGTTCAAATTTCAAAGTTTGCATATGTAATAATTACCCACTTCCCTTTAAATTGCCAAACTGTTAAGAACAACACCAACTCCAATAGTCATCAGTATTAAGTTATTCATAGCACTCAGACATCTGCTCAGACTTCAGACTGCAGAACTTCTTAGCTCATACTAAAATAATGACACCAACAACTGCAGCTTCATTGTTCTGTGACAGAGACCTTCTGAAAATCTTGACAGCAAGAATTCTTTTTATCTCAACTAAACCACGATATACAGGTCCCTTTGTCTTAACCCCAGGATACTTTAAGATGAACCTGGTTGTGCCCAATTGCAGTATTATTGACACGTGAAACCTTTTTTTGTGCTTCATAATGCCTTTAAAAGCAGCCCAGACAGTATTTGTCTCTGTAGTATGAACCCTTTCCAACTGATCATTGCCATTATATCTCTTTAGACTTTTAGTATTTGTCTAATAGAGAATACAAGACCATATCTATGTAAATCCAGAGCTCTGTTTGAAGTTGGCCACCCTAAAATGAAATGGAGAGGTCTTAAAATGTCTTGCACAGCATGGTCTGGGCTCATCAGGGCCAGAAATATACTTTCTATGGAGAATATTTTATGGCTTACAGCACCTGCTAAGAGCATGTTGGGACGTTGCATTAGCATCAATGGACAGAGAAAAGACAAACAGTCTACAGAGTCATAAAAGACCTCCTTTTCTAGTAGTTGGGTTCTCTGTCCCAGCACAGGATCAGTTGGGTCTGATCTTGCTTTCTTTGGGACTTTCGTTTGTAGTAACTGTCTTAGAACGATTCATATATGAACAGGCTAAATGACTGAATGGGCTGTAGTGTCCGCTTTCCTCTCCATCAGAGGAAAACACAGACATATTCACTACCACTGGCACTGATTTGCTGCACTCTTAAGTTACATTCCAAGTGAGAAATAGCTGACACAGCTTGGAACATACTCATTAGTTTCAATACGACCTGAACTTCCATTTCTTATTTGTCCTCGAGAGTCTTTGACTGTAAACTGTTTTAATTTCCTTCTCATTTCTCCCTTCTTACTTGATCTCTCCTTTTGCTTTTGTAGTTCTGTTACTTCATCCTTTTATTTTATCCTGCTGTGTGTGTGTGTTTTGTTGTTGTTTTGTTTTGTTTTCCTACAAATAATAATAAAATGTTGCTCTCGGTTTCTTTCAGGCAAAGCTTGCTTTGTACCATACAATCTCTGCTCCTCAGGGCCTTTCTTCAAACCCTAAAGCATCTCTAGCTCTTATTTCCTTGGGGTGGTCTACAGAACATGCCCAGGACCTCAGCAGAGAGCAGCTGCTCAAGCATGGGAACTATAAGGTACTCTAAAATTAGCTCTTTTATTTCCAATAATTCTTCAGTAATCTTTCCCCTTCTTTTCTGCAAGCCAGTGTGTGCCGTAATATTTGCCTTTGATTTCAGCTGGATCCTGTTTGGATGCTGAAGAGCTATAATGGCAGTGATGGGTTGGAATAAGTTCATACTGTGGTCAGAGCAATTAAGGCTTATTTATGCACTTGGGCCCTGACAACTATATGGACAAATATTGTTTGTGCTACTTTAAAAAGCATTACAAAGCACCAAAAAAGCTTTCACTTGTCAATAATACTGCCATTGGACAAGACTAGATTCTTCTTGGGGTTAAAAGCAGGGGACCTGCATACTCTGTTTTTACTGAGATAAAAAGAGTTCTTGCTGACAAGATTTTTAAAGAGCTTCTGTCAAAGAACAATGAAGCTGTAATTGTTAGTGTTATTATTTTAGTATGAGCTAAGAAGAGCTGCAGTCTGAAGTCTGAGCAGATGCCTGAGCATACATTTGAAAAGGGTACCATTAAATAATTATAACATTAACATAACGTTAAATAATGTAACATTATGCAACAATCAAACATTTGAAAAATTATTTCCACAGAAAAATGTTGATTCTTTAATGTTTATCTGCACATGCAGAAAAATCAGATGGGATCATAAATTGAAAAATAAACTTAACATCAATTGTAGGTAAGTCTTCTAAGCCAAAAAGCTGTTAGAAAAAAGCAATAGCCATTTCTTACATGCTCTGATGCTATAGATGTTCAAATGGCTATTCAAATATAATCTAATAATATTTACTGGATGAAAAAAATGCAAAGATCTCCTTATAGCTTTTGGAGATTTTTTTTCAGAGAGTTTGTTTTCATGTTTCTTTCAATTAAGTTTTATAGATGTGTTTTTCGTATGCCCTTAACAACTGACTTTCCTGGCAGATGAAATTAAATGTGTTTGACTTTGGTAAACATACCAAACTTCAGAAAAACATAAACTTTGGAAAAACATATGTTTGCGTAAGTCTGCCTGGTTTGAAGGAATCTGATTTGGCCTTCTTCCTAGTACATGCCTTAAATCAATCGTGCACTTTTTACTCTTTATTTTTTCATTCAGTTCACAATCAAAATATGAAAACAGAATTGTAGATATTAGTGAGATCCCAGTCAGAAAATTCTTGCTATTATGAGCCTTTTTCCTCGAGATACATTAACTGACTTCCGGTAGTGTTATCAACGATCAATAATTTGAGTTGGGAAAGAAACAATTGCTGATGAGGTCTTCCTTCTTAGAAAGGTAAAATAGAATTCAGTTGGAGATAGATAATTTTAAATTACTTTTAAATTTAAATTACTTTTTGTTGTTTTCTACATTCTGAGGATGGTGAATATAGATTTCACTGGTCGTGTTTTCCCTTCCCTGTATTCCCACTTTTGGAATGTGAAAAGACAAAGTCCAGTCCTAATTTTCAATGAAGATGTAATTGGCATGCTGGGATTTTTGAAAGTCATAATTCATCTTTTTTCTTCAGGATGATTTTCCTTACAAGTTCTGTAACATAAGGTCTTATTTCTTCAACAGAGACAGTAGAGTCCCAGGCCTTTACAACTTTCCCATTGGGGCCTACCAGGTATTTCCAGAAGTTCCAGGTTGGTTCTTCTCCTGTAGAATCTACAGGGAAGAAGGAAAAAAAAAAAAGTTAGCCAATTCCTGACATTTTTTTGCTCCAGTCTGATGATTACCATCTCAGAGGAAGAAGGAATGTAAAATTAAGAGGGAGTTCAGAGTGAATATTAAGATGAATTTTCTGACATGGAGATTTAACTAGACAGTAGTCCCCTGGAGAATGATGGAAAACTAACAGGGAAACAAAAGGTATGCAAGTTTCACATGACGTGTCTGCAATGACAACCCCACTACAAAAAATAGAAATGAAGGGATGTGAAGGGGATTAAGGGAGTGTTGGCTAGCAGAAAGATCTACAATGGACACCTAGAGGAAGGAGTACTTTGGGTAGCCAAAATAATACTAGCAACACTCCTCTAAATTGAGTGGAACATGGGAAAACACTGTGGTGCTGGCAAGAATAAGAAACAGCATGGTTCTTGCAGAGTATAGCTCATGTAATGCCATGTCATATTGGTCTTTACTATGTATCGTTCCTGGAAGATATTCCATTCACATTGGATAAAGGTTGTTATTTTAGTTTGGCATTTAAATGGCATTTAGAGCATTCATTCAGTGCCTGAAAAGTAGATCCTTGAGAATATTTTGTTTTACAGTGTATTTTAGCTGTCTGCTAAGAACCAGCAAAACCTCTTCAGGTCTCAGTGCTAGCTATAATGCAGATTACAACTGGAAGAACTGTACAGTAAGGCTCTTCCAATGTTTGGTAAGGAATGAGGAAGGGAGTATTCAAGGTCATCTCTTAGTGCTTGGTTTCCCTTTTTCATTGAAGAAGTAAATTATGCAGGCGCTTTTCTTCCACTTATCCTCAGCTCTTCACATGACTCTTACAAATCCAACCTGCAGCAGTTGTGTCAGAGGAGACACGCTTACTAGAGTACAAAGTGGAAAAATTAAGATGAGGGGTTGTATGCATACAGAAGAATGTTTCAAGACCTGTATTCCACGTAGAAGGTTATTAGACTAGCTTTACAAGGCGTTCGTTATTGTAGGATCTTTATCTCTTGAGATCTATTTAAAAGGCTAAACAAACCTGTCACAGTGGCATAGACAGAAATCTTGCCTTGTGCAGGAGGATGGACCAGGTGACTTTTGAGCTCTCCTGACAATTGTGAACTGCAATTCCATGAACACAGTTATAGGTACCCTTTTTTGATGAGATGGTTTCCTGTGTCAGAGGAATTCTGTGCTGGGGAAACAACCCTCCAGTGGCCCAGATTACTCACCAATTAAGTACTTGAAGGCAGGAATTGCACCAGCTCCACTGACTGCAATTTTGCTGAACATAGGAAAGGAGGCACCGTAAGTCTTTCGTGCAAAGCTCTCAATTTCTTTGTTAGTGTCTGGTTCTTGCTGCCCAAACTGATTGCATGGGAACGCCAGCACGTTGAAATGATAGGGGCCGAGGTCTTTCTGTAACTGTTGCAAGGCCTTGTAATGGCTATCTGTAAAACCACATTCACTTGCAACGTTGACAACTAAGGACACCTGAAGAACAAGAGAACAAGAAATGTGCTGCATGTGTCAGTTTTCCAACGGGTATGCTGGGATGCAGATTATTTTCAGAAAATAAGAACGTCTGCAGAACTGGGACTGAACACTCATATTTGAAACTACATTGAATTACCAATAGGTAGCCATGAAGATAATCAAGAAACTGTTATCTTAACTCCCAGTTTACAGAGAACTTGCATGTCTCTATTCTGCCTTTTGGATAGTTTCTAAGCATATTTAAGAAATGACCATCTAACTGAGGTATTCTGAGCTGCGTGAAAAAAAATATGCAAATTAATGTTTGTTTGTTTGTTTGTTGATTGTCCATTTATCTGTTGTACAGCATCTGTTGTGCAGCATCTTTCCTCGTAAAGAATTTATTACTCATACAGAACTGGCTGATCCATTTATCATTGCCAGCGTAGATATCTTGACCTGGAAGTTAATAGCAGCAATTAGAGGATTTTAGGTTGGTCTATGCCATATGGACTGTAATATTTCACACTATGTCTAGAATAAGTCTACTCATTTGTGACGAAATGGCAACATATTTTACATTAAGGTTTACTGCCTCAATTACAGATTCTAAGTGGTGAAGAATGTACCCACTACCCTTTGAAAGAGTTATTCCTGTAGCTGACTGTCTTTGATGATGTGTGCATCATGTCAGTCAGACAATGCCATCAGGAACGTATCTGCCTGCACAGATCCATCAGAAAGGAAGATGCCAAACACAGACGAGCACTGTGTGGAAACAGACGCACATGTGAGGAGTACATGGTAGAATAGAATGTGCCAAGAATTTGTTGGGGAAATTAAGTGATCTAACCCTGAGCTGATGCATTTTACACAGTTTCTCAAGGTCATGAAGAGCTTCCCATTGTTTTTGAGATATTTTATCCTTAAATAACTCCTAGAATTTGTTTTTAGACTTACAGGTTTTATTATCGTTATGTATTTTTAAAGTGTAAGTTACAACTCATTCTACATAAATAGAGCCCATGCTAAAGTTTTCTTGTGAGTGGATTCAAGCTGAATGTTGTAGACCACCTAGATACAATATGAATTTATTAATAAAAATAGCATTACACAGTTTATGGTGAGGTTTCTTTTACATATACCTACATGCTATTCTTTTTTCAAACTGTTCTGGAAGAGCAATAAGCCAGTATTTTTACGCACCCAGAAGATTAAAATCAGGCATAGTGCAGCAGAACCATTATGATTTGGGAACCAAATTTCTGCCTGGTTTACACTGAATCCAGTGGGTTTCTACAGATTATACATCAGCCCAGCAGTTGCTTCTTCATTCTTAAATTGCAGAAAAGAAGTTTGAATTCAATTTGGTGTCAGTGTGAGACAGCAGTGCTGGAGGGCCCAGTGCAGCAAGAGGAAAGCCCAAAGCTTGGACACGTTAATTGACCTGATCAAAGTTACACAACAAGTAGCTGCAGGGCAAGAAAAGAAGTAAAAAATTCCAACTCCAGTCCTCGTACTCATGTCTGTGACTACTGGCTTTGCTCAATCTAAACTTTGGATTCTAATGTTACTATTGTTTCATGTTCCTATGCATCTGTATTTTATACAAAATATAGGAAATATCAATAGAGTGCATCAACATAAATTATATAATTAATATATGAAAAATAAATGACTGTATGTATATAGCACTTTTAAGGCCAAAACCCCCAGTGGCATATAAGCGCTCATAACCTGGGTACAGCAGGGATAATAGGGTGATATACCTGAGGGGGTAGGAAGCAGTAAAGAAAAAAGCTAAGGAGAAGCTACTGTTTATAATTTCTTATGTAAAACATTAGCACTTCGTGTATTTAGTGCATTTTATAGATATGTGGCTATATTTAAAATGCTTTCTGAGCGGCACTTAGGTTTTCCCTGGAAGACAGGTAATCTTACAAGGCAGAAGTTGATGTAATCTTCTTTGCACTGTAGTGTCAGGAGAATACAATCTAAGCAATCCCTGCAGACTCGCATATAAAGTATTATCTGGAGCCATCTAGCTAACGTCCAAAGCATCACATTCATTCAATTACATTTACAAGCTCTACTTGAAATTTTAAATACATGCTGTATAACTTGTTTTTTGTTTTTTTTTTGAAAAGAGGTAGTGATTTTATGACACGTTCCTGTTGCAGACTGTCAGCGTTTCACATAAAACCTAAGTACTGAATAGAATGATTGCTAAAAACTTTTTCCAAGTTATCTTTTAAGTGTTTCTGTCTGGTAGCACAAGCGATAAAATGTAGTGATTTTTATTTAATTTTAATTAACAACAGTTACTCTTCTTGTTCTCATTAAGAGACTGTACTTTGACTCCTTACCTTACAACTATTAATGATTGAAATTAAGCTTCTCCTCCTGACTGACTTCTTTCACACCTTAGGCTCAGAGAGTGCAAGACAAGCACACCACCTAGTGTGCAGCGCCAACAATTCACCCTAGACCTTTCAAAAACGGTTTAATTTAAGCTGAATTCTGCATAAACAGTTGTCTTATTGTTTAACCCTTTCCTTTCCTCCTCTTTCCTTAGAAAACCCATCCATTCCAGTACTGAACTCATTTAGTTGCAAAACTCATTGCAAATGCAGTTCTTGGTTTACTTAACGTTTACACAGTGTATCACCTTGAGGAAATCCATAGAGATTTAAGAATCTGCTGTAAGCTTCAGGTAATCCTTTGTGGATCTTTTAGCAGAGAGAGTAGATACTCGGGTTTTTAGACCAGGAGATTCTTAACTGACCCCTTCTGGCTGACAGGAGGAGAAACTACGAGGGTCACATTACACCGACTCAGAATTGTTAACTTCATGGACAAAAATAGCAATACTTTGTACAGTAATTGTCTATATCCTGTATTTATACACATTCAGTAATACTACATTCCCTGCCTGCAGAGAGCTATGATGCAAAGTGCCTCCCATTACTTCCAACAGTAAAACAATACATTGTTAAAGTGCCTAATGCTTTACATTGTTATAGTACCTTTGCTTCAGGATTCCCAAAGCACTGCTCTAGCATGCTTAATTATGCCTCAGTACATTGTACTCAGCTGTGGTAGGCACGCAGGTACTATTATATGCAGATGGATATAAACAAAGCAGGGAACAGCTGACAACTGGGAGTTCTGGCTCCCAGGTAAACCCTATTTTTGGAAAGACTGCTGCTTCTTACTTATAGCACATCTGATAGAGGTCATAAAATAAAATAGGGGCTTTCTTGATTTAGGCAGGTGTTCTAGTAAGACGAATCTTATCTGCACCCTTTTAATTCTTTTCTAATGACTCATCACTACCCCTCACCTTTAAGGAAGGTGAGTCAACATCAGTCTGGTAGCCTGGATAAAGCATAGGAGGATGGCCTCGTCATGTAACAGAGTAAAACAGCCAGCTTTTTGATCTATTTCACTTGTGGTATTTTTTTATTTTATTTTACTAATTATAATAGTCCTCCCTTTCTCTGCTTTCAGGGAGATGTAGTATTATACCTATTTTGTAGCCTGTACACCAAACATTTAGAATTCTGGTGATGTAATTTCTTATGCCTTCATAAAAAGAGAGTTCTCCCTCAACTATTTTGATAATTCTATTAAAGTGGAGGCCAGGTTATGTCTGTGCATATTTACTTCAGGGGGGAAAAAAAAAGTTGTGTTTTAAATTCTTTTATTCTTTCAGAATTGTAAGTAGTACATTTCTTATTTACTATATAAGCAGTGGTACTTGTAATTTATATCAAAATGCACTTGACTGGAAATTGGATTAATATCAATCAGCCTCACTTTTCTTCTGGGTAAGAAAATATTACCTCTATGATCTGAATACGTGATAATTTGTGTTAATAATGAGTTATTGAAGAAAGATCCCGCAAGTCATGAATTGCACTTACTGGTTCTACTCAGCATGGCTCTTGTGTTTTTAGAATTAGCAGACTTTTTCTTTTCTACTCTGGAAATTTTCTGAGTTTTTCAAATCCCAGTCAGTTTCTTGACTACAAAATAAATAATTATTTAACTAAATTAGCTGAGTGACTGAGTTTAAGAAAATGTTTTCTCTACATCTGCTACAAAGCTTAAGGGTGTTAAATCTGGTTTAGCAATTAGCAGACTATTGTTCCAGGGGCTAACTAGTGACTCACTTTCTTTAAAACATCAGCACCACATACGTAGTACTTATATATTACTTGCATTCTTTTAATTGCTTTAAAATAGTACAATAAGCCTACATTTTAGCACTACTTATCTAACCACAAATTTAAGCAAGTTTATTTTAAGAAATAAATGGGAGTTTTACTTAACCTTTGTTTACCTTAATAATGAGCTCTGACAGCATAATGACAGAAAGGGGGTGTTTTACTGTTATAAATTAGTTACAAATTCTGCACATGCATTCTCAAACAGCAGCTAGACTGAACATTGGTAAGCTCTCTGAATGCAAATCTTTTTGTTCCATACAGAAGCCGGTCATCCCTTGTTTGGAATCAACTATTCCATACAGCCAAGCAGAGATCAAGGAGGATGGTGTTACCTTTTACAAGGTATGGTTCTAGAGCTCTCCCTTATAAATCAGTCACCCATCAGGGACGGGCTGCTGTCATAGCACCAGTGGAGATGCGGATGCACACCTCTAATCTGGTCATGAGATACAAGAGCAGGCTCTGCAGCTTGTTAGGGAGGGGGCAAACACCCACAGATCTCTGTGGGGTGGCTGGAAGGAATTCCTCCAAGTTTCCCTCTTACTCCTCTCCATGTGGATTCTGGCCCTAAAGCTACAGGTGGTATTGGCTTATTCAGACAGTTTTGCAGATGACCTGCAGACAAAACACACCACACTGACAGGTATTATTGACAGAGCCTTTGGAAGGAACTCCTAAGAAAAAAAAAAAAAGGCAAGTATTGTTTCCTATTAAATAGATTTCTTTTTTTTTTTTTCCCAATATAGGTATTTGGGTGTGCATTAGACCAATTCTGCCCTATCCACTAACTGAATTGCATGCAAATGCGAGAGGAGGAAGAGGACTTTGACCAGATAAGAGGCTCTCGTTTGGTTCAAATCCAGCAGTACTCCTCTCTGCTTAGCTCAGGAAAATGTACCTCTCCCATGGGCCTTCCCAGTCTTCCTGCAAATGTTTGTGACCCATCCTTTTGGACCAGTAAGGTCAATAACCTCAGCAAGGTTACCTGAGGTACCTGAGGAGAGTGAAGAGGATGGTGAAAACACAAAGCTGAGGCTAAGGGTGAAAGTGAGTAGTGGAGCCTGCCTTTTGACTAGCAGCTAAGTACTTGGAGCACCTGGCTGTATCACTTAAGATGTGGCACTTGACCTCTAAGGGTAGAGGTTGTGGGCTTTGTGATGTTTTTAACTTCTGGAATTCATGAACCTGGCTACAAGAACTTTATAGTGTTACGTCCCCCTCCTTGGGCTAACCTTCCTTTTCTCTCTTCCACAGGGACTAAGCATCTTTGTTAGATTGTCAAACCACTGAAAAAAAAAAATCAAATTACATTCAGGACAATTGTTTTTTAAACTGGTAAGCTCTGTCTAGAACTCCTTAATGTAATATATAAATTAAATTTAGAAGACATCATAAAATAATGCGTATCTTCTTGCCCTTCTTAATATTGTTCTGTCATTCTAAAATCAACAAGTGGAATAGGATGATGTTGCTACAGTTTTACTGTGCACCAATACTAAAAGATTTATTTTATCAATAAATCACTTTTTTTTACTAATGATGGTGAAATATGTTAAGTCCATTAACCACTGATTAAATCCCTTTTTAAATGCAGAACTTCAAAGAGAAATGGAATTCAGGCAAAAATAATCTACTAAAAGTCATGCAGTAGAAAGGCAGAAAAAAGCTCCAAAAGTAATCTTGTACAAAGGTGCAAACTTCCTGTGCTTCTAGTTTAATAGGTGCAATCCAGTGCAATTCATCTTGCTGCACGAAGGACAGGCACACAGGCATTCCCTGCCTGCCACGTATGCAGGGAGCAGCCTGCAGAAGGAAAAGACTCGACACACAGAGGGGTTAGACTTGCAAACGTTTTATTTACAGTGCAAAGACCTACGGAGCGGTATCAAAGCAAGCTTGCAGGCAACGCTCCAGATCAGTTAAAGAAGAGTCGTAAATACAAATCTATCTGCATGCATGCACCGAGTTAATAATGAACAATCTCTTCTCCCGCACTTGGTTTCCGCAGACATGCAAGGACTGGCTGCTAGCGCCCGAGAGCTGCCCACCGCCTTGCGGACTTACCGAGCCCCTGTACTTCTCCAGAGAGACTAGTTTGCCCCTGATGTTTACAACTTTGAAAGTGTAAAAATCAGTCTCTTTTTGCTGCGTAGCGGAAAATGCTAAGAGCAGGAGTGCTGCAATTGCAAGGAGCATGGCTACAGGGATGAGAAAAACTTTGGGGAAGGAAGAGGAAGGCTTGTGCTCCACACTGCCCTCAGGATCTAGCATGCTGCACCGCGCTGCAGAGACACTTGCCACAATAGCAAAACCCTGCCGGAAAGAAGGGACTGCTGCAAACGGAGCTTTTGCAACAGTCTGGCTCTTGCAGAGGTGTAGCAGAAGCTGCGTTACATGCAAGACCTGAGGGGCATGTATTCATGGAGGATTTAAATAGGCTAAACCAGAATGTTTCATTGTGGTAGTGGTGTGTTAAGGGAGGCCATTTATGGGTACAACACCTACTTCCTTCTGCTTGAGAGTAGTAATGCTGTGTCAGTGGGATGCCAGACATAGAGATTGGTTTTAACTATGTCCTAGGGAAATAAGGGATAGTTTTGTGATTTTTTTGATGGACTTGCAAGTGCATTTCTTTAGTATCCTGACTATAGCATCTAGTAACTATGATGTAACATCAAAGGATACCAGTGGCTTGGTTGCTAATGGTTACAGCTGCGAGTGCTCAGAGCAAGAGTCCCAGCATACAGTCAGCAAAAACTGAGAATTACAGACATGCCACGCACAATATCATGTGCAATGGAGCACTCTTTGTCAAGCCTTCACGAACTTCTCCTCTGCGAGCACTTGGTTTGTGACAAGTGACAGGGTGATCTAGGAGAAAGCACATTACCAAGGAGGTGTCAAGTGAGAAAGAAGCATTAAGCATTGGAAACTAAATTTGTTACCAAAGCTTTCAGTTCTCAGAGCCATGCCACTGCCTCAGGATCAGTGCACTAACACCCTTCTTGGGTTGTCTGCATGAAAAAACAGCCATTTCTATCATTTGCTACTATGCCTGCAGGAAGAAAAGGATTTGTATATACAAGGTAACAACAATAGAAAGCATTTGATGATCATTGATTTTTTTCTTGGACTAAGAAACTGGCCCTCCATGCCTATGACTGATACCTCTTGGCAAAGAAAAGCAAAATGCAGAGATTTACAGAAAACAATTAAGTAGCACATCCAAGGCATATTGGAAATCCATCTTTTGAAGAGCAAATTACATTTCTTAATCTTACTGTGTGATTTTATTTTATTATTTATTTTAACTGAAAGTTTTGGTAGATCTTTGACAGCTTGATTAAATTTGCTTAGGGTGATTCATGCATAAGTGGCATTACTGAAAGTGCAGAAGCTACGTATAACTAGTTGAAAGATTTAACGACAGGTTTTAAACATTTCAGACTTAGCATGTTTTTATGTATTTCAGCTTAGGTAGACATTCAACGTCAAGAAATCATGCAATATTCTATGTGGATGAAAAATCTTCTACCATGCTGTCTATGGGGAAGATACCCAGTGCTAAGAGGCTGAAGTTCTCATCTCCACAGATAAGTGCCATCTTCCTGTATACTTTTCTGCCTGTAATATTGACCAAGAACCAAGTATGATTTCCTCACTTTACAAATAAATCATCTAAGAAGCTTTAGAGAGTTTCTTAACACACATCTGGAGATAGAGAATAGGGCTTTAATATACTATATACTTTTAAATAAATACAATCGAATTCTAAAAATAATCAAATTATTCCAACAATGAAAATAATGTAACTTGCTCATCTTTTTTTTTGGTCAGAAAATTAAAAATAAATCTACAATACACTTCTGCATTATTTTTAGGTATAATGATATAGTAGTTTTGGTATGGGGCTACAAATAAGGCATCACACTGCAACATGAGACAAGCGAGGTTTTGCTCTGGATAGGGACTCTATAAAATCTGCTTCCTACAGCTTCACATTTATTGTCTCTGATTCCCAGACAAAACTCACTTGCTTTTAGAATTACGTTTTCCTCCTACAAACTCAGCCCAGAATCTGAATGCTTTTGATCACTGTCACTGAATTAGGAGTTCTTTAAATAATGGCCAGCTGGCAGTGGAATTCAGCTTCCTCTTTTACTGCCATGTTTCTATACTACTCCCTGCAATAAAACATTCAACATCAGCAAAGAAAGCAGAATTGTTTCTGAAAATACACAGCAACTATGTCAAAGACCATTGGTTTTGTAGTGGTTCGAGTTTTCAGAGCCAAACTGCACTAGCATTTTCAATTAAAGTCTATCCAACAGTTTGAACTAAATTGTTGAAAGAATCTGATATATTCTAATAAATTTCAGCTCGCAGGAAAAATGCCAATCAGGCTAACAAACTGGTGTCTGTTTGCTCAGTAGCATGTCTAAATATCGATCTAGGATGACAATATCCAGTAGCAAGTATAATTTAGTTACTTTTGCAATTTACTCTTTGGCCTACTAAACCTAATAAAAATATTTGTCAAATAGGACTGGATTGAAACCACCACCCAGCTAACCTCAGCTGCTCACCGAACAGCACTGAAGCACTTCAATTTTTGTCACTGCTGATTTTGACGGGATTAGGCCCATCTTTCTAAAGGCGAAAGCTCTGCGCAACTTCCCATTAGCAATACCCTGAGGTATCCATTCCTCGTTTTGTAAAACTTGAACTTCAAGTGAACCATGAGAAAGCAGATTAGCTCTAAGGATTGCACTGAACTGACAATACATTTCAAAGCTTTATTCCACCAGCATTTGTAGCATCCAGCATTACAGATTTTGCAACTTTTACCTACACAGGCTCCCTGAGGTAGCCTTTCCAGCACTATTATTCATGTTATTTTGAGTAACTTCCTTTCAATCTCTTCAGTAGTTCAACAGTAATCTTTTATGCCCCTTGTTTTTCTGGACAGGCCTCCTTACCCAGGGCTAAGAAGTGCCAACAACATGACATTTCCCTGCCAAGAAGGGGTAGTGCTGTACTGCATCACTGAGAGATTTGCCTTACATAAACACTTGCCAATTTCTTTAGGTCACCCCCCAGCACTGCCAAGAGCTGGGCAGGCCAGCTCTTCTCCCCCGAGACCTGCGGGAGTGCCAGCAGACACGCTGGCCAAGCCGCTGTCCCTAGCTGCAGCTGGGGCCAGCTTTGCAGCCAAGGTCAGGGAGCCAGGGAGCATTTCCCTCAGTGTGTCCCGTGTTGGGGAAAGGCCCCGGGAGGTTCGGGGTGTCCTGCAGCCTGTTTACCACAGGCTGCTTTGTGTGGAGCACACCAGCGCTCCTCCACCGACCGGCAGCGTGCAGAGCAGGCTAAGGGGCAAAAAAACCTCAGAGGCGCAGGCTGTGGTGGGGGACCCTCAAGGAGCCACCACAGCGGATGAACAAGCCCAAAGGCGGCTCTACAGGGCCTGGGGCCTTGCCTGCGTGAGGGGGGCCGGGCATTCCCTCACGGCTTGTGGAAAAAAAAACGGAAAAAAATTGAGGGGAAAAAATCGAGCAGCTGATTCCCTCAGCCCCCTGCTGCAGCACCGCGGCAGGCCGGCCGGGAAGGCGGGGGAAGGCGGCAAGCGGGGCTCTCCCCTAAACCGAGGGAGCCCCGGGAAGGGCCGAGGGGCCGGGGGAGGCCGAACCCAGCCGTGCCAAGCCCAAGCGAACCGAGCCGGGCCAAAAGGAACCGAGCCTGGCCGAGGCGAGCCGCCCGCCCCCGGGGCTCTCCCTCCCGCCCTGCCCCACAATGCAGCGCGCGGCGCGGCTGACATGGCGGCCGGGCCGGACTGAGCCGCTGCCGTCGGGGCCTCCAGCAGCCGGAGCCGGGCATGGCGGGGGCGCAGCCCCGGCACCCTTAGGGCCGCAGCCAGGTACCGGGCCCCGGGGGGCCGGGAGGGGGCTCCCCCGACAGGGTGAGGGCGGCTGGGCGCTCTCTGCCCTCTCCCCTTTCCCCTCTCCCCCCGTGCGCGGCGGGGCGAGGCGGGCTCGGGGGGCACGGTGCCCGCGGAGCCCCCGGAGCCCCCGGAGCCCCCGGCCTCAGCCCGCCCGGCCCCGGCCCCGCCGCTCGCCGAAGCCTCGCAGCCCTGCGGCCGGCCGCTGAAAGGCTGCGAGGGGGGGTCCCGGGCCATCCTCGCCCGCTGGGCCCCCGTCCAGCCCGGCCGTGGCCCCTCCTGCTCGCCCAGGGGAGAGGTTCGGGGTTCTGGGCGTCGCGGGGTGCCCGCAGCGCCGCCGGGGGCTGCCTCCCCCCGGGGTGGCTGTGGCTCTTTTGTCGGCTCGTCTCGTGTGCGGGGAGAGCTGAACGAGGCTCCAGCTCCTGCAGGACGCTGCGATGTGCCAGTTGGCTCAATGTGTCACAGCCCCCGAGGCCTTCTTGCTGTTAAGGTTGTTTGTGGGAATAGCAAAGGGGATGAGCTGTGAGGGCGCAGAGGAACAATGTAATCAGGTTCAGGCTGAGGTATTAGGGAGGGACTGGTATGTGAAACAATAGTTTTATCTGCGTGCGGATCCATTAATTCTTTTTGGTTTTCACGCCACCCCCACGTCACTTTGCTTCATGAATGCCTTGCCCTGCCTTTGAGGGTCACTGCATCTGCTTGAAAATAGAGGATACATGTTGGTTTTGTTTTACTTATGTTCCCAGCTCGGGGAGGTGCTTTTGGACAGTCTGACCCCAGATAGTTATGACATAATTATTTCCGAGACGAGAAAAGTAACCCAGACATGGAAATATGACTTAATTACAGTATCTGACAGAAGAAGCTATATTAGGAGTGAGAGGTCTCCTTTTCAACCATTAGTTATGTAGTGAGCTTTTGTCTACCTGACTTTAGTGATAATCGCTGCATAAAATTATTTTTAGGATGAAATTACAGTTTCCCAGAACATATGTGTTGGGATATGATCCTGGAGGATACATAGAGAGGGATCAGAAAGTTCTTTCTGTGTTCTGTCCTTGCACAGAAAACAGCTGGGACTTTGTCTCCTACCCACCTAGCGCAGGAACAGAAATTGCAAGGTGCCACGGGGCACCTACACGGTACAGGGCATTTGCCTGCTTCTTCCTCTGAAGGGAATTACTGCTGCAGGGACAAAGGGGAGAAGGATTTCCCTGTGTCCTACTTGAAAGCAAGATATCCCTAGGGAGCTCCTCTTAAATTTCTTGTGGATCTGCTTGTCACGGTTTTGGTTTGTATATTCATATCGATAAGGCAGTTCAAAATCTTGCCCAGCTGAGAGTATATCCTGCTTTCTAGTTGTGCTTGCTTTTACATTTTATGAAGTGTTTTTACTAAATCAACTTTAATTGTTGTCCTCATCTTGATGAGGTAACGTAATACTGGTACAGAGTATTTATTTTTTTCATGGAAGGACAGATTCTGCGTTTTGCTTATTGGATTAATTTGCAGCATGGAAGCCATCCAGGGGAAGTCAACGTTTCTGATGCTTTTGGCGCATTATCAAACAGCGTACAATAATAATCACAAGTTGTTTAATTGTACATAAGTGATAGATCAGTAACTCTTTTAGCACAGAAGTACTGAAAACACATTGTCTAAGTTTAGTAAGAATGCATATGAATCTCATGTTTTACTTTTGAACAGCGCTGCATACACAGATGTGTATGTACCCATACTATACCCTTGGTTCTGATGTTTTAGTAAATCTTTGGAAAAAAACAGTGCATCACATGTTACTAGATTACTTAATTAATTTTTATTTCTGTTGCTGTCTAAAAGAAACATTGCCAGCAAGAAGTAACTTTCAGACTTCAGTTTTTGGTGTCAGCAAAACTTGACTTGGGAGTCTGGAATCAGTTTAGTGTTACAAACGGTTGTGAATCAACGCATGTGCCAACTATATGAGTGTATTTTTGACAACTTTTCTAAAGTAACAGTTTCCAGTGTATTTCTTTCAGAAGTGAAAGTGCTGGATCCTAGTAAAGCAGACCTAAGGATGCTGGTGGTAACGGATCCATTTGCTTTGGCTGTGGTTTGTGAACTAGTTTGCAGCTGGTACGAGGTAGTGCAAAGGATGTCCTCCTAAAGGATTAGGGTTTGGGTGGAAGGATCACTGTTAATACAAGATCCAGATAAAGTTCTATGCCAAAAATACACACTGTTGTATTTTTATTGAGCACAAACAGCAAGGAGAAACAGAAGTTTAAGAAGAAGATGGATAGATAGAATTTAAATATGTAGCTGCTATTTAAGCCAGCTTCGTGATCAGTTCAGGCCTCCAGAAGCTACTTTAGCCTCTGAAAGGCCTTACGCCTATGTAGTGCTGTATTGCTTTTTTTCCCTCTTTTTTCCTTTTTTTTTTTTTTTCCTCTCTAGCCTCCTACCCTGTACCCTGTACTGGTACAAATGTTGTTTGTTCTTAAAAGTTAGAGCTAACTTGGATCAGTTTCCTGATCTGGTTACAGCATGTACCTTGCAACACAGAGCAACATTTGAGGCAGGTGGTACCCCTTTTTTGGCTTCAGAGCTTAAGCCGATTGCGAAACGGTGGGGTTTTTCAAAAGTTTAAACAACTAGTACAGTAAAAGTGGGGTCAGACCCCAAACTCTGAGGCATTAGGTATCTTTATATGAAATACACAGGGAAGGGAGGACACAGTAATGTAATTACACAGCTGGTGGAACAGAGGGAGGGTGGCTTTCCTCCGTTTGGAGTGGGATTGGTCAGCACTAGTAGGTTCAGAAATTAGTCCTTGGCATTTGCTGCTTGGTGACACACCTCTTTCTTGCCTTCCCAGTCAGTCAGACCAGCTTGTAGGAAACAGAACGGCTGTCGATGCAAATAGGAGCTAACCCGTATCGAGCACGTTCTGTATGGATTTCCTGTCTCGCATATCTGCTTGTTTAAGGGCTTAATTGTAGGATGGTTATTATACCTAGATACATTAATGCTAAGCTTTGCATAAAGCAAGGCCTTTCCTGTTACTTCAGTTACAAATGATACTTACCTAATTCAGATACAGCCTCGTTACAGTTTTATATCTGAAGTTGTTTATCTAACGAATCCTTCTTAGAAGTTTTTAATCCTCTGCACTCATGTTTAACATCAGAGCTTCCTACTTCATTATGTATCTTTGCTAGGGCCAGAGTGCTGGCTAGCTGTGTCCCTGTTTTTTTGTGTGTTTAATTTTACGTGCGTGGCGCTGGCTTCCTTCTCGATAGATTTTTGAAGTATTATAGTTATTAGCTTAAATCCTATCGCTTCTAGAAACAGGAAGGTCTGAGACACGGTATAGCACTTACATGTTTGTTACTAAGAATACCTATGGGTTTACTGCTGGGGGAGCCTGAGGCGCTTTAGTGGCCAGTAATCTCTGATAGTTTTAGTTTTAAGTAGTTTGGAAAAACACCAGGGACTGATAACAGTTTGTACTAAGTTACGTGTAGCTTATCATAAAGCAAACATAAACATATTTTTTTTAAGCAATTGGCACAGGACAAGGGAGAAGCTTGAATTGAAGCTTGTGTAAGTTCTCAGATGCAGAAAGGGGCCTGAGGCTATAACCAGTCCCGAAAAGAGGCTCTCCCCTTCGCACTGGCAGATAGGGCTGTCTGCAGAAGGAGACATTACCTGTGCTGCAACATGAGCAGAGCGCACAAGACAGCCTTCCCTTTTGTTTCTGGCTGTGGCCTTTGTTTGTTGAATTTCATTTTAGTTTGGTTGGAGGTTCAGTCGGGCTGTATTGGAAATCTGCCTGGGGAGGCTGAGGTTTATCGCCCCCCTTGCTGCTGGAAGGCAGGGAGGTTCGAGCTGAAGGGACGGTCTAATGGGACGGATTAAAGCAGGTCTCAGATAAAAAGACAGGTCCCTCTATCTCTAGGGAGTGAATACTTTACAGAAAGAGGGTGATAACAGTTGTGTTTATAGTACTTTCTCTCTTAATATTTAATCTAGTTGTCCCTGAGGAATCGAAACTTATGAGGCTGCTCAGTTTCCCTTTAGTTGCTCTTCTCCACTCTCGGAGATGTTTTTGGACATTTTAGTCAGTTGGGACCGAATTTTAGAACAGGCTTAAAATAATGTCCGAAGATTGCTGAGTTTCCGTATGTTTTCTGGGAAAAAAGATGTCTCAGTAGAGGAAGGATCTCTACATTTCTTCTTAGGGAGAAGCAAAGGACCACACAGCACGGGTGTTCCTTGAGCTGCAGCCTATCTTCTCCACCTGCCCAAAGGACTGTGATGTGACAGAGGAGCATGAAAACGAGTGGGTAGGAAGCCAGGCATCTTTAGTTCGGCTTCTAAGAATGGCCCGGGTTGGAAGGGACCTTAAAGATCTTCTAACAAGGAAATGATTAAAACAGAAGTGCTTTGCGAAAGAGCTTCCTGTCACAACTCAGCATGCAAGAGCTCACAGTTTCGCTTGGTCTTCACCTTTGAAAAGGCAAAATCTGACCCAAGATGTGGGGCTTTAAAAGGAATTAAATACAGTTGAACAACTTGGGATGAAGGAGTAACAGGGCAAATGGGTCGAAGTATCTTATTGAAAGTAGTTTTTGTGTTGGTTTTTTGTTCATTGGTTTTGTTTTGTAAGTGTTACCGTGAATTTTTGCAATTCAAATGCAGAATTTTGTAATGGTAGTCTGAGAGAACAAGGAAACAAAAGAATCTGGCAGAAATGAAAGTGAAACAATCTCGCTCCTTCATTTTGTGAGCCTGAAATGAATTCTACGATAGAGAAATCTAAGCTGATTTTAAACATCCTAAAAATTGATCGTTGTAGGTGTGTATAGATTTAATCGTTTTCCAGAATTTGAGGTCGGATGATGTGTTGTCTGACCTCGAGCTGCTGTATTCCAGCCAGATGATTTTTCTTCAGAGTGCCAAGAACTGAGCTAGATTTCAGAGGAGTAACTGGCACCGTGCATTCAGAGAAAAAAAAGGGAAACCGAATCCCCTGTAACACCAGGACATTGAGGAATACGCTGAAATGATTTCAGCAAGTGAATCCTTCCCCACATTGCAGATGAAAAACTCTGCTTTTGTTGCCAACCCGCCTGGGAGAAAATTCAGTTTTCATTCCAGGTCTGGCAATTGGTATGGGCCTGAGCTTGTGAGTAAGACATGCCATCCAGGTTTCTAAAAAGATGCCACCTCAGCAGTGATTCACTCCGCTCCAGCATTGTGTTTCCAACCGTGTTACTCCTTTTGGAGGCACTCCTTTCTCTCCTCCCGTTTCCCTCTCTTCCCTCTCCAATACCTGGCTGCCCGGTATCTGGCAGAGGAGGAAACCTCCTTTTTAGGCTGTTTTGCTTTTAGTAGTGGTCTCTATTTTCTTTTTAGTGTTTAAGTTTTGTTAATAGGTTCATATTGTAGTTCTTTGTGAGCTGGGTAATGAGGTTGATATTGAGTGTGTTAAAGCAGTTTAGATTATTTTTAATTTGCTAAATCATTTCGGTATTAATAAAAAAAAATTAACCCTAAATACAACGTTATTGCACATGCATTTAAGATTCTGAATTTTATGTGGAACTCTTATTTTTTTGTTACAATCTTGACTAAATTGCCTAAGTGATCTTTATTTTAATTTCTTTGGTATAAAGAATAGCTCTGTGTTTTTTTTTAACCTTAACTACTTGCGTTTGATTACACTCACTCTCTCAACGTGTAACTGCATTATAGTATTCAATTTCTTAGCTGAGTTATAAAGGTAGTTTTAAATGTGACAGGAAAAATCTAAGGAAACTGCTAATAGAAAGTATGTCACGTTTGTGCATTTGATTAGAGCTTATATATTCTTCTTGAATGTGTAACTATATTCTTATTGAATGGATGAGATCAAATTGTTTGAGTTCAGAGTAGAATTTCTGTGGATTGTAAAAAAAAAAAAAAAAAAAAGAAAAAAAAAAGCCTTCTTTTATGATCCGAACTTAACGACTTGACAGTTAGAAGAAGCAGAGCTAAATGAAGCTCTCCTTTTGCTCCAATGCCACGTTTTTATGGTAACTTCAAGCTGGCCTTCCTGCCAGTTGTTGTTGTTCCAGGGCACTTGTGCTGCTTTGCTGTGCCCCCCTGCTGCTGCTGCTCCTCCCTGGTGCCAGCGTGAAGTCCAGCTGGACTGGGCTGCAGAAGTGCTCGAGGGAGCGCCCGAGGATTGGGAGTAAGGAGCTGGGGCTGGAAAAATGGCTTCTTGCTCCATCAGGGCTGGTGCCAACCTGCAGCTAACACAAAAGTGTGGCCTGGGTGTGCTCTAGTCCAGGGTCGAATGGTGGTGTGGGTGTCAGAAACGAAAGTGGAACTGCCATCTGCCTTCCTTCGCCGTGCTCCCCACCCTGAAAATGAGCAGCTAAAGCGTAAGGAGGAGTTCAGAATTTGAAAAGTCTTCCCCTGCATTTTCTCTTGTTTCCATTACAAAAAAATCTTCGCAGGAGAGCAGCGGATTGTTGGCAGACAGCAGTGTGCTGCATGTAGCTGTGACATCTATAGGGGATGGGGCAACGCTTCCAACAGGTGGTCAGGCACACGAGTACGGTGAGCCTACCTGGGTCCTTCTCACTGCACCCAGGCTGGAATGACACCGGTGTGGGTGGGCGCACATTTCTGGTGCTGGGCTAATAGGAATTGCTGTGGGAAAGGCCAGCTGCAATCCAAAGGCAAATACTACTTAATCTTCTGGATTTTTGGTCTTTGATTTTTCGTCTAGAAGTGTGAGCTGGATGTAATAATCAGTGTTCGATAGAGAACAGTTGTAATATTAAATACGTGACTTTGTGACCTAAAATGGCAAGCTGTTGGAATGGATGTACTAGTATAGATTTTTTTTCCTTTTTCAAGATTTCTTATTAAATGCTCTGATGCTATCATTAACTTCATAACAATTCTTGGTTTTGCTTTTGGTTTTGTTTTTAATTTTTCTGAAATATAGTGCATATTTTCGGTGATATCAACAGAGGCTTAAGCTATCCATTTTTAGTATGTGGTTTGCATCCTGAAGTATTTCCTGGCTTGTGTCTCTCCAAAGTGAGAGATAGTAGCTGCATTATATAGCCTGAAAAAAAAATTACTGTGCTTTATACTGATGGTATTCAGAAAAATTAGATTTTTAGCAGACATTTTAATCTGATTCTTTTGTTATTTCCTTTTTTAAGTACGAAAGTACATTGTTTTACTCCTAGTTGTTGTAATCCATGGATTTTTTTGTTATTCCTCTGCTAAATGATAAGCTACTTATTTGGATAGTTTCTCTAAAAGCGTGATCCAGAAATTTCCATGGATCACGCTTTTAACTGCTAAGTATGTAGGTGGACAGGAAGGAGAGAAACTCTGTTCCAGAATTCCAAATCTTGCTATAGTTGTACAAAATTGATTTTATTTTGTGTCTAATACATCATTCTCATTTTTTTATTGCTATCTGAAGGTTGTTTAAAAAGAAAAGAATCCAGGCTCTTGCTACAGATTCTTTTTCTTCGTTTTCTACATAAGTGAGTGTAATTCCTTAAAAACAGGTTCCATTATTCATGCTTAGCTTCCCATTGGAACACCAATCTTTGAGTTGTCTCCAAAATAAAACTCAGATGATATACCACTTAAAGGACAGAGGTTTAGATAAGTCGAGGTAAACTGCAGCTAAACAAAATATCTACTGCTTCTGTTTTTTTGACTAATGAAAATCTTACTTAATTGGTGGCAATTAACGTGTGAGAATTGTATGTGTTAAATGTTGTGCTTAAGTATCTGTGGAGGTAGGTGGTAGGTCAGATGTCAGATTTATTCCCAATAGTTTTATATCACTAAATATTTTTTCAGTTAACAAAATGGAGCTGGTATGCTGGAATGAATTAGCTTTCTTGAGCAGTGTGTTTTATTGTATTTTTTAGATGTGTTATTTTTTCAAATTTTCAGTGTAGTTGCAGATATCTTTTTTTTTTATATTTTTTTCCTAAAGCCAAAAATAGGAAGGAAAGAAAAAAGCAAGCTGTTGGCAGTTTAATCACAGTGTTTTTTACCACATTCTGCCATTTTTTTGTTTCTTCATATTGCCCCCTCTTTTAAACAGAAGTAAAGTTTATAAAATTTTCATGAGTTTTATTTTAATATGGAATGTGTTATGAATATTCACGTATGAATATTCCCCCCTGTAGGGGGGAACATGCTTCCTCTATAACCATTAGGAGTTTCACTTCTCTTTAGAGGCGCTTATTTTAATGTTTCCTATGTAGAGCTTTGGTATTTTCCCTTCAGTTTACAAATGTGTATCATTTCTTCAGCAGACAATCAGCCACGATCCTTGCCTGCACAGTGGATTTAAAATCAACTTTAAATTACTGAAGAATTGCACTTCAAGTGGTCTCAAGAGACTGGAGAAGCAGGTCTTCACTATAATGGAAGAGGCCAAGAGCTCAAAGAATGGAAATCATGACCCAAGGAAGTCTGTCCGTCTTGTCTGTGAGGAAGGCAAAGCAGTCAAAGTTACAAATAATCAAAATTATAAACATAATAGAAATGACAAATCTGTGAAGGATATTGGGAGAAGTTCTCCAAGTGGGAACAACAGCAAAAAAAGTAAACAAAATGATGTTTTTCCTGAAAAACAAGGAGAAAATAAATCATGCAAAGTTAATAGTTGTAATCCTGGAACTAAAGATACGGTATCAAACATTCAGGATCGAAGTCATGGAAAAGCAAAAAAAAATTCTAATATATCATCAGCAATGGAAAACCTGAAACAAACAAAAGCTCAACAAGTGGGAGAAAATTTTCCAGGTTCCCATGTTTCAGGGAATGGGGTCAGTACGGAAACCTTAACAGCTACTCAGAAAGGGAAACTGGTGTTGGAAAATCCACTGGGAGTTCATACGTTGGAGACTAGTGTTGATCAAACTGGTGATCCTGGTAAGACTGCTTCAGATCAAAGAAAACTGGAACAGAAGCCTGATGACTTCAGTGAGTATTATTCAGCACTGCTTTACTCGTTTTTGTTCTGGTAAAATTGTTAACAATCTGAAATGGGCTTTGAAATGTTTCTATTGGTATATTTTTTTCACATATAGTAAGTTGCTGACTGCATTTACAGAGAACATTATTAATATAAGCATATTACATAGGGCATAAGAGATTATGGTAATAGCTGTCCCTTTTTCTTCTGCCTAAGACCTAAATGTCTTAGCAAGAGACTTAGAATGCGTGGGTTTCAGGCACTTTTGGAAATATAATGTCTTGGGCTGGGGGAGAACCTTTGATAATATCACTGCCATTTATGGAAATGCCAGATATTCCTTCTTTTCAGAAAGAGCAGGAGAAAAAATCTGCAAGAAAATATTTTTTATAGGTATGAGAAAAATATTTACCTTTTTTCTGAGGTTGTTACATTCTTTTTATTACTAAAAATGCTTAAAAGATGGTTTGGCAGATGGCTGTTTAATTTAGGGAGCTGTGGAATGCTTCCCATCCATCAGTGGTTACCCTTATGAGTGTTCAATTTTTGTGTCTTTTTCAATTTCAAAATTAAATATCTGGATCAGGATTTGTCTCGTTTCAAGTTAGCTCCTCATAACAGACTTAGTCACGCTTCTTCAGAACACAGTATTTTCTAATAAAATACTGCTTTACAACTGCAGTGTCAGAGTGCAGAGCTTCTACTTGAAATATTTCCCACTACTGCAACAGCTACAGCAGTGGCTTGTGGGGCAATACAAGGGAAAATATTAAAGTGCATATTTTTTTTTTAGCTATGCTTATAAAAAAAACTTAACAGGAAAAACAAGTTGAAATGGCAGCGTCCTCTGATCAGCCAGCTCTTTGTAGACTGCCATCATGTGCTGTAGGGACCATCTGTCACTGACAAACCAGGACTTGAAAACTTGCTCACTTTTTTTATTCCTAGTTAGTCAGGGAGGTGGAGGGTGTAAAGATCTTGTATGTAAAAAAAAAATAAAAAATAAAAAAATAAAAGGGTGGAGAGGAAACCCTCTCACCTTTGGTGATGCAAACACTACTGGAAGAATTTAAGATGAAGATGTTTGTAGAGCTTAATGAGCTATGAACAACTCATAGGCATCTGGAGGAACTGGACTTTTGGAATTGACTGGTGTGTGTTTGTGAGTAGCAGCGTTCCAGAGCTCCATGGTTGCTAGCCCTTGGTGGCAAGGTGTCACGGCCTGTTCAGGTGCAACTCCAACAGTCTTCTGACCCGAGTGGTTGAAATATCTGGTAACTGGCGTTGTAAGGTCGTTTGGATGAGTGTCTTTAAAGTGATTTTCTGACTGTTTCCGTAGCAAAATGTATTGGGTGAAAAAAGAAAAAACGAGCTAGTATTTTTATGTCTGTTAAGTATAGCATTGGGATCTCGTGTTCTCTGTTCTGCATAACAAAAAATCTTTTTTGCCTCAATGAACTTTGTAGAGATTATGAAGTTAGGACTGAAATACAGAACAAATCTACCTTGTTTGTTTTTTTCTTCTCTTTCTGAGAGTGTGCTTAGTAGTACAATGGTCTTTGAAGTCTCTCCAAAATATTGGTTAACATACTGGAAAGTTTCTAATGTCTGAGGTGATTTTGGTCAGATGGTCAGACTTTGGACAAAAAACCAACCCTAGAATATAGTTCCAGTTTGTGTCTGGCTTCTTAATGAGATGCTCTTAACTGCTTTGGCTTCTGTACTCTACCCTTTACTTTCCTCTGAAGAAAATGACTGTTTCTTTCTCTAGGTAAAATAAAGAATTCTGAATCAACTAAAGAACATACCTTGGAAGCTGACTATTTAGAAAACACGGCTGTTATTGATGAATCTAATCTGACAGCTGAACAGCAACTGGGATTGAAACAAGCTGAAGAGCGTCTGGAAAGAGATTATATCTCCCGACTTGAAAAAGTAGGTTGAGTTATTTGTCAGCTAAAAAAGAAAATGGATGTCTTCTTTCACTGTCATCACCATATTTCAGGTTGGGTGGTATTTCCACTGTAGCCTGTTGCCTCTGTTTCTCTCTTCTTTATGGTGAATCTCTTTAGTGATACTAACCGTAGTAGTTGACTTGTCATTCACTGTGACAGAATATACAGACTGAAAATTTACTGTGCCTTTTTTTGGCTCACGGCATGTTTATAGAACAGTATTTTTTAAAAATTGTGCAGATCTAAAGGTTTTCAGTTTTATACTTATCTAAGGTTTTCTAGGAAGTCCAGTTACCTGGAAACTCTGGTTATAGGATTGAAAGGAACTTCATTATATCTTCAGTATATCACCCTTTTACCAGTACAAATCACCTCTATTGAAGACAAAACCTTAAAAACGCTTTCTAAGCTGTTTTAGTAATCTCCAGTGAAGCAAATTTTGATGTCATTATAGGTGTAACTCAGAAGTTTTTTCTTGGTGTCTAACCTAAGTGTCTCTTGGAGCATTTTAATCCTTTGTATGCTGTCCTAAGATCTAACTTTCTTCAGCAATTTTCTATACATTTGAAGATCATTACTTTATACCTTCTTTTTGAAGATCATTACATTATATCTCCCTGAAGGCATGTCTTCTTAAGACTCCCTAGTTGTTCTTTGGTCATAGGAATTTTTTTAGTTGTTTCATTCCTGTTGCTTTTTTCTGGGCTTTCACCACCTGGTCCATGTAACTGTGGTATCCAAAAATGGACACGGCCTTTCAGCTGAAGTCTTACATATAAAGAAGAAAGCTGGTTTCATCTATCTGAAATACAACATTGCGTTTAGGATATGTGTGTTTTTGTTTTTTTTTTTTTTTTTTAGTAGCAATAGGATTTTGGCTTAGAATCGTTAAGGTTGGAAAAGACCTCCCAGATCATCTGGTCCAAAATCATCTGGTCTGGTTTGTAGCTTGACCAGCTCCCCACATCCTTTTCTTAAGAAATGTCCAACCAGGTGTTCCCTGCCCTGTATTTCTTGCAGTTGACAGTATCTAAGGAGGAGGAGCAATACTTTGCTTTGATACTATTTAATTGCAAGTTACTTATTCCATTTCTCTCATTTGTTGTGATCACTGAATTATTATTGTCTTACAAAGTCTGTAGTCTCTCCCAATCGTGTCTTTCTCATGTGTAGTCAACATACACTGTATTGCATTTCGTAGATCTTTAACAAAAATATGAAAGATTCTCACCCCAGAAGGACCCTGTTGAAAACTATTTGGCACACACGTTTAGACTGGTGGTGAACCACTCTAAGGATGTGTGCTCTGAGGACAGTTTTCTGAGCAGCTTCATTCTCACCTTATTGTTCTTTATTTAGATAGTATTTACAGTCTCCTTTTTAGAATGGTACTGTCAAGTGACAAAAACGTTGTAAAATTCAAGATGCAACATCTGCTGTTTCTTCGAGCTCTATGATTTTCTTTTAGAAAGGCAACCCTGAAATTGGTTTAGTACAGTTTGTTTATAGCACCTATGACCCACTTTTTTCCTATATGCTTATTAATAACTTATTTATTACAGTGTTTTTCCGGACACTCCTACTGACTGGCCTGTAATTCTTTGGTTCATCCTCTCTAGCATTTTAAAGATAGTCTCGAGGTTTTTCTTTTCTAGTGATCTGCAACCTTCCCATTAAAATCTAGCTGGCTCTGAGGTGGATTAGCACTGTGAATAGCCAAGCACAAACTTCACCAGACCTGGCTTCTTCTAAGGCATCTGATTTACTCAAATATTAGTATGTGGGTTTTTTATTGTTTGTTTCTCATTCTTTCATTGCTCTTATGCATAGCTAGATGATGAAAATTGTCTTTATTACAGAGGCAAAATAAAAAACATTGCATGATTCAACCTTTCTGGCAATAATATCTGTTGGCATAATACTACAGATCAGTGTAGGAAAGAAATATCCAATCATTTTTAATACTGTTTTTGCTGATAGTTTTAGAAGAGTGTTAAAGTATTTATTTTTGATCTGCTTCAGTCATCAGCTATTGAATACTTGAGCTAGCTAAATGTAACTGTAGGTTGTATTCCAAATAGGTGTTTAATTTCGTTTTATTAGGTAACAATCTCATAAAAAGTAAGGATGAAGAGACTTAGTAAGTGTCATGACAGTGTTACTGTAAATTGATCTGTAGTTGGAGACTCAGGCCTTCATTTTTTTTTTTTCCCAAAAGCAAAAGATATATTCAGTATATGGAAAAACTTGCCCAAATTCAGCAGTGGTTTAGGTCTTCGGTGTAAGAAACAAGCGTTCTCTGCTCATTCATTGTTATGTCACTGTTTAAACAGCTGGTGTTTTTAGTATACTTCTCAGAATTAGTAAATATGGATATATTAGAATTAAGATGAAAATTCTAAGTAGGTGTTTTTTCCTCTCTCCTCATTATAACTGATAGCAATTATTAGAAAAACCCTAACAAGTCTACAGGAAAACAAAGGCATTTCTTTGGGGCCCATTCAAGAGCAACACAAGGAAGAACTGTCCCTCTTGGTCTTTGATGTGAACATACCAAAAGGTTTCCTATAGCTGTGTTTTATTAGAGTAAGAAAACATAACTGCAGGATGAGACAGATTAAAGTAGAATTTTGAGAACAACACCCCATCTTTGCAGAGACTGTCCTTTCTGCCTTTTGATCTTGTAGTTCTCAGTGTTTTCCTGGTTGAAAAACTCCACATTGTGCCCTCTTCGACCCGAAGAATGTGATGATTTTTTTTTCCATTGTCTCTTAAGGCTTGTCTGCTCAGCTGCTTCTTGCAGACTCTCGGGTCTCTCGGGCTTCAGCTCCCCATTTGGGTACTCTGTCTCTCCCAGCCTGTCCATCCAAAATGCTGAGCATAACAAATTGTTACTCAAAATGGAATAATCTTATCTCTTGTCAGAGGATCCCACCTTATCCAGAGTATAGTCATCAGTAAGTCAGAAACTGGCTATCTTCCTCCCTGTTGGCCAGCTGAACCCTTTTAAATAGAAAAAAAAATGCAGTACTTGCACAGCACGCTCTGAATATGCTAGCCAAACAACAACACCATCTGTCATAACATGTATAGTAGATAATGTGATGAATACTTCCCATTTTCTCATCAGAGAAAGGCGGATAGATGCTGAGATTTAATAAATCCATAGTTATTAAAAGCTTGAGCTGACAAGGGAATGGCTTACTGGCCTCTAGTTCAGCCTTAAGAGGCATAAACTCTTCAGTCTTAATCTTGCATCACTAAAATCTACTGAGAAGTGTAATGGCCAACTCATCTCATTTCCTTTCTTCACACTCCCCACGTGTCATATGGGTAAAAATCCATTTCCACCGTGTTTTCTGAAGATTAGTTAATGTTTGCAAAGCACCTTGACATTACAAATGTTACATAATTGTTAAATAGAATTTGTTATTCAAACAGTTGAGTTTTTCAGACACGATTGGCAGAAACATTTTCTTTTAATCTATGGCCATTTTTCCCCAGCGCTCCCCAGAATACACCAACTGTCAGTATCTATGCAAGCTCTGCTTAGTTCACATTGAAAATATCCAGGGAGCTCACAAGCATATTAAAGAAAAGCGTCATAAGAAAAATATAATGGTAAGTTAACAAATAAAAATTATGAATGGTTTTTTCTGTTTTTTAAAGGTTTTTTTGTTATGTGGTATGTTCTCTTTGGTCATCTTCGTTTAGGTGAAAGTTTGTGTGTGCTGAGCAGAGATCCACGGATCTCTGTTGCTCCTTTTCTGTTTGAGAGGAAGGGCTTGATATCTGTCCAGACAGAGAGGAAAGAACATTTTTGGTCATTGCTTCTGAATTAGTGTCTCTGAGTAGTGGGCAGTTCATCACACTTAGTAACACAAGGCAAGGTAGCTTAGGTGAGAAACGTATTTAGTTCTTCCATTTCTTTCAAAAGTAATATCACTGGTAGCAAGACCTCCAGGGGCTGGAGTTGGGGTTGGGATTTTTTTGTGGTTTTGTGTGTGTGTGTGTTTTTCTGTTTTTTTTCTTTTTTGTCTGACTTGTTAGGTTTTATCCCTATCCTTTCTAGGATGGGTAAGCAGAGGGGATAGTATGTCTAGACGAAAGAAAGAGAGCTAAAGTAGAGAGGGATTCATTTCCTGAGATGTCACTCATCATCTCTCTGGGGTTACATATGGGTTTGATATGAAAATATCTGTACAGTTCTAAGGTTTTCAACAAAAAAAGACAATTGGTTTCCTTATTAGATACTCTGTTGTTACTGTTTGTGTTGTTTTAAGAAATGTTACATGCACAAAATGACGCACAGATTTTCATGCCAACCCATTTTTGTAAATGCTGATAGAGCTACAAATTCACAAATACATGGAGTCTTGTGTTTCAGGTGGCTTAAATAATGTTCCTACACCTGTTTCCCAAAGTTTAGTATATTATTCTTGTTTCCATGCATTTCTTACCAAACTTGTTTGTAATTAATGCTCTAATTCTCTTAAATGTGCAAGTCATCATCTGGAAAACTGAATGCTGTAAATCCTAAGAATCTTGTAAAGGAACACTTTTGTTTTTATGTTCAGTTACTAGTTGAAAGGGATTTTGGTTTTCTTGCTGGCTGCTAACTTGCACCAGGGAAAAAATAAACAACTAAATAATAATGGCAACAGACCATCCCCACATTTGATATGGAAACACTTTTCTACCGTGCTTTGCATCTGGGTATGGAAACAAAAATTGAGAAATGAGGTTTCTTTACCACTGAATGGAAATGCTAGAGAACAGGGAGTGGTTTCAGTTCTTAACACTTGTCTTCAGATAGTTGTATGTTGTACACCACATTGCAGTAGCAAGTGGTGTGTAACTGTCTAATGTTATATCATAAAATATACCTAATTAGAGCTCAAATTATTAGATGTAGGAGTGTCAGATAAGCTTTGTAGCAATTGTCATTCCTCAATCAAGAAAAAACATAAAGCAGTGACATTAAAAACAAAAACATAAAAACAAAAAACCACTTGCTTTTAAAAATGTGCATATTCTTTCTTATGCTGAATTTGTTCAAGTGAGAAAAGAAGAGTTGATAGATGAAACCTAGTGCTAATCAAACATTTTCATACTGGACTGTTGTGTTGTCTTAGTGCATAAATATTTTCTGGTTATTATTTATTTCTGTTGTCAGTCAGATTTTGTTTAGTTGATGAATTTGTGAAACAAATGATTGTTTCACTTGTCCCTAAATGACTTGATGTATCTGACACATTTATTGCGTTGGATTAAAATTAATTTTAATTTGATGTACTAAAACCAGCACTTTCTAGCACTGGCTGTTTAGGCATCAGTGGGAGGAGATTCAACTACTTAAAAGTTTCTTGGAGCTAAGAATATATTTTTTGCCACTGATACCTTTCTTTCAGATACAATCCACTCATAAAATCTGTGTAATTCTAGAAAATCTTTTTCAACTCAGTTACTTTTATTATGTAGGAACAGTTACAGCTTTTTATTTCCTTGTATGATTTCTGTTTCAGAACTGTCAGAAAATGTGGTTCAGGAATGTAGCACACCAGATTTCTTCCCCAGTTGCCAGCTGTGAGACATGTTCTCTTTTAAACACTGAGCATCTACTGTCATTTGTGAGCTGCACTACTGCATGTGCCAGTTAGGCTGGGCGGAGTTCCTACCTTTGAAAATGTTTGGTCAGGACCCCATGTAGATAGAACACAAACAGCAAACGATGCATTGCTTACATATCATGCAGTACTATGAGATACATACATTGATACATAGCATGCAATACTACGACGTAACCTTTTCTCTTAAAATATCAGTTTTTACTTTTATCATCCAACAATTATTCAGGAAAAACAAGAAGAAAATGAGCTGCGTGCCCTCCCACCCCCTTCTTCTGCACAGTTGGCTGCTCTGAGTTTTACACTCATTGAGGCAGCAAATGAACAAGGCATATCAGATGATGACTTCAGAATTCGTCAAGAAATTGTAAACGAGATGGAGAAAATTATTCAACAGCCCTTACCAGGTATACATAGTATCCTCCATTTTCTCTAGGTGAAAATTGTTCTTTTTGTTAATGGTGAATTAATACATTTGAGGTTAAAGTATCTTTATATCATATGATATTAATATATATAGGCATTTTAATACTGACTGGCAGTTGATTTAAAAAAAGCTAACAAATCTACAAAAGGAGGAAAATATGGTTGTCCTTATCTTTGCTTCTTTCTGGTGTGTGTTTATTGAAGCTATCGATCCTCTTTAACGTCATGATTTTTGATGAAGACTGGAAATTTCCAGAACACCAAATACTTCCTTCCAGGTCATGTTTAAAGCCTCAACCACTGAGGATCTTCCTCAGGCTCTAGTGCTACAAATCTTTCCACCTATATCTAACTTAGCAGTTAGGTATACTTGTCTGTGGCTTTTAATGTGACTTTTTTTTTCAAATGCACTTAATTATGCTAGCATGAATGATGCAGGGGGTTAGGAGGGAAAAAATGAGAAGACGCTTGAAGTCAGATGAAAAGAATATGTATCTTTTTTTCCTACCAGTCCCTAAGTTGCTTGTGGTATCTTTCAGACTCTTTTCCCCACCTCACTCCCCCCCCGCCCAAATCTGTGCTTTAAAAAAAATAAAAAATAGATCTCAGTGGTTTTGGTAAGCATACAGGACATTTTCAGTATTTAATTATGATCTGAAATATGTACAGGTACTAATCAGTAACTGTTCATTAAAACAAGTCATTCAGGTCAGCAAAGGTTATTGTTTAACAAGTATTTCTTCTTCTGTATATTTATAACTAGTGGGCAGTAAATGGAAGGAGGTGCACTGAGAGGTCAACTGGTGCTTCCAAAAGTCCCTTGAATTCTAGAGTTCTCTTAAAAAGGTCAAAATACTACATTTACTTAACTATATATAAATATCATACCTCATCTGCCCTTTTCTTGATCAAATGCTTTATGATAATAAAAATAATAATTTAAACAACCGTCTGGATAGGTATAATGTTTAGTCACATTTATGTCTTCAGTGGGTCAATAAAATTCCTAAAAATTGTCTGGATAAGTTAATTTTTTTCCCCTTCAGATGTGGAGTGTGTTACTTTACTAGAACACATTAAACATTCAAATTTAATTAATAGTACTGTTGTAAAATAAAGTAACCTAAATGTACATACAGGCAAAATAAACTGTGACACTTGCTTCTTTGCATTGATTTCTCATCATCTTCTATAGTGCAATTGATATGCTGGAAATTTGAGAGCTGATTTTTGGAGCTGCCATAATGTTGACATTATATGATCAATGGTTTGCTTTTCAGTGAATCTGAATGGAACAAAGTAATAATGGCATTGACAGGAAAAAAAAATCCAACTTTTCATTTAATCTGTATTAAAACTGGGTTGATTTTCTGCCTTTCTATTTATTTTAGAAATACCTTACTTTTTCCACTTTGCTTTGTAAAAATACTGGAGTGGGAAGGATATCTTTTTTTTCTTTCTTTGCTGTAGGATGATCAGCCTTAGTTTTAGGAGCTCTATGTAATATATTTTTAAACATAAGAATGCTCAATAAAAGTAGGGTTTGTAGGGTAGGACTTGGCTAAATGTGTTTGCATTGTGGTATTGCCATATGTGGCGCCTAGTACAGATTTCTCTTCTGACACACTATTGAGTTTTCCTCTGATAGTATTTTAATGTAAGAGAAAGCAAAGGAAAAGATCAGTATTTTTGTAAATAATTGTGAAGATTACTGTACTGTTGTCATTCAGCTGGCTGAATTGTTTGGAGTGATGCGTTGATGTGGAGCGGTGTGTCTGTAGCAGTGAGTGGCAACTTATTTCCCCTTTTAAAGCCTATAGTGTTTTAGTGAATGTGTTTTCAGAAGTTGTAAATTAAGAAAAAAATCAATTCATGTATGGTGTAGTAAACATGGGATGTTCTGACATGATTTTCTCATGGTTGAAGTCATGATAGAACTATGCAAAAATTCCTACTGCTATGAAAATCTGTAGGAAGCAGTTACAGGGGATTGCTTATTTATATAGTTACTGTATACAGATTCATTCTGAGAGAAGTGGTTTCCACACAGTGAAAAACAGACAAATGTTTCTTTGAAGCTGTATATTTGTAAGGTTTATTTTCTCTTATGAATTATTTTATGGTGGTTCTCTTTCAAAGTATTTGATCAGAACACAAATAAAAACAATATGAAAAAATGCAAGAAAAAACCTCTTTGCTGTGAGGCTGGTTGAACACTGGAACAAGTTGCTTAGAGAAGGTTGTGAAGTCTCCTTTTTTTGGAGATATTTAAAACCCAACTGGACACAGTCCTGGGCATCCTGCTCAGGATGACTGTGTGAGCAGGAGGCTGAACTAGAGGGCCTCCTTTCGACCTCCGCCATTCTGTGGTGAGAATCCCTGTGAGGGGTTCTGAGACCCCTCCTCACTGCCCCGAATGATAAGTGATTTGGAAGGGGTTGAGAATTATCTTAATTTTCAGCTTGCATAAATACGTCAGAGCCTTAATATATATACATTACAGGAAAGTTTTAATCTATGTAAATTGATTCATGAAGTGGGATAAATTATTGTTTATGGAGTGGAATGACATTTTTCATTGTATCATTACTGAATAGTTACTTTCTAATTAGTTTAGACTAGGTTTGTTATATATCATTGCAGGTAAGGAACTGTATTAACTACAGAAATACTGTTAAATGGGTACTCTGGCTTGAATTATATCAAAGTTATGTTTTACATGCATGTTTCATAGTGAATTGTGCATAGAAACTTGCTAATGTCATTGGCAGAGTTTGTAGTTTGTATAAAAATATTTGACAAAAGTGTATGAGGCAGCAAAGAACTTTATAACTGGCTAACTGCTCCTGTAAAATCACATTATTAACAAAAAAAAAGTAAAATATTGCACTGAGATGGTGACACTTATTGTAAGTTTATAGTTAGTTTCATTAAAAACTAAATCTACAGGCTGCATTGCAAAATTATTTCAAAATAACTTGAAAAATTTTAGACATTTGGTAATACTATTTGAATTATTAGTTTTCCTGTGATGCTGTGCTATAGAAATGACTAGACTTCACAGGAATGAGAAAGTGGTTCGATATTTATTAATCTGGTAGTACCACTTGGGAGTTAGAGTATCGCCATTAAAAAATATTTTTTCCCTAGCTAATAATTATAAATGATTTTCTCTGTCTTCCAGACTGTTCACTGAGGATGTATGGCTCCTGTTTAACTCGATTCGCTTTTAAAACCAGCGATGTTAACATTGATATCAAATTCCCCCCTAAGGTGAGTAGATATCTTGTTTTAACTTAAACTTTTTTTTTAATTGAGTCCATCACCATTTATTTCTACTGCATTGCCTTAATCTTCTGTTGGGACCTACTGTTTTTAGAACAGCATGATGTGTATAATCTTTGATTTGAGTCAGGTGTGCTATGAATCAAGTGATAAAGTGTTCCATTTTTTACTAGATAACTTTAACTCTGTGTTTTGCAAGTTCTTATGCTTGCCCTTTTAAAAATTTGTTGAAGAAGCATTGAGGCAATATGAAAATAGTTGCCTCCAGCTAAGTGTGCTTTTATGTGCTCAGGATTCAGACAGCAGAATCTCGTAGGTCTTTAGGTCCTGTCCCTTTCTTTTTTTCAAAGGTTCATCTGACAGTGACAACTTTCTTTTGATGTTTTAGACAATTAGAAGTGGATGCCATATCCCAGGTTACAGTTCACTGTGGTACAGAAATCCTGCAGAGCAATATAACTTGCGTTTAAATGTTGAAATTGTTGGTTCATGTTTAGTATGTGGTATTAGCATCACATTCATGTTATAGACACAACTGCTGAACTTGCTCTTGGCCAGTATGTGTTGTGGATCTGGATGCATATTTACACATAAAATTTTGCAATGATATGGCAGTTAGGAAATAAAATGAAGCCTTTTTCTAAGAAGTGTTTGTGGAGCGTATCGTGTCGCTTCACAGAAGCTTAGAAATGGTGCTAATTCTTAGTTTTCTTTGAACACTTTACAGTGTATCTTTGAAACACCACTTCAATAATTATAGTTGATTTCTGCGAGAAAAGAAAACTCATTTAAAATGTTAACTTTTAAAAAAACATTGGGAAAGAAAGTTCTGACATCAAATACTTCGTAGTTGCGCATTTCTAGTGGCATGTTTTGACGTTGTTACTATATGGCATATAAAACATTGTCAATAACTGTGCAACTGAAATAGTTTGAAATCAAGTGTCAAATAGGTTAGTCTGAATAAAGTAAACTGTTAAAATTTTGTCATTTTAGATGAGTCAACCAGATGTTCTGATACAGGTGCTTGAAATCTTGAAGAACAGTGGTGAGTCTTAGATGCATCTTGTTCCTATTTAATTAAAATTCCAATTGCTATTCACTTGTTTTTATGCTTAACTTTTTAGTAAACTTTATTAAAAAAATATTTTCAACCAAATTACCTGAATTGTTTTTATGAGTGGGATCTTTATGACCATCAGTGCTTGTGTAAGTGCAGCAGGAGGATGGCCTCCCAGGTAGTCCAGCCATTTTGGACTGTCAGAATTAGCAGTAATACTTTTTTACCTGGTATCTCAAACATTTTCACTTTATAAGAGAAATTCCAAGCAGTAAACTCGGCAGCCACTTTCCACTTGTATATAAACATCAGTGGGAACTATTACAAGACTTCTGGAACTTTGTTCTGTCAGGAGGTTATCTAGCCACTTGTCTTGAGCCAGGTGACACAAGTAACATTGCATTTTTGATTCTTTAGACAATGTATAATAGATCAGCTCCACAAGCAGTTCTCAAACTGTCCTGGTGGTTTATCAAGAGATTCTGCTTTGTGCCTTTTAAATCTTGGAAGGACAGAACAGGTTCTAAAAGAGATACCAGCTCAGTTTCCTGACAGGGATTTTTCTTCTTTTTTTTGCTACTGACTGTATGATATTTGAAAGGAGTAAAAGTAACCAGAAAATAATACTTAGTGGTTAGAAATGCAGCACTTAATTTGAATTTTCTGTAAATGTTTGGTATAAATGTAATGTTAAATTTTGAAGACACAATTGGGAGAACTATGAACAACTTCTATATCTAATGTTTTTTTCTCCTTGCTTAGCTGTCTACTCAGATGTGGAGTCAGATTTTCATGCCAAAGTTCCTGTTGTCTTTTGCAAAGATGTTAAAAGGTATGTGTCAATGAAAAGGATTTTAATGAGATTCCACTTTCTACTATGCTTGTTCATATCAGCTGCTTGTGTGCACTCTTGATGAGAAGCGTTAGCTAACGTTCACGTCAAAAGGGAATTGCTCATAACAAAAATAAAATCTAGAAAAAAAGCTTAGCTATGTTCATGTGTCACTAGACAAGATACATAGATCTCATTAGTTGTAGGAGTCTCAAAATACAATTTCTACTTGTAGTTAAGGGAAATGCAACTGAATGGGTCTCAGTTTATTTTAAATATTTAAATTCAATATTTAAACATTTAATATTAAAGTTTATTTAAATGTAATATTTTAAATTTAATATTTAAATTTAATATTTTAAATTCAATATTAATATTTAATATTTAAAGTTTCTGCCATTAGATAATCCAACTGTTTGAAAAGAATTTATAAGATTCACGTTGTCAGTAAAGACACGTCATATGTCAGTCTCGTAAATTCCTAAGCAGTAGCAACCTACAAAATGAAATGTAGTTGTTGAATGATGTTCACATTGTTTTGACTGACCAGAAGCATATTCTGGGGAGTTAAACGCAACAAGAATGGGCGTATATTTTTCTGTGTTTGTAGATGATATGAGTACCTTTTAAGTACTAAGAGAATAGAAATAATTATTTTGAGAATCAAAACAAAAAGTGTTTAGACAAGCTATTCTGTGGACTTACCAACACTTATACAAAGCTGACCTGGTTTTCTATGTTTACTTAGTGCGTGGAAGATGTATGTGGAGTTTGTGAGTTGTGTAAGACTGCACAATTAAGTAATGGCAGAACTTAATCTCAGAGCAAATTCTTCTGTATTTTTAGCTGTACTGTAATGACATTTTTTATTTTTACACGTAATGGACTTCTGTAAGTTCCAGATTCAACTGATGAGTTAAGAGTAAAGAAAATTGCATTATATTCTGTAGCTTTTGTTTAAAAGATCGGGATCTTTCATAGGGACACACCTTAATGAATGTTTTTAGTATGGTGGAAATGATTCTTCCCACACACCCCCAAGGAAATATTTGGGTACTTGAGGAGATAACTGCTTTTTGTTTGTTTTTCTGTCTTGCATTTGTAATTACAGTGGTTTGACATGTAAAGTAAGTGCTAGAAATGATGTGGCTTGCCTTACAACTGACCTTCTGGCTGCACTTGGTAAACTGGAGCCTGTCCTCATCCCCTTGGTTTTGGCTTTCCGCTACTGGGCTAGAGTAAGTTTATAAACATTGAGGATATTTAAATATGTTTATTTCCTCTTTTTTAAGTACTGTGTACAGTGTAATGTATAATATACCACGAATGTATTTGCAGAAAAGAACTTTGTACCACTAGTTCACCTCTGTTACCTCAACAGGCCAGAATGAGACTGAAGATTTTGGTGTGAAGTTATATACGTTTCTGGAGCTCCCACTATTCTGTTGGCGAGCTAGTGTTTTGGTTTGTTAAAAATCGTTAATTTTCCTTAAAAACCAGCTCAGCAGAACAAACAGGTCTTACAAACTCACTGCTGTTGAGGTAGCAGTAACTGCCATGAAATGGAATACTGAAATTGCTGTCAGGCCATACTTAAAATGTCTTGACTTTATCAAAAAAAATGACTTTTTAAATGCTATTATTGTTGTATGATTTAGCAAGGTGTTTTTACAAAAATATCTGCTTTGATATTTAAAGAAACAGCAATAGAAACTACGAAGAAAAACTATTTGACATCTGATACGTACATTACATGTCTCGTGAGTTCCCATGGGGAAGATCAATATCAGATTACAACCAGATGCATAAAATCTCCATATATGAGATACCTACTGCACAATAGCAAGTACCTGGCAGTTGACTGGAATTCTAGATAGGAACATAAATGTGCCCTAAAATCACAAAATGGGAAGAAACTAAGGAAATTAATAGAAAATAAATTAGTGTAACTAAGACTGTATGAGTTATTCTAACTTGCGTTTTCTTTATACATGGCCTGACTGATCCGTGCTTTTAATTGTGGCTAATACCACAAGAAAATTGGTGTGTTGTATTATGATCTAGATCACAGATGAACAATTGATGACTGAGAATTGATTGTACTGCTTTACCATTTTCTCTCTGCATTTCTAAAACAAAATGAAATACATTATTAACTGAAGTTTTTGAGATAAAGGGTTTTCTGTTTGGCTTAAGAAATTATGTGAGATAAATACTAAAATGTTTGTGTGTGTTTATGATATATTTTAAATTGAAATGCTGCATGTTGTACCAGAAAAGTAATGGTTTTATTCTCTTATAGCTCTGCCACATTGACTGTCAAGCTGAAGGTGGAATTCCTTCATATTCCTTTGCCTTAATGGTGATATTTTTTCTTCAGCAAAGAAAACCACCTATTTTACCATCCTATTTGGGTAATTGGGTAAGTGTTTTGATAATACATTAACCCTACTGTTAACATTGAAATAATCTCAATAATTTCTGTAAGGTCGTAAAATACGCAGAACCAGTTTGCTTAAGAAATTTGTAAATAGAACATACTGGTATTTAATCCTCATACAGGTGATGCCTAAAGGCAGCTGCTATAGCCTGTGCAGTTGTACTAAGCTGTATTTTGGAGGAAGGGGAAATACTTTGTTTTTTAATTTACTTTTCTGTCATCAGTTATTCTTGATGGGGATAAATATTACAAATGTCACTGTTACTTTTGGTGAAAACTTTTGGTTGTATATGTTAGATACAGTCTTGTTTCAGAACTACTCTAATTGTTGTTAGATTGAAGGCTTTGATTCAAAGAAGCCAGATGACCACCAACTGAAAGGTATAGAAGAAGAGGAATTTGTACGGTGGGAGTACAAACCATCAACAAATGGTTCAGCAAAAAACTCAGTTGGAGCAGAAGGTAAAACTAAAGTTGAACAACAAAAAGGTGGTGGTAAGAAGGTAACCAGCTCAGAAGTGGACAGCCAAAATAATACAAAGGAGAAACACGGCAATGTAAGTCAATGGTTTTGTTTCGCTGAAATCATATTCTGTGTCCTAGTCCTATTTTTGATCTTTAAACATCAATACTGGATGGAACCAGGAAAAAAAAAAAAGAATTTGTATTTTTTTAGTGCAGCTGAGTGTTCTTATCTGTCTATTTCAGTCACTCTTAGCATTCAAAACCCCTCACCAAGTTTCACTGGGGCAACTGTGGTTAGAACTGTTGAAGTTTTACACACTGGAATTTGCTTTGGAAGAATATGTCATCAGCATACGGGTAGAAGAACTCTTAACCAGAGAGAACAAGAACTGGCCTAAAAGGCGAATAGCCATTGAAGGTAGGATAATACCTTTTTCTAGTTCTGTAGTCATCATGCATTACTATCTTTACATAACCTGTACTTAACAGGTCTGGCACAGCATATCTGGACAATAAATTAAATGATATTGGAGAGGAAAGTTTGTTTGTTTTCTTTTTTTGGTATATTTTGTCAACTGTTTAGACTGTTTACAGACCAATTTTCTCTATAGCATTACTTTTTGCAATTCTAGTCCTTGAAAAACGTGTAAATTTTTCTCACTGTTTCTCGCCATTCTGTTCTTATCTCCATGTATTTAATTCTGTAAACCATTAATTCTGTAAACAGGTATTTTTTTCCTGTTTGATAATTCCCATATTACGAATTTTTGGCATCTCTACATGCATTTCCAAAACCACAATGTATTTTAAGTGTTGCTAGCTATCAGTTTTTCTCTGATTCTGATGCAGGCTGAGCAGAGAGGTTAACTCTGATCAGGGTAAACTGTAGCAAACCACTAAAGTAACCCCTGCCTCTTTCCCTGTTGGTAGTATTTCCATGCTGTGAAACTGAATAGCGTGTCATAGACTATGCTTCATGGTCTGAATACCATGGTCTGAGAAATGCATTTGTGGGGAGAAGACCATGTGAATTTGATGATAATACATAACCTGAGTTATGTATGTTGGGGAGAGAAACACAAAGAAAGAGAAGTGTTTTGTCTATTACTTCTTTATAACTGGAAGACATCTTTATTTCTGTTCCTCAGCTCAGAAAAATATGTAAACGATACTTAACAGGGAAATCAGAGCAATGCATGACATTCTGAATTGGCCTTAAGAATACAAGAATTGGGGATGTGAGGAAGGCTAAGAAACCATTTAAGGTGATATTTTTATAAAAGCATGAGTAATTAATTTTGGACACAGTTGATACAGATATGTTGATGAATCATGTTTTCTGTAACACATATGAGGTGAGAGAGGGGGTAAGGATAAATAGGTCAAGGAGAATTATACAGGTAAAGAACAAGTTACTAAAGGAATATTGAAGGACCAGTCAGTAAGGTTTTCTTTCTCCTTACTTTTCCTTCTCGTTTAGGTAATGAATTGTTGAGGCACATGTCAAGTAGAGGGTCTTGAAAGCAATCACATGGCTTTCTTTTCCCAATTCTTTTTTTCCTAATTCTTTTCTTCGGTCAGTTTTAGCTAGAAAGTTTTAAAACTAGATAGTATGTAGTCAGTGTGTAGGAAACTAAAACCTGTAAGATGAAAGGACAAATTCTTGAGAAAGAAAGAGGAAGCTATTTTTAAAGAAAGATTGCATTCTGCTTCTGTTGCCTGTGTTTTTTGTGTGTAGTAGTGTTGTTGTTTTGCTTGTCTTTTTTTTTTTAATGTAAAATTTGTAACTGAAATTATGAAGTGAGTAACAGAATCTCAGTTTGATGCTGTCTTCCAAGGGAAACTTAGAGCAACTATGTAAGTGCTCTTTTTACTTGGAAAAAATGTTTGATCTAGAAATTGCTAGGAAGGACTAAGAATGAAACCTGGTGAGATTGGTTCACATCATACTTATAACCATAATATTACTCTTAGATAACTTAATTTTGTACTGGAAACACAAATCTTTCTTTAACGAAGAAAAAAGTGCAGGCAGACTTACAAAGGCAAAATACACGTACGTTTATTTTCATTTCTAGCTTAGAAGTTCACCATGATATAGTGGCATAATGTACCTGTGTTTTTTCTTTTAAAACTAACTCTATTTAGGGTAGCTTATGTTAGCTGGCCATTTGTGGCCACACATGTTGTTTTGTATGTGGAGGAAATCCAAGAAGCCTTATGGGCCCTACATTGTCTAAGTGTATCCAAATATGGTTCCAGATTATGTTATGAGAATCTTTCATTTTGAACTACTGTATCATAACTTAAGTGTTTCAGCTACTTTAGTCTGGATTAGCTATTTGAAATGCAGCGATTAAAGATTGCTAATGAAATTATTGTTTTTCTTCCTAGATCCTTTTGCACTAAAGAGGAACGTTGCACGAAGTCTAAATAGCCAGATGGTATTTGAGTACATCCTGGAGCGATTTAGGACAGCGTATAAATATTTTGCATGTCCACAAAGTAAAGATGGGATTAAGTCCAAGCCAGATACCAGAAAAAAAGAAAAAGGGAAAATTAATAAGAAATCCACAAGATCTGAAGAATCTGTTGCCAACTGTTGCCTTCCACAAGGGAAAAAAGTTGTAGATAAACAAAATACGGGAAGTGGATGTAACATACCGGAGAATGATCTTGAATGTAATGAAATGGTAGAATGTGTAGCCAAAAAATATACTTCCAAGAACAGAGACTCTTTGCTACTTTCAACATTGGACTCTAGTTATGATGAAGACAAAGAAGCAGCTTTATCCCTTATTTCTAACGAGTGCTGTGAATTAAAGCAAAAATCACTTAAAGAGAGGGATGATCTAGAAATTTCAGAAGTTTGTCTAACTGAAGGTGAGCTAAGCCACCATTGTAACTGCAGTGAACATCAGTCCTATGACACAAATTCTAGTAATGAATTTTCTGATGCTGAAAGTAGACAGAATTTGGTAACAGAGTCTTCTCAGAATCAGTGCACTGGCACACCAGCTACCTCGCACAACTGCAAAGCAATGGTGGAAGCTCACGATCTCAAAGATGAAGGCAGGCTCTCTACAGAAGAAATGCATTATGTGTTTGATAAGTTTATTTTGACTTCAGGAAAGGTAAGTGGTATATTTAAGCCGTGCTGGTATGAGTGGGCTGATGCTTTCAAATAACTAAAATTAAGGGTGGATGGGTAATGGGATTTTCTATCTATTGTTCCAGTCTGTTATGAATGGTAGCTCTGGTATTTTTAGAGTACCTGTTACTCTGGACTGAAAAACACTGAACATGTATGCCATTTATACTAAGCAGTCTGTTGCCCCCATATTATGCACAGCTTTTTTGATTTTTCACGTCTACTTTCATGTAGAATTTTCAGGTGCTCTTATGCACTGTGAGGGATAAATGCAGCCTGTTGATCTGTGCTCATGTTCTTTGTAGATGCTCTGTTGCTGTTCAGATGTTAAATATTCTTGGTTGTGTGACTTAAATGCAAATGTTGGGTCTGTTGAACAATTTTAAAAATAAAATCATGTTTATGCACTTTTTTTGAAAGCCTCCAACTATAGTATGCAGCATCTGCAAACGGGATGGACATTCCAAAAATGACTGCCCAGAGGATTTTAAGAAAATTGATCTAAAACCACTACCACCGTTGACAGACAGGTTTCGAGAAATACTTGATATAGTGTGTAAGAGATGTTTTGGTAAGTTGAACTGTGATACGTGATCTGGAAAAAATAAAAGTTATGGGCTTAAACTGCTTATTCTAGTACATTCAATGGGAAGAAGTTCTGATAGGTAAATTATAAGAAGTTGCTGGTGTTCCCAGAAAATTAGTTTCTGGGCAGAACTAGATCTTGTGTTTGTGAATTTGTACGTCATCTTGGGGGAAAATCCACTTTTGGGTGCAGTGTCTGAGTAATTGCCAAAAGATCAGACATCTGAAAGAAAATCCTAGCAGCTTTAATGACATCGTAAAAAGAAAGGAAAAAAATTTAATTGATATTCAAGGAGAGCAAATGTTTGTTTAAAAAAATGTATCTAATCCGATTCTTTTAATTAGCTGAAAAGATTTTTGATGTAGCAGAATGTCACGTGTTGACTGTGTTTTAACTTGTTTTTATTTAGATGAATTATCTCCTCCTTTATCTGAGCAACAAAACAGAGAACAAATTCTGGCAAGCTTGGAAAGATTTATTCGAAAAGAGTATAATGGTATGTAAGTGTAGGTAGTGATTCTTGATATTGCTTTCTCCACTGAAGTTGTACAGAGCGTGAAGTTTTAATTCATCTCCTTAATGCTCATTTTCCATGTTTAAAGCAGTGGCATCTGGTTTTAACTCTGAATGTAAGACTATCTTGTAGGCTTCTAAAGTGAACATCTACCCCGTGCTATTCCATGGGAGAGTCCCCAGAGTGTAGGGAAAAACTGCAAGAGTGATCACGCAGATACAGGACTATTGCAGTCAGGACAAAAAAAAAAAAAAAAAAAAAAAAAAAAAAAAAAAAAGACCAAATGGGTCCTGTCCTGCTGGGTTTCATGTTATTTGAGTTGTGGGCCAAGTACTTTAGTTGCCAAGTCACCAGTGTTTGAGTGTCTTGGAAATCTTAGTTCATATCTTTATGTCCCTTTTATAAAATAGGAAGAAGTATCATATTGCAATGGTGGAATCAAGGCATGGAGATGAGAAGTGGCCTTTTTGGAGATGTTGTAAAATAATGCTAGAGGCAGGTACCAAACACACGTCTCCTGAATTCCAGTCCATTGCTTTACACAGAAGGCCATTCATTTTGCTGTTGCTGGCCAGTGATCAAGGAACTGTGAATTACACTTCTGCCTGCTGGCTGTGCTCTCTGCTTATTGGCAGCAGCTGACGATTGAGACCTGTTACAGAGCCTTGAAAGACTTTTAAGATTTCAGATTCCATTAAAGGTTTGGGATTCCAGTTGAGTAGCAAAATGTATTTTAAGACGAAATTGCTTTCTCTTGGCTACATAACTTTCCTTTCCTTTACAAGAATGGAAATGCATCACAGTATTTTGTTTCAAACAAAAATGTGTATTGTATATAAAACCATTTTGAAATACTGCTCTGTAAAGTATTATTATTCTTACATTGTTCAAGAAGATAAGAGCAATGTTATGGCTTAGAAACTTAATGAGGACAAACTTACATAGTTACGGGAAAAATATGCAGCATAGATCCAGTAATATTTTTGGTTCCATTTATATTTTAAGTGCCTTAAAATAGCCCTGCTTTGTCTGTGAGGTTAAGTTTTACTAGTGTCTGGGTTTGTACATTGATTTGATTTATTTAAAAAAGGAAAGTGCATTTGCATATAAAAAAACCTTTTTGCCACACTTAAGGATTGCATTTAAATGGCTAGTGACACTGTAATGTACCTCATTCAAAAATGAGGTGTTTTTTCTTCCTGCCTCACTTCCTATAAATCAGTTAAAATAGTGTGCATCTTCCATTATCAAATATGAATCGTTAGAAGTGATGTTGTAAACTCGTCTAAAACTCAATTTTTTATGTGCACCCAGACATCTCAAGTAAGCAGTATTCCGTGATAAGCACTTACTGTTAAAGTGTAAAAGAACTCTATTTTACCTCAATTTTATTTTTTGTCTACTTTTTTGATCAGACAAAGCCAGACTTTGCTTGTTTGGCTCTTCAAAAAATGGATTTGGATTTCGGGACAGTGATCTAGATATCTGCATGACATTGGAAGGCCATGAAAATGCAGAGGTAAGAACTCTGAAGTTGGTGCGTTTTACTGTTTAAATTCAAGAACTCTATAAGGTTTTTCATTCAGTTAGTATTTCTGTACACAGAGCAGGTAGGATTTTGCTAGTAGCACACTGGCTTGTTGTACTCCACACTACTGAAGCAAGATAAGATACAGCTTAATTTACTTAGTGCCCTATAGATAGACACTCAGAGCCCTGTAAATGTCTACATAGAGAATATGAGTCACCAGTTTACATAAATGGCTTATAGATTATTTCTTTTTGTACATAAACTTTTCCTATACAAAATACACGTTTGGTGGTAAGTGTGCTTGTCGGGACAGAATCCATGTTTAAACATCTGAAACTGTGATATTTATTTTTCCTAGAAATTGAACTGTAAGGAAATAATAGAAGGTTTGGCAAAAGTTCTCAAGAAGCATCCAGGTAGGTGTTTTAAAGTATTGTCTGTTTTATACTTAATTTTACTGTATACGTAGTTAATAGAAATGTTTTATGTACTAAAGTGTTGCCTCTCCAGGTTTGAGAAACATCTTGCCTATAACAACAGCCAAAGTGCCTATAGTAAAATTTGAACATAGACGGAGTGGCTTAGAAGGGGATATCAGTTTATACAATACACTGGTAAGCATCTGTTTGTTTGCCTTTGTGTTCAAGAAAGCTTTTTAATATGTTGCAACTCTTTCAAATAATCATCTGAGGGAATAATTTTGAGACTGGAATTACAATGCTTGTGTGTGTTCCTTTTTTTCTACCTTATTTAAATAGTGGCCACACCCTAATCCCAAACAAATTAGCTGTATAACATGATGGCGTATCAGTATCATGATACAGCATTTTTGTGAATGCTTCTGAAAAGCTGTTAGTGTCAATGGCCTTTCTGCCATCATGAATAGTACATCTTATCCCAGCTTACACCTAGTACAATGAAACTGCACTATTTCTTATGTAACAGGCTCACATTCTCCTATGAAAATTGAATTAGTTGGATTTGATTCAGTTGTGAGTCATCTTACGGACTTAGTTTTTTTGGTAGTGTTTTTCCATGGTTATTGTTATTAATAATGTCCTAATTTCACCTTTCAGTTATGTTTGTGCAGGAAATGTTGCATGAATATTGTGGAATAGCTGTGTGTTTTTTATCCTCCAATTGTATTGTGCATTTCCTGTGCTTCAACTGCAGACTACACTATAATAAACCATAAATTACACTGAAAAACCTGTTTAATTTTTTTTTTTCAGGCACAGCATAACACAAGAATGCTGGCTACATATGCAGCTATTGATCCTAGAGTGCAGTATCTGGGCTATACAATGAAGGTTTTTGCAAAGGTAGTATAAAAAAGGTCATACTTATTTGTATGTATGTATTGTGTTTTCTGATACAGGCACTAAGTTTATCTTTTGCTTAATAGCAACTGTAAAGGAGAGAGCAGAATGCTGTTGATATGAAGACGCACACTTTCTTAAGCTGACTGTACTTAAGCTGATTATGTGTGTCAGAATCAAGTTCTAATCTCAGAATTCAGTTGTCCATTTCCATGAAAGACAGTAATGTTGCCAGCACGTATTCCAGTGTAAAAGCGAGTCTTGACATCTTCTGTTCTCTGTTGAATGATTTATGTCTTAGGAGAAAGCTGATGAAAACTCTGATTTTTTTTTTTCAATTTTGAACCAGCTACAATACAAGCCACCCTGCCCCAACATACAAAAACCCATCATCACCACCACAAAACCCAGAAAAAAAAGTTAACCACAAGACATAGTGGCTGCTTGTGCATGGGCTTCCCAAGTGTCCATATCTAGGACCATCCCAAAGACTACTGCAGCTTCCTTCTGGCCTTGTTTTACTTCCTATAAAAGTCAGGGAGTAGGAGTGGGCTGATGAGTGTGTGTGTCTGTACTTGATGTTGATATGCCTAGGTCACGCTTGGATTTAAGAGTTTGGAAATACAGTTGTTCTCACTGTTAGCGAAAACAACCAACCAACCAAAAAAACAACTACATTTTATTTTCTCATGATACTATAACAACGTGTCTTGGGGTTTTCATGGGGTTTTCACAGCATCACACAATGGCTGAGATTTGCCAATACATCATGGAAATACTTACAAATTACTTTTAAAAAAACAAAGGGAAAACGAAACAATAAGGAATTATAGAAACAGCTATAGTAACATGAATTTAGGAACAAAATTTTACAATATCAAAATCCGGATGTCAAATGTTGAGGCTTGTTGCATTTGGGCATTTTTGTTTTGTATTTTCATTTTTGGCACATTATAAACCCAAAATATTTTGTTTATTAGAAGGCTTTCTGTTCTTATGTTGGTCTAATTGGGTTCTAGGTTTGCCACATGATGCTTGATTCAAAAGCCTTTTATTTTTCAGGTTTCATAAACCAATTTTTAGTTATGAGATGAATGTGTTCTTTATTACTGGTGGGGCTATGTTTGCTCACTGTCATAGTTATTACTTTTGAATAATATAATGTAAATTCAGTACTTCATTTAAAATGTATTTTTTCAGCGCTGTGACATTGGTGATGCGTCCCGTGGTAGTCTGTCTTCATATGCCTATATCCTTATGGTTTTGTACTTTCTACAACAGAGAAATCCACCAGTTATTCCAGTTCTTCAGGAGGTAAGTTTACAGAAAAATAGACTATGAAAATAAATGCACTGCTGCCTCAAGCCAGACGTGAGATGTGAGAAATCTGTGCGTTTAGGGTTAGATGGATGTATGAAATAGAGGGCACTTCCTCATTAGCAGGCTTCTAACTCCCACTTGGTTTTAGTGGGTAAAGCTTAACAGGAAAGTCACAGCACAATCAGGAATCTGTTAGATTTAAATTCTGCTGTTAAGTTTACTTTGGGATTTTGGCCTTATGGTGATATTTACACGCTGAGCAGGCTTGGACAAAAAATTGGCAGGTGAGGGAGGGAAGGGAATTGTAATGATGAGATTGTGCCAGATGCTCATGAGATGCAAGTCTATCAATTACTGTCAAACTTTTTTTTTTTAAATGCTCAATTATTCAACTGTAAGAGAGAGTTCATTTTCTATTTTGATAAGGTAAGGGGAAAAAGGGGTAACAATTGCTTTGGTATAACTTTAGAGGTACTGGTTTTGTATGTGCCAGGAAACTTTATTTAAGAAAATAACATTTTGTACCTTCCTTGAGTAAGTGGGGGAATATGCTTAGTTAGCTATCTGCCTCTCCCTGGATATGCTGTAACTGTTGAGCACTTCTGAAAATTACCACTTTTGGACTTTTTACTTGTCTGCTTACAAGAAGAAAATGGGTTTAAACACAGCAGTTGAGATTCTGACTTTCTTGGCGCTACTTCAGTAGCGGTTGGGGGTTGTTATTTTATTGCTACCTCTGAGAGTACATTTAAATAATAGTGGAATTTCCCCTTGGCTTTGCTAAAGTCAATGTAATAGAAATCTCATAAAGTCTACTTAGAGATTTTGTGGGCAAGAGGGATGTCGGAATCTTGGTTAGGTAATTTAGTCATGTTTTCTTAGTTGTAAGGAACAATTAAAAATAAAATATCCAAGGACTTTGAGAGAGAGATAGCAATAATACAAAAAGACTCCCAAGTGCTTTACCAATTGGAAATACTGCCCATATAACAAGTAATAGCTAAAATTAAAAGATTTGTATTTTTGTGCAGTTTCTTGATAACTGCAGGTCTTCTACGGTGACTTTGAATTAGAGTGGTAACTGTGTCCCTTTCTATTTTGGCAGATATTTGATGGAAAACAGATTCCACAGAGAATGGTGGATGGATGGAATGCCTTTTTCTTTGATGACATGGAAGAATTGGTAATATTCTAATTCCAGAAGAGTAACTAAACTTAAGGATTGTTTTTATGAGAAAGTGATATATTTTTAACAGTGCAATTCACAAAAGAGTAGTTAAAATTCTGTATTATTACAACTTCCCACATTAATTCTATTTTGCTGAAAGGAGGGTCTGCCTTTTATGTACATATAAAAATATATGTCATGATAAATAATAACATCAGCCCGATCCAGGACTGCTTTTAACTATAGTGACTTGTTAGTTGCACCTTACTGTGACCAAGGGCAAATGTAGACAAACTTATAATTAGAGAGGTGGTTTGCGAGAAGGAAAAATGCTTTTTTAATACCTGTATAAATTGTCTTCGATTGCATGTAGAAGAAGCGTCTGCCTTCTCTTGGGAAGAACACTGAATCACTTGGAGAACTCTGGCTAGGGTTGCTGCGGTTCTACACTGAAGAATTTGACTTCAAGGAGTATGTGATCAGCATCCGGCAGAAGAAGCTGTTAACTACGTTTGAGAAACAGTGGACATCCAAATGTATTGCTATCGAAGGTAATTGCTGAATTTTGGCTCTATTAATGAAGGAGTGATGTATGCTGTTGTTTTGGGATCTGTTCTCATTGTTGCACAGGATCTTTATGTAAGCAAACTACCATCAATGTTTAAAAATAAAAAATAAAAAATTGCAAGTCCTACAGCTTACAAAGTGAGATTAGACTCTAAACTTTTAATAATACATCTTTAAAGTGCTGTTGATAAAAATTAGGTTAATGAAAGTTATGTTACATTACACTTTTTCCAACTCAGATTTGTTTTTCCCCCCTTCTTTACACAGATCCTTTTGACTTGAATCATAATCTTGGTGCTGGAGTCTCTAGGAAAAGTAAGCTATTAATTTCTTCTAATCATTAACAACTACTGTTTTCTAAAGTGTTGTGCCTTTTCTGTTTCCTAATAATTTTATCTTTCTTCAATAGTGACCAATTTCATAATGAAGGCATTTATCAATGGGAGGAAATTATTTGGTACCCCGTTCTACCCAACTGTTGGAAGAGAAGCTGTAAGTTTTCATAGTTTTTAGTAGTTTTTTTACCTTCCTCTGACCACTAAAATGATGAGTCCAGAGCAAATCTCTTGTATGTATTTATCAATTTTATCAACATAATCTATGTAATTATGCATTGCCTCCATAAAATGTACAGCTTAGTATTGGACTTCTGTGGTATAAAATTCACAGGAGTAGTTGGGTGGCTGATGGGTATTCATGGCAGTTTAGCGAGAAGTAAGCTTATTTTGGTGTTTTGTTTTCTTTTCATTGTATGGCATTAAGTATTGCAGAGAACAGCAAAATCAGCTTTAAAACCCAGAAAGAGATTTTTTAGCTATTTATGTAGCTAAAAAAACAGACTCATAAGATGTGAACAAAGGAAGAGGCAAGCTTGCTATTATTCTTTCATTTCTCAGTCTTTTTAAGTGATTGGTTTATACATTGTATCTGTCTGATGCATTTTGATAGGAATACTTTTTTGACTCGAAAGTGCTGACAGATGGGGAATTGGCACCCAATGACAGATGTTGTCGTGTCTGTGGAAAAATTGGTCACTACATGAAAGACTGTCCAAAGAGGAGGAGGTAAGTAATACATAAAGCTAACATTTTAAAAGTAAAAATCTGAGATTGTGATCTGTTCTTCAGAAACTGCTGCCACAGCGCAGCCACACAGACTCTCTCTCAAATTGTATGTACAGCTCACAAAATGGTACTAATATTCAATAGTCCTGGAGCCATCACGTTGAAGAAGACCTTTGCCTCTTGTCTTGGTTCCTGATCACTAATACTTTTCTGGTATTTCTGAAGTACTTATATGTTGGTACAGCTGTTGGTTGTGTAACAGTTTCCTTTGCACAATCTAACAACTCAACGGACATTTTTCTTTGTGGTTTTTGTAATAGTGCTAATAAAAAATTATCATTCAGGTTGAAGAAAAAAGAGAATGAGAAAGATGATGAAAAAGAAGTGAAAGAAGAAGATAGAGAAACGAGAGAGAAGAGGTGTTTCATCTGTGGAGATGTGGGTCATGTTAGAAGAGATTGTCCTGAATTCAAACAAACCCGACAGAGAAATAGTAGTGTGCCAGGTAAGGAAAGTTTGTGTTCTTAGTATCATCTGCAAGTTCTGACATCCCTTCTTTCTAGGTTTCTATTCAGACCTGTTAATTAACTTTTGAACTGCAACTAATGCTTTCAGTCATTGCAAATACAGCTTTTAGATTAAGTGTTGCTTTTCTTCAAGAGAAGTAATACCTATTGAAGTATAGTCTTCGTATGGGTGGTAAAAACATACTCAGCAGTAAGTATAGCCTTCAGAGTCTTGCATTATTTGACTTCCACTCTCGCTGGGTGCACTTAGAAGTAGTAATCATAGTAATAATTGAATACATTTCCTTTTCTAAGTGTTTCTTAAATGTTAGCTAACCCTCTATCATCTGTGAGAGGTAAGTAAATATATTTTCACAAAAAATCAGTGGTCTTAAGTATCACTTCTAAAAGCATGCAGATCCATTAAGAAACTAGATCCACTTTTGAAATTACTTTTAGTATTTAGAGACAAATCTAACTGCAAACCCATTCCAGTTACGTCCTTCAGGGTCCATGGTACTTGAAAAAGTAGGGAAAGACATGATAAATGAAATGTGGAGAGAACCTTGCTGCTTTTCTGTATTCTGATATCCCCTTTTTTCCTCTTTCACCAAAAGTTTCTGCTGTTGCTAATGCCGTTTGAAATCCCGCTACTCACAGCAATAGCGTGGAAACCTGTGTAAAGGAGCACTCCCACCTGTTAGCAAAGTGAACCTTGTTCATGCTAGGATTTGTATTACACAGAATTAGATTTTGGCTTTAGCTGGTGTCAGCTGGTACCAGTAGATGGAAAGTTTTCCTCTTAAAGGCAGGAGACATTAAAGTGATTTACCTACACTGTGTCACATGAGACTTACAATGTCACTGACTCCCAGTTCAGCGTTCATACTGTAATCCATAACCTTGTGTTTTTTATTCAAATTTTTTTTGTTCCTTGATTAGGCACCCAGTTGGTCCGAAGCATGGTAAATTCACAGCTAGTGGCTGTAAGCCAGCAGCAAGTGGAACGACCCTTGCGTACTAGACAGTCATCGGAATGTGTAAGTTCCAATTAGCTACGGTATTAAAGTAAGTAGCTTTAGCAAACCAGCAACCCTGGGCTGCACTAGGAATAGATTTGCCCAGATTTTTTGAATGGACTCTGGACTTTACAATGACAACATTGCACTCTACATTGCCAGTTAATGAAACTTTGATTTGTAACGCAGTGTTTCTTTGAGGACCGTTCATGGTCTTTCAGTATGAAAACCGCATAGTCACATTTCATAGGAGAACTCAATTCTGAAAGGTCAACTTCACTGTTTGTCAAATTTAAGTTAGGGTGGCTTTTGAAGTCTTGTGCTTAGTTATTCTGGAATTACTAAGGGAAGTAAAGCACAGCTTATTGTTAACACGCTAGAGATCTAGGTTTGTGACTATCATGATTCTCTGTGGTTTAAAAAGAGAACTGTCTGAGGGGACTGCCGTGAACAGACCGGGAACATGGGTTAATCATTCCTCAGTTCAGATGTTATACAGGGAAAGAGTCTGCCAGCACAAACTAGAAGCACAAACAGGACAATGGGGGAATGTTTGGTAGTTTTCTCAGAATTTGTTCAAGTGTATATAGAACCAGATAAGATGTGTTTAACTTGCTCCAAAGTGTGATAGATAGCAGAGGGTATTTGAGTAAATACAGCTGTTAACATTTAATGTTATTGAAGTATAGAATACAGTGAAAACTTACTAATTTTAAGCTAGTAGCATGAGAAACTTGTGCCTGCTCATGAAGCTGGCAAGTAAGCAAATGTAGTAATTGGGGCTGCTGATTCCTAATGCTCTTTGTTCAGTTTACTACTTTAGGTGTAAAGTATTTCATAAGTGATGAGACATTTATTGGAGTGTTTGCTCCAGTAACAGACCTTATAACATCATTTTTACTATAATAATATACTGTTAAGGAGGGACTGATACAGTCCTAACCTAATTGAAGGAGTATCCCTGGAGCCTTCTATTTCTGCTTGGGAAATTGAAGCTGGACGTGTGGGTACGCACGTAGGCACATCAGATGCAGTAGGTCCAGTGTATGTGCACAGTGTTGTGTCATCTGGATGTCTTGTGTCTTGGACACTGTGCATGTGTTACATGGCTGTCATTTGGCTGGGATTTCTTGGAGAATGTGTGCTGAGGGTTGTTTGAGGATAGGAAGGGGGAATGTTAGTGGAGCAAGAGGGAATGAAAATAGAAAATAGGGCTGCAGAAGCAGACGTAGAGGCTGGAGCCTAACATTCCTCCTCTCCTGCTGCTGGCATGTCCTATGCATGCTTGTGATAATTTAATGGTTGCAAGAAGGCTCTTCCTTGTTTGATAGAAAGGTATAGGAGGTACTGCAACAGAAACAGGTGGAATAGCAGCAGGGAGCAGTCCCAGCTTCTGGGCTTCAACTTTGCTTAGGCAAAGACACAGCATGCTGCTCAGTGTAACGCTGTGAACGGCTGGCGTGGGGAAGTCCTGTCTTACCTACTGGTTATTGAAGAAAAGTAACTGCCAATGTAAACAGGAGACCAGTCATAGGTAGTGACAAGCTGCTGAGACCTTTAACTTCAGATGTTTGACAGCAGCTGACTTGGAGCTTAGCTGTCTGTGTAGTCTGTGGAGGGAGGCAAGCACCTCTAGGGGAAGATGGAAATCTGAGAATCAGATAATCGTCTGTGACCTAGGCAGACATCTCACATTTGAATCTGTCTTTGGAGGTACCTTTCTCATGCCATCACTGTCTCATTTGAATGTTTAAAAACAAATTACATTAATACTGGTAATAAATTTCGGCAGATAAGCTGGGGTACTTTTTTCCCTGCCAACTGAGTTCTTGAAGTGCTTCTCTGTTTAGTTGTAACACCAAACAGATGAGGTAGGCTTATGCCTGTTTCTGTTGCTGGCGAAAGGGAAAACTTTGTAAGAGCTCTGTAAATGCTGTGATACCGGCTGTTTCTGTTCCTTCAGCCATGACATGACATCAGGATATAGAGATTGAAACTGAGCGTTAGGAGCTTCAATTTCTTGTTTAACAGGTTATATAACAACTAAAGAAATACTTGAAACTTATTTTGGAATCACTTACAAAACTATCTGTAGTAATAAGAACAACTCTGTTTATAAGTAAGTTACCTCTTTAATGAGATTCTGGGCTGTAAATAAACAGGGTAGGGAAGACACTGATGAAAAATCAGAAACAGATGTGTGAGGAGTCTAATGAAGAGCTTGTGGCTAATGTTTGCTTAAAATGATGATTTTGGTGGTGGGATGGGCCGTGTTGGCAGGCCAAATCAACTGCTGGGAAAAAATGTCAGCTGAACTGCTTTTATTTTAACCAGCTGGATGTTGGACTTAGTAGTTGGGGTGTTGCTGGGGAGTGCTCTGCCTTTTTTATAAATAGTCTAATAAGTTGTTTGCTTATTAAAGAAAAACACCATTAAATAGCTAGTGAACTAATCAGAAATACATATTTTTTTCCCCTCCAGTCTGATTCGCATCAATCATCTTATTCTCCACAACCTCAACAATTTACACAGAATTCCTCTCAGCCAGCCTCCATTAACCAGACTCAGCCACAACCAATATCCCAGTCTAAGCACGTTCCACAACCACAGCAGGGTGCACAGCCACCCCATCAGGTCCAGCTGCCTTTGTTTAACTTTCCCCAATCTCCCCCAGGTCAGTATTCCACCTTGCATAACCTGGGACTACTTCAGATGCACCATCACCACCAAATTCAGCTTCCTAACACTTCGTGGCCTATTCACGGGCCTGTTATTCACTCTGCACCGGGTAACCCTCCTCATTCTACAAATGTTCCATTTTCTATGAGATCTGGCAGCAGCACCACCACAAATAACCAGAGCAGTGTAAGCTTGAATGATCCCAGTATCATCTTTGCACAGCCTGCTGCCAGGCCCATGGGAATCCCCAGCACTTCTCATGAGGGACACTGGCACAATCCTGTGACTCCAAACTCACTGGTGAACAATGGCACTGTGGGGAATTCAGGTAATTCTTCTCTGTTGTATCAAACCTCTCACACTTTGTGTACAAATGTTAAGTGTTACAGAAACAGCTAACTCTTCCAATTTGTTTTACATTTTAAAAAAAAAAGCTTAAGAAACTGAGTCAGTACCTTCATTGTCTTAAATTTCCTATAATTTTTATAGGAAAAAAAATTATGCAAGTTGAATCTTTGTAAAATTTTAGGCATGGTCCTATCTGCCATTAATGGCTGTGCAACACATGAGAAAACATGCATTCAACTAAGCGATGTTGGAATAATTGTTTTGAGTCTAAAGTACGTTTCTGTGAGCATGCTTACAAATGCAGTTTCCATTTATGTTGTTACATAGATTATTAGGTGAACGCTGAGATTGCAGCTGTAATGTTAACACTGGCAGAACTATGGTTGTGCAAGCTGAGTATTGTCCCCCTGTATTTAGTGCAGTATACGTGGTCTTATGCAGTCGTTTCTCTTATAGTTTATCCTGCCTCACTTCCTTAATCTAGATATTGTTTCCTGAGAATATGTCGTAAATGTTTCCCCTGCAGCAGGTGGGCAACAGCCTTTTGCCTCATAAGAATAAAGCCAAACACACATGTATGTTTGAGGATCAGAAAAACAGTATATAGTAATTAAAGCCCACAGTTTTCTAAGCAACTTAAAATGTGGCAGCCCTTGAATTTGAACTGTTATCTTTTAAAGCATAATAATGGTCTTTTGATTTATTTTAACTCCTCCTATGTTTAAATATACATAAATATATGTATATATCCATCATATAACATGCTGATGCAGTTCATCAGAAGAGAGAAATTGGGGAAATCTCCTGCACAGCCTTTCTCTGCACTAACAGAGTAATTGGCAGCAACAGTAGATTTTCAGCTGTGAGTCAACAGCACTGAATGAGATACACTATACCACTGAGTTTTTCACACATTTGTTGAAGTGCAGGAGATGCATGTTTTTGTGTTTGAAGCTTTGTGGAGAGTGTATTTAGAGGGTACAGGAACTGCTGCCAGTGCGCTGAGCTTTCAGTGTGCTTTGTCCCTAACCATCCACCGCTTCTGATCTTAATCCCCTGTCCAGGCATCTCTCTCCTCCGTGTCCAGCCCAGCCCTGATTTTTTTTCTCAAGTACCTTCTTCCAAGCCAACTCTTCTTACTTGAGTAGCTGCCTTCTTGCACACTAGCTCTTTGAATCCTAATTTCTCCTCCATTCTCCTTTTTCCCTTAACTAGTCCCATTTTTTATCATGTAGTCCAGTCAGTCTCTGTCTTCAGTCTTTTTCCTTCTGCTCTGTTTCATTGTTTGCTTCCACTGCCGTCTTGCCTGCACAGGTTTTCCAGATTTCTTGTGCTGTCAGTCGCAGTACTTTTTTCCCCCTCACTCAGCTCCATCTATTTCCAGTCTTATTGCACTCCTTTTCCTAGTACTCAGTCCTGCTATTTTTCCTTCTTGTATTTTAATCAGCTTTGTTGCCTTTATGGCTTAGATGCCATTAAGGTGGAGACACTGGGTAGGCACACAGTAAAGATGAGCTGTCTGCCCTGTTTGAAGCCTGCTTTTTCATACTTGCTTGGGACAAGTTGGTAACGCTGAGTTCATGGAAAACTTTGCCTTGGTTCACATAACCTTGGGTTCACATAACCTTGAATTGGAAGGAGAAACTTTACTTTCTTTACAGTAGACGATCTGATCAGGAGTAGGATCATTAGAAGTTTCAGAGGGATGACCATTTTATTTTTACTCCAAAGCCATTCTTTATGTTTTATTATATAAAAGTTACAATTTTGAAACCTGTAGCTAGCTTTTAGTTAGTGAAAGTTGTCTGAAAGTTTTCTGATGAATCTGAAGGGGAACTGACGTACTTTTAGTTACTTAAATTTATTTTTTTTAAATGTACGTTGGTCGTATTTCTAAATTAGCAGGCATTGCTGTGTCTTACAAAACTGGGAGCTATGAGCAAAAAGAGCAGAGTTAATAGCACATATTAATATTAATAGTACATAGTATTTGGCATAAGCTGTTGTGTGTCCTGCCTCCTTGGATGCTTGATTTCTCATGCTAAGTTCTGCAGTGATATTAGATTTGTAAATGGAATAGCTTACAATTTGTGTACTCATCTTTCTCTCTAAAAATGAATTATAAGTTGGTCCAATGATCTATGTATTGAGTTTCTTAAGCACACAGGTATTAGTGAAATTCCAGTGTATAGCTTCTGAGAGTTATTTTTGCAGGATAATAGCTTTCATGTCACACGTCAGTGATAGTGAAGATTTGTGTGGGCTCAGATGTTAATAACGTTGTTCAGAACTTGTATTTTTTGTCATGAGAATGACAAAGTCTAATTTATTTTTGTGTGGAATTGTGAAATTGTAGGTCTTGATTCCACGTATTGATTCATCCTGTGTCTTCCCCTCCAATAAATTCCATTATAGTGAATAATGAATTAATTTAGGTGGTAATTTTTATTATGTATATTAAAAAAAAAAACAGTAGCACGTCAGACTAATCACATTAAGTCCCCTGCAAACTGTTATTTGAGATGTAAATTGTATTTGTGACTTACTGTTTAATTATTTCAACTTGCAATGTGCTTTTCCCTTTCAATTGAAAAATAGATCAGGGTTTCCAAGGACAGTTTGGTAAAATGAACCCTCCTTCTGTCCCTTGGGACCATGGGACCCCTACCCATTTTCCTCTCCTCCGAGGAGCGTGGCCTTACAATATGCCTCAGAACTACATGCAGCAGGGAAATGCCAGCTATCCACCGAACAAACCTTTCTACCCTCAAGGTACTAGAACTAGTATATGAATCAACAGCTCATGCAACATGTCTCTTTACTGTCTCAAAGGCTTTAAAAGCCAAGGATCATGTTTCACTTGCCTAGGCTCCCTGGAACCATAGCGAATCCAAGAGTCAAATCAACACTTCGGCTTCCTGTATGGATGGATGCAAATCTTTGTGGGAGGGAAGGGGCTAAATCCTTCTAAATTCAGAGTCAGCTTGCATTCTGTTGCACTTCCAGCCTTTTTCCTCTTCCACTGCTGGTGTCTCACTGTAGAGCCACCTGTGCTTCGCTAGAGGTTAAGATGATTTGCCCATGAATGTTAAGAATTTGAAGAAAATTTTGTGCTGATTCATTTTATTTGACTTCTGTACGTTGCTTGTGGAATGCCTTACAGACGTGAAAGCTTACAACTTACAAGACCATAGAATAATTGAGGTTGGAAGGGGCCTCTGGAGGTTATCTGGTCCAACTGCAACCAGAGCAGTGCTACCTTCAAAGTTGCATCAGGTTCAGTTATTGAGGGAGCATTGAAGAACTGACTTTATCTCAACTCTTTCTAATGCTAGTGAGGTAAAGGTGTTCAGTGTCTTGCAGGATTGGGAAAGGCAGTAGGAAAACGACCTTCGGCTCCACTAAGAGAGAAACCAGGCCGAAATTTTACTTGGAAGCTTGCAGTTGCTGTGTTGCTGGGTCACGTTGTATAAAATGAGATACTGGCACCAAAGCCTTTTGTCCAAATCTAGTCTGTTTGGGTGTAGCAAGGTTTCCAAATGAGACCACATTTAAGCAATGCGAAATTATTTTTGTTAGCTAAGATTGAAGTAATGAAACAAAATGATGTATTGATGATTCTGAGGGAGTGTTGGAGATAGCATTAAAGTAATACTGCATTGTCCCATTAAATGGGTTAGCTACACAGATAGCACTTGTGTCAATCTTGTAAATTACTTATTTTCTAAGTACGATTAATGCATTTAAAGTAGCCAAGCACTGTTAAATGTGTTTAATTTGCTGAAGTAATTGTAATCCATTTTCTTTTAGCTGGTCCACTGATGCAGAGTAACCAGCGGTTCTCGCTTCTGTCTCAAGGACACCCACACTTGAATCTGAATTACATTCAACAGAAAAAGTGAAATTGAAGGGGGTTGTGGGTGGGTGGGGGGAGGGGAGGAAAAAAATTCAGGTTCTGATCTAAAATCTTAATGCAACATGTTTAGATACAAGATTATTTAAGACTGTTTTTAAACTGTATCATTTGTACATAGATACGAACTATAGTTTTTACTAGTATCACAAAACTAAGTGATACAAATTTCATCTATTTTATTACCCTATTTTTAAGGGGAATTGTGTTTTGTTTTATCTTGATAAACTGTAAAGAGAGAGAATTTTTAAAATTAAGTTCTTTATTTTCTATTAGCTGTATTCATACTTTGGTTGCTTCAGACTTTATATATATTGTTCTAAAAAAATAAAATTAGAAAGGGATTTCATGTGTTTAAAAATTTGTCACTTCTATTCTTTACAGAACTATGTAGTGCCAAAAAAACTTTTTAAAAGAAAAATAAAACTGCAAAAAAAAAGTTAAGACTTCTTCCTCTTCCCTCTTTTATATGTATACTTATATGTGACTGTAATTAGAATAACAAAAACAACTTATATTTAGGTATTAAAGCTAGTCATCTTTCCTCTCTCATTTAAAATGAGACATACAGTCAGTGCGTGTTTCTCCCTGTGCTGTCTTTCTTGTAGAATACTTGATCTGAGGGAAATGTACACCTTTTCTGTTAACTTGATATTAGTTTAGAAAGGGTATTATCTTAAAAAAAATCAAGCTGTACAACGAGGTAACTCTAAAAAGGACCTTCCATAAATTAATTTGGCTTACTACTTTGTGTTGTCACTCATTGGGCAGTATGTGAAAATAGGTGGATAGTAAACATCCCAACTTGTATATGCAGCATACGGTGACAAAACTGCCTGCCCATGCTCCTGAAGCAAGATTATGAATAAAGAGGTCATACAAACTGGACTTAGCACAACTGTGTTCCTGCCATATGTCATTAAATGTACTAAGAACCGTAACTTGAGTAAGAACTTGAATATTTTTCATTTGAAAAACAGGGTTTTACTGAATGCTAACTTTGAGGGATGCTAGAGCTGAGCTATTGTGTCACTCTTCCAGAGGTAGGCCATAAATGCTCTGTGTTCAAAGGAGTAGTTTGCTGTCTTTAAATGTACTCATTAACATAATGCTTTTCAGGCAAAAACTTTTTTTTCTATACTTGAAGCTTTTGAACTGTCTGATACTGGTATCAGAAAAAGCATATTAGACTTAAGGATGATTCTTACAAAGGAACAAGGGACAGCTCTATGTTAAACCTAGTCTTTAAGTTAGCTTTGGCTTTTAGTAAACATAGTGGCTTCTCAATAGCATTGCTTCCTTGCCTGTAATAGAGGTTAAAAATATATTAGAGGTTATAAATATATTTTAGGCTGGTAGTTCTTCAGTGTTTGACTTAAGTTACCAGAGTTAGAATATGTTTAAGCAGCAGCTGTTGGTCATAACATCACCTTGATTTGAAAATAAAGCCAGCTTCAATTAGAAATCTGGAAGTATTACAAAAGACACCAGAAGCCTCCTTTAAAGACAGCCCCCCTTTTATTATTGCTCTTCACTGACTTTTACAGGCCTTGAGAAAAACACTTTAAAAACAATTCCCAAATTCTATCACAAGAATAAGAAAGTAACTACCTAAAGAGGATCTTTAGCTTTCTTTTAGTTAAAAAACAAAGAAATAAAAACACTTATACAAGAAGAGATGGACTAAAGAAATGGGCTGCTAAAGCAGCCAGTACATATTCAGCTGTCCCATAAAGCAGATAGGACAGTATTAGACCACAATGCCAGGCCTCCAAACTACTGGAGTTAGTATTATTCATTCCCTCGACGACTCTTCTTGTGGCTTTTCTTAGATCTGAAACAGAAAACAGTTCAGGTATGTAAGACAGTGATTTTTACTGCATCATAAGATCAACATGATATATAGTGGTTTAGTGTTTTCTATTGTCAAATACAGATTCACAGATTCACAGATTTCTCTAGGTTGGAAGAGACCTCAAGATCATCGAGTCCAACCTCCGACCTAACACTAAGTACTCCACTAAACCATATCCCTAAGCTCTACATCTAAACGTCTTTTAAAGACCTCCAGGGATGGTGACTCCACCACCTCCCTGGGCAGCCCGTTCCAATGCTTAATAACCCTTTCGGTAAAGAAGTACTTCCTAACATCCAACCTAAAACTCCCCTGTCGCAACTTTAGCCCATTCCCCCTCGTCCTGTCACTAGGCACGTGGGAGAATAGACCAACCCCCACCTCTCTACAGCCTCCTTTCAGGTAACTGTAGAGAGCGATGAGGTCGCCCCTGAGCCTCCTCTTCTCCAGGCTGAACAAGCCCAGCTCCCTCAGCCGCTCCTCGTAAGACTTGTTCTCCAGACCCCTCACCAGCTTGGTCGCCCTTCTCTGGACTCGCTCGAGCACGTCCATGTCCTTCCTGTAGCGAGGGGCCCAAAACTGAACACAGTACTCGAGGTGCGGCCTCACCAGAGCCGAGTACAGGGGCACAATCACTTCCCTCGACCTGCTGGCCACACTGCTTCTTATACAGGCCAGGATGCCGTTGGCCTTCTTGGCCACCTGAGCACACTGCTGGCTCATATTCAGCCGACTATCCACCAATACTCCCAGGTCCTTCTCGGCCAGGCAGCTTTCCAGCCACTCATCTCCCAGCCTGTAGCTCTGCTTGGGGTTGTTGCAGCCCAGGTGCAGGACCCGGCACTTGGCCTTGTTGAACTTCATGCAGTTGACCTCAGCCCATCGCTCCAGCCTATCCAGATCCTCCTGCAGAGCCTTCCTGCCCTCGAGCAGATCGACACACGCACTTAGCTTGGTGTCATCTGCAAACTTACTGAGGGTGCACTGGACGCCCTCATCCAGATCATCGATAAAGATATTAAAGAGGACCGGCCCCAGTACCGAGCCCTGGGGGACTCCACTAGTGACCGGCCTCCAACCAGATTTGACTCCATTCACCACAACTCTCTGGGCCCGGCCATCCAGCCAGTTTCTAACCCAGCGAAGCGTACGCCAGTCCAAGCCCCGAGCAGCCAGTTTCTTGAGGAGAATGTTGTGGGGAACGGTGTCAAAAGCCTTACTGAGGTCAAGGTAGACCACGTCCACAGCCTTTCCCTCATCCACCAAGCGCGTCACTTGGTCATAGAAGGAGATCAGGTTCGTCAAGCAGGACCTGCCTTTCATAAACCCATGCTGACTGGGCCTGATCGCCTGCTTGCCCTGCAAGTGCCGCGTGATGACCCTCAAGATAATCTGCTCCATGAGCTTCCCCGGCACTGAGGTCAAACTGACAGGCCTATAGTTCCCCGGGTCTGCCCTCCGGCCCTTCTTATAGATGGGCGTCACATTGGCTAGCTGCCAGTCAACCGGGACCTCCCCCGATAGCCAGGACTGCCGATAAATGATGGAAAGCGGCTCGGCCAGCTCCTCCGCCAGTTCTCTCAGTACCCTTGGGTGGATCCCATCCGGCCCCATCGACTTGCGCACATCCAAGCTCCGTAGCAGGTCGCCAACCATTTCCTCATGGATAGCGAAGGCCACATCCTGCTCCCCATCCCCTTCCACCAGCTCAGGGCACTGGGTGTCCGGAGAACAACCGGTATTGCCGCTAAAGACTGAGGCAAAGGCGGCATTGAGCACCTCAGCCTTTTCCTCATCCTTAGTAACTAGGTTTCCCCTCGCATCCAGTAAAGGATGGAGATTCTCCCTAGTCCTCCGTTTCGCGTTGATGTATTTGTAAAAGGATTTTACAGGATACGCATAATAGCTTTACTGTAACACTGGGTGAGGTACCACACAGAATACTTTAACATTGTAAGAGCTTCAGTTCCTGAGATTCAATGACAAGTAAGACCACCTATGACTGTACGGTCATTCTTAAGAAATATACCAAGAAATACTACCTTTCAGGGGATTTGGAATGACTTCTGTGTCTGTGACTACGGTGGTGCCCTATAAGATAAAAAAAAAAAAGGTAACTGTTACTTCCATAGACCCTGGAATTCTTTTGTTTATGCAATCTGCTTCTGGTGACAGTGTTGTAGATAATAGCAGAGCTCTAGGCTTAATTAGAGCAGTCAAATTAGCCTCCTGGCAAATACCTGAAAAATGCACTCAAGGCAATTTTGTATGTATTGAAGTTCTCCAGCACTGCTTTCATATAACTAACCACTTTATAAGCTAGATTAAACACCTAAACTAGCTTCTTGATACCATGACACAGATTTTTCTTGCAGTGGATATTCTACTGAAAAAGATATGCCAGATTTTACGTGTAAACTATGGAAATACCTGGAGATTTAGATCTTGATCTGTGGCGCCTCTCCCTAGATCTGCTCCGGTGTCGTCTTGGGCTTTTGCTGCGATGCCTCTCCCGGCGTGGTGATGGACTGAGAGAAAAGAATCTTGTAAGATAGCCGTACTAAAGACATACACTCTGAGAATAAATAATAGAATAAAAGACTACCTTCTTCTCTTTGGAGAGCGGCTTCGCCTGTAATGGGGAGAAAAAGAGGGTCATTTAAAAAAAAAAAAAGAACCAGCAGTTTCATTTCCTGCATTCCACAGCAACAGCGCCACAGCTTCCTTTGCACTTTCTCATGTTCCCAGTTAGTGTTTGTTTGGCCCGATGCATGAGAGGCAGTGCATGCTTCTGCTCTGGCCCATACAGTGAGCTGAAGAGTTAAATTGTGATATTTTTTTTTTCGGCTTACTACCAGCAAGAGTAATTGGATTTTCTCTCCAACCTTTGGTTTACATGAAAACAAGCACTTGGTTCTCCTTAATATCTTCATTCTATTGTCAGATTTAGCTAACATCGGCCAGCAAGTTTAAGTTACTGAAGAACAAGGGAAGGGTACGGACAAATGTTGACTGCAGCTGTGCACTGCAACTCCTTACTTTAGGAAAGTGACTAAAGGAATTAGGTGTAGGAGATTCTGCTGAATTGTCACCTTTACTTCCGTGCTTCACGTTCTGCAGCATTATAGGTAAAAGTAACGCTTAAAAAGAGCCATGTGTCACCTTCGTGGAGACCTGCTCCGGCTCCGCCTGTATCGCACGGCTGGAGATCTGCGAGGTTTATCAAGATCCCTGTAGCCTCTTCTGCGGTGGTCAGGAGAGGGTGCTCGCTCCAGCTGGAAACAGTGGGGAAAAATATTTCTGTAACTAGTTCCATTTTTTTAAAATCAGTAAGGACTTCTGAACAATAAATAAATGAAGTACAGCAGAACTGACTATGACTGTCACCATAACTTTCATCGTCACCCTCTCTCCTGTGTACATAAAACAACTGACGTGAACACATTTAGGTAGCACAGAACAGATCCAGGTCTGTGAGTTTCAGCAGACAGGAAAGCTTTACAAAGCACTTTAGAGTCTAAAATATTCTCACTGGCAGCTTATATGAAAATCCATCAGGGGAGGATGTAAGAGCTGTAAACAGCTTTCTGAGGCTTCCCCTCAAATATTTCTCATAGGCCACAAAGACAGGGGTGATCCATCCGAGCACCGGTTTAAACAATCCCTCTGCAAATAGGTCACTAACCTTTTCGTCTTCCTCCTCTTCCTCCTCACTAGATTCTACATCATCCATGTCTTCTTCCAAAGCACTAACACGAGGCTCAAGTTGCTCAGCTTCTTCCAGAACATACCGTTTCTAGAAGAAATTACAACTTTATCTTACACAGCTCAAGAACAAACACCTAAGGAGGCAGCTCACATGCCCATCTTACATGCCCAAAGGGCCTGAATTGCAGCTTCCTGCAACAAGCCAGCAGCTGATACAACTACTAAATCTGATGCAGTTAGACCATCCACTTTTCCGAACCTGTAATCGAGGCAGAATGATATCGCACACACGTTCCTCATGGAGTAGTTCATCAATAAATTCATCCACGTGCATCAACTCAAATTCTAGGGGGGAGAAAGAAGAATTTAAAAAACAAGATTAATGCTAGCTGATAAAGACAAAACACTTCAGACTTTATTGAGGGTGCTGTACACATAATTTTAAAGTCATGATAAGGGAAATCATTAGATCTGTCTTGCAGAAATGGGAAACAATGCATAGCTAGCTAGGACTAGCAGATTCTCAGTGCTCACATGAGTGGTGTCTCTGGTATTTGTGGAACTGAGTTTCAGTATACAACAGAAAACAAAAGCACTTGAGGAAAGCAAAATAAGCAAGGCAGTTCTTGTTTGTACACATCAGCAAGATCAGCAACAAACTAGCCAAAGAATGAACAAGTAAAAGCAAAACTTTAAAAATATGTTTTTCCCCATTTTAAGCTGTATTACCAAAGAGAATATTTATCGTGTTACATTTTTCTATCAAGAGGCCATCTATGAGGCATCGAGAAATCAAAATAGTGTAAGGCTGCTTACCCCCATTTCTGTTCTGACTTTTTATTTTTCGATAATCATTGTAGAGCGGTTCAAGATACTTGTAGCAGTCAATAGCTGTGCCCGTCAGCCTCATGTACAACGCACCGAGCATTCGGACGTACCTAAAAGGCAAACCATTCTGCTTATTTGAATTGTTTGCATAGTTAGCAGTTTGGGTAAAAGGAATTTCTGAGAGAAATTTCTCAGAGATTTCTGAGGAAAACTGGTACACTATCATAAATTCCTCCTTCAAATACTCGAGTAGATACATGTACTTTGTGCGGGTTTATTATGCATGCAGGAGTCGCATTATCACTTCCAGTGATTAGGGAAACAGAAAGTAGCTGATTCTGGCTGCGTTAATGCACTTCATTCCATGTACTTCAGGCAGAGCTGCGTTATCACAGATAGAGCACACCATGAAGGCGAGCAATTTCAACAACCTAGATGACATGGAGAGCAAACTCTTCAAAAGCAAGAATAAGGCCCTGCACAAGGAAGAAAAATTTTACCACATACAAGAGAAAGCTAAACCTTGTCTAGGGTTCCCCTGGCCGTTTTGGACATCCAGATTTCATTTATTACGACAAATTCAAAATAAAATACCACCACGAGAGCGTGCACAGACTTACTTGAAGTCCTCGTTTTTGATGAACTCCACGATGATATCCTTTTCGGGCTGGATCTGCAGCATCTTCAGCGTCAGGCACAGGAATGGCGTGGGCTTGATGTTCCCGCCGTAGACGCCCCCCACGTACTTCAGCTCCATGGCCTTGTCCACCACCAGCTCGGCTACAGGGGGGAAAACAGCCCGTCAGGGGGCGAGCGACGGCTCCTCAGAGCCCCCTCAGAGCCCCCCAGGCCCCCCGCCCCGCCGTACCCGTGAGGCCGAAGCACTCCTCCTTCCAGTACTTGGACTCGTAGATGCGGGTGCGGATGATCTTCTCCACCAGGTACTGCGGGTTGGTGCCGTGGATGCTGTGCGCGTCCTTCACCGTCCGGTTCGCCATGGCCGCCCCACTCCGGCGGCGCCCCCCCGCTGCCCGCTTCCGTGACGGGCCGCAACCGATTCCGTTTCCGGATCCCTCTCCGCGGCCGCCGCCACCACCTTATTTTCGGGCAGGCGCCTCCCTTCCGGCGCTGCTGTGAGGGCGGCGGGTGCCAGGTACAAGTATGGCGGAGCTCCTCCTCCTCCTTCTCCTCCTCCTCCTCCACCCGCCCCCTACGTCCCCGTGCGCGCTTTGGCGGGAAGTTTCGTCGCGGCGCCGCCCGGAGGTCGCGCTGCTGCCGCTGCGCGCGCGGGGGTCGCTGAGGGGAGCGGTGAGCGCGGCCCCGGGCCTGAGGGGAGCGGGCGGGGGCGGGGGGGGCTCTGTGGGGGCGATCCCCCACGGCCGTTATGGCCCCTTCCCGCAGCACGGAGCTGAGGGAGCCGGGGTGGGGTGGGGGGGGCTCCCTGTGAGGGAACTGGGGGCCTCGCTGAGGTAGAAAGGCTCCCTCAGGGGGTAGGGCTCCTTGTGAGGCACCGGGGCTCGCTGAGGGAGCGCCCTTAGCCGTCGTCGGTTTGAGTTTTCCTGAGGCAAGCGGTCCGTTTCCGAAGGGAAATTTCTTATTTAGGAAAAAAAGCAAAAGCGAAACGTTCGTGGCCGTTTCACCCCCCCGGCCTCAGGGAGCCGGCTGAAAAGCAGCGTTAAAATGGCCCTTGGCGGGCTGGGGCCCTTGTGGTGATGGGCGCTGAGGGGCCGCAGCCGGGCTGGGGTTGAAAGTCTGGCAATTGAACGTCCCAGTGCTGCTGGGCGAGGGCTGTGCTGCTGGGAGCTGAAGCTGCCTTCAGAGAAGGAGATGGGGGAAATAGAGCTCGGGGAGATGGCAGTAAGGCTGCATCTTAGCCTCCAGTGTTTGGGAGAATTTTGGTAGCAGGCAAAACAGAAGACATCAGTCCTGGTAACTTGCTCTGTAAACAAGTGAGCAAGCCGGTGTCAAGGGAATCATTGTTTGTCAGATGTGTTAATCAAATGCTGGATGTGAAAAAACAGAGTTAAAGGACAATCCGCTACCAAAAACCTTCCTTTTTTCCTCTTTCCTTGAGAGAGTGGTGTCCGTAGATGTGAGCTATGGTAGGTTTCTGTGGATCAACTGATCTATGCCAGCTTCTTCGTATTCACTAAAAGAACTTATTGCAGTTCTAGCAATCCGGCAATCCTGGGTCTTTCTCTGCTTTTATTTTTAAATAATAAGCAAAAACTGTTTGTTTATTTATTTTAGCTTTTCCTTGGGAATCATGAACACCCAGCAACAGAACAAAATTATTTACTCCTGGTATGGAAAGCCTACAAACTCAGACAGAAAACTGAGGACTTTGCAGTACAAGTAAATAACATTTATTTCTGGTTTCTCGGGGGAACTTGAACGGTGCAGGTTTCTTTAACTTTTTGACATCATTAAGTTTACCGTGGCAGGAGGAATATTACTAAGGAGTAGTGGTCTTGCCATACTGTGTCACAACACTTTACGGAAATAACAAAAAGTTGTCACAAAGCTCTTGATTTGTAAATTGTATAATGTTTAAACAAGCATTTAATTAAACTTGTGAATAAGTATTAACTATTTAAAATCTATGTGATTTTTAGTAGGGAAAATTAATTTTAGCCTTTGTAAGTGGGCCATAACTAGCTATAAGGCTGGCAGGTGATCAGCTTTAATGATATGTGAATTATAAAGGATGTGAAATCCTGCTAATCTGCGTGTGTGTCACTTTCTAGGGGGATCATTATAAAATCAGAAAGAAGCAGAACAGAAAAATGTATACAGCTTGGCAACTTTGTTTTAATAGAAGGGGAGAATGCAGATCAGCCTTTTGTGGCACAGCTCCTGGATTTCTATGAAGATGGTAAGAAATAATTAAAAAAAAGTTACCTCCTAGCTGAGAAATCTTAAAGACGCTTGTATCACGGAAATGTAGGTAGAATTAAAAGCATTGCTGGCCAAAGTTATGAAGGAAACTAGGTTTTGGTAATCACTGCATCTATATGCACATACTCCCCAAATGTTTGCGGCTAATAGCTAATTTCAACTAAATTGGATAGTTAAACACAGGGTTGAAAGGCATTAAAAGGCAAAATCTTTCGCTTAGTTGTTTACTTTAAGAGAAATGGTCCTTGAGGAAGACAGTGTGAGCTTATGCTTTATTTAGAGATTGGAAAATTCAAACAGAGCAACAATGCTACAGCCCTGGTACTTGCATCTTATTAGACACCAGGGACATAAGGTACAAGGCTGAATAAATGGGGCTCATTACTTCTGTCCCCTGTAGAACTACTTATTTATAGATAGAGGGAGGTATGAACAAATGAACCATGGCAGGTAGGCAGCACAAAGTTTGTCTGAATGAGAAACTGTACATTAGCTATGTCTGATTTCTTTGAACAGCTTTTGTTGTTTGTTTTGGGCTGTGGTGGTAATTTGTAGTTTTTTAAATTCTTTACTCTTTTAAACATAAATAAACTGGAGTGATACATATGTACTAATGCACATTTATTGTAGCATAACTGAATATTCTTTTCATGAATTTCTGCATCTTTGACAAATTAAATATATGTAGCTGTGTTTTAATCAAAGATGAACTCCTTAACGTGTAGAGAGGAGCATATTCAATTGTAATATGTTCAAAAGGTTTTTTTTTTAATCTATCCACATTGAATCTGTTCATAGTGTTTATTCAGACTTCTGTATATTTCACAGCAGGATTATCTGATTTTTTTTTTTAAGGCAGCAAACAAATGTTCCTGGTTTATTTCTAAAATAACACTGAAATAACAAATAATGTTCTGAAATTTCTCAGTTCTCCTTTTATGTCACTGCCTTCAGTTAGTGGAGTCCAGCTAGAACACATGCATGCAAATAAGGAACCTTCTTAATTTGTGACAGTGAGCTGGTGGGTTCGTTGGTCTGCAGGTGTTCTGTGTTCCGAGACTCTGTGCAGGTATTACCTTAAGCCTTGAAAGCCTCAACTCAGACTTCAGAGACCTGAAGTCAGTTCCTAATTTTGGTATTGACTCTGTGCAAACTTGAGCCAATTTCTCTCCTATCTTGACCATCTGGAAAAAGACAGCTGTAATACCTTCCATCCTGTTTTTTCGGTCCTGTCTAAACTAAAAGTTCTTAGGGAAGAACACTGCCTTTCATTACGTGTATGTGAAGTGTCTTGTCCAATATTTCTGCAGAAATCATTGAGGTAATAACTATTCGTGATGCAGCAAAATTGAGTGTTCACTGGCTTCTTTTCATTGTTATAGGCGCTCAGCAGAAACACGCAGTCGTGCAGTGGTTCTCTCATATTACAGAGATACCTCAGAATAAACGGAAACTGCTTAAAAGAGAGGTTTCTCCCCAAGAAGTATTTTTTGATCAGGTTTCTGGCTACGACAATGACATAGCTGTGGAGACGATTATTGAAAGTGTTCTGGTATGTACAGCTGCCCATCTATACCTACAGGGAAGAAAGAAACCACAACAATTTGGAAAGCATAACATAACAATGCAGCTACTTTACTCCTTCCCAAACGTGTGATGTGTATTTGTATGCTAATGCAGTTTTATAGGATAGTTCAAAACTGTTAATGTTCCTTCCTCCATCCCAAAATAACTTTGGTTGCTGGCAGCCAGCTCATTTAGAGGATTGCATGGAGCGAAATGATGTGATGGGAGGCCAGTAGTACAGGAAAGTTATGCTAGGCTAAGCATACCTAGACTGAAGGCGTTGCCTTCTGTAATGAAAGATAGCACGAGTTCCAATAATAAAATATGTAAATAGAAAATAGTTGAATGCTAAGTTAACAGGAAATGTTAAGGTGTGCGTGTTGGTATTTTCTCCTTTTGCAGGTCATACCACTACATCCAAAGGAGGAACTACCCATTGCGTTAAACAAGGAAAAAATTTTCTACGTGAAACAGTCTTGGGATGGGAAGTGCTTTAAGGCTTTGTCCACTGACACGTTCTCTAAGCTGAAAGACGCTAACAAGAAGGGAGATGGCATCCCAAACTCTTTGAACTCTTTTGTTCCTTTGGACATCATTTCCTCCATGAAAAAAGAGACCAAGAAGGTTGCGCGGAGTGTCATGAAAACAAAAAATGTCGAGGTAGAAATAGAATCAAAACATTCTGCTTCCAAGTCCTCCCTGTCTAAGGAGAGATATTCGCAAAGAGTGGCTAATGGCACCAAAACTCCAACAGCAAGGAAGAAGCTACAGTTAAACAGTATGTATATGGCAATTTTCTGTCCATTTGGTTTTGAATGTAGCGTGTTTCGTGCCTCTTCATTTTTGGGTAGTCTAAGCAGTGGCAATACTGTATTTTTAGCTACTTTATTTAAGCTTTGGGGTTAGCCCATGTGTTTGGCGGCAGCAGCAGTTCTTTATCTTATATGTCCATTATTTCAAGCAACTATAATGCTTACGTTCAATTGCTGTTGCAAATGTTTTATTTGTAACTCGTAAGTCTAAATTAAAGTGTTTGTTTTCTGAAATGCTACCAGTCAGACTAATTTGACATTGTAATGTCTCCCTTTTTTTTTTATTTCCTTAATCTTCTGGCTAATGGTATGCTAGAAGGTAACTGGGCTGGCTGAGCAAGCACATTTGGCCTTTTGTAACACATTATATATTCAAACTGAAGCCTAAGTAAAGTTGTAAGTGATGGAGAGAGTTAGGAAATGGAAAAATAAGTCTGTAGTACTTTTTTGTCGTCTTTGGAGAGGGAATGCATGCCTTCCAGTGAGGTTTTCTTTGTCCCTGAAGCTTAATGCCACCACTTATCATTTAAACGACAGCCACCAAGCCAGTCATACTATGTCTTCTGAAAGTTAATGAAACCATCCATAGTACAGCCTGACAAAAGTTTATTTTGCTCTTGATTCCTAGGTCCCGCAAAATTTCCTAAAAGCAAGCTCCTGGACTGTGATGTTTTGGAGCTTTTGGATGATGACTGTGATACTATAGTAATGTTAGAACCATCAGCTGCTAAACGAAAAGTGAAATTCACAGGAATTCTGGGCTCGCCGCCAAAAATACCTTGTGCTGATGATGACTCAAATTCAGTGGGTGATGCTGCAGAGCACCGGCAGAGGTTTAGTGATACAATACGATTATCCCCCTATAGTAACGTCCAAAAATCTAACGAAAAAGCCAAGAATCTTAATATTAAAGATGACACTATGTGGTAAGTGATAGCATTTTCATAATTATTTTTGTATGTAATATCTTTAAGAGAATTACTTAGAAATAGCACACTTAAGAAAGAGCTCTGGAGAGAAAAGCAGGCAAAGTGCCTTTGTGTCCCACACGTTGTCTGCTAAGATCAGTGAGAGAGTGGGGGATAGCCTAAATAGCTACAAACGTGCTGTGGTGAAGTTAAAGCAAGTGTGTTACTTGGAAGTGAATGGATGATTGGGGAAGGTTGTAAGAAGAGCTGATGTTAGAACTGGGCACAAGCAGCTCCCAGTGAGAAGAACAGAGAGGATTGGGAATGGTAGGATGATGAAAGGGATATGAAAAAAAATTGAAGCATAATTGATCATTGAGGTTTGTATTCAGCAGCCTGGATAAAAGTCTGTTTCCCTGCAGTCCCTGTATGTATGTGGTACAAGCTCAGATGTGCCTTATCTGTGACAACTATTGAGATGTGCCAGACTGTAGGAAGAGCTGTGATTGCCTCATAAGAGTTCACATGATAATTACGTGTATACTTTCATACTACTTTTTAGAAAAGAAATCAAAGCGTAATTATTGTGCAAGTATATCTTCAATCTTTAAAAATGGAATTAAGCTGGGGCAGGGGGAGAATGGATCAAACATCCTTACATAAAACGACGCATGAAGCCATAAACCAGTGAGGTTCTTCTTTTCAAATAGTAAATTTACGGGTGCAATACTTGAGGGATTCGCCCCCTTCTCTGTCAATTATTATATATAGCATAAAAACTATCGCTACTTCACTTCTTAAGGTAAAGGCATTTCAGTGGCATTTGTAGGCAGTTCTCAGATTCTTTTTTTTATGTCTACAAATAATTAAAGCATATGTTCAAAGCACACAACAAGATGAATTACTAGTAGGAAAACCAATAGCAGTGAAATGTTTCAACAGTAAGGATCAAGTGCCTAAGCTAACAGTGAAGGAATCTCAAAACTCAAATAGATAAATTGACTCTGAAGGAGAACAGACATGGCAGCACTTATTCTTTAATAGGAAATCTTTCTAGTGTAGACCATGAATGTAAATGTTTGTTTTTTCTGGGCAAAGATGTGTCGAAGCAAGTGCCAATGAGGGCAAACTATGCTGCCAGTGTCCACGCCATGTCCAGTCTATAACAACTGTAATGAGTTTGTTCTGGCTGTCACTCCAACACAACCGTGCCTGAAGTTTGAAAGGCCTTCTCTCCATCTTTACAAGGGTGATGCAAAGAGGAAATACAAGTAGCTTTGTGTTCTTTCTTTACAGCTTAACTGGCCTTCAGGAGCTGGGTAGTCTGAGCCCTGTAGTCACCCCTCGTTCTCGTAGAGCATGTGCACAGAAGACAAGTGCTCGCATTGCACAGCAAATCAGGTAAACTTTCGCTTCCATGATATCTTGTTCAGGTTGCTTTTGATAGCCTGAAGCCTTGAGAGTTTGTATAGCGTAATATTGAAATGCAAATGATTACAGAAATAAGCTTAATTGCAGAGTGAAAACTGTCTTGTGTATTCAGAAATGTTAAGCTGACTCAGTGTTCATCAGAAAACTGACTTCCTTTAAACCACTCTATTAAGTAGCTATGGAAAAACTTAACAGCTCAAGTGGAGAGCATGTTGACTTGCTGATTATGGCAACTACAGGAAAAGCTGAAAATGTATCAAATGAAACTCTGTAGCGAGTAGAATTGCATATAGTCTTTTAAAAACTCATGCCATTTCTGTTTCTTATAGCTTATTAAATATGATAGACTCAAGCCAGGAAGAGGATTTTCTGTCTAGCTCAGATGGATTGTACTCTTCAAGTAGCGAGGAAGAAGATAACGATGTGCTTTGTACACCGGAAAAGAAAACTAAAGCAGGCAGAATATTCAGCACCCCAAAATCTTCAAGGAAGCCTTCAGTTCACACTCCTGCCAAGACCCTGAAGAAAACTGTAAGGTTCCTTGTAGCTGTTGACATTTTAAAAGGTTGTTTTTATTATTTCTAAGGCAGTTGTTGGAATGCTCAATACCAACCAAAGTTGTACCAAAGTTAAGTATCTGAATCCCATAGTTTTGAATTGAAACAGTAGCTGATTCATAAGAGCTTCAGCACATTTATGAAAATGCACTTGCACATCATGAATGTTGTGACAATGTTGATCAGAAAACGTCAGCCTAAGAGAAAATGTTGGATTAGGCTGGAGCTGACCAGTGATTGATGCCCTATTCTTAGCCCTTATTCTCAAAAAAAAAATAAATCAGAGAAAGGCAGGAAAGATGATGAAATGGATGGATTTGATTCTACATGGGTAACAACTGAGAGCAGTATGTGAATTGTGAGCTTAAAAGTGAGACAGTGTGGGAGGAGATAACAGTAAGTCTCTGAAGTCATGAGTGGCAGAAGAGTTGAGCAGAAACTGACTGTTTTCTCTACAGGCTCTCAAACCTAGTAGGAATTGTGATCAAAACAAGAGTAATGAATTATTCAGTGAGTAGTTAGACCTGTGCAGCTCTTGGGCAAGCGATATTGTTACTGTAAGAAATTTATCTGGGTTCAGTGAGAGACTGTGGAAGTACCCAAGAATGATCCATGGGGGTGGTTGCTAAAGAAACTACATCCATTGCATGAAATCCTATGAAGTCAAAATAGCTGAAGGCTGAAATATATTCTTGTCCTGTTCTTACTGTTCTCTAAGCATCCATTTATAGCCAACATTTTGACTCTTACTGTAAACTGCACACGGAGACACTTTAGTGCAGTTTCTGTGTAGTCTTTATTCAGCACAATCTCTATATACAGCAGTAAGCCATAAACCCAACTTTGTGCTGTCCCAATTCTTGGAGGCTTCCCAATGTGCTGATGCTGCCAACACAGGAGGGATGCTCTACAGGGTTCATGGCCACACCAAAGATAGCATGGCCGGCAATGTCTCATAGTGTTACAGCCACTGGGGATGGAAATCCCTGGGATGAGACTCCAGGTTTGATGGATCTTAGGCCTGACTTGTTAACACTCTTCAGCACCTCAGTCAGGCACATACTGACAATGGCTAATTTTTTCTTTGTTTATGAAATGTCTAACGCAGAAACCCTAGGATAACTAGAACCTGTAAGCACAATAAGGAAGAATATTTCAGATGTTGCATGGCTTTTTTCTTTGGACAGTGAAATTCAGATTGATCAGTTCCTATTTGCTTGCTGTTTCTTAAAATCCAGACCACTTTGTAACGTGGGACTTCAGAAAAATATAAAGAACTTTACCTTGTAACTGGCTGAAGAATTTTAAAGTTGTCTGTGTCACCATTCCCCTCCCAGTTTCTTTTTTCCCTCAAGGAAGAAAAAGACTGTGAGGCTTATGTGGAAATTCCCTTTTTAAGGACTGTTTCTCTTTTCTACTTTGCCATCCCCAGGTAGTCGTTATGCATCAGTATTGTTTTGGAAACTTGTATGAATGATCAGGCTCCAGCAGAAATTCTTGTATCTAGCAAATCTGTTTGAGGTTCTATTTTTCTCTGCAGCCTTTACCAGGAACACCGAAGACACCCCGGAATGCAACTCCTGAAATTCCCAGACGCAGCCATGCAGCACAGAAACCAGCCAGTATGCTAGAAGAAGCCAGATTAAGGTAATGTTTGCTGAAGGGAAGAAATAATAGTTTTGTTTCAGGCATGCAGAGCTGTAGGCTGTGCTGAAATAGGGAAATGCCAACTTTTACTAGATTGAATAAATTTGGAAAAAATGCGTAGTGTTTTGATACCAGAAGAGCATTTAAGAATTTCCAATACAATACTACGGTTACAAGTACAAGTAGTAGCTACAGTACTACTTTTACAATTTCAAATTATTGTAATCAGTCAATGTTAAGTCCTTCAGAATTAGGTATCTGTCTTTATTCTGTGTAACATTAGAAAAACAAGGATCCTCTCCTGTAGACTGTAAAGGTACAATATTTAGCTCCTCTCGATGAGTGGGGAAAAAACTTCTTCATATGTGCCTAAGTCCTCACATAGTGGGAAAAAAAAATGTGTACAGGATTTCAAACTGAGTTTCAGCTTTTTCACCTCTTCCTATACGCTATTGTCCCTTTTTATCCCTAGTCTACCTTGAGTTATTTTTTTTGTGAATTACAACAGCTAGATCTTTATTGTGTATTTAATGGTGGTTGCTTACAAAGATGATCATTCAGCCTTCTTAATCTAAAAGCTTAAAAACTATAGAGAGACTAGACTATTTCTTTTTGGATACTTGACATTGGTATTCAGACTTAAAGTATGTAAGACAGATTTGAAAAGCTATATGCAACTGTAAAGGGGGGAGGAGGGTGGCTATTTGTTTTTCCCCAGTGGGCCCTTCAGGTAGAACTGTGAAAATGCAATTCTTGGACCTCTAATTTTAAATTTATTTATTTATTTATTTGTCAAAAGGCTGCATGTTTCTGCTATCCCCAAATCTCTGCCTTGTCGTGAAGAAGAATTCCAGGATATCTATAACTTTGTGGAAAGCAAACTTATTGATGGTACAGGAGGGTGAGTTTGTTGCTGAGGCTTTAACTTCTACCTGTGGCATAATAGCAGTCAATCTACACTGCTTTTATTTAAAAGTATATCCTTGTTTGACTGAAATAAAGTTCTTAGTTGAGGTTTTCCTACTTTTTTATTCTACTTAATTAGGTTGTGCATATAACTAATGTAGGCTCCGTTATTTTACAGATGCAAATTTAAGACAAATACCTAGTCAATTTTAAACATCTGGGAAAGTCTTTTTTTAAGAGATCAATTAACATTTATAAAGTATTTTAGACTGTTAGTTGCTTCAGTAATTATAAAAATTCTCATGATCTTCCAATGTGTGGCATGCCCTAGTTTGCAAATAAACTAACTGGTATACAGGGAATTGCCTGAAGTGACAGAGAGGGAATAATATTCAAGGGTGGTCTCAGAGCCCAGGAATTCCAGCTTCTTGTCACAATTTTGCTCAGACTGCTAAAAAGGTGTTCTTCTGTAGGTGCATGTATATTTCTGGAGTGCCTGGAACAGGTAAAACTGCAACTGTTCACGAAGTGATTCGCTGTCTTCAGCAAGCTGCAGAAAATGACGATGTCCCAGCATTCGAGTTCATAGAGATCAATGGCATGAAGCTGACTGACCCTCACCAAGCTTATGTGCAGATACTAGAGGTAAGCAAAGCCTGTTCAATGGCTCCCTGCTTTGAAACAAAGGAAATCCTATACTTTACCATCAGATCCTCGATGTGTTTCAGGATTCAAAACAATTAACAATCAATACTTCTGAAGTAGTCTCTCTGAGAGACTATATGCTTTTATCTGAGAGCAGGTTAAAAATGATTTGCTTAAGGCTGTGCCCAGCTTTGTGAACTGTCTCGCTTCCAGCTGCCTAAGGGCATTGGCAGGGAAATAGCCTGATTTATAACATTCACTCAGGTTTAAATAATAATAAATCTAAACTAGATTCTTTTTATATTTACCCTTCTATAGCTTTTTCTGTACACATATTTAGAAAGTTACTGAGTTGACAACTCTGAAAGTCAGTGTAAGAGTAATTACTTAAGACGGTCTTAACTGTAAATCAGTCTGTCACAGCAATCCAGTGAAAGAAAAACCATCTCTGTCAACCATACTGTATTCCAAATGTTTATGACAAACCAGTCTGCAGTATCTCACCTGGGACTACGGCTAGTGCTTATCCAGGTGTGAGTTACCCTTCTGAGGAACGGATTAAGATGCCAATTAGAGAGTAACTGCACCAAGACCTTTGGTAGGCTAGACTACCTTTAGGCCAGTGATCTGGAAATGAAATGTGTTTCTTGAAGCACCCAGTGCCTTTCCTTAGAAACTTGTGCCCCATTACTGCAGTTATGTCACTTTCTTAGGAAAGCTTATAACGAAGGGAAAAGCAACACAAAGGCCTGGACAGATGGAAGTGAGGAAGTTAAATGCCTGGGTACAGTAAGTGTGCCAATTCCACCAAAACAAACTGAACTCTGAGATACTGGATGACCAGTTCCAGAGCTGTAGAATCAGAATCCTCTGGAAACTGCTTGGTATAACTGATTCAGACTGGTCTTGATTGAATTGGAAACATGAAACAAGTATATATTATTGTTGTGCTTCAGGGTGTTTAATCATGAAATCTCCAGTCAGTACTTTAAAAGGGAAGCTGCTGTTCTGGAGAGCAAATAAACTCTTCATGTACAATCTCCATTTCATTTTATGGCTTGATTCTGAGATATGTTGAACAACTGATTCAGCATATGCAATATAATTTTGACTTGTCATGCTTTAATTTCTTTGTGCCTTTGGAGCTGCAAGGGAAGAGGTAACATACAGTCAGCTTATCTGTTTTGACACGGTGCTTATTGCAGAAGCAGTTCTTGCTGAAGGTATTTTCCTAGCTTAGAGTTGACTAAATTATTTAGTTTAGGTCTTGCTGATGATACATTAATATTTTAATGTGCATCCAAGTTTGCTGAAGTCAGTCTGTTCTTGTCAACTGGCTTCGATTTTTGGCAGGTGTTTTCTGTTCAGAGAGAACTTTGACATATGTTAGGTGAATCTTTATATTTAACACAAATTGTAGGAAATTCTAATGGCCTTTCTTTTTTTGTTTTCTTTTGATTTTGGTATTTTACGGACAGTTTTTGGTAGAGCTAAGTGTCTTTTCACAACCACACTTAAAAATGTTAATAATTCCATGGGCAGTTGGGGGGTGACCAAGCATATGGCTGTTCTTCAGTGTTAGAGAAAAGTTGTAATCAAGTAAAAGTTGATCACACCAAAACCATGGAAATCAGAAGTTTAACCTGCAGCATTGTTTAATCCTTGTCCAGCTACTGACAGGTCAGAAGGTGACAGCAACCCATGCTGCAACGCTGTTGGCAAAACTGTTCTGTACGCCTGGACCAAAGAGGAAGACCACAGTGCTCATAGTAGATGAGGTAAGACAAGGAATCCTTCATTCTCTTTCCTAAGGTATCATAAGAAAAAAAGGTTTTGGAGGATGGAAAAAGTGTATGTATTTAGAGTATATCATATATGGCCTAAAACGAGTAGACTTTGGAGAGAAGACAGTCTTATTTGGAAACTGAATGTAAATAGGCAGGCATCCTCATCCTATTGCCAAAGTTGTTCTCTCCTTGGTTTTCATGTTGTTGTTTTTTTGTTTTGTTTTGGTCTAAGTCATGGAATGAGTGGTTCTGTCAAGTCCTAAGTACCATAGAATTCAGCTCTTTAGAATCTGTTTTGTCAGGAAGCTGCTGCCTTCTCCAGTGAGAACATTCACAATGAAATATCCGATTTTGAAACTTTTAACGTGCTTTATTCAGTAACAAGCAAACGTACATTTATTTTTTTCTGTAAGTTGATTCAGGTCCTTGCATGAAAGGTGTTTTAATCTTGTTAGTTGTAATATTAATATTACAGTAGTGTTTAAAAATTCTAGCTTAATACTGCGATGAATACTGTTCAAACATCTATTGGGACTGTGCTTTTCCAAGAGATCAGAGCCCTAATTCAGAAAATGCAGTCCTATTAATAGATGAATAAAGGAGACACAACAGACAGCTTGTTCAGTATCACATAAGAAGTGTTCTGTGGCAGAACTAGCTCTCTCACACCCCCATCAAGTATTGTAAATACAAGGCCATCCTTTTTCAGTCAAATTTTTTTTCTCTCTTTTTCTCTCCTCAGCTTGATCTTCTGTGGACCCGAAAACAGAATGTGATGTACAATTTATTTGACTGGCCAACTCAAAAGCACTCCAAGTTAATCATCTTGGCCATTGCTAACACCATGGACTTGCCAGAGAGAATAATGATGAACAGAGTAGCTAGCAGGCTGGTATGTCCTCTAACAGTTTTGTTGCTATGCTAGAAAATAAGAACTGATTAAATACTGTATGTAGTCAAAAGTAATATGGGAGAAGGGTAGGGTGGGTTATACATAATTTTATATACAGAAGTTAATGCTTTTTTAATACCCCCTTCTCTCTAGTGGGCAGATGATGAACATATTAATCTTAGCAAAGTAAGTACAGGAGCCAGCTCACTAATCAGATGTTATGCTGTGTAAGAACACTCTGTTCTTGTAAGAATGAATTAAGAAAAAGAATGCAGCTGTCTTTTTAAACATATTAGTATTTGGATAATCAAATGCCATGCCTCATGGTGAAGCTGCTTACGCTAGAGTTCAGAGAAATTTCTTTCTGTTTTCCCTTCCTCTTTCCCTTTCCATTCCAGGCACTTAATTACTTGTCCATTTGCCATCATCAGATGGTAGATTTTCTTTGGATACCTGTGGACAGAAAATTGGATGCTTTACCACTCTACACGTTTTATATATTTTCCTAGGTCATTGTTTCAACACTGCTATAAAAAGTGATTTGCAAAAACAGTGCTTTGTGCTTCCATCCTTCTGTGACTCAAAAACAGTTGCACAGTAACTGAATTGTTCTCCCACCCACTAAACCTGCAGACCAGCTGAAGATCTGAGTCTAGATAGACCTAAGAGAGGATTTCTGCATAAGGAATGCAAAATTTTAGAATGTACAAGTTTACCTCCTCTTACTGAAAGGCAGTGTACCATCTGTAACAGTCATTGATTGGTCTTCTCATCTGAAATCAGCTTGATTTATTAGCTTGAGCCAGAAGATGACTTTTAATTCTAGGCTGGTTGCTGACTAGCAGGGCTAATGTGAAGTCAATAGTTGCCTGTATACATATGTACAGATATGCTAAAGGAGAGATGGATATTTTTTTCATAGTTTCTACTGTTACTATATTTAAAAACCAAGTGTAAACAGTGTAATCAAAAGATTCTTGTGACTGGGTGGCTTTGATTTGTTTTGTAAGAGAAATTTGAATTCTAAAAGCAAGCGGCACTTGCTCCTCAGGCCTACTGGGGAGGTGGTCTGACCACAGATCTTCACTCAGTCTGTTTTATTTATGGATGTGCACTTGTATTTCACAAATAGGAAGCAGAAGAAATGATTAAAGCTTATCAGAGCTAGGAGAAGAAGGATGTGAAAGAGAGAGTGGTCCCACCAGAGAAATTAAAGCTACTAACTATACAGGTTGTGCTCACTGTATTGTATTGTTTTCTGTAGGGCCTCACCAGAATGTCCTTTCAGCCTTACACCTATAAACAGTTACAGAAAATTATTTCATCTAGACTGAACAGTGTGAAGGCATTTGAAGAGGATGCAATTCAGCTAGTTTCCAGAAAGGTAAAGACAGTGCACATGTGTTCTGTGTGTTGTGCTAGGTAAAGAGTATGGGGAGTCACTGAGGGAGAACTTTGTAACAGTAGTTGGGCTAAAAAAAGTAACATACAGGCATGCTAAAAAATACCTATATTGATTTTTTTTCTTTCTCAAGATGTTTAAGGCCTCAGTGTAATATGTTCTATTTTCAGTCTATATGCTCTGTAGAAAAAATAATGCCTTAGGGATCAGTAGCTTCTCAAATGGGAGATGTATGCATTATCCCATGTCTTATGTTAGCATATGTTAAAATGCATTAAAATGATATGTTAGACTATCTACAAAACAGTATACTCAAACTCTTTCTGCAAAACATTGCTTTAGGATTAAAAACAGAATTCTCATAAATAGGTCAAAGGAAACAGCATTTGTTTTTGTTGTGAAGAAACCACTGTTTTTATGAATAATAGTGATGAATTTGCAGACTAACCTGCAGTGTTCTTCTAGTACAATTTTTCTTCAGAGAATCTACACAAACAATAACTCGTAATCAGATTTTTCTATAGGGTTTTTCATTCTTGGTTCCAGAAGGGTTTTAGGAATTCCATAAGTTATGAGTTTCTACTGGGGAAAACAGGCCAGCCCTATATCTAGTGAACATTCGTAACTTTATTAAAAATTGTAAGCCGTAAGTGGGATTTTCAGAAGTATTTTGTTTCAGAAACTTTGGATACTCAATATTCTTCAGGCATTTCTAAGTGTAAATTCACTATCCCAGGTGTTTCTTTGAGACCTATTTTAAGAAGTCGTACTCCTAAAAAATATTCCCTTATATATGGAAAAACTGAGTTGTTTCTCATCTTCTTTCTACATGAACATGGATTGTGGTCATCTCCAATTGTCTCAATTTTATAATGTTTCTGAAAACTTTTGGTGCTCAGTTAAACTGCTCATATTGAATTTCCTGATTACTATTATTTAAATCTTTGACTTCCATGGTTATAAAACCAAGTTGAGTCTCAAATTTGTGATTACTACATCAGGGCGGGGTAGGGAGGTTGCTTTTGTTTGGTTTTGATCAATAAGACTCTTTTCAAATCTGGGTTTATTTACATAGTCCACATTAGCAATACTCTCCGGTTTTGTTTGTTTGTTGTGGTCTGTTGATTCTTGCTAAACGTTTTTCTCAACTTGTAGAAAATATTGCTACAAACCTGTCATGTTTACTTTCAGGTAGCAGCATTGTCTGGCGATGCAAGGCGTTGCCTTGATATCTGCAGAAGGGCCACTGAGATCTGTGAGTTTGCTAGCCAAAAGAGTGCCCCTGAAATAGTCAGGATGGCCCACGTAACAGAAGCCATAGATGAAATGTTTTCATCACCATATATAAATGCGATCAGGTAAAAACATTTCTTAGAGGCGTTTCTTTGCTTTTGTGTCATTTTCACTACTGATTTCCACAGAACCTTCAGTCTGCCCTTTTATCCCCTTTGGGTGGTGTATGTGATGCATCATGCTTTGTTAAAATATGATTTAAAAAACACAGCTCGCAGCACAGCTAGAAGAGAGATACAAAATAGGAATGAAATATGGGAAACCAAGACATAGAGATTGCTTGTTGAAAGTTGTACAGGATGCTTCAGTGTCTGAATCAGGGATTTTGAAATTTCCCAAATGTCCTTGCTTACTGTACATTGGGTCTGAAAAATGTGAATAGGTCATTAATAAATGTAAATTGACCATAACACACTGCGGAACAGGTATGATGTCTGGTGTGGATTCTGCCATTCTCAGCAGGGGGGTTGTAATTATTAAAGAATCTACAGACTTGTTCTGCCAGCACAGCACATATACAACATCGTGGCATTACGCAGTTCTTTAATTCATGAGGGTTTACCACATTAATTGTTGTCTCATGTTATTCCTAATACAACTGCTTGTAAGAAACAAGGATCTGTACAATGATCAAACTTTGCATGGCATTTTAATTGAGCCATTAAGCTTTACATACTGTATGGAATGAAATGTCTCCTTCAGATAGTGAAAGAGGTAGAGTGAAACGCAGTGTTCTGTGGTGCCAGAGCTGCAAGATGTAATATTGGCTAGTGGACATAAATGGAATGTCTTGCATTTTTTCCCTCTCAAATAGAGAAATACCCTGTGTTTAAATATTGTTACCAGGCAATTTCCCTTCCAGACATCTTCCTAAGGATTCATAAGTTCTTAACTTTGCAGACTAACTTTTGTCCCTTTTGTTTGGATATTCAGGAATGCCTCATTGCACGAACAGATCTTTTTGAAAGCAATTTTAGCAGAGTTTCGCAGGGCAGGAGTTGAGGAGGCAACAGTTCAACAGGTATGTTAGTGTTTCATGTTGTTTTTTCGTTTTGTTTTTAAGGGAGGGGAATACTCAAAACTGTCAGGCAAATGCATAAATGTTAAAATATCTGGGATTTTTATTCCTAGAATTTGATGGAAGACATGTAGTAAGGTAAACTGGGACATGGTTGTCCAGGCCACTTGTAAAGCATAACTGATGTTCCCCTTGTTTTCAGTGAGACTAAATACTTGTCATTGGAACACCTGCTCTTATGTTAATACTACCAGTGGTCTGGCTCATGAAATGTTTTAATCTTTATCTGAAAATAGTGTGCCTTTACCTAACATGTTTCATAAAGGAAGAAATAAATAGTAACCTGGCAATACCAGGTAACATAGTTCAGGGAGGAAACCTCAAAGTTAATTCCAATTTCTGCATCTCCCTCTTTCTCAGTGGAGGCAGATATATCACTAGTAGCTTCAAATTTTTTTTAGTAGGCCTGTAAAATATGCCAGCAGAGCCACGTACAGAGGCCATTTCATGTTTTACAGTATGGAAGCTAAATGTTAATACTTAAATAATAATAATAACGTAGAACTGTATATTTACATAAAATGTTAGCGGTATCTGGTTCTACAGGTTTGTAAGTAAGAACTACAATTGTTTTCTGTCCCTTCTTCCTGAACACGTGTGTCAGTTGATTGCATTGATGCAATCAATTCTTGAAACTTAAAGAATATTTTGTTAGACTGATCTTTTATCTTTTTTCCTTAGTTTTTCTCTAACACCAAAAGGGGTTTTGTTCTGCTCTTTCTAAATAGAAAAGCCAGTTCCTGTTAGAGGTTTTCTAGTCTGCATGATCAGTGACAGGTGCATTCTTCTGCCTTTTAAAGGTGTGTCGTGCCTTTCTGAGCTGTTTGCGGGTCTTCACAGTCTGTAAGACTACAGACTGAAACGAGTTTTTCATAGATGTGGAGGGAAACTTCCCTTTTTCACCTTGGCCTACTATATTGCAGCAGGAGTTAAGCATGAATTACATCTTCCTTTTTTTTTTTTTTATAGGTCTATCATCAGCACATATCATTGTGTAGAATGGAAGGCATGCAGAGCCCCACGGTGTCGGAAATCATGGCGATTTGTTCAAGACTTGGTGCCTGCAGGCTCTTGCTGGTGGAGTCCAGTAATAAGTATCTCCACATGCGTGTGCGACTAAATATCAGCCAGGATGATGTCATGTATGCGCTCAAGGATGAATAAGGCAATAGAGATTTTATTTTTATATTTGTATAAATGTTTTAAATATCATCTATTTTAATTTTTTTAAGTGTTGATAACATGGAAATAGTGGAATGTATTTTTCTAAATATTTTTGCTTGATGTATCCAAGCACCTTTTGTACAATAAAGAACGTGCTTTGAAGCATTTTAAATATTTGAAATCAAACTAACTGTTTTAAGGAAATTTTTATGTGCTGGTAAGTGGTCCCCTTTCAGCTGAGGTTTACAAATTGAAATTGATTACTTGCATCACTACTAACGAGCTTAATCACTAAGTAGCTTTTTTTTGTTGTTGAGACCAGCAGTGTCATTTGTGGCATTATGATGTATTTATTTCCCTCATTGAATGCTGTAGAGTATAAAACACATGATTAAAATGTGCCTAAAATTCTATTACACCTGTAATGAAAATGAACTTTCCATTTGCGATCAAGATTGGATATTTAAATTGGCTATCTAAAGGAAACTGCTTGGTACTAGGAAAGTAAAAATAAGAAAAATTGGTCATTCTAGCAATTATTTTGTCTTTATTTGGATGGCAGTCTTGCCTTGGTATTGAGGATTGCTTTAAGGAAGTAACCTCAGGTAATCCATGTCTGTTTAAAAGCTACCTCTATAATGGAGCTGTTTAGCAAACTGGGTATCTGTTGGAGATAGATAGGTTGAAAACTCCTGTGGAATGGGCTCCAAATGTTGTTCTTGTTTGATCTCAGTGAAGGAAAGGTAGAATGAGGCTGCAGCTGGCAGAAAGCTTCTTGAACTCCCTGTTGTAAGGTTACATATAAGGAAGCTGGGTATAATGCTTCCGATGGCTGGGGAGCTGAGATAGGGCATCCATTTATTTAGAGGACGGGAAACCTTGCCACAGCAGCTTCAGGAACCATTGAACACGGACGTGCCTGGCAGGAGAAGCAAAGCCAAGGGGCTCCTTTATGGCAACGCGTATCCTAACTGCTACAGCTCCTTATTAACGCGTTGGTTAGCACAGCCTTATCCCTCCCCCTTCTGCCACGTGCTGGGGCAGGTTGTACGAGAACTCCCACCGCCAGGGGTTCCCAGCAGCCCCAACGATCCCGGGGCTGTGCTTTGGGGTTTTGTCCCCTTCCTATTGCCCTGGGGACGGGGCCGGCAGCTCCGCCCCCGCAGCCCCGGCGCAGGCGCTGTGCTGTGGCGGAGCCGCGGCCGGGCGGTGCGGGGCCGGGCCGCGCTGCAGCGCCGGGCGGAGGTGAGCGGGGCCCGGCGCGGCCGGCCCGGCGCGGGTCGGGCCCTCGGCGGCGGCCATTTCACGGCGCTCAGCCTCCCGCCGCCTCCCGCGGGCTGAGCGGCCGGGGAGGGCCGGGCGGGAGCGGTGGGGAAGGCGGCGCCGCTGTGCCCGCGGCCGGGGGGCGTTGCGGGGTGCCCCCGGTGCTGGGGGCCGTGCCCGGCCCGCGCCGCCAGCCGGGTGCTGAGATACTGACGGTGGGCTCCTTGTGCTCTCAGTCCCTTAGAAACGCGGCCCTGCGAGACTCGGGAGCCAGCATGCTTGGCAGGAGGCACAAAAAAAGCCCCCAGGCGAAGGGGCAGGGCGCTGCAGTTGCAAAGCAGGTAAGGAAGGCGAAGGGGCAGGGAGGTGTGGTGGTACGGCAGGGAGGGGGCCGCCTGCTCTTCGGGGAGCACCTACCGCTCCTGTCCTGCTAGGATCTCCCGTGCACTGATACTGTAGGGCTATGAAAACTTCTGAATTGTGTATTGATTGTTTTTCGGCTTTCTGCTTTAGCGCGTTCTTCAAGTAATGATCTGACATGCAGCAGCGGAGGCCTTGGAAGGAAGCCACAATGCTGTGACACTGTAATCTTTGCATGAGACCGCATGACTCATGTTTACAGTAGTTTCCTACTTCACCTACATTGAGATTTAATAACAAATTCAGTAACCATATTGAGGTATTTCTTACACATCTAAGAACACGGAAATAAGAATACTAGAATCTCTAGCAACAAATTCAGGGACATGTATGGGGTAACAATAAATCAAGTTATTTCTTATTTCTCTCTGTACAGTCATTCATGTAACAGATGAGCTTGTCTATGCCCCTGTCATGTAGCTGTAACGTAGTCTCAGGGAGCTTAGATGTGTCAGTATGTTGGTTTTTCATGCTCCTTACCTTTGGATGTACTTTTGGAAGTCTGGAGAAGGGAGGCATGATTTAGTTAATAGTTAGGAGGTGTAGGAAGTCAGGAAGCAGCGTCAAAAATGGAGATCTGACCAAGGCAAAATTCTAGATACAGGAATGGAAGAAAAAGAGAGCTCAGTTAAATGTATAGAGTAAGTTTGAACTGTAGTGGAAGTTCAGAAACCTTTGAAGGTGGAAAGGGGCAAGTCTATAGAGAAGAAATAGCTGATAGAAAAATAGGGAAATATGAGAAGAGATTGGAATGGGATAATAGCCTGGAAAAAATAGGTAAGATATTCCTTGTCGATGACTTCCCAGGAACCAGGTATCCTATACAAGAGGCAGAATGGTTCTGTTAGAGGTCTGTAACGTCAGCATTGCTTTGATACAAAAACTTGTAGTTCTCAGTTGGAATAGTAATATATAAGAAAATGTAAAAGGGAAAAACGTCTTTCACCCTCCCTAAAAAAGGAAACAAAAAAAAAAAAAGTAAAGGATCTAACTAATATTTTGCTAATTTCTAATGCTGTATGGTTAGCTATTTGTCCCTTCTTATTTATAGCTTGGAGGGTCGTTTTCTTGAATATGCTAATGGTTTGTTCACTTGCAAATGAATTTGATCTTTTTTTGAGCTGCATGTTAATACTAAACAAATGCTTGATATAACAGAAAAAAGAAGTAAAACCAAAACTTTGCAGTTCATACACTAACTTAGTTGGAAAAGTGCCTTGCTGAACAGATTGAGAAAGTCAGAGCCTGTTCTTTTCTTCATGATTACACTCGCTACACTTACTGCGTAGTAACAGACAGGTCACAGCAGCTCCTGGTTCATTTTGCACGTTGATGAAAGGTACGCGTGTGTGTTCTATAGAACTTGAATCTTCAGATCGCCTTTAATAAACCTTTCCTAATTAAATCTTGTCTAGCCCTTCTTTCCATTCTACACAAAGCTACAAATGTTAGTTTTCTTTTACAGAAGATGGAAGAAGGCAGGGGGTGGCCAGCTGATCCGCTCAGTGCCTTACAGAATGTCAAGGGCAGGATCATGGCTAGGCAACAAGTAGCTGCTGGTTTTGAACGTTCTTCCTGATTCTTGGAGTCAGTATTTCTCAGCTGTGTTTCATCTTCTCTTTCGGGATTATACAAGGCTTCAAAGAGAGCAACAAAATATTTCAGGGCAGTAGCCACCGGCACCACATTTCTGACGGTTGTCATTACTGATTCACGCTAGTTGATAAACTGACAGCCAGCTTCAACTTCTGGCAGCACTTCAGATCCTCCAAGGCAGGGGGAGGCTGTTAACCCTTGCAATAATAACTGGTTTTTTATTCCTCTGCTTGAGAGGGGCTGAGCTGCTGCCTGCTTGGCCATGTGAAGACCAATAAGCCGAAAGAGGCTTGTGCTCTGAAAAAATCTGAGGAAATGTGATCCACCTACCTCACAGGATGAATGGGATTCAGTTAATTCATATTTTTATATATATATATATATAATGCTTAGTGTATTTTGCATAAAAAACACTTATTCCAGGTTTGGCTGGTTTCTCCATCAGTGATACAAAATTCATGTCAAAATGGCATTTAAGAAGAATATCTTTCAGATTGCGACCTCAGAGGTTTCTTGGATATTTGTATCCTTTGGCATATTTTGCCAAAATTGAGAGAGAACCGCCACTACTCTGTCAAATTCTGAACGCTGTTAATAATAATCTTCCCTGAGGTGCTGTCACTTAGCTGTAGTGATCTCTTCCAGCATAGTGTAGGCATTGCTGGGTTGGCCAGGTTTCTGTCTGCGTGCACTTTCCTTGTGTTTATGATTTACACACAGAGGTAATGAGAAATAGAGAACAGTTCTGTATATGTAAATATAGCTTCTTCCAAGAGATAAGGGAGAAGTCTCTGTGGTGCACACGTCAGACCTGTATTATGTGAGCAATGATTAAATATTTTTTAGCTTAGCTGTTACCGGAACTACCCTTAGCTTCCTTGATGATATCTGCTTAATGAGGCTCAGTATAACAGACATTTTGTTTTACCTTGTTGTGTCAAACTGTTAGATAGGCTTTATTTTTAGAAATCATTGGTTATGTAGCATTCTAGAGGGAGTATTTGTTGCTTATGAAGATTTACATACCTCAGCTGAGTTACATATGACTTGTGTGCATTGCTCTGGTAATAGAAGTGGTGTGATAGTGGGCTCTAAAAAAGAAAGAGCAGCATCCAGAGTGCATGGAAATGTTTAATCTATGCAGTGTGATGTTTTTGAGCGTCATCTCTGTTCTCACTGCTGTATTTTTTTTCTTTCCCTTGTCTCCAGCTGGGGCTGTTTGTAGATTTCAATCCTGAAGAGATGCTGCTGGGTGCAGAGGACGGTGAGGATGATGGGGACCTAGAAGCAGAGCTTGCTGCTATCACAGGAGCAAGGGTGAAAGAAGGGAAAGCAAAACCAAAAGGGAAAAGTAAGTTAAAGTTTCATGATTTCACTTATTAATGACCTGAATAATATATTGAAGATACTTATTTACAAATCACTGCTTTATCTAAAAAGTTTTTTCGTCACTGATAGAGGCAGTTTCCTTTACTTTGAAAGGTTGAAGTTGTTACTGCAAAAAAGGGGTGAGTTTTTTGTCTATGTTCGTGTGAACATAGGAGATAGACATGGCTAGCCGATTTAATAATGACTGAATAAGGATGTGCTTCGTAATTTAGCATGTGAAGTCATAAGTGGTAGAAGGTGCTAGATCAATTCAGAATGGAAATGATGTTCCTTGTGGAAGGTGGGTTGTTTGCTTGTTCTTCTGGTTTTGTTTAGAATTATGTTACATTCTACAGTTACCTGGATTCTGTAACCAAAACAGAACTTGCTTTTAAGAGAGACGTTCTGGAAGTGATGGAGTTCCTTGGACAACTCCGTAGCTTGCATTATGTGTGAGGGTAGAGTGTCTCTTGGAATGAATCATTATCATTCTTAATATTTTAAGAATCTGTTAATTATGTCTGATAGTGTTTGCTTACAGCTGTGCAGCGTTTTACAGGATTGCTGTGAGCTACTGTAAGTCGAGATTGCTGCAGAGTTGGGGCAGTTTACTAGTGAGCGAGCTCTACCTCTGAAGTAGTACACGTATTTACAGAGCTGCCTGGTAGGCTGGTTCAGGAAGCTGATCTGTAAAAACAAACTTCTCTTGTGTTGGGTTTTCAGCTGAAACAGTTCCTCAATCTGTTCTACAGCCTGCCTGTGTAAATGCTGCAGTGGTTACAAGGAAGGGGGGTGGCAGCGATGGGAAAAGAAGAATGGGGCCTACCCTTGCTGCAGGTGCTAGAAAGAAGTGCTAGTGCAACTACAGCCTTATTTTCAGCTCTGTAGTCATTTACCTGTAATAGTTGAAGGGGCTTTCAGATGCAGAAAAAGCAGAGTGAGGAAATTAAAAGTTATTTAGGAAAAGTGACTGTTTAAGCACCGCAATTGATGAGAGGGAGTGGGTATTTGAATCTAAAACTAAATTGTAAATCATTTCCACCATCTAGTCTTCAAGATTGTAGTAAGTAAAACTACTAAGCCCAATTATGCTAATAAGCACAGTAGCAGAACTTCTGCCTTTGAACATAGGTTACTTGTGGTGAAACCCACACTGTAGTGTTTTGGCGACGAATCTGGGTGTCAGGAGCTTCTGAATTGTTGTCAACATCTCCAGTGCTGAATTCCTTTGGCCCTGATCATATCAGTGTGTTTTTTTGTCACTTTATTCATAAGAGGGAAATGGAACTTCAGACAGGGAGGAAAAATCAGTGCTTACTGTGCTTTCTAAAGGTGTGTGTACATAAATGTGTGTTTATATGTGCTCATAAAATCATACACAACTATTCTGTTTTCCTGGTAGAACTAGGAGTATATAGACCAGATGTTTGTGGAAGATGAACAGCTGGGCAGCTGGCACTGGGGTGGGATCACAAGACCTGGTACAGCGTACTGATGGGGGCACGGTGTGTGGGGAGACAGGATGCAGGCCAGCACCTCGGAAGGAGGAGGGTACAGTAGGGCCAGGAGAAGAACAGACCCTGTCCAGAGGAGGGTAGAGAAAAGGGACACAGTGCAATGAATACTAGTGCTCAGTTCTTGGCTGAGCAAGAGGTGCAGTAACTGACTCCTGGATTTATATTCTAGAGCCGTGATGGGGGAAAAACGTGATCTCTTTCCGTAGCTTGAAGATGCAGAAGCTGTACTGTTACAACATCTCAAGTACAGAAATCTCTGCTGTCTGTAAGTGATAAACGCCAGTTGGTGAGCTGCTCAGATATATGAAATGGTAGCTTCAGCTTGCTGTACCTTGTTAGTGCTGAACCAGCCATCCAGGGAGGCTTGGATGGCTTTTTTTTGCCTCTAGTGGGGCTTCAGGTACAGGATACTCTGACCCTCCAGGTACAGCCAGTTCCTTTGGATATGGCCTACAGCCTGGTTGCAGAGTTTTGCTAGGGGCCGTGTATATGAGCAGCATGTTTGATAGAGGCACTGTAGCATTGATACGGTAACTTTGATCATTTGATAAGAAACAACTTTATTTGGGTTAGTTTACAGCTGATTCAGCAAATGCGGGGGAGGGATGGGATCTGTTTTAGATCTGTTTAAATCAGCTGTAAAGCTCTGCCCTGAAGATCTAGATTTTATTCAGTGTTTGCTGAGACTATTGAAGTCAGGGTCATGTCTCCGCAGAGAGCTATCAGAGGCATTTATGTGGACAGTAGGGATTTGTGCGGAAAGAACTCCACCTTTGAGAAGGAATGGGAGAAGTGAATAGTTACAGCTAGGCACAGCATGAAGCGGAGACGAAAACTCAGCAAGGAGGAGTTCAGTGCCCTTTTTCGGGGCAAAGACAGAAGCATGAAGAGAAATAGCAGCACAAAGGAACTAATAAAGATTTGGAGAAAGGGAAACCTCGGGGAATGAGATAGCAATGAATAAAATGGGGAAGTGTAGTTAGAGAGGCAGAAGGAGCAGTACTTTTCCTGATTTGTGTAGCAGATCTCTGTACCAGTAGTCTGTTTCTGCTTTGGGGCTAAAGAGGGGAATCTCCCTATAAGGACAAGTTTGATGCCTTGAGTTGGAGTATTTAATTTTATATGCCAAGTCTGATTTTGAAGCAGGTTTTAATGTTTGAAGTATCTGTCATCAGCTTAAAACTAGTTCAGGTGTTTATTCATACTGTGGACAAAGGCTGCTTCAGTAATTCCCTTTCATAGATAGAAACTTATAATCGGATTTGCTTATGGAAGTGTTATATTTATGTGTTCTTTTGTGGCCATTGTTTTTTATCTTAACTGAGAAATACAGCTTTGACGTAACATCCAAGAGTAGCCAGTATTATTTTCCAACTTTTCATTGGAAAATTGAAGTCTTCCATAATGACAAAGTCTCTGTTCTTAGTTATTTCTGTAAATAATATCATAGAGGTATTTATCTGTATCATAAATCTGCCTAGGAATTTGACTAGCAGATTAGATTAATTTTTCCCTGATCCAGTTGTTTCATCCAGGCCTACTTGTCTGTCTTCCTCGGTCTTAAACATCCTTACTGTGCAAACCTGCCACGGTATCTTTCTCCTCTGTGCCTATTTTCTGAGCACTGTTGTGTTCTACCATACATGCTAGTCTGTCATGGTACTCGTAACTTTTCAGTTCAGGCTCCTTGTATTAGTAAATAGATGTTATTTCCCCCAGATATGTAATCTCTGAGCTAGGTTATTAGATGCAGTCGTTTTCCTGCTATCACTCTCAGAAACATTAGTATTGCTTTTCTCGTGGGTGTTCATTCCCCAGTCTGTCTGTCCATGAGTATATCCTCCCTGACGTCTGAGTCTTGTCACAGATACAGGGGAAGCAAGAGATGTCACTGCTGTCCTTCAGCCGATAGTGACTCCTTTAGAATTTGTACCCGATGATTGCATAGCTGTGGTTTCTTTTTGCAGCTCCTCTGCCCATGGATCATATTGAAAAGCTGGCTGCAGACTGTATGAAGGATCTGAATGAAGACGAGGAGGAAACGGAGGATGAAGACTTGGAGAAAGATACAGACCTGTTGGTACGTGTAACTTTGTTAGTGAGAAGTTTTAGTGTCTTTATTATTGATTTTGTTTTGTGGTTACCAGTGGAAGCAGTTTCTTTAAAATAAAGAAAAAAATGTCTGGGATATAAGGTGTTAAGACTCTCTGTTTGCGTTCAAGGTTCAACCAGAGGTTTTGGAACTTGAGAGTTGATTTTATTTTATATTTTGAGGACAAAGAAAATTTTGAGGAACTGTTGCCTTTTCTTGTTTTTTTTTTTTTTTTTTTACGTTTACTTTAGGCAGAATTGCAAGAAGTTCTGGGGGAGGAGGGCGAAACAGGAAGCTGTGGGGATGAAACAACAGCAATGGAACAGTCCCCAGCTGAATCGGAAAATGAGGAACCTGAACTGCAACCACAGGTAGGAAAGAGCTTTATGTTTCTGACAGTCTTGCTGAATCACTGTTAGGATGCAGATTATTACAAGGGTAAAAAGCAAAGATGCACAGAGATCTTCTTGTCCTCAAAGAAACTAACAACTATGCTACTACAGTCTTCTCTGTGGAATCTAGCGCTGTACTGGTGTAGTTGAATGATTATTTTTTGGTTTGTTCCAAGGATGATTTTTAATGTAAGCATTGAATTGAGGAGGTAAACAGTTCAAATCAAGCATGCCTTGTGCCTCATTTTACATATGAGCATGCAGACAGCAGTGCAGACTACTAGAGTTTGTATCTTCTTCCTCTTCGTATTAAGCAATTTGCTGAAACCATGAGAGACTTGTTACACCTCAGCGTCTTTAACATCGTTGTGGATTTTTTTCACGGTAGCATTATCTTTCTCAGCTTAATTTGTCAGTTCTCATGCAGTCAAATCCTTTATTCAGTTACTGCCCTGTTTCTGTTGTGTGCTGCAGATTCCAGTGCTCCTGTGCACTGTGCCCATTAATAAGTGAGTCTGTCAGAGTTTCTGTAGAGATAATGGCAATAATTACATCAGTAGCCATCTGAGATGTCTCTGTAGCTGTGGGGTGTTTGTAAGTAGCTGCTCATAACTTTGCTCATACCTTTTGCTGCTTTTGTCACTGAACTGATCACAAGCTGTAGGAGGAGGAAAAAGAACTCCTAGAGTAAAATCAGGTAGGAGAACCCCTGAAGGGAGTGAACCAGCATGTTTAGAAAATGAGAAAAGAAAAAGTCAAGATTTGTGCCAAAATACTTCTTCACACTCTCTGTTATGTGGTGTTTGAGAGACTTTACTGTTCTCCCTCACCTACTCTCTAACCACATGTCTCCTATTACCCTGTGACTGAGTTTTCTAAATGTCTCCACCCACTCTTCTCTATTACGCCTTTGAGAGAAAGCCCAGAGGTGGATCCAGGGACCGTTAGCGCAGTACAAGTACTCCTCTGTTTTAGAGAGGCTGTTTTGTCCTTCATTAGCGCGAGAGCGCGTAGAAGAGGAATGTTTGTTTTTCAGTGCTGTGCAAAAACTCATATCGTTTGATTAAATAAGTTTTCTTGATTTGTTTTGTTATTTTTTCTGAGACCACCTCACTTCCTGCTGTTACCAGCGAGCTGCAACAGACAATAGAGAAGAGAATTGCTAACTACAGGACGGCAATTTCAAACGCAAAGGAGTCGGGTGAGAGTGTCAAACTACGCCGATACGAAAGAGGCCTTAAGGTAAGTTGGATTCATAAGTTACATGAACGAGAGGGAGGCAAAATCCGTTCTCTGAGGTGTAGCTCAGTCTTTCCAGATGTGTGAAATTGCTCAGATGGAAGAGAAATTCTAATTTGCTGCCTTAAGCTACTTTAAAAATATTTCCTGGTAGTTACTACTGGTCTAATGTGTAAGTACACAGATAAAGTGTAACTTCAGAGGTCTTCTGTGCATCAGCTCTGTTGAATGTGGCAAGTGGTAGCTGGAGGCAGGGCATATGGTAAACGCTGATGTTAAACCTGCCCATCTAGATGAGAATTTCCCCTGTGATGACTGTTCAGTGTTACCTCAAAGCGAAGTTTCAGGGCTTTCCTAGCACAAACACTTGCCAGTTCATCACTGATGCTTTGCTTCAGGTACTAACCTTCCGCTCAGCTCTGTGAGATAAAGACAGCATACCTTTCCCTGGGTGTGTCGGCTGCGCTTGAAATTGAATCAAACAGGCTTTTTCCTAAGGACAATTACAAATTGCGGTGAGGAGCAGTTTCTTCAGCTTTGCATCTTTTCAGCCAGGTGGCGTGCTTGTAGTTAGTTTGTAGAGCCTGGTGATTACTGCCGTGCAGAGTGCCTCTATTTCCCTGTTTGTTTTCATCTGATCTCCTGCGTCACCTCAGACAGCAGCAGCCTCTGTCTGGTTAAGCAAAACTTCAGAGCCCAGCACTGTCCACAGAGGGAAGAGTGTAATGTTTGACCAGCTACCAAGGGGCTTAGTGTGCAAAGGGAACAACTGAGTGTGTCTACTTGCCTACCAGCTCTGAAAGGAATGTGCACAAAACCACCTGACCTTTCAGAGGGATAGCCAGACCAACTTCCTTAACCAAATACAGAAACCTAATGCTCTGTTTGCGACTTCCTTTGCTTTTTTTTTTTTTTTTCCTCAAGGTGGGGACTTTACATGTACTTAAATGGTGTAGCTAAGGTTAGTAGACTAGATCTTACTTCACAGCTTTCAGTTCTTTAATTAGCTAGATGACATGCCAGCAAATGATGTACAGTTATTTCATGTACTTAGTTCTTGGAACTGTGAACTTTAATCTCAGAGAGTCTAATTCCATTTCCAGTCAGTTTGCCATCCCACACGTGGTGAACAGAGGGCTGCGTGTGGGTTGCTGGACTGGTCTGAACCCCAATCTCACATGCAGTCCGTCCAAAGTGTATCTATCACTGTTGTTTAATAGGTTAAACAAAGCCATGGCTAACTGGAAATAGCAGTGATTCTGGCACCGATGAGATTTTGTTGGTGGCTTTCTGTGCTTCCATTTCAGTTTCAGTGGAAAGTGAAGGAAGTAAAAACTTCTGCTTTGGCATAAAGAACATGGTGCTCTTTTGTCTGAATATTAGTTTTAAAAATAATTTTAAAACCCTTGTGAACACTGTGCAGGTAATACTCATTGTGGAGGAAGGATTTTAAAGAAAAGGAGCAGCAGTTAAGCCAAGTTACAGATGGTGAGAGATTCTTGCCATAGGTCACCAGCTGAAGTCTTGTGTCCTTTGCTCAGACTTAATGGCTTTTCTCATCCCCATGAAAGAAATATGCAGAATCCTTCTTTCCCTAAATCCACATTTGCAGTGACATTTCAGTGCAGTATATTTTATTTTGTTTTACAGACAAAATGCATTAACAGTTGGTATAAATGATTTCCTTAGTGACTGTCTGTGGCAAAGCTGACTGTGCACACATCAGCCATCTGATAGTTCTAGGTGCTGAGATACTTCCAGTTACCTGGTTTGTGTAGCAAGTCTTTTGCATTGTTTGCTCTGATAATTGGGCACCTTTCACGAGTGCTGAAGTTGCCCTTACAGAAAAATAAGGAATGCTAAAGGGCAACAGTTTCTAGTGATGGGTGTAATAGATCCTACCATGAATAGGGGAATTAACGTGGTTTGATGATTTTATTCTAGCAATATGTTTGATGAAAATGCTAATTAACTTTGTTGTTCCATCTCTGCCAGACACTGGAAACCATGCTGGCTGCAGTGAAGAGAGGCAAAAAAATCAATGAGGAAGAAATGCCACCTCCTGTTGCAACAGGAAAGAGCTCTTCTCACATATCTCAAGCCACAGGAGCAGAGCAGGAGATTTCAGAAGATTCAGTCAGTGTCCCACCAGAGAGTAGAGATGCATCTGCTGCAGATGATGAGCAGAAGACCCCTCGTGAGGCAGAGCAGCATCTGGAGTTGGAGTCTGTACAGGGTCGTGCTGTTTCTAGTCCTACCGCGGAAACAGGTACCATGATCTGAGAGGATAGGCAGCTGCAACGTGAATGTTCATGCTACATCTTTCTCCATTTTTAAAATTTTGTTGCAAGGCACTTCTTATGTTGGCACTTCCCTGCTGAATATTTCAGATAGGGCTGTCCATGGGATGCTGAATTTCTGGCAGTGCAATCACATACAGTTGTAAACCTCTGGTCTGCAGTGTATCAGTATGTTTCATCTAACATTTGTTGTGCCTCGGTTTCTCATTCAGTATTGTGACATGTAGGATTCAAAGCTTTAAAGAGTTTTTGAGATCCTAAGAGATTTTTTTTTTTCATTTTTCATTTCTTATTTGTTATTTTTTTAATGGGAAAAGTGGGATTGTCAGATCTGGTAGGAATTCTGGAGACTGGAAGAAAAAGGATTTATGTAAGGTGGACGTGATTCAAAGCAATGCAGGACTGAATAGATGAACATAGCAAGAGAAGCACATCTTGCACGTTCTGTGTAAGTCTCGGTACTGTTTCCTTCTCACAGATCTCCAGAACAGCAACACACGAGCAATATTACTGATGAGGCAGAAGGAGTATAAAATAGCAGCTCTGAAAGCCAAACAGCAAGGGAACCTGGAGAAGGCAAAGGAATACATGAAGACAGGCAAGGTACGCACATGTGAAATCCTGGGTAAATCCTGTGTTAAACGTACCTGTGCTGTACTCACACACCATGCTTATGCATTCATTGAGTGTCAGATGTTCATTGCGACAGCTAGCAAGTCTTGGACATACTAGAATACACCTTCTGGTTTGTTTTTCTGCATTAGAAATTTGATGTGGTCTTGGAAGCTTTGGACAGTGGGCAGCCAATAGACCTCCAGAATATGCCTCCATCTCCTCAGGGTAAGGCTCATTTTTTTAGAAGTCTCTGTGTGCTGTAATGTAAAATGACTCGTAATTGATTGCAAAACTATAAGAATCGAACATTACTTAGGTCTGAGACTTGCTGAATATTCAAATTCTAATCAAGACCATCCAAGAAAAATGATGTGTCATTTTTTGTATTAAAGTTACTCTCTGTGAATCACAAAGTTCAAGTAAGTTTTGATGTCTAATTTTCCCATTTTTCTAATTTTTGAAAAAGCAGCCAATCTGTGAAGAGGCAGGGAAAGGGGGTAATGACAAATGCTCAAAGTTTGCTGTAGTATTTGATGATTTTATGTGTTTCAACTGAGGTTCATAAGGTTCTAGGTTAAAAAACTGACAGATACACTCATTCTGGATATAGATGATTTCAGTGCATTAGTCTAAATATTAAGGGAAGGTAACAATATTGAAGATATCCTTGTAAGAGACTTCTTATTAAAATGGAGTTAGTATTATCAGCAACAACAGTTGCAAGTCAGTGTTTTAGACAGTTTACTGTGAGTAGTAATTATTTTATTTCAATAGATCATGAGTTTTATGACTCCTTAAGTTCTGAACTGATCACCAAGTGGCATTAGAGAGAAACTTCCCCCATGGCATATTCTGACATTAAAAAGTGGAAGATGGTTGTAGTGGATATTTTTCCACTTTTCTAAAATAAATGCTATTGCACAGTGCCAGAAACTTGTTTTTCTGAATAGATGGTATTACTTGCTTCCCTTTTCAGCACATAGTTTGTTACTAGGATATTTTAGTCAACTTAGCAATCTGTTTCACACTTTCCATCTGCCAAGATAGCAAGTTTTGTTTTGGGAAAGAATTCTTAGAATACCTGAACTTGTTTTACTTTTTTTCTTCATAAGAAGTACTAAGCAAAATTAAATTAGTATTTGAGATTTTTCTACTGTAAAGCATTTGCTCCGAATAATGGAAACTTTAGACTTATCTTGCCACCCAAATATTGTTTTGAAGCCAAAAAGCTTTCTGGAAGAGGATGTGATCAAATTGATGGTTTTCTTACTAACATGGGTTGCCTTGCTGTTTATAGAACATGCTGTGAATCTTACCGCTTTCCTTGCTTTGCAGATCTTGAAAGCTTAGGAAATGTACAAAGTACATCCAAGCAAAAGGTACCGGCTGCAGTGAGAAGTTCCCAAGGTCTTACATCACCTGAAACTCGGAACCAAGAAGCTTCAGGTAGGACTTGATTTTTTGTAGGAAGACATAAAAATAGCAGGGGTGGAAGGCATTTTCAGGTCTGCTCTTGCCAGTCAACTACAGGAGGATTGAGTGTACCTAGCTATGTTCCTGAATATCGTTTGCTGATGATAGCACCTGTACTTTTTGTTCTGGACCAGTAATGCAAATAAAAATTAATAAGACCTTGCAATTATGTTTTTGTCTCTGCAGAAGGTAAGGAAAAGTCTGAAAAAGGCATCTCTTGTTTTGAAGTCTGAATCGTGCAGCTTTTCATTTTCTGTCTTATTTCAAGCTTCCCTGCAGCAACCAAAAACAATGCTGGAAGCATTGCAGCAAAGGCTTGAGAAGTACAAGTCAGCAGCAGCACAAGCTAAAGCGAGTGGGGATGATCGGAAAGCCAGAATGCACGAGAGGATAGCCAAGGTATAAAATGACATTGTAGAAAGCTGTTTGCATCCAGCAAAGCCATTTGAATTAATTATCTTGCTGAAGACTTTTTCCGGGATAAAATAATTTGTTTATTGTCCTTTTGTTTGGTAAGAACTCCACTGGGGAAGCTGTAAAACTTTCAGAGGAAGGAGAAACAGATACAGGTGTTCAGCTCTGCTGATACAAAACCAATTTGGAGACAAGGCACGTACTGTAAATGATAAATAATAATGAGGAAAAGCTCTTCGGACTTTTATGTCAGAAGAACTTAAATGTGTTTTCCATTTCTGAGCTGCAGAAATTTCAGAGCTGAATTCCTATCCAAAGATTTCTGCTTTGTAATGTGTTGATGAAGAAACTTAAAGATCTAAAATGTTAGGAAAGTTTGGGTTTCAAAACACTATTTTTACCTTCCCCTACCATTTTGACTATGCCGAAAACAAGTGTAAATAATCACTGAACAAGCATTGGCTTCAGAATTAGAGGGCAATGGTATGCACATACAACTTGATAGCAAAATACTGAGTATTCTGCAATATTTGTGCTGGTTAAATATGATGATTGACAGAATTAAACTCCACTTTATGTCTTACTGTGTGGCTTCTGTTACAGCAATACCAAGATGCTATAAGAGCCCATAAAGCGGGGAGAAAAGTGAATTTTTCCGAGCTACCTGTTCCTCCTGGTAAGTGTGAACATAAAATGTCCTGATCCCAGCTTCTGTATGTTTGTTGGGCTCTGGAGGAGGTGTGCAGGTACTGTCTCCTCATCCTGTGGAACAGCTCCTCCTTTTTCTCAGGTAGTGGGCTGGCCTTGCGGTTTGGTGGTGTTGAAGAATACATTTTAAAACTGTTTATCAAAATGCTCCTAAACTTTCACTCTGAATATTCCTGACTGCTTGTTTGAGAGTGGCAGAACCTGAAAGCAGTCCTGTTTGGAGAATTAAACAACTTAATCATGGGCAGGTGTTGAAAAAGGCACCTGTCCTCTGTGCCAGCCCTCCTAAAGGAAAGAGTAAATTTGGGATGTGTTGTCTCTTTAGTTAACTGGATGGAGATTTTTGAAACTGGAAAAAATCACCTGATGTTTTCCATTCTGTTTCTTCCCAGCAGCAGCTTCAGAACTCTATATTTAATCAAATAGCTCCTTACAACACCTGACAAGTCAGATCAATATTGCATTTCTCAAGGCTAGTAAAAGTAGTATCCAGAGATTAAACAAATCATGCCTGTGGTCACACTGAGACAGTGATAGAGGCAGAAACCAAACCTGCTTCATGAGACACTCTGCCTCCTGCTTATTTTCTTCACAACACGTACTGCTGTGTCTGTAAAGATTTGGGCAAGGTCATCTAGGGAATATTTCACCTCTGGCTTGCGTGATACTGTTTCTTCCCCTTTGAAGCATCATTACTTTTGCATTGTGCCTAATGAGTTCTTGTGATAAGAAGCACAAAGCACTGCAGAGTGGTGCCTAGATTTTCTAAGTTTTTAAAAAAATAAATCCTAGCAAAGAGACACAGAGCTTGTGGCTTTTTTTGTCACTGTCAAATGTGACAACAGGAAACACTGTAGTAGGAGTAAAGTAGTAGTAAAGTAGGCAGTGCTAGCTCTGTCGGGTCGTACTGGTTTGAACAGTCCCTGCTTTGAAGCTGTCCCTGGAAAGCAGTTTAGCAACTCTTGCTCTAGAACATGATCTCTTTCGTAGTGAATAGCAGGTGCTGTAAGAGTGAGGTACTCCATGTTTAGCATTCCGAAAATACACATAACTCCTTAATTTCCTTACTCAGCTGTATGTTTTCCAGCCAGCATTTAGAGGCCATATGATTTACATTGAAGATGACAGTAAGGCAGTCACTGAAACCACAATGAGATTATAATGGACTGACTGCATTTCATTGCATCTGGATGATGATAAGTAGCAGCCTTGACCATCGTGGAGCCAGAAATGCTACTTACTAATGGATCAAGTGTCACACGGGGGCATCAGTATAAGATTCTGCTTGCCTGTGTACCTTAAGCTTGTTCTGTCCCCTTAGCAGCCATCTCCAGGCTCAGAAGCAGTTTAGTCATTGTTTCTTGTCATTTCTAATGAGACAGGCAACAAGAATCCTTGCTACATATTAACGAGATAAATCTTTTTAATTTAGAAAGCCAGTAGCATCTCTGTATCTCGTTATTTAAAGCTGACCCTGAACTGGTAGCAAGGAAATCAGAGTTTATCTTCCATCATCCAGCCTTCCTCCCATCCTTGAAAGGATAATAAAATAATTAAAAGGTTTCTTCTTCTTATACTTAACATTAAACCACTGTACTTCTGCCTTACTTTGCAACTTCTCCATTGCAGTAGATTTTCACCATATACTTCAAGGGCTAGTGATACAGTGCATTTTGTGGGCTTCAGTGTGTTGTTCCTTACTGTATGGGACAGCACTGATTTTTCTCATGGATCATGTGCCATCTAAGGTGAGGCAGTAGTGAGAGAGAAAAAGAGCCAGCAACTTCTTGTACAATCTGCTGTTCTCCTATGTAAAGGAGAGAGTAAATTCTGGGTCTGGAGGTACCTCTTACCAAATTCTTGAGGTTGTAAGGTTCCTTGGCTGCATGTCAGTTGCTGGACTTAGAAAACCATGCTCTGTTGTCATCATTTTAGCATCGTGCCTTTAAGCCTGGATATCAGTGGGAGGTCTGATCTTAAGCCCACCAGTCAGACTGTTTAGCAAGGGTTTGTGGCCTTGGCCTCAGTCTAGTTATACTGGCTTCTGCAATATATGAGATAGTGATATAGTGATACCTGGATGGAAATAGCCTTATAGAAAAACAAACAAAAAAAAAAGACACCATATGTCTTAAGTAACTCTTCTATATTCTTTTCCTTCTCAGGATTTCCCCCTCTTCCTGGTGTTGCAGCAACGGATGGCGGCAGCACAATAGCTGCTGTTCTGGAAAACGCCAGTCAGCTGGCAAGCATGGAAGAAAATGAAGAAGAAGAGGAGGTTAGTCTTTCTTTAGTACATTTAGTAGTTTAAATGTTGTCTCTTCTGGTATACAGAGATGAGTCCGTAGGATTTCCAGTCAGGCAAATCCAGGCAATCTGAGATGAAATGTATTTCCCAGAATTCTGTACAGGATCTCAGACTCTGAGAGGGGAACAGTTTGTCTGCATTATGGTGTAGGAGAGAGAGATGAGATGGTTATTACAATCAGTACTTAGAAACAGAATCCAGGGGTCCAGAGTTTGGTTTGTTTCTCTTTCATATCTGTCTTATGTGTGGGTCTTATTTTCAAAATAAATACCTCAGATCCTGGCCATCTCTTTATGTTGCTCTAAAGTACATAAATATGTGCTTTCATCCTGCATCCCAGTAACTCCTGTGTTAGTGCTTCTCCAGGATGTTCAACACTTACTGCTTCTTTTCACGCAGCACCAGCTTTTAGTCTTTGGTTCGATTTCTTTCTCTAGCTGGATTTGGTAGCTAAACTGTGCTTGTGTAGCTTTTAACAGAGACAATTCCTGGATGATGTTTTTTCTGCATGCATCTGTTCTTTTTGAAATCACTGCCTTGTTGAACATTGCTTTTGTCCCTTCTGTAACAGAGGTTAGGTGCTGGCATAGATCAGCTACCTACTGGCATGGCACTGCTAATAAACCCCAGAAGTTAAAATTAGCAGTCTGGAATGTTACACTGCACTCAAAAGTGATACCAGAAGTCTGATACAGTGATAACCATGCTTGAGATACTGTCTTCCTGATTAGATTCTATGGATTTAATACGAAATTACTTCTGTTATGCTAGAATGAACCTCTGACACAGGCCCCAGTTGCCAAGAAGCCTGCTCAGCTGCCTGGAAAGCCGACTCAAGTCGTTAAGCCAATTACAGTGCCATCTGCTGTAGCTGAGGAGGAAAGCTCTCCTGAGCGTGTGAAACAAGCTACATCGCCCTCCACCCTGGACAAGGCAGAGTCAGTGGATCATCTCCCTCCAGCTGGTAAGGTGAAGGGCTCACCATTCCCAGTGATCCCTGTGCAAGTCCTTTGCACTAGTTTTGTTTAATTCTTTGGTAAAGACTTCTTTTCATTATATTTTGGCCGGGAGCCTGTGAATGTGTGGTATAGATTTCCTCTGACAGGAGCCTCAATATATTTGCCTGCTGGATGGCAGACCCAGACCATCCATGCAGTTTTATTTCACAGCTGCAGCATGTGTAATTATAAGGTTGATTGGGTTTTTAATTGATTTTGATGTAACAAGTGTATTGATTCATAATATTCAACTCTGCTCATAGTTGAACTACGCTCTCGTTAGAGTGGACGGCTTGCTAGCGTGAATTATTCATTGATCTGATGCAGCTTCCTACATCAAACAGTGGCTGCTGCCTAGTGTTTCATCCAAGGATATCAAACTGGTGTATAGGCAGTAATTCATCGATCTGTAGCCCTTCTGTCACTAAGGTCACTAAGCAGTTGTCTGTACAAGATTAATTGTACAGATAATAAGGGACAACCGCCGCCTCACTGCGTGGTTTGGGCATGCAGCAGCAGCGTCCAGGCTCTCGCTGGTTCCGTTGTCATGCCACGATTGTAATCCCGTCCTTCTTCTGTCCTGCCCTGGGCAGTTCACTCAGGACAAAGCAGAACTGCCTGGCTGGCCGAGGCAAGTTCTTGTGCATAGTGCAAAGGCATTTCACAGTGCCACCTGACAGCTTCTCTCTAGAAAATTCCGTGACTCATTTTATGAAGAACACTAAAACACAGAAGTTGTCTGTTTTGGCTTTGAAAACTTAGGAATCCTCATGAAATTAGGTTTGTGCAATTTCAGCTGGCATTTCTCTTAAACGAATTGCCCTGGACTTACTTGGTGAAGGAAGTGGAAACACCTGGTCTCTGGTGTCACCTGGTAATTACTCAATAATCTCTCCTGGGCATTTCAAGTACCTTAAAATAAGACCAATAGGTGTAACAAGAACTTAGATTCCTAATGACTTCAACTTCACAACAATATGCTAGTACATGGCTATCATAAAGCTGTCTTTCACTAGTCAAACTCCATTCTGTGATCCAAACATGACCTTCTTCCCTCCCCCAAAATTAAGAAGTGCACCTTACATCTGACCATAAACTGTGAAATCCTTTTTTTTTTTTTTTTTTTTGGTCAGTGTGTGTGAGGTGTTAAGAGGTGTGGGAGTGGAGTGCAACATTTACACTTAGACCTATACCAGGAAAGTCCAGGAGCCAAGATCAGTAGGATTAATGGCTTTGTTCAGTCCATTCTTCACAGATTTTTTTTTGAAAATACCTGTGTTCTGCATCTCGGCCTCACAGAGCACACTGTGTCCTTGCTGTTCTGTCTCAGTGAAAACTGGGCTAGCTACCTTGTCTAATTAGTTTGGTTTTGGCTGACTGGGCAAGTTGCTCACAACAGCAGGGCAGCAGACTCTTTTGCGAGGACAGGATAGGATAGTCATCTGACAGCAGTAAACAGTGCAAGAGTCATTAGTGTATTTATTTGCTGAGACAGGCACCTCTTGCAAGTGCCGTTTAGCTGGTGTAATCACTGCGCTTGTGTAGCGGAGTGCACTGGTGAATACAACACGAGTGTCTTTGGAAGTGCCTGTAATCAGCTCTTTCCTAAGTGAGGTACACAGGCAGAATGCACTGACCTGTTACATGGTAAAGCGATGGTTTCTGACTTGTGGGATTGTCCTTATTACTTTGGGAAGGAAAGAAAAGACCCAAGAATGAATAAGAAACTAAGATGACAAGGAGTTACAAATAAGCAGAGATGGATATGTCTGAATGTGCCTGCCCACATTGGCTTATCTGTTTTCTATGACAGATCAAGGGAGAGGACAGAAATGAGTATAGAAGAACCTTGTTTTCAGAGTTCATGTGCTCATGCAGGGTTCATATGCTATTCACTGTCTTTTACAAATTTAAATGTGAGGCTGAAAGTTTGAATTGAGCTTTTGCTATTTACTAGTCAGCAGTACTGTAGTCTGTGTCTCTCCCCTACAAATATGGGGCTGTAAGTTCTGTTTTGACACTTACATATAAGTATCTTTGTGAAGTGCTGTGAGATTTTTTTTTTTTTAACGTAGGATGCCGTGATACAAGGAAGTGTGTTTCTTTTCCTGATTGTTTCTTGGCCAGTGTCAATTTCAATGAAGTGCAGTAAGGAAACGTCCTTAGCTTATGTCTGTACTTTTACTGACCTCTCTCTGGCTATAAAATGAACATGATAAACCTGTTTCAGGGCCATGGCAGTGTCAGATGAGTGAGTTTATACAACTTTTTTTTTCAGCTAGGCAACAGTTGGAATTTCTGGAGAACAGAAAGAAGCAGTACATGAAGGCAGCCGTCAAAGCAAAGAAGGAAAATAACCTTGAACAGGCTAAAATGTATCTCAGAACAGCTAAGAGCTTTGACCCAAAGATTGAGGAAGCAAAATGTGGCAAACCTGTTGATATTTCCAAGGTTAGTAGGACTGCTAGTATTCTGCTTTGTATCATTTTCTTGGACGTCCAAGTGCATACTTCAAACACTGAATGATTTTCATAGTGTTTCTTGTCACAAACTTAAAATCAGTTAAAACTGCTCAAATAGCAAATGTGGATACTGAGCCCTGAAATTCTCCTATATCCTAGTCATGTTTGTTTTTCTTCTCCTCAAATGTGCCAGATTCTGAGAAAATTCAGTTTCCATGAACCATTTGCTCCCTGATGTACAGTGGCACACCTAAACCATGCAGCTTGGAAATATTTCCTGGGTTTAGGGTGTGAGCACACCTGGTTATGTACTAACTCCATTTTGGGATGAGGATCAGGTGTACGTGATCCAGTGATGCCCTAGTTCTTATTGGTGTGTGGGTAGGTGGGGAAACCACACTGCACTGTAATAGCTCTCGTGACCTGAATGATCAGGGAGCTAGGCCTGTGAGACATTTTGCAGGGTCTTACGACTTAAGTAATTGTCAGACAGTGGTGTAAGTAGTGGTTGGTTTGGAATTACCTTGAGAATAAAAACGGCCTGTCTCCCTTCACTGACCTTTCCATACATTCTGACTGCTTTTTCTCTACTTCATTATTTCTTACAAGGGCTCTGAAATGTGGTGTTCTTGTGTTGCAGCTGCCATCACCCCCCACAGATGATGAGGGTGATTTTATCTTCATACACCATGAAGATCTCAGAGTGTCCCAGAAAGCAGAGGAAGTATACGCACAGCTCATAAAACTGCTGAAGGACCAACATGAGGTAACCGTTTTATCCATTTTAGAAATGCCTTTTTAAAACAAACAAAAAACTTTTCCATGGGTTTCATTAATATTCTTTTAAGATATTTCCGATTGTGTGTCCTAGAGCAAACAATTTTCAGAGTTGTATTCTCCACTAGTTGAAGTTAGAGGGTATGCTTGGGGGTTTGGGACTGTCAAATTATCGCTGTTAGATGTGAGAGATCAGGTTTGAGAATAGTACCTAAATGAGTAAGACTAGCCCTTGGGTGAAACTCATCTCTAGAAATTAAGTGATTTAAAAAGTAGTAGGACAGAGCAGCTCAAATAAATTCTGTGCTCGGCTTTGGACTTAAAGTATGGTTTGGGGTGATTTGGGAAGACTCTGGATTTTGACTTTTCTTAAATTAGGTGGTCATCAGCCTCAAAACTTGCTGCCAATTATGAATTTGTGTGTAAAGATCATTATTAATTGCATCTGTATTTGTGTGTTTCTGTTGACAGAGATGTTTGCAGTATTCCAAGCAGTTCATGCATCTGGGAAATGTAGCTGAAACGACTCGGTAAGGCCTGCTGCCTGCTGTTAGTCTTCCCATAATGGGAGCATTTCACGCTTGAGTCCCCTGACGCCCCTAAAGATGATGGGGGTGCAGGTTGCTACAGTTCTCCTTCTGTGAAAGGTTTGGTAGCTGTGAGGCCTACAGCTCCAAGGTGCTCTCAGACCTCCCCTCTGAGGCTTACCCTGTGGGCTGTATCTGGCAGAATGCTCTGTGTGATGTTCCACTTTGTGTGTAGCTTTTCTATTGCTTTTACTTAGGTTTGAGAAAATGGCGCAAGGTTGTAAAAAGGACTTGGACATCCTACAGCTTGCGCAAGCACAAGGAATGGATCCTCCAAGCCATCACTTTGAGGAGAGAACCTTTAAAATGATACGGTATGTTCTGCTGCTTCAGCCACTTTTCCTTCCTCTGCCTATCTCACTTAATCTTGGTGTCTTTGGGCTCTATTCTTGGCATTTTCTACTGTTCCTTAGAGATGTTTTTTTATCTTGGTTTGTGCTTTCCTTGCTCTTCTGTAAGTTCTGAAGATCAACTGCGTAGGAATGTGCTATTGAAAAAGTCCTGACAAGTATCAATGGCATCCTGGTCTGGCAGCGGATCAGGTGGTGTTGGGATGCTGGGGTGAATGCACTTTTTTGTCTTTATTTTTTCACAGGATATTTTCTGAACTCAACAGCACAGAAATGCACCTTCTTATTGTCAGGGGGATAAACCTACCAGCTCCGCCAGGTATGAAAGTGCAAAGTGGTGGGGTCTTCTTCCCTGAGTATGTAGGGGAAGGTAGTGAGGAACGTGATCTTCTACCTTGAAGACCACTCGAGGATCAGACCTGTGTAGCCGGCACTCATTAAAACAAAATAACACGGTTTCAGGCTTAAACAACAAAAACACAAAACAAGCCCGACCTTTAAACAGTGTTAAAAACAAACGAACTAAACCAACAGAAGAATAAAGAGAATCTCTTCCTTCTGCACAGAGGGAAGAACTTTACGTTTGTCAAGGGTTCACTTACAGCTGGGTCATGGTTTAAATTTCATGTGCATCTTGTATTTTGTTCTGACAGCCTTCTGTAACGCTGCACCATCCTTCTATGCACTGACCCCTCAGCAGACAGGAGTTACTCTTGTCAGCATCACTGCTTCTAGTTCCTTCTTTTGAGGGGCTTGTAAACAGTCCATGCTAGATTAGATTGTCTAAGGACTAACAAAAGCATTAAGAAAGTGAATGTTTTCTTTTGGATGCCAGCTTTCTATGGATTTCAGATTGATGGATGGTTTTTATTTCAGTTGCTGTTAAGTAACAGGCCACAAGTCCTGTGGAAAATCAGGCACTTTTGAAAATCCTGCTCAAAATTACAGATGCAGTGAATATATTTGTATTAGCTGTTTGGATTGGCTGATTCTTCTCTCGTTTAGGTGTGGCACCAAAAGATTTAGATGCGTTTGTGAAGTTTGAATTTCATTACCCAAGCACGGTGAGTGTGTGTCCTGACACTTCTGTTCCTCAGTCTGTGACCCTTGCCATTGTATTAGCTTGTGAGGGCTTCTAGGAGGGAGTGCAGGCTTTCTTTTGGAAAGGGAGAAAACACTTGTAGGCATACTGCTTCAGTATATTTTAAAAACAGAACAAAACCAGAACCTTCTTTTTTCTTAACTTTTTTTTTCTGTAATACTTAACTCTGTGACAGTCCAAAGCCTAGGTTTTTACCTACTAATAATTTTTGCAGCAATTCCGCTAAGATAAGTTCAGTTACCTGTGGGAAATTGGTCGTGGCCAGATCATGTTTGTGTTTGAGTTACATAGGACTTCAGTGGAAGAGCACACCCCATTAGGATGGCTGAAAACAGAATTGGCCTGTATGAGTAATTTTCTGGGGAAATGAGTAATAATCAACAAAATTGATTTTAATCTGTTTTTCTTGTTATTAGAAAAAGAAAAAAGAAAAAAAAGCCAGATTTCTACACGACCTTTCTCCTTCATAGCTCAAGTCAGTTTTACAAAGTAGCTGCAATAATTAGGTCACATTGTCCTTGTGCAGTCTCCAGAGATTTAGTTTGTACTCTGCTTTAGGTTAAAAGTTAATTTATTTTGGTGACAGATTGATTGTCAGGCAAAATAATAGTAGGGCAATTCCCTGGATGATTTGTGATGAATTCCTTATTATTCCAACTAATGCAGAAGCAACAGAATTACTGTGTCATAGAATGTGCATAGTTTGTCGTGTGACTTAGCAGCAGTCAGTAACTTTATGGTGATTGGATTGAATTGAATGTGACCATGCAGCTTATCTGGGGCACTTGTATTTAATGTTTTGTCTTTTTCTTTATCTAGCATTATACTTGCAACCGCCATGAAATCCAAATATTTTAGTCTTCAGTGTACCATGAATCCTTTTTATCATTTAGACAATACCCCTCTGAACCTCAGGTCTCTTGTATAGGTATAAAAAAGAGCTGGTAATAAAAATAGTTACTACTCTGTGTATTGAAACAGTATCTGATGTTTTTATGTAACCTGTGTCTCTTTTAATAGGAGCAACCTCAAAAGAGCAAAACACCTGTAATTAACAATAACAATTGTCCAGGTTAGTACTTCTTCTGGGACAAAGGAAAAAACAACATACATTAGAAATTACTGGAGAGGACCAGGCAGTCTTACACTCTGAATCAGGCAGGAGGGCCTCCCACCACCTTTTTTCATGTTTGTTGTCAATGGGCATGTTAGAAGGTGAAGTCCAGCAGTGACAGCATTGCTTCACCCTCATCCCAGAACTGATGGTAGCCATTGTGTCATGAATTAGTGAAATGACCAAGTTACCACTCATGTTCCAGCTGTTGCTGCCAACCCTGTTGGGAGGTGGTCCAGATAAATACATTTTCCTTATTACATAAGTTAAGTTATTAATTTCAAAATGTCCAGGGATCAGAGCCTTTTCAGTCAGATTCTGTGTCCTGTGAGATTGCCAGTTCTGTCATGATTTCTGCTGATCTGCTGGTGTTTCCAAATCTGACAAAGCATCACTGTAGAAATAGGGTGGTTGTTTTTGTTAGGACGGTGTGCCTTGAGACTGAAATACTTTCTTGGTACCTTTTGAAAACTATCCCTTTGTATTTAGTAAATACCAGTATTAGACTTACCGTACACAATCATCTTGCACTTTGAGTTTGGTTTATTACTAAACTATTATTATTAAACTATTATTTTTTTCCATTCTTGCAGCAAGCAGCCATCTAGTATCAAAACAACTTTGAAATCAGTATGCAAATTGCTAGTTTTGAGTTTAACTCAAAAGATGTATATACAGTCTTAAGAGTGGAAAACTTGAAGCCCTGATGAGGTGCTGAGAGTTTTGTTACATGTCTTCCAATAACTTACCTGCACTTATTGAGAAGCCGCGTAGTTTGTGTCTTATCCCCCAGGCTGACGAGTGGATAAGCGTTCCTGGTAGCACGGCAGACGTGTTGAATGTTGTATGATGTTGTGAGACCTTCTGATAAAAGGGTAACCTGTTGCATAGTTCTTGCTATGCTCAGTAATGAAACTGATGTTAAAATAGCACTAGTTGTGCTGTTAGAACACCCCTTCCCAGTCACCTCAACCTCCCTGCGAAGGGGGTTCATACAGATGTGAAGTGTCTTTCTTAAATGAGCCAAACAGATAAACAGTGGTTTGAGTATGTGCACGTAATAGAACACTGAGTTTAATTTGACGTTCACAGCTTTCTTTCATTTGTCTGTATTTTGACTGTAGAATACAACCAGTTGTTCAAGCTAAACATCAACCGAAATCACAGAGGTTTCCGACGAGCAATTCGATCCAAAGGAATTAAATTTGAAGTATTTCATAAAGGGTAAGTTTTCAGTTTGCTCCTCCTCATTGCTTCTTTTGTAAGGGTCGGAAAGGGTTGTATCTGGAATTTACGAAGCAAAAGCGTATGATTTATCTTTAACTTGGCAATAAAAAGCTGTCTCGTTCTCGTGTCTGAGAACTCCTTTCAAAATACGCCTGATCTCTGTATCTTCCCCTAGGGGGAAAAAGCAGAAGTTAAGTAAGTTGGTTCATAAGTGGAAGATCAGTTGAGGATTAGTGCATCAAAAGAAATTGACGAGACTAAGAAGGTAATGATTCAGCATCAAGTTGTTTGATTCTTGTCCAATTTGTTTTTAATTATCTGAACTAGAAGATGTAAATGCTGTATGGAATAACTTTGTAGAATAATGAAGTTCAAGTGACAGCAAAATATTAACGGCAGTAAAGCAGATGACAGAGATGGCAGAACTAGTATCACTTTCTGAGGATCTTAAAGTATCTACTGAATGCTGCTAGCAAACTGTTAGGCTGTTCTGAGAGGGAGAGACTACTCTCATCTCAGATCAATAGGATGAGATAGATGTTAGCTGTTGGTAACACTGAGTGAAATCATCCTATGTCTAGGCTCGTTACTGATTTGTTCAAAATCTGTATGACCTCTACTCACTAATCCCACTGTTAGCTGTGATCCGTGACTTGGATGAGATGTTAGGTAACCTGTTTCTGTCTTGGCAGCTCTTTGTGCTGTTCGTTTCTGCTGTTGGGACATGCAGAAATGATCCATAGTTTCTCTGAGATGGTTTTAAAGTCTCTAAATTTATGAGGTAAAGTCCCACTTTTTTACTGCAGATCTTCATTTGTATCTCCATTGAAACTATCTAACTTTCTTCCTCCGTCAGTCCTGACTGCTCCTCTGCTCTGTTGTTCGGGATTTCAGTGCCGGAGATCCTGCCTGTTTTGCACAGATCTGTTATGTTTTAAACAAATGTAAACACTTTTTTCCCCTTATTTTCTGCATACCATTGCACACATGGGGCATATCCTAGGCTCTTACCATCTGGAACCGTGCGCGTTCTTAGGTTCTGAGCTCAGGCTTAAGTTCACCCATTGGGAAATATTCTCCAGTGATTCATGAAACTGTGTGCCAGCTCCAGATTGGCCTTTGAAGCCTTTCTGAAGATCAGCAAAAAAATCCGTGTGAGATTTCTCTTCTGGCTCTTGAGGTTTTTTGTTCTTAGAACAGGAATCTAACAAGGTAAATACATGCTTGGGAATATACAATAAATATACACTTCCGAATGGGAGTTGGGGGTGGCAGTTCCCCATGGCAAATAGCAACAGGGAAGGAAAAGAAGAAGAGACGCTCAGATCACCTCCCCTAGCCATCTTCTCAGGACAGAAAGGGGCTGCCAGTCCCCCTATAAACTGTGTTTATGCAAAACAGCTTACAGAAGTGCAGGGCATGCTTCCTGCCGTGGTATGTGACACCCGAGATACCAAACAGGCCCAGCTGCCACCCCTTCACAGCAGTATTCCTACTGTCTTCGTATGTTGTTTGCCTCTTGCTGTTGATTTGCCTGCTTACCTGCAGCCCTGGAACAGTGGAGAAAGGAGAGGATTACGTGATCCAGCCTCTTTTCAAAAGACTGTCAGCTCATGGTCTTTCTCCAGAATAATACAGAAATGCTCGTGGATGTTAGAGATTAAGGGTCTCTGGTAGCTCTTTGTCCATCTCCCATGAATTTTCTCTCGGTGAGCAAAGGGAACTTTTTTTCTGGTCATGTATATTAATCTTCAGTTTAGAAAACTTTCAAGTGAAAACCCAGCAATGTGTTTTTTCCAAAGGAAAAGTCTCTCCTTAATCTTCTACTAAAATCTTCTGAAGATAAAAGGAGATTTCCCTGGAGTTGTTTCTGAAACCATAGCCTACAGCAAGATCCTTCTTCACTTCAGACTCCCTCGAACTGATTAGGGAGGAACCAGTAGTTACTGCTTCTTGGATTAGAAAATGGAAAAATGCTAAAAAATCAGCTAGAAGAATTGCTACCTCTCTTCTTAAGTGTTAAGCTTAACAAAGCGTCCAGCGTGCTGCAGTACAGTTATGTAATCCTTCATTTTAAGGTGTGTGTGAAGTAAAGTATCCTAGCATGTAAGCCAACCAGTTCTACACTTCTCTAAGTGATTTTGCGAGTCTACTGTACTATTAATGGAGAATACTGCCTTATTTGGAAGGCTTCCTGTCAACAAAATTAATAGGAGTCATATTTGGAGGCATCACATACAGCCCTTGATGTACTTACGGCGTTGTTTTTCTCTGATAACGGCAATTTCTGCTGAGATGGACAAACTGACAAATAAGTAGTCCGAGCAACTGAGCTGGAGCTGCCCGCTCTTTTTTCTCATTCTTCTGCTAGTAAAGAGACACGGGCAAACCAAAAAACAGCTTTGGTGTGACCTCCCCTGGTCATTCTCAGATGTCTTTGGATAGTAATTCTTACTTCCTCTCAAGTCCGGAATCGGTCAGGAAGCGAAGAAAGGAACTACTGGCGGTGTTGAAGTTTTCAAGAAGGTGGTGCATATTCTTTCAACAAATTAAAATATATATCAGTGATGTCCATCCTCAGGGCTCCGATGAATGAAGTGCATCAAAGATGGATGTCTTGTTGGTAAAACTGTTAAACAGAAGTGGCTGTAGCAGAGAAAAGTCCAAAGCTGGTTCTTTTCCTCGCAAATAAAAATGTTCTGTGTTTAATTTCAGCAGAAGAGAAATTGTGAAATTACAGTTCTGTAGTGTTAGAACTACCAATGTGAAGGTGAATCAAAACAATTGCCAAAATGAAATGCTCTTACTTGTTGAAATTGAGTGTTTTGATTTATCAAAATTAAACAGAGTGATTCATGTAACTTTTCCCTAATAAGCAGTTTGCCAAAACAAGCACGTGCCTGTGAAATGTTTATTTTGATGAAATGCAACTTCCTTGGGAAACTCTTCAGCCTGTTGTACTGCCCTTTGTAGAAGACAGCTGTTTGTCCTGGCTGCTCAGCCATTTTTCCTCGTCTCCTTGTGCAGGGATGAAAGCCACTGCCACTCTGAGCACTAGTTTAGGGCTTGACTGTCTGTCCTGACTGTTCTGCTCTCTAATTTGGTTGTAAGAGAATAACTAGAAAATGAGTGCTTCAGTATCTTGCCCTTGTAGTCCAGTTAACTAAGGGTTTGCCCTTTTCACCCTGGTTGTATGGTTCTACTAGCGTGCCTTGACAACATCTTGGATGCGTTGATTGTACAACTAGTGATGACATCTTTCTCCTAACAGTCTGAAAAACCTTGCCCTTCCACTAAGGAAGATTTTTTTGAAACAGGTCCTTTTTCAGAAGTGACAAGCAGGTGGGGACAGCACACTTGAAACTGGACAAGCTGGAATCAGAATGTGAAGTTAGAGAGATCATCGAGGTAGGTTTTCTGGGTGAGGTATTCTACTAGTAAGTAGTGTTTGAACATGAAGGGAGAATGATGGTTTTCTTTGTTAGGACCATGAATTCAGGTGATCCTCAGAAATGTTGTGTTAGATCAAAGGGTTGAACAAAGACTGCCAAGAGTGGGTAGAGAGCTGCCATAGGACCGAGCAGGAGATCACGGAGTGGAGCCTCAAGAAATCCCTCAGGCTGCAGCACAGACTTGCTTAGGGCGCTGCAGTGCTTCGTGTCCTCTGGGCTGCCCGAGGAGTCCGTTTGTACTTGGGGGCAGGACACGCGGTGCTGGGCAGGCAGAGCTAACGCAGCCCCTGGTAAAGCTGCTTTGCACGGGTGGTGTGGAGGGCCTGCCCTGCTGAATTCTGCACTGTGAATCTGGGGAAGCACGTGGCTGCAACACCTCCCAGCCCTGCAGTCATCGGCAGGTGATCACTGTCATCTTCTGGTTACAGAGGAACAGTCAGTGGTTGCCTGAGGCACTGTAGTTTGACATCACTATTTGTGTGTGTGCTAACTGCCCTTCTTTTTGTGGTTCTTTCAGATTTTTGATGGCAGAAAACCCACTGGAGGGAAACTGGAGGTAAAAGTGAGACTCAGGGAGCCCCTCAGTGGTCAGGATCTTCAAACAATTACAGAAAACTGGCTGGTCCTTGAACACTAGTTCGTACATGAGGTATGAATACAGCGTCTGAAGATGGTCTGGCCAGAACTTGACAGGGCTACAGATAAACTCAGTGTGAAATTATGTCTTTTGTTGACATTGACCTAATTACATGGCTTTAATACCATTCATCTTTATAGTTGTAGTGGTGAGCTGATACAATTTCAGAAATGAAGTTACAGAATCTTCATCTTATTGGTTTGTATATCAGAGGTGCTATTCAATCACTTGAAATGCAGGGAGCATCAACTTCATTAAGGATATTTAGAAAATAAGATTGACAAGCCCTTTGGAGGAAGGAAGGTGCTTTCTGTCCCTCCTTACTATTTACAAGGAACCTTTCATAGTTAGCAAGGAGCTTTCTTCCCCTACAAGAAGCTAGAGAAGGGCATTTGGTCCATGAGGTTCTGAATGCTTGGCTTCATCTGAGAGGGAAACTATTGGTAATCAGCTTTATTCTGGATCCTTGAGGGAGAATCTAGAGCTGAATATAGGCTATCTAAAGAACTGTGCCTGGTGCCCACCATGCTTTGACCCAGTACAGAAGAAAAGCTGTGTGCTGCCAACGTGGCTGTGTTCAAAGGGTGAAAACGAGGTCGGCTTCCTCTTTCTGCCAGCCTGTGTTCCTTTCTCTAGCTCTGCTTTTTAGTTATCAAAAATACTTCTTAAAAAAAAAAAAAAGGATTTTAAAGGGATTTTCTGCATAAAATTGTTGAAAGATGAGTCCCAGAAATCCAGCTGTGGACTCTAATTCTGTCTGTTGTCATCCATGTCTTAAAATCACTTTTAATTATATAGCGACATAATTTAACTTCTCCAGGACTTAGAACACAAATTGGAGACACGTGGCAGAATTGCTGTTTAATGTGCTACTGTACTTACTGCTATGTTGTCTTTTGAGCAATTGTTAACGCCCATCAGTATTTTACACGTATGACCTTGAATTGGGAACATCTGATAATACTGTGTCAAGTGATCGCGTTTTCTTTTTTCTTTCCCAGATCCACAAGAATGCTAAGAGGTGTGGGATGGACGTGCGTGTGGAGATGCTGCTAGCTGCAAGCACCAAAGACGTTAAACGAATGCACTACTGAACCTAATGTCTATTTTGGTAACAGCCATAGTGCTTATTAATAACTTAAGGCAAATGTAAGGCTCTGGAAATTTGCTGCTGCAGGGTGTTGTTCTTTGTCTACACAAAATAGACAGAATTGCCTTAATGTGGGACTACTAACGTAGCACCAGGATGAATGTTACATTAACTATGCATAGTGGTGTGTGAAAGGTTTAGCCCCGTAAAAAATTCCCCAAGACAGTGCAAAACCTTTTCAGTCGATTCACAGGTAAGACCTTCACTAATTACTTTTTTTTTTAAATGTGTATGAGCACCCAACACGGTACAGCAGACAGTTTGCTACCACTTCCTTGTGTGCTTTCTTGTCAAGACCTGTTGTTCCCACCACCCCCTGCCCAGTATCAGTGTCCTGAAATAGAGGAGTGAGAGCTCAGGCAGAAATCTAGCAGCAGTGTCCCTCCCCCTCCTATGTGCGTGTTGCTGCAACAAGAAGTTTAACTTCTCAGGATGCTGCCTTTCAGGAGAAAAGGATGCAACACGTCTTAGCAGCAGGTGTTTGCAGATCCGCGTTTTCATTCTGGCTACCAGTTGTCTGCCATGCTTGCTGCACTGCTTATTCTAGTGCAGCGTGGGTACTGTGCCTTCATCCTTTTTATTTTTCCTTTGTTGGTTTATTTAAAAAAGAAAAAAAGAGGTATGCTAGATTGCTGCTTCCCAGATGTTCATTGTATTATTTTTTTTTACAAAAATAGCCTTTTGCTGTTCTTCCAGGTGATGGGAAAATAGCCACTCATTATTGTGTAGAAAACTGGATTACAACCACCTTCAGGAATGCTTTTAATTAGCAGCATACAAAAAATGGTACCAAATATGTTTCTGTTTGTAAATCTCTGTGAGCTAACAGAAAGGACTGATCTCAGAGGAGAGGATGTGCCTGCACTGGGGAGTGGAGGTGCTGCTGCGCCAGCTGTTTAGGTAGGATGAGGCTGTAGGCAGAAAGGAGTCCAGACACGTAAGGCAGTGCTGCCTCTGTCTTCCTGAGCAGATGAAGACAATACAGTATTTAGTTTTTAATTTCAATAAATTTAATATACAAAACTACATGTTGAAAATAAAAATATAATATGCAGTTTTTTGCAGTGTTAACTAACTGAATTTTAAAAGTACAATTTTTTCTAAAACAAGTACTCATTTCTTAACAACATGGTAATTAAGGTCATTTAAAAGGCTATGGTTGAAGCAAACATGTCAGTCACCAGTTGATAGTGTTTTGCACAAACATAATCCAAACTTAAATGACATTTGGGGCAAAGGAAGAAAAGATAAAGTTTTTTTCACCTCTTTTACTGCATCATTAAGCATAACAATGCAACTAAGGTAACTGAGAAGCTGCTGCTGTGGCAAAGCTGGAGTGCAGTCTCTAGAAGGAATATTTTTTTTTCTCCTTAGTTTATGGAACTCTCTTCCAGATACTGAATCTTGCCTACACCATGTAGTGCTGCGCTGTGTCCCAAAGTGTGCAGGTGCAGTGTGCAGAAGGGAGTTTGACAGTAACCTTAGTCCTGCTCCACTGCACGAATACGTAGGAAGGCTTTTATTGATTGGGTAATAGCTTAAGGTTTGTTGATCATGAACTGTTAAGCCACCTTTTCCCAAACACCAGAGGTAAGGTTTTACTTGGGTGTACGCGTAAAAGGGTGAGTGGTTCTAGTGTGCTACCTCTTGCTGGCCAGCTTTTGTTCCTGGAGTTGGACCCCAGTACCGTGGCCTTTCTTCTCCAAATGTTTGGTGGTGACAGCTGTAATTTGCTATAAATTTGTAAGACTTTGTTGTTTTTTTTTTAAAAGCAGTAGCCATTTATTCACCAATGCATTCTGTACATACTCTGTGCTGTCTTTATGTAAAATACATTGCTATGTGTACAGTTACCTCTTTGTTTGCCCAGCTAATGCTGTGTATGTGTCTAAAAAACATAGCATCAGCCTCACAGTAGCCTTGCACTTCCTGTGATATTTGAAAGGACACCTGTATGGCTCACATACAGCAGAAACCAAGTACGCCCTGCTGCATCCACCAGAGCCGACTGCAAGTAGGGCCAATGCAAGGTCAGAGATAACTGTGTTAACCCTAGATAGTCCCTTCCTTTCCAAATTAGTTTTCTGTATAGACAGCAGGGGAGATTGCTCACCTCCTCCTTGGGAGAGACTCAGCAACTGCTTTGCATGGCTCAACAAACCTGCTTTGAGTTTTTTTCCAGTAGTTAGCAGCATTCCATGGAGACAATTTAATTCACTAAGACTGTGGAACCATGCCTCCTCTGGCCAAGTCTCAAGTCCAGCTTCACGAGGTTGTGGCAGGCGTGAGCAGCTGCTTCCCTTACTAATGCCCTCGCAGGTGAGACCAAGAGCACTGGGCCAAGTGCAAGTTTTCAGAGCTGACCAGAAAGCCTTTTTCAGCAAAACATGCAAAAACAGCCACTCTATACTTGTATCACAGGTAAGCTATTACGTGGTGCTGCTAATATGAAGTGCAAGCTGTCTTGTAGTACATGACACTAGCATTACACTACAGCATACAGCAGGGAGGAGACTTAAAGCTGCCCTGGGTGTTACGTCTCTTTAAAAAGCAGGACCTACTGGGGAAAAGGAATGAATTAATAACTGCACTTTAGGGCTAATATTTTCTCTGCCTGTGACAGGTATCTGAACTTCATACAGGTTTGTAAACAAAGTAGAGAATAGCAGAGCTGTTCTAGGCAATTATAGAAGTCTGCCAAGGTGGCAAGTTTTTTCATAGTAAATGTGGGGAGGAAAGGTAAACTAGCCTATTTCACACACAAAGCTGCAGTTTACATAATACCGCTTCCAGAGAGATGCCTGCCCTTCTCATTTGACTCATATACAAATGTCGTTATGGCTAAGTAATTTTTCCACATCTCTCAAGGGCTACCCTAAACAGATTTCAACCAATAATCTGGTCAAAATAATGTAAACGTTACTTTTTAATGTCTACAGAAAATCAAACACGGCATTATGATGAGGTCAGAATGGAGGTCTTGATTGTTGTTACTTACTTGTCCATCTACAACCAGTACAAGATTGGAGTTTCACTTTTTATTTATGCCCCAGTGATCTTTGCACCCGTTTGAGCATTTAGAGTACATGACTGTAAGTCTTTAAACATGAGCATTTTTCTAAACAATAACAGAAGTGTATTAGCTGCAAGGATAGCATAGCCATGTTGTAGTATAGAAGCTGCCCTGATCCTCTGGTTGTTGACAATGCATAGAAGATTTAGAATTATGGAACAACTGTCCCTCCCACCTCCCTCCCCCCAATCCCCTTAATAGTGTTACCAAAAGCTTAATTTTCCAGTTTTAAAGTGCAAATGATTCAGATACAACTGCTGCTGGAACAGGTCTGAACAGAAAATGAAGTCCTCTTATGAGATGTTTTCCAGAATATAAAAGATGAGCTCCATTATGACTGGCCCCTCGTTCAACTGACAGGCCCCTCCATGAATCACTGGAACTAAGGCACTGTCCAGGTCATTCATGTACTGAGAGGGCAGCGGCTGTCCGTTACTCCCAGCTTGATAACCAACCTGAAGAAACACAAAGCACGGGTGGGTTTCGCACAGACTAGGATACGAGGCTGAACGCGATGTAGCCACTGTTAAAGCAGCTTCTACACTTGGTTTTGGTCTGCTCTAGCTGCCCCAGGACTGCCTAGAGAAAAACAGCTTTTAAGCTTTCCCCCACTGCTTTACCAAAGCAGATCGTTCAGATCAGCAAGAACCACACTCTGCGCTATCAGATTCAGTCATGCAGTATTTAAAAGCAGGGTAATGCTGAGAACACTTCCACTCCCAGGCAAGGCCAGCTGTCTTGCCAAGAGACCTCTTTCTGCTTGTATCAGGTGCTGTAGAGCACTCTTAGGGGACCTCCCATCTGTCTCTGCATCCCATGGAACATGATCTTCTAAGAAGGGCTGTCCTTGGGCACAACGTCTCATGCGCACCCAAAAATACATTTAATTCTGCTCCCATCTTTAACTTCTGGTGGTAAGGCGAGCTTAGAGGCTTCTCGCAGCATGTGGAAAGCCTCTGCCTCTGAGGGCTGGGCTGTGCACAGGTCTCTGACCATGAGCAGGTGCTGCTAGTGGCATGGGGGGGGTGGGGTCAGGCCTTGCTGCTTATTCACGTGATGCAGTAGCTTTCCTATTTTAACTGACGTCCCAAAACGCCCAAAAACAGCACTCCTAGATTAGCAGCTGATAGTGGTGGTACTTTAACCAACAGAATGGTTTCCCTCTTTTTGCGGGAAAAAACAAACAAAGCACCCCCCCCCAGTTATTAAACTATTCAAGACTTACTTGATCCGAGTCGAGAGTAACACGCAGCCCAAGCTTAGTCATTCCGTCTTCTTTTAAGAGTTTAAGATGAGGACAGAGAGCTAAGCAGAAAGCTTTTGCCACGTTTTCAGTCAATCTGCTGTGATCAGCTGGGTCACTCAGACCATTATGTTGCTCATCATTTTCCAGGAAGAACACCTTAAGGAAAGAATTAAGACACAACATTTGAAATTTTCTCGAAAATAATGTTACTGAGATGCCATTTAAACTTTTTATGAAAGAAGACTTGAGGAGATTCTCAGGGAAAACAAGTAAAAGCCTCTGAAGACAAGCCACCTTAGGGAAAACAAACAAAACATCTTTCAAACAATAGCTATTTAAACAGTTGTGTTGTGGTCCCAAAATGCTAAGTGTCAGTTTACTTGCAGCGCAATTTGACTGACTTACCTCTGTCCACCGAATGACCTTTCCATTTGCCTTGTACTCCGAGCCGTGGAATATCTTCACGCTTGTTATAGACTCCATTGATTTGCCATCAATAGGGCTTACAACACTGCAGAGGGGAGGGAAAGTGGTAAGTTCCTACTTAACAGAAGATACAAGTTGAACAGAGAACACTGCAAAGGAGAAGTATGTCACAGATCAAAAAGCAGTGCCTCTGGTACACCAAAGCCCAACAGGATTGCTGCAGGTTATTGTCATAACTGCAGCGCTCTGCAGTTTGAACTACTGCTGCACAGCAACTTGCCGCATCAGCTTAACAGGGCACAGACCAAAACTAGCCTCAGAAGAGAAGTCCCCGAACAAAGGTTTCTCTCAGGGTGCCAAAACCAGTGATCTCGAATACCCCTGCTAGTTGTGCCGATGATGCGAGCCCTGAATCTTCATAATGATGACTGATGACTCCTTAACGCCTGTACCCGTCACAACAGCACTTTACCACCATAAGCACTTAAGTTGCAATACAGGCTTTTCTCTTGGCTGAACTACCAAGGTAGTAGGAAATGTGCTGTTGTGTTCAGCAGTTTTCCTTCCAGCACTACTTAATGCAAACTAAGCACCAAGAGTGCAATGTGACCATAATACACAGGGTTCGGCACTGAGTGTTGGGGGCAGATTAGTGGTTTCCAGTAACTGGATATTAGCAATGGCAAAAGAATCCATACCATTGACAGCTTTTTAAATGGTTGCCCCAAAGCTTTACTGTCTCAGTTCTGTTCTCATTAATTGCACCTTGTCACTCAAAACAGAGCCATAAGCTTGTAATTCCTATTGATTTGAGGGCCCATGCACCTTATAAGAGCAATTAAAGTTTTAAACAAATACAGTCAAACATGTTGAGCAATTGCTTCTCTGCTTACCCCTTACTAAAGTTTTTATCATCTTCTACCCACTGAATGTGAACGTGTTCCTGAGGATCTTCAGCATCTACTTTGCCACAAGTGATGGTGAAGTCTTTCATCTCTCTCAAGGCCTGCCTCAAAGAGTCCATGTTCTCAGCAGTTATCTGGACCATCACTCCATCTAGAGAACCAAAAAATCCTCATAAGCCAAGATAAGCCACAATGAACAGACCCTATAAAAAAAAAAAATAAAGCATCCTTCCTCTTACGAGCAACAGAAAAGTTAAAAAAATCTCTTTTAACACTATGCAAGCCCATTTCTGAACTCAGATCCCTAAAACATGCAGCACTGATGGGCGCTGACTAGGGAAAACAAGGATAAAACATGAAGACCATTTATCAGGTAAAGTCAGCTCTACAAACAGCCACATTTGTTTGCCCCAAAACTGCCACCTGCTCCAAGTAATGCTCAGAAACCACATGCGACTGCTTCCATTCAGATACCACCCCTGTTGGCACTGGAGGCAGCACTCCAGCACTGACAGTTTTTGTGAAGTCCATGCTTACCTGACAGTGGCAAAAGATACAGAATTTGGATTGGGTCAGCCTAAATTAGCAATAATTTAGGAATGATAGAGTTTCCCGATGTAGACTCCTTGTCTGAATCCACTTGTACCTCTATCTTGAACTAAACCGCCAATTCAGACACAGAGTGGTCTAATAACCCACAGACACTGACTTCTGTTCACAGTGTTGCTCTGCAGCCCTGACTGCTCGCCCATGAACTATACGCTCACCTAGCTACAAGCTCTCGAGTTGGTGCGGTTTTAAGGAGTTCCTGCTTGTCAGTGGAGCTGAGCTAACAACTGCATGTGTGGGCTCCTTGCATACCTCACTCACAAGCTGTAAGGAACGTGCTTAAAACCCTCCTGGCTTGCAGCATCGCAACTGTTGCAAGTTTAGACCACAAAGTTAGGTAGCTCGGCTAACAAGCAGTGGCAGCTTTCTGTCTGGTGTATGGTCATGATTTATTTCTGTCACGTGACACGTAACAAAGGTGAACAAGACCAAGAGGCACCAGAACAATAATCCTGACTTTTCTTGTTCTCATCGCATCACATAGTAACATATAAATGCACATTCATAACCTTACATAATGCAGAGCTATTAGGGAACACAGTAAGTTTAGTGGGGCTTCCTCTCCCGGTCTCTGGATTACACATTCCGTATTTCTCAGGCTCACAATTTCCTCATTCAGCCCAAACCAGTACACTGATACCACAATCACAAGCCAGGTATTTCATATTTTACCCTTGTTTTCTTGTGCCCCTGTCCTAGTGCATCTGGGTAAGTTCCCCCTCATTAAAGGAAGCAGTTTTCTGGACTAAAAAGTAAGATAAAGCTGAAGCAGCAGCATGACTCAAATGCCCAAGGCGTAACAGCAGAGCCCTGATAACTACAGAGCTGAGCAGTGGTAGAGGGGAAGCAGCGGGCTTGCAGCAAGCAGCTCAGTTCTTACCTTCTACTATACTGGATTTGGCAAGGTAGCCTGAAGAGGATTTTAAAGCTCCACTGAACACAAAGAAGCTGGCACCAGTCACTGCAACAACAACAACAGGAGTGATTTAGTGAGGCTTTCATCAAAACAATGCCTCATACGAGAATCAGGCATCACAGCTCTATCATCCAGAGAGGCAATTAATCTAAATCAGAACAAATGCTGCTCAGAATTACACGACTATGACACGTTACACACTTGGATATGGAAAGGCAAATCATCCAGTTATTTTCTAAACTGGACAGTAGTTCTGTCAGCCTTAATAAATGTTCATGTTTTGTGACTCCCTCTCCCCACAAATGCCTCTCAGTTTCAGACTATTAATTTAGGATAACCAATTACATAATTCACCTCTAGAAGTTCTCACACAGCTGGCAAAGACTGTGCGTGAGCTGCCTATGGATCCCACTGTAACACCAACCCCCTGGAAAGACTACAGCTCAAAGCCAGCTGATTTAAAATAAGATTCTCTTAAATGATCACTGAGCATCATGAAATACGTGCTGGAAATCCCTCTGCTCATCCCATATGTAAAACAAGCAGAACGCAGGTAAGACTACCAGCCCTGAGGGACGCCCCATGCCAGAATACTGCCTGGATATGGGGGTGCTTGCCAAACAAAAGCCATTCTCTGTCTTGTTTGTTCTCATTTGGAGATAGCATAAATGTCAGAAATTTTCCCCCAAACCCCAGCATTGACATTCTCATAACACTGCTGCTGCATCGTTTCAGCCTAGTGTAACAAGCATAAAGCCTGGAAATTAGATGGTCTAACTGAGGTGAACACAAGGAGTTTCTTGAAGACGCACTGTTAAAAAGCTGCTGCTGTTGGTTATTCCTATCCACCTTTTCCTCCCACTAAACCTCATCTTCCTCCTTTGACAGTATTATATAGGTAGAGCACAGGCATCCCCAGCCCCACCTCCAGGCTCCAACAATGCCAAAAGCTGCTCTCGCTATTCATGTCGAGGTGTTGCCTCAGCCAGTTACAGCACTGCGACCTCTGGAGCACCGCATGTCCTAAGCCGCATTGTGCAAGCAGCATTACCGTATTTACAAGGGAGCAAGCTGTTCGGGGCTTTATTTTATGTCTGCTGGATCTACGGAGCTGCCAGCACACCTCTCGGACAAATTCAGAACAGCACTGCTGATCAAGGAAGTGTGATGTGGACTGTACACAGGACACAAATGGCATAGCGTGCCCCTTGACACCTGAGATCATGGATTCTGCAAGGGGAATAAAGCACTGAGGCAGCAAAGAGCAGACAGAGCAACACAGTGCTATCCCTTGTGTTGCACATCTAACTCACAAAGCTGCCCATTTAGGAATGCCAGTAGTCACAATTATTTTATCTGAACCTCTAGCAGAAACAGTGAAATACAGACAAACCAACCCTGCCAGGTTCACAAAGCCACAAGCTGTAATGGCCTAAGAAGAATGGCAAGAGAGAAGTCATGCAGAGCACCGTGAGGGAACAGCCTCCTCGTGAACCCTGTCCTCACCCTTCCTCGGCTGATTATGGATGCTGATGGCCTGTGTCTGGTAATTCCCGTCATCGTTCTGAACACACACCAGATGCGAGTCTGCTTTCTCATTGAAGCACGCTCCCCCTGCTAGAACATGCTCGTTGGATTTGTTCATGGCTTTCATCATCTGCAAACAAAAAGGTTTACCATTTTTACCATGTTTGTCGAGCAATACCATAAAGGGGTGACTCTTGGAACAGTTTAATCAGACAAAGAGTCTCAGGAGTGCTCATAGTCCTGTGCTGGACAGACTTAAGCACTTAGAACCATAAACTGCTTTTGAAAAGAGGGTTCAGGTCTTATATCATCTAGATGCTTTCAAGTGTCACCTTTCATGTAATTAAGATAACTGGTACGAAGGACAGCTGACCTACAGGTTGCAAAAGCTGCTTTCTCTAGCTATTGTAAAAAACACAACAGCTTCTTTCATTTTCTTCTCTCTTCATGTAGCCTTAGACTATGAGATTTTAGATCTTAAATGAAAACTGACGGAGTCACCTATCTCTGGAATTTGTTTCAAAACCAAAAATTATATACTTGCTTAAAGGAAAAAAAAAAGGCTAATTAAGTTACATCTCTCGCAGTGAAAACCCTGCAGAGAAGGAAAATGCTGACATCTCTGAACAGCGCTCAGACTCCTATCCTCTGCTTTCTGTAGCTGAGAGCACGCACGCTACACACAACACATTTATCTTCCTCAGTCTAACATAAAACCTTAATTACAGTGTCAGAAACATTAGTTGATGCTCACTATTGACAAATGTGCACAGGTGTAATGTTTGGGGAGGAAACTTAATTAAGATTTTGCATCAGACAGCAGCGTATTTCATTATCTAGTTTATCATGTCATGCTCCAGAAACAAGATTTTAGCTCGACAGCAGCCATCTTTATGGAGTCCAGCAGCTGCTTTTAGCATAACGAGAAACAATTGGACATGGCAACTGTATTTAGTAACAAGGCAACTCATTAAAAAAGGACAGTCATCTTTCCTGAGGGACTAAATAGTTTCAGACAGGCAACTGAGCATCACTAGAAGTTGCAGAAAACTAAAATAATTTTGAAGAAAAACCTATGTATTTAATAGAAAAACTAGAGATTAATATTTAATCTGTTAATTGCAGTCTGAATTCTCCCCATTTAATGCATGCAATAGATTTAAAATGAGTTTTTCACTTTCAAGACAGTTTGAGTGACACTGTCCTAATTAAATATTGCTTTACTTGGGGGAAAAAGTAAAGGTCTGGTGGCTTAATCCAGCTTAATTCCAACTACACTCGGATGAAAAATCTCTAGCAATTCAACCTTTCAACTGGATTGCAGGCAATAGTGCTAAATAAATAACACTTTCTCCTTTTAAAAAGCTGAGTCCTCACTTCACATTGGAAAGAGAACCCAAGCACGATGGTTTTGCTATGCTGCATAACACAGGAATTTTCTTGGAGTCCAGCCTAGTGCAACATCTAATACAGGGCTGATGCTAATGCTCTTGTAAACATCAGGCACAACTAACACTTGCTGAACTGCAGCTTGTGTGCGGTTGTTCTACTCACCGCTCTGCAATAACTACAACATCATTGTGTTATCAGCATTATTTTCATCCTAAATCCAAAGCACAGCACCATACCAGCCACTAAGAAGAAAATTAACTCTATCCCAGCCGAAACCATGATGTGCGAACACATATCTAATGCATGCAAACTTTACTGACCTTCTCCATTTTCAGCATCAAGAATTAATACACCCTTTAACAGAACCTTTATTTTCTTGCTTCATCAGTTTCCTCTTTTTAAATTTCCATAAAACCATTTTTAATATGAGTTTACTCAAATGCTTCTTGCAGGGAAATTTCCTGATGTGATAAAGCTGTATTCTGCTCTGATACTACAAGAGCTTTTAAAAATACCATTTTGCCCAGGAGCTTTGCTCTTGTTCCGACTTCTGATTGGTTTCAAAATACCACATTTACCCCCTCCTGTTCAGACAGACCACAAAATTAATCATCCTCTCCATTGCCTTCTGTCATTATTGTTCAAATATTCTGTCACTCAGCTTTCTCAACAGCACTAAATCCTGAAGAAACTGATTGATTTTCTCAGACTAGAAATCAAGTATAGCATTTAGATGCAGAGAGAGATTTTACATACAGCAATCTAACAAATATGAATAAATGCTGCAAGTATGCACACACAACATAGATGAGAAAAGTTAATGCACTTTTTCCTCCGAGTTTACCTCAAGTGTAAAATTTGTCAACTTGCTCAAATCAAAATGGTATTTGCAATCCTCTAATATTTTCTACTCTTTACAATTACACTTTATATGTAAACAATTAAAAAGCCTAAAGGAAAAAAGAAATCATCTCTCCTGCCTTATTAACACTAAACCGAATTGCATTTTTCCTGTGGAGCCACCATCACTTGCTCTCAAAAAAGTGTGTGCATCATGCATTTATCGTCTGAGTTTGAGGCAGTTTTCCCCAGTGGTAGTGAAGAGAATAAAATTTCTTTAGATCTCAGGTCCTCCAACCACAAAGAAACTGTAAATAAATATATTTCTTTTAAGCGTTACCTCATTGTATCTGTTGCTGGGAATTTTGATGCTGGTTTTTCTGACTTCCATGTCAACCACTAAACCTTGGACCACAGGCAGCGTGTACTGGTAATTTCTGAAGTCCTGGTAATTAAAACAAGTTTTTAAAAGTTAGGCATGATGATCGTAATTAACACTGTAGGTTTCATAACTTTCCTAATGGCCAACAGTTAGCTCATTAAAATAATTATCATCAGTGTCTTGAAAAGCAGGGAGGGAGGGAAACGTCCCAGCTTGTAACCTACAGAATCAAAGTACACAGATGAAAAACCATCATTGTGCCCGTTAGTCATTTCACTGATTTTCTTACATCAAAATTAACGTTCTCCAGCACTGAATACAAGGAAATTTGTTCTCTGTGTTCTGTTACATTACTGGACAGCATTATTAGTTTTTTTTCTAGCACTGAGATTAGGTCATGCATCCAAGAGAATTTTCTATATGGAAAATATTAGCGAAGTAGGAAGAGCTGATAAGTTCACTTCAGCTGAAGCTCTGTACAGCAGAGAGCTGTGACTAAACACTGTGATGACCTAGCACTTGTGAGGAAGGAAGCAGAGCAACTGTTGCACTTATTTCCAGATCCAAACATTCTCAGGTCGCCAGGTTTGGGGTGTTTAGGGAACCTTTTTACAATTCACCTGCTGTCAAAATCTAAAGTCCAATACCAGCAACAGCAGGCAATTCACCCAAATGCCCACTACCTCCTCTCATCACCTTTTAAGCATGCCAGCTACTACATGCAACAGGAGTCCAGTTCTCCCCACATGACCATGCACACCGATGGAACGTACAAACTGAGTCTCAGCACTTACTGCAAGAAGGTTCATAATCGTATGTCCAGTCTCTCCAAACAAAGGCTTACGAAATCTGACACTAAAAAGTGGGCATGGATAAACTAGGATAAAATAAAACAGAAAAAGTCAAATTCAACTTTGCATACCGAGATTCTGCAAAAAACAGACTCAAATACAAGCTCCTCACTTGAACGTGGCAAGCAGCAGCAAAAGACGAGATTGGAAAGAAGGCCAGAGTTTAAAATGCTAAAGAGAAGAAGGGTGTAACATCATAACGCACCTCACACAGGTCATGGCTCCTTGCCCACCACACTAGAAGCGGTAAGAACAATTACATGGAAAGCTTCTAAGTGCCACGCTGCAAGACTGAACCTCATGATCTGGACCCTGATTGCAAAGATGGCCTTTCTGAATACCTTTTTCAAAATACTTCTTAGAAACATCTTCTCCCTTTTTTATGACCGTCATGCCACTCTCCACCGTAGCATCCTAAGCCTTTAGTTTCCGTTGCTGACATATTACATTCAAGTAACCATATTGAGATGATTTCATGTTCTGTTTTCATAATTTCATATGAATGTGGCAAATTCTCTACAGGAGTATGTAAAACTGAATTAAAAGGACATTTACAGTATGTCAACAATGCAGAATACCTGCATTCCTTGGCTGACTTGACCATACCTGTAACACACCTCTGATGCAATTCCTCGTGTAGCGTATGGATATGGCTACATTACACTATGTTGCAGCAGAAGCCCTAACAGAGCTTGAAACATGACTCACACAGTAATATGTAACGCCAAGGTCTTCTAAACGCGTATTTGAAGGAAGGTTCCTAAACTATGCTCAGGCAACCACCCAGCCCGATTTTCCAAACTGCCATACATCTTCATAGTTCCCACTGCAGTCAGAAGGGGCTGCAAAAGCTCAGCAGTTGGAATTAAATCATCAGGATTTCCATATGGAAACGAGCACCAGCTTCTGCACACTGATGCGGCATCTGGAAAGTATCACAGCTCCTACACACGCACTGTGCAGCTGACCAGCTCAGGCACTGTGTCCTGATGCACCAAGAGGTGCTGAATTTCCTGTGTCTGCCACCCCGGCTGCGTACAGCAGCTCAGCTCCATCCCAGACACACTGCAATCCCTGCCTTCGAGCTGTATGGTTGATCTGCAGATGCTCAGCAGCCATTTTCTGGCTATCTAGCAACCCAGCGTGACTCCTGCAACTCATCTGCTGCACATCCAACAGAATTGGACAGGTGGCAGAAATCTGACAAATTCCACCAGCAAAAAGGATGTACCCAAGGAAACCTGGGACACAAATGCAGCCCTTACCTGGAGGGGACTGAAGAAGTGATCTGCACCACAGGACAAGTGAATATACCCAAATCCAACCCTACAGAAGCTATAGAAGCAACTCAAACCCCAGCTTCCCATTAAACCCAGAGCAGGCACTTCTGCCTGTGAGTATCAGAACATTTATTTCTGTGCTCAAAAACAGATGTCACAGCCAAAAAACAGATGTCACAACCAAAATATGAGCATCTTTGTTTGTTTTTCTAAATGCTGATGGGAATAAATACACTACTTAAAAACCTCACGGATGCACACAAAAACATACACACCTTTAACACTAATGTTCGTTTGGACAAGTTTAATCTACATTCCTCATCCTCAGAAAGGAAGACTTGAAGATTTCCTTTTTCCCTTCCAATAACATTTTATTTTATGAAAATTCCCAAACAGCTTTCCCTACACATCACAAGTTACATTTAAAAAAGGAATGTAGGACATATTCTAAATTTTCCTTTGTTAAATTTATGGAAATATTGTTAAGTGCATGTGAAAAAACATTAACAACGACACAGGAATTCAGATTTACAAGACGTGCCAATTAAAGCAGCAGATGAGCAGGACAGCAAATTTTTGGCCCATCATGGTGGACAGACTTCCAGTAATCTCTTTGCTCCAGTGATGGACAGTGTCTTTTGAAAAAGATTTTATCATAACTTAATGCTAATTCCATGCTAGCTGCTAAGATTTTAATTAGCTGAAACACTCTCTCCACCTTAATTTTTATTATTTGCAACAGAATTTTCCTAACAAATTGCCACATCAGTTGCCCCCACATAAATATTGTTGTTCTCAGAACAACGAGCATGGTTTTACAAACCTAAAAGCAAACACACTTCCATTTCAGCATGGAAAGAACCTAACATCTCAAAGGCTCTCATTTGTCCTAACCACACCAACTAAATCAGACTTGTTCTCCACATTACCCTATTTCAGGTCACCAAGTGAAAGACAAGCAATTACTCCAAACTGGATTTGTCTCCATGAAAAGCTCACTCACTGATCAACTCTCACAGCTGTAAAAAAGCCGTAGGTCTTATCAAGACCTCAGGACTGCTGTGCTATTAGCTGGATGCAATCTGGGTATGAAACACCACCAACAACAATTTTTACTTGCCCGTTTAAGCTCACGTGACTTTGGTAGGTAACAATTTAGGGCTGGGTGTGTGTGCTCTAAATCAGAACGCATTCTTCTGCAGAAATAATTGCAGCCAAAAGAACGCATGTTACTTACGTCTGTATTCAGCTCCAAGTCTCAACATCAGCCGAATGGGGAACACTTTAGCCCAGGGCGTCTCCCACTTCTGAATGAGGATGCCAAACAAGTAGGGTGGGGTTGGGAGCACCAGGTCCTGCAGGGACTGATACGTAGCTGCAACGTACAAGAACCCTCCGTGTTCTTTGCTTCCAAGAAAGCTCTGGCTGAAAAAGGAGTGTCCCAGGTTGCCCACAACATTACCTGTGAACAAAAATACTCATATTACATCACTAGATCGAGAGTTACATCAAAAATTTAAAGAGTTTTTCACGAGAAAAAGAATCATTAAACTCACTTTGCTTCCTGAAGCATTAATGCCTACCACTAACACAAGAAGCAATGATTTGCTGCAGACAGGAACTCGGGTCCCCTTTGGAAAAAACTGTGCCACCTGTTATGAAATAACTTCTAGACTAGAGCCACCAAAGCTATGGTATCACTGCTTGATCCCCCTTTGGTGATAACAGATACTCACTGACTGTTACTGGTAGGAAGTCAGATTTGTAGGAACGTGCACAAACAGCTTCTTTTCTGCACCTGCCTGGCTGAGCCATGCCTGCAAGCGTTACCAGGACAGTACATACAATCACAAACCCACCACCTCTCCTTTTTTCTCCTTCTATCCAGCTGCACACACATATAAAGCAATACATTCCAAAATACGTACGATGCCTACTCATTTTCCAAGGAAAACAGCAGTACCTTGACACACATGTTGTCTCGGAATGGAGCATACAATTTATTTTGTAACCAATATGTAGCTCAAGAGGTAAAGCAGACTGAGAACTGAGGTTGCCATGATCTGACAACTTCTTCATGGCTGGCAAAAATGATTCAGTGAATTAATTTCAGTTAAAAAATAACAGGTGGAGCATGGGGAATGAGCAGGGAGGGAGACATGTCTTGAGCATGTTTCAAGCAGTCAAGGAGGTGAAATGGAGGGGATGGTGCATCCCAGGGATAGCCAGGAAGAGGAAGGGTAGCTCAGGCCAGTACTGCTGCCTGCAGCCTCCCCCTGGCACTACAGAAGCTCACTGGAAGCCTGTGTTCAGCACCTCCCAGGCACTCAAGAGATTTCCACTGCAGAAGCTGCTGATGACTGAACCCAACTTTTAGACCCAGCTGTGATTAAAGGCGGTGCGCACCTGGTCAAATGATTAATGCCCACTGGTTGTCCTCTCATTTAGGCAAACCACTGGGGTGCCTGCTCAGTCATATTGAAGATATAGGTCATTTTAAGAACTACACAAAAGAGTATTTGCTTAATTAGTATACTTTATGTAAAACGCAACTGAGACAGACACAGGGGAGAAACACCACTAATTTTTACTCTAATTCTTATTCTTTGATGCCCTTAATTTCCAAAAATGTTTATGCTGGAATGGCTGAATAAATCTGAAAGTTGATTAGATTATTATAGCAGCCAGTGCAGCATTTAACATCAGAGCAAAGAACCACAGTGTAATTCCTTTTATCAAATGACAACGACAGCATGCAAATAATGAGCAGAACAGCCTGCAGACAGAGGGGCTGCTAAGTAGCAGTGTCTACTCTTTTTTCCCACCACCTCATAATGGGGCATTTGTATCTGAACTCAGAAAATACAAAGGAAGGGATGGCAGAGAAGGAAGAAATGCTGTCCCCCTTCTTCAACATGCACATCAACTAGACACAGAAACTGGAGTCTTTCTCCCTCTTAGACACCAACATGCTAAGACAAACTGACACACAAACACTAGGTCTTAAGTAAAAACATGTCACAGAAATGCAACTATGACATCCTCAGTAACACAAAATGATCATTAAGTAAAGCCTTCTCAATTTTTATACTGCAAAACACCCTAAAAATCATATAAAGACATTTACAGATGCAGTAAAATAAATACAGTATGTGCAGTTTTGGCCAGCAAAGGAAAAATTAACCAATGAGTCCTTTCAAGACCGTCCCTTACACGAATGCCCTGTGAAAGTCCCAAGTCACAGCAACACTCCCAAAGCCAGTCCTGGCATGAGAGCAGTACAGCTATTCCTGGGCACCTTGCTGAAGCTGTCTTTGTTGTTGTTGTTGTTGTGCCCACAAGGTGCTGCACAAACAAAGCTCTTCAGTTCTCTGGTAAAGGGCAACAGGCTTCGGCTGCGCAGGCACCCCATGGCAGGCTCGGGCTCATTCATAGCTTGCTGCTATTCTGAGAAGTTGACTTTTTAGTTTTACAGATAGACACAAGCCAGAGCTGACACCATCAACCTGGGCCAGATTCCAGAACTCTTACAGTGGTTACAATTTCTGTGATGCTCAGCTGAGCATACCTGGTGTAAAATAGCCATTCGTTAACCTGAGGGATTAACGTGACTAACAGAGCTACATCAGACGTTGTCAGCTGCTGAGAAGCACTGCTCCTGCCCCTGTGCAGACAGATTTCTGTCGGCCTGTGCTGTGACACTACAGCCTGCTCGGTGAATACATTGCTAATGCTAGTGAGTGCAACCCAATGCCTCAATTCGTGTTCATGAAAAAGATTTTCTTTGATCTAAAATAGCTGTTGGCACCTTTCTATCTCAACTCCACTCATTTGCTTTAGCAGTTCCCACCTACCCTCAATAATCTCCTCTTCATTTATATTTCCTTTTTTCCCTTCCCATCTGTTCTTAGCCAAACAGAAGCTACAGGCCTGAGAGTAAAATTAGTTGGTGAGGTTCTTGATTCCAACAACGCGATCATAATGTATGAAGTGCATGAAATGCTGAACTGAATTTAACGCCGGACCCTTTTCTGAACTATTTTTTGTGTGAAAGAGGCCAGGCAGAGGGAAGCTGTAGAGCTCCGTCCACTTGTGTGAGGCGAGGTGCTGCCCACTGGGATGACAAAGCAAGCAGACATTTCCACTTGTGACTGATGCCAAGTGCTGCAGCAGAAGGGGACGACTACTTATTTTTTCCGTTTCAGGAGATGGAACTTCAAGACTCACACGCTTGGGCTGCCTTAATGAGAAGCTTTTCAGCTAAGAGAACTATGAAAAATCCCCTCAGAGTGGAACCTACAACGAGCTGTTCAGCACCTTGCCCCCCCAAGCCACAGCAGAATGAGGTATTCCTACAGACACAAGCAGCTCGCAGTACGAGCTCTGATACGTTACCACTATTAAAAGGGCCAACTATGGGGGCGATGCAGTTGTGCTGCAAGTCATTATTTATAAGAACGTGCAACAGCCTGCTTTGCAGAGAGCATGGGAACAACCAAGGGAGTGTTCTCCCAAGCACCTCTCTCGTACCCTTTTCAACCAGCAAAGGCAAGTCAAAAAGCTGGGTTTCTCCCACAAAATATTTCTGACCTGTCCAGGGTTTGACAGTCTTTCCTGTCATGTCTTTGAAGGTGGTTCTAAGTCAAGGTCCCACTGGTAAGTTACTAAATACTCATATTTGTCAGTAAATTCCCATTCACTTTTATATTTATGTGGATACAAAGTACTTAAACGTGTCATAACGCCACCTTAAATAAACAGCAGCTATTAGCAACTTGACAAGGTCAAACCCAGCCCACTGCACCGTTACACATTAGACGCGCAGAACTGTATTTCAGAAGCCTGTAGAGAAAGTGTAGCTGTCAGAAGAACCATCAGAAGGAAGCCATCATTCTCAGAACTATATAATTTCATTTACAAAATATCACAACTTCCTTTCTAAAGTAACTCAGAGTGAACAGAAGGGTGCCTTTCCTTATACTAAGTTCCAGCCCCTGACACCAGACAATTCGTATTATTTGGAAGTGCCATAAACGTGTATGATGCAGCTAAAGCAACTCTGCAGAAGGTCAGTATTTATTCTCTTTCTCAGTTATACTAGGTTACCCTTGACCTCAAATCTTAAGCACCTCTACAAAGTCCTTTAAAAAAAACAAACATGCTTGTAACCACTGATGTGACTATCTCCAGTAATGATCCATACTGCGTATTGAATTCTTCACTTAGGTGTCTTCCTCTGATGAACAATGCCATTTGCTTATCAGTTTGGCAATCCCTTCTGGGCTCAAATAAAATAGTATATACCAGGAAAGGTGAAGAAAAAAATATTCCCGTGTTTGTTCACTGCCTTCAGTACGTGATGAAGCCATTTGGGTGTTTTTACCAGAAACGGATGAAGTTAAATTCCTGATCTATGCTCCATGCCATTCAGTTAATCTCGGGTCAAAAAGCTGGTACTAGCATCCAGTCTCAGGGAAAGTATATATATATTGCTTGGAAGAGAGGAAGCTGCATCTACCTGGCCTCATTCCACTGTCACCAGTAACAACCAAGACCTGCCAAGTACCGAACACCACGCCAACATCCTGAAAGTTCAGACATCCTAGACCTGCAGCAAGAAATGCAAGGATCAATCACCTGGGATCAATCTTGCCAGATGGATTTTCTTCAAGAGCAAATGAGCACATAGCCTTTGGAAAACCAGCACAAACCCAGTCCCTACCACACAAATGTCCACAAAGAGACACAGAGGAGACATGACTGTGGATGTAACTTAATCACACAACACATCTGTAGCAGATGCCATTATTCAGAAAAAAAAAAAAAAAAACAACACAAAACTCAACATTCAAACTTCTGACCATACTCAGCATCTTCGTATTGAAACACATCAGCAACTGATTTGAAATTCTCTTACTCATATTAGCAACAGACACGATGCTTCACTTACTATCATTGTGAGCAGCAGTTACCAGCATCCAAAACTTCCTCAGACTAGACTGTGTCAGTCTTCCAAACAATCACTCTCCCCCCTTATATGTTTGATTTTGTATCCGTCTTTCCATATCACACTTGCAGGGGTGTGTTATTCACTCAGTTAACCTGTTCTCTGTTCAGAATATCTATGTGGACTTCTCCATAGCTCTCACCTGTTTTAGCTACCAGCTGACATAAAACCAGGCTGGGTAAGACATACCCAAAGCCGTGATTGGGGTAGAACACCCCCAGAACCATGGAGATCACAAAGCCATTTCAAGCTGCTGCCATACTTGTGCTTTCCCTACAAAAGTAACAGTAGCATTTATTGTATTCCACCAAAGCTGATGTACTAAAGCGTATCTGGCAGCTCTGTATTAACACATCCAACTGCTTCAAAATACCCATTCACAGGGACAGAAGTTCTCATTTTTCCATTCACTAGACCTCCTGCCAGGCTTATAGCCAACAGACAAGGATAATCATGGGATTACTACCACAACAGTACAACTACTACAACTACAACAGAAATCATTAGCTTTCAATTTCGAAACAAGAAAGGCAACACAGCAGGGAGCTCGATGATGGAGGTGCCAAAGGAAAAACAGAACAAGAGTAACAACAGCAGTTAATACTTGCCTTAATTAACAACTTTACAATTTATTATAGCTCACATACATACAATCTATAGTGAAAAATGCCATTTTTCTTTCAAACTCTCTCAGTTGTTTTACAATTAGGGAGTCTTAACATTACACTACAGCTTGAGGTTGAGCACTTCCCCTAAGAAGAAAACTAATGAAGATTCAGAGCGGTTTTGCACCCGACTGACATCTTATCCACACCGAAACTGGAGACGAATCTGAAGGGCAAACTGCAAACGTTCCTGCTGGCAGCTCGGAGGCCTGGGCTCTGCTACTGCTACCTGCACATGCCAGAACCATGGTCTGCAAACGGCTGAGTGCACAGAGGACAGGACTCGTTCTCCAGAAACAAGATAGACTCTGAGGAGAGCAGAAATATCTGGAGAGAGGCATGAGTGCACACAAGTTTGTGCTTCCAGGTTTGAATGCAGAATTCAAAATTGAGCAGGAAAAGCTAGTAACTAAGTGTGACTCGTGAAAAAAAGGAATCACTAGGGATATGGACTTTACTGAAATAAACAAGGGGAGGGAACGCTATATATTCTGGTTCTAAACAAAGCAGCAGCAAAACCAAACCTTTTCCAAAACAGAATCAGTATCACTGTATGCAAGTCTTGTTTCCATTCCGATAAAAAATAATATGTCTTTTTGTTTTATGACAGTTTTTAAATAAACACTTACTAGAGGAGATAAGTAAGAAACGTCAGAATTTATTTTAGTGTCCTCATTGCAAAATAAATTTAAACCAATAGATAATGAAAAATGAGACTGTGAGGCAGTTTCAAATAGTTCCTAATTTCTAGTGGGAATTCTCATTTGCACTAAATGTCTAAACTCTAAACTAACATCTAAACTTGAAGAGAGGTGCAATACCTCTGAAATGAACAAACTTGGAAACATGGATGTGTCTATAACACCACTCAAACTGCTAACAGCTTCCAAGGGATTACAGCCACCAAAGTGAAACCCTACAGCACCATATCCTGTCTCTCTGGCTGAATGACACTGCAATTGCCAGAGCTGCAAATGCGTTAATATATACTTCTCCCTCTCAAACACACATGACTTGGGGAAAAAAAATAAGAGGAGGAAAGGAGGATGTATATTGAGATTGTGCATTACAAAATGCTACAGGAATTTATTGACGTGCATTGATCTATGAAAGTTTCAGTGCTGTTTGGTATTACACACACCTTGAGTTGCTATAGAGTATCTATTTCTACTGCATGTCTGAAACACAAAACAGAGCAAACTCTATCAAAACAACATTATAGTGTGTAATCCTTAAGCAGTGAAGTTTGGCTTCTGATTAAAAATCATACAATAGCAAGCAGCTCTTTGCACAACTGCAATTGTAAGAGATCAAATTACTATCATGAGAGCACTAAAAAAAAGAATTCCAAATACATTATGTAGAAGTTATAAATTATGTATTTCTGTAGTGTAATTATACAGAACACCATTGCAATATACACACCTAGCTGCATTTATATCTGTGTACACACGTGTTTGCATATATAAAAATATATATGCATACACACAAACAGAGCATTTTGTACCTATCTCCCTCTGAGTAACACCATAATTAGAAAATAAAGCATTGTAAATGAAGTGAGGTTTGGAAGGTTATTTGTTTTCCGTGTATTTGAAATCCATTATGACGTGATAATAGTACATTCCGAACCTGGCAACCTCTCTGGACAAAATGACCTTTGTTTTATCAAGATATTTTAGGAGACAAAGATCTTTTTCATTATTTCAGTTAAGAATTGGATTCAGTCACTGCAAAGGCATTTCAAATGACATGCAGAAGCCTTTAAAATGTTATTTTCAGTATATAACCCTAACTCAATGCAATTTAACCTCTGGGAAACTAGTTTTATTTTCTAATCAGTGGAACCAAACGCTTGTTTTTTTCTTAACTTGCAATAGTTTTTGAACTCTAAGGTCTAACAATAGTTAAAAGTGGAAGCCCATTTACTCCTCAAATATAAGATGTGCAAAAGGTTACATAATACAGTCTGGTGATTCAGATACTAAAATTCAAAATTCAGGGACAATTTCTGCAATACCTTACAATTCATTCCAGGCACACACACACACACATAAAAATCTGTACTACTTTACAATATAAATAGTATCTCCATAGCGTGGCAATAAACACACACTATAGGAATCAAACTTCTAAGCTACTTGGTTTGGGGGCATTTAACATTCTATCCACAGTGATGCTCAAAATATTCTTTCTTATCTTTGAAAAAAGCTACCCAGACTTAGCTATCTTCAGACAAATTATTAGAAGCAATGCAATTACTGGTTCCAGGAGCTCTTCTAAGTATCCTACTACGCTTACTGCTAAACAAAGTAGAGAAATATGTTAAGGTGTGTGTTATCTCTATTCAATTTCTTAGGCAAAGACCTGGCAGAAATGCCAGGGCAGACAATAAGCAAAGGCTGCTGAACACAAAATTGTCACAGGGAGAGTCTTCCTTTTGAAATCACTTTTAATAGATAGCTTTCCTACCTGCTAAGGCATCCCGATAAAGTTGCACAAAATGGTTAAAGATATCCTTGGGCAAACATTTCTCATCAGGCAAACACTGCAAGAGAATGACTATCTCTGACTGCCCCACCGCGTGCATTCCTTTTGTAGTGAAACACCAGCACTTCCTGTTCACATCTGCAGAAAGGAAAATTGTATCAGAACAGAAAATCAGAATTTCACAAAATATGCCTAAATTTCACTACAGAAAGACAGTTCAATAATCAGTTTTACAGCATATTTGGTTCTTATATCTGACACATTAGGCTCTAAATCTGGCAAACAAGCACAACCAAGCCAAAAGCAGCTCAACAGTTCCTAGTTTGTGGCTAGGGAACAGCCAGAACATTATAGCTCCCAGTCAAATTTTGGGATTAACTCCACAGAGCAGACTTTTAACAGTTTCTGTATGCAAATTAAAGGGCAGGACTTAAATGGGAATTAAGGAACCTAAGAAAAGGCCAGGCTGTTGGCTGTGCATATCACAACCCTGATAGCCAAGCAAGTTTCAGAGTGACATCTCTTTCTAATGAGGCAGATCGCCCAATCACTGTGTTCTTCTTCACATGGATGTTAATGATGACGCACACTCTAGGCTTCAAAATTCATTCATTGAGGATGCTATGCTATTAGAATAAAGTCTTTCATCCAAATACATACATATAAATGTACTGCTATTTAACTAGATGCTGAAAGGTTTATAAACAACATCTTAGTTTATTGGATGAACTCTTCACAGAACCAAATCATTTTCCTACAAAACTGCCCTTTTGAATTTTTCAAATTTTTTTTTTTTTTTTTTTTTTACACAGCAGATATAACTGAGGCCATCTATATGCCTCCTCATTGTTCCTCCCTCCTTCAGCACATGGATACACACATGCACACCTGCACAGTACAGAAAAGGATATGAGAGATGTGCAGTGGCACAGAACTTGCATATTACTATGGGATCTTATGTACTTTTCCCAGGATGGGATGACAGGGAAATGAGTTAAGCAACCAAAGGAAGAACAAGTGATGTAATTTTCTGCCCTACCAAGTTGGACATGAGATACCTGTCTCCAAAACTGATTGGTGGCTTTATCAGTCTAGTTTATATTTTCTAAAGAAAACTATCTGTATCAATGTCAAAGCACTGGAAATAAAAATATAATTTAACTTAATACGGCTAAGTGCAAAGTTTTCAGTCCATGCACACTTTCTTAGACTGCACTACCAAATAAAAATGCTGCTGTTCCTAGTAGTAATATACACAAAATTTCCCCTCATATCCCAAGCCTTATTTAAATAAAAAACAAACAAACAAAAACTTACAATTTACGATTTTTACCATAGACAGCAAATTAGCGTTTAAAACAAATACAAGAGGGTCAGGGCCACCATCCTCCAGTTGCTGCATGACAGAGATCTGAGAAGGCCTCTCTTCTACTGCATAGTCTATAAAAGAACAATTAAACACATAGTAAAGTCCTCAACTTAGTTATAGTACTCGATATTATAATAAGTTAACCCAGATACTGATGCTTTTTCCTTTTGGCATTTAAAAAAAGCCTTTAAGTATTGCTGATCTGATTGTTTCCTAAGCTGGTATTTCCAAACTTCAATAGCATTTATATGCATAACACCTGTACATCCTTTACAAAAGTACAGCTTGTTTTATAAATCAGATTTTTTTTTAGTATTAGCTGGAAGAGAAAATGGAAATCAAATTAAGAAATGTGTCATGGTGTCAACTGAAATCCCAAATGCCAAATAAGTTGGCAGTTGCTATTTATGTCACAGTAAAGCACAGGTCCACCAGTCCTGCACTACAAATACAACATATGGGCTACCCCAATGTCACAGAACTTAACATTTTCAGTGCATTAGCTAATGGGAAGATAACAAAGGGAGGATAACAAAATCCATATAAAAGTGTTTTTCACAGATCATAGAAGGTCTAAATGCGGTGTAAAATGGATTCCAGCATGAACATTTGAAGATGTCTGTAGTTCCCCTCTATGATTAGATCCATAAGACTACTAAATTAAAATTTGTCATCCATGTGATTATAATCTATTCTGCATTTAAGATTTAACAAAAAACAGTTACATAGATAAAAACAGGTTTTGATAAAATTATATTACCTTTCCAGTTAGAATTATCTAGAAAGAAAGCTAATTTTGCTTTCTAATGTTAAAAACTGTTTTTGGAATGTTTTTAAATAGAATATTGGAAGTAAAACACTGCAAAGAATAGAATCATAGAAAAATCAAGAAAATCCAGTATGTGACAGCACATGAAACAAAATCCACTTAAAATATGATTTACATGAGGTTACCTATATAAAAGCTGAAAAGTATAGTGTAGTTTCACTCCTCCTTTTTGTGGAGGAGAATGAATAATCAGGCACCCACATGAACAGCTAACACAGGATGGAACAGATTTGTTTTGAAATGAAATGCTGCTTGCATTTTGGTTTTGACAATATCCTACAGTAAAAGGTTACTTCCGGCTTAACATTAGAAATGCACTGTACCAGCAAAATATTTAAAAGGAATATATATATATATATATATAAAAAGATGAAAAAATAAATTAACCCCAGGAACATATTAAAGAACATCACAAATTAGACTGTGGAGAGCGATTGCCTGATGAACAAATATATACTTTTTTTTTAACCTTTTGATAATTAGTTTTTCTTTTTCAGAATCCTCCACCACTTGGATACTCTGGAAGGGTGTATCACAATTACTACGAGCTTCACTGCAGACCAAGATGTGCAATAGCGCTGTTGCATTCAGTGCTCTGGGATGCCTCAGACAGAACAGATATTCCAAGAGAATTTCAGAGAAGGGAAGCATGAATATTCAGAAGGCTAATTAAAATGTATCTCTGTATGAAACATTCCCCACAGTCCGATTAGTGAAGAAATTAGCCCATATTTCTGGACTGAAGTTAATTTTCCTTTTGCTTTGTGTTTTACTTCTTACAGTAATTCCACTGCAACATCAGATTCTTCCTCGTTGCTAATAAGGATCAAGAGTGCAAATGAGTGTCATGACATTTAGCCACAAGTATTTGCTGTGAATTTCTTCAAATATTCAGCATATTGTCATTGTCTTATTTTTAAAATAAATATAGTAACTATTGGGTTAATTGCAACTGGTTAGCATAAAAGCTAGCTATCAACTTATCTCCCTTACCTCCTTTTACTCCAGTGGAGATGAGAATTGGAGGAAGACCATCTTCAGGAATTAGATTCATTGCACTGCCAACAGGACTGCCAACCTGAGTTATACTTCCCGAGAATACAGAAGCATTATCAGTCTACAAGAAGCAAACAATAACAAAAGACAACATTACAAATGCAATAATGATAAACATTTAAGAGCTGGCTGACTAGATTATTAAATGTAGGTGAAGGACTTCTGTGTCTGCCAGAGAACCAGAAGCATCAAGTAATATGGCTCTTTAAAAATAGATGATAATGATGATGACTCCTGTGTGCAAACTATTACCAAAATGCTTGCTTAGACAGAGACTGTATGTCCTTTCTCTAGCACCACACATTCTCCTTTCCTTACTGAATGTAAATGTACATCTTAACTTGGTGAAGCCTCAATGTCACTCACACAGGGTATGATGTATTTCATACCGTTAGATTGTACCTGCGTTTTCGTGCATAAATCATTTTATGAGAAGTCTCAGGCAAAGTATGTTTCTGTTTCATACTATGACAATCTTCAGTTTGAAACTCCCTACTGACCATGACTCTGCTTTTTTAAAAACCTGAGTTACACAAATGTGCTTTATACACAAGGCTGTACAGCCAAAAACTTGGAATCCACCTAGCACACAGACTTCAAACATTGCTTAGCACTCTGTCTCATAATAGTTCATTTCAGTCCAAAATTATTTGGCTGTTTCAGCACTATGCAAATGTCAAAATAGGTGAGGACGCTTGCTGTACAACACACTAAGACAAGCCTCAACAGATTTCCCACATCAGTCCTCCTGAAATCACAGAAGCTAATATAATATTCATGACCAAAACAGGTATGGTATTTTGAGCAGTGAATAGCATAATGTCTCCTTACTTCTGCTGATAAAGTGTTGTTGGTCACGGGCTTTGTTGGATCATGTGATACTGCTAAAGTTCCTGTAGAAGTTGTCCCAGCTACTGTCAATTTTGCTGCATCAGCAACCTCTCCATTGGGTAATATCCCATCAGCAAACCAAACACGCCTTTGTTCTCTAGGTTGAGCCACTAGAGAGAAAAAAAATAGTATTTAACATCTCACAGCAACATTGACTGGAAAATCTGAAAACAGAATAGAAAAACTGTAAATTAAAAATAATGAAATGTGGACTGGAAGGGACTTAGGACATCACCTAGTCCATTGCCTATGGCAGCAACATGTATAAACCGAGCACTCCTCTGCTGAGAATGGTTTACCTGTCCTTAAAAACCTGATGTCTCTGCTGAGGGCAGGAATGTCACAACTGGCATTAGTTAGAGTACTTGGAATGGATGAAGTGCAGATATTCTTATCAACTTCTTACTACAGCTAAATTGAAAGGAAAAAAAAATTGAAGTACTCTTACCTTCTGCTCCAGGGTGCTTTAAAACTCCCACAGGTACCATGACGGTGGGAGGTGGAGAGCTCAGGGCGCCTGAGGCCTGAGCCTGCTGCAAAGGAGGGATAGTAGAACAGTATTCAGCGGGATTGTTAGGGTTAGGACTCTGGCTTGAGGCACTCATCATGTTCTCCCAGGCTTGAGCTAAAGCAAACAAAGAACAAGGAACATGAACAGACAAAAGTACCTAAGAGTCCAAAACACCACATTAAGTTCTCAGCTACAGCAACTCTAAATTCTGACACCTTTCAAAGACCATCTCTCTTAATTTAAAAGCTGAGAGCATAATTAAACAACAAAACGCAAAGCAGGAAGAGCACTAAGCCTACGCAGTGAAACTATCAGTTCATACACAAATATTTTCTGAAAATGATAACAGTACACTTGACCTGAATGATGCTTAGTTCCTTGTGCCTCACTTTGCTTCCTCTTCATCAATGATTCAATTTAGAACTCAACTCAGATATATCTTTATCACATTGTATTCCATCATACATTACAGATGGACGATGGACAGACAGGCATTCCTTCTACAAATATTTTATAACCTACAGGACACTTGAACAGATTTATCTTTTGTATATAAGAAAAAGCACCTTGCATTTCTTTATATCCAAGGCAGATCACTACAGACCAACAACTTATGTTCCTAACTATATATAAAAAATGAAAGCTTATCCTATTAATTCTGAAGGAAGGACTTGAGCCTTAATTTAATTGCCCAAACTAGAACACACAAAATTCCTCTGTCAACAACATCCATCACAGGGAAACCTCTCCTGGAGCTAGTGAAACAGACTGCACATTACTACTCCTTTTTCGTCTGTAAGGAAGGCTTGTAGCTATGCAAGGTACCAGCAAATTCAAATGTGTGCTTGTACCTTCAACCACATTAGTTAGTTACAAATAAATGCATTCTTCCAATCAGGCATAAACATCATGTCATCTGAATTCTCAGAGCAGCTAAAAAGCCTGAATAAAATCACATGCATCTTTGGGTTCCTTTGGCTATGAAATGTCAGAAAGCCAACATGAAGATAACAAGACTGAAAAAAAAAAAAAAAAGAAACAACCAGAACACAACAGAACATAAAACTTCCTGCTTCTTTCCATCAATATGCAAAATCAATAGAGTGAAATACCTATCAATGGAAAAGATATTGACATTTGAGAAGAAAGATTAATTACATTGAAGTATTTTTAACAGCAATTCCGTATTCATTTAGAGCGTAAGTCCCCCAAAAAAGGAAGTGTTAAATATGCAGAAAAAAAGTTACATTCCTAGGATCCCATTATTAGAAAATTGATAGCAGGGTAAAGGAACATTTTTAAAACCTTCTCTTGATCAAGCAAAGTGTCAACACAGCTTATCTACCAATTTAAAATACAGCAAAAGTGGCACTAGAAGCTTCTTAAATACGTAGCCTGTCCATGGAAAAGTGTCAGACAACACACAACCCTTCCTCAACATCCCACTAAAATACAAAGTGGGTACTGAGCAACCAAATGAAATAACTTTTAAAGTGCCATTCCTACCCCAACTCCCAACCCATGCAGAGATGCTTAACCTGCTGCACTGAGTGAAAAAAAATAAATATCTGTACTGAGAAAGAAACTGCAAGAATCTGGAGAGATCAGACAGAAGCAATCAGGCTACAGGGTACATAACCAGTAACCACAAAGCACTGCAGTAGGGATAGAAACACAGAGGTAGCCCAGAGGCAAGTACACCTCAGTATGCAGACAGCACTCTCCCTACAATAAACCAAGCAGTGGTGTCACTCTTTGCTACCATTAATGTGTATCCATCTTGGCAAAAGGACAGAAAGGCTTTTAAAAGGAAATCATTATAACATGATCAATTTTATTATGCCTTTTTACAAGAACACTTCTGGTTTCAACTGAAATATTTTCAGATTCCTCCCTTCCCCCAGTTGAAAACAAATCCTACTCATCACCAAAAGGAGCCAGTTTTCTTTTGCCAGGTGTGTACTTCCTTGTTCTTGTACACCTTGAAATATGCTATTTTCTCCAATTCAAAAATGTAGTATTTTAGCACCCTTTCAACACTGCCATTGTTGGGACTTGCTCTTAATTTCTAGATATTACAACCTGCAATTGCCTGTCACCCTACATAGTTGGCTTACAGTGAAGAATTGTTACTAGTTAAAAGTACCACTACACAAAGACTGATTAATCTGTTTGAAAAAGAAAAAAAATATTACTGTTGAATTAAATTAATGCAGCCTCACCTCAAGTACTGTGTACTGTTTTGGGTGCCATTAGATAAGAAGGACAGAAAACTATTAGAGAGTGTCCAAAGGAGGGCTACAAAGATGGTAAAGGGTCTGGAGGGAAAGATGTGTGAGGAGTGGCTGAGGTGCCTTGGTTTGTTCAGCCCAGAGCAGAGCAGGCCGAGGGGAGGCCTCATGGCGGCCTGCAGCTCCCTCACGAGGGGAGCGGAGGGGCAGGCGCTGAGCTCTGCTCTCTGGGGACAGTGACAGGACCCAAGGGAACGGCATGGAGCTGGGACAGGGGAGGGTCAGGCTGGGTGCTAGGGAAAGGTTCTGCACCCAGAGAGTGGTGCTTGTCTGGGACAAGCTCCCAGAGAAGCAGTCATGACACCGAGCCTGCCAGAGTTCAAGAACTGTTTGGACAATGCTCTCAACAGATGATTTGGTTTTGGGGTGGTCCTTTGTGGAGCCAGGAGTTGGACTCCTTGACCCTTGTGGGTCCCTTCCAACTCAGGATATTCTGTGATTCTATGAATTGTGGGTAAATAGTACTTTCCCAATTTCTCTATTGTGCATAACCTGGAAGAAGGACAACTACAATACTCTTCTCTTCAGTACCCCATACAAGAGTCTCAACAGGTTATCTACTTAGACATCAAAGACAGAGAGTAGGCTCCTGAATTAATACAAATACCCAAAATCACAGTTTCAGGAAACCTGGTATAGCACTCACAACCATAGGTTTCCAAACTCATGGCAATCTTTTTGCCTTTTTTTAATCATATTTAGTAGAGGAATCTCAATGGGGATTCCAAGCTATCTCTCAAGGGCTGTTTTAGTGTACTTATCCATATAAGTAAAATATTGTGATTATAAAATAAAAATAAAAATCATCACTGCAACCCAACACAAAGCCAGTGAAGCTCTGCATTTCAGATTCTCTTTCCACTTACCATTCATTAGTACTGAATGGCAGATTACACACACTCTAGCTTCCTTTCGATCCATGTAAAGCAACTTGCACTTCAGGCTACAGCATGCTGCACAAAAAACCTGAAACCAAAGGGGAAAAAAGTTAAGCATCATTCAAAAATATGCAATGACCTGATGAATTCAGATAAGAGAATATCTATACAATTCTAGACAGGCAAAATAAGGAGACAAATTATCAATATTCTCCCATTAAACCCTCCAGGACTAATATCTACCCAAGGCTCCCTTCCTACTAATTCTGATGTAGTAGTAGTATATGCACCACATAATGCATGTTGTCTTGATACTCTAAGGTGGTGTTTTTTAAAATATGTTTGACATAGATGACAATGGGTTAATGAAGTCCTACCACATTAAAATCCCTCACATAATTAACAATTTGGAAATTAATTCCAGTCTTAGAGCATACTTTCTGGAATCAAGTATGTTTAAATACACAAGTTTTCTCTATGTAATAGATTACTGTGGCACAGATGAATTCAAATAAATCATTTTTATTTGCAGCAGGGCAATTCATCTATATTAGCAACTCTAGTTATTTAATCTCTTCACACATATTCCTCAGTCAAGTGAGCATTAATATATCAAAATGCTTTAAGTGTTCAATAAAACAAGACAAGAATGGCATCAGTACTGCTGGAAACCTTGCTTCATTTATTTAAAAGAAATCCTCCTGTTTACTTGATTACAAACACTAAAGCATCACAACACTAGGGAGAAATCAGAAACTGCGTTTTATGCACACTGGCTGCTAAAGGGGGACCTAGTTCAAAATCCTGGAGGGACAACTAGATGCAGAGGTGCAGTTGCATTACTAGTGCTTCTCACCTGATCTGCCTCTAGCTGGGCAGGAAACAGCATTGAGGCTTCATTCAAACAAGCAAAATCATAGAACATAAGCACAACCTGTGTGCCAAAACAAATGCTTGAATACAAACATGTTCCTACAACACCACTTGCAATCTCAAAAATCACATAGAACAGATAACACAGGGTGTCTTAATGAATTTTTGTTGTTGTTTTAAATAGTTTGTTGTTTTTTTTTCAAAACAAACCAACGACAAGATTTTCTCAGGGTTGTTAGTCAGGTGACGTGAAGATACTGTTGAATACTCATTTCATGCACAATGATAATATCACATTTGGGAAATCTAGAAACAGCAAGAGCTGCACAACCAATGAGTCCAGATATCAAGACAGATTTTCAGATTTTACATTTAGTTGGATTTTATATGTATAGTTAACTATGTGTTATTACAATTTGGAATACTTCCTTAATTATTCCATCATCATTTCAACAGCAGTGCTTCTGTAATACAGATAACAAACTACAGAAGATTCTCATTTAAAAATACATATAAACCTAACTAAATTTTAATCAAGTTAAAGATCACACCACATTATGACCACCTTCCAGGCAACTTCACAATCTTTCAGTGGCAAACATTTTAAATAAACACATACAAAATAAGCTCTAACTTGCACTGTCAGAGCTGGAAATCGAATGTGTATAAAGAGCTCACCCTATCTCATTTTACTTAATTTTACTATTTCCAAATTATGTCAATGTAAACATTTCAGAAACAAAATAAAAGTGTGCATATACTAACATTTTTATGCCAAAAAAAGCAAGCCTTCCACATACATGAATTAAAAAAAAAGAAAGCAAATGTACTTTAAAAATTTGATTTCTGCATTTACACCTTAACCCACTTCACAAGATTTCTAGACAATATTAACAACAATATCACAGCATAGTTTAGAGGCATTTTTTTCATTCCAGTTCTCTCGGAGAAACTTCCAGTTGAAAGTTCAGTATTGAACATGGAAAAATCAATGTCTTAATAATAAATGACTGACTACACCAATTAATAGCTAATCTAGGATGCTTTATCAAACAATACATTGTGCATTCAGCAAAGCTCCCGAGTGCAACAATCCCCAAGACCTAAATATTGAAAGAGCCACAATGACAGAAAATCAACACCCTGCCCTCCTAGGCCGCACCAGCTTTCTGCCAGCAGTAATCACAGAATGGTTGAGGTTGGAAGGACACTCTGGGTCCATCTGGTCCACCCACAGCAGGGGGCCCAGGCCCACGTCCCCGCAGCTTTTGGAATATCTCCAAGGAGGAGACTCCATGACCTATTTCGGCAGCCTGTGCCAGTGCTCCATCACCTGTACAACACAGAAGAGCTGCCTGATGGTCAGACAGAACCTCTTGGGTTCCAGTTTGTGCCCGTTGCCCCTTGTGCTGGCACTGGGCACCACTGAAGAGAGCCTCGCTCCGTCTTGTTGCACCCTCCCTTCAGGCATTCACAGACATTGCTAAGACCCCCCTGAGCCTTCTCTTCTTCAGGCTGGACAGTCCCAGCTCACAGGACAGGTGGTCCAGGCCCTTCACCATCTTGGTGGCCCTACACCGGACTCTTACCAGCATGTCCATGTCTCTCTTGTACTGGGGGCCCAGAACTGGACACACAGTATGCAAGGTACGGCCTCACCAGCGCCAAGTAAGGGGAAGATGCAGAAGAAGGACATAATCCACTAAAACTGACAACTCAGTCTTGTTATTAACAATCACCAAGTCATTTATCTCGGTATCTCATGCTACAAAAAGAAATGACACAGCAGTGTCAAAGTACGTTTTTACGTTACTAGGGTTTTCAGGTTGATTGGGGGTGTTAAAGCATTAGTTGTTAAGAGTTTAGGTGATTTTTTTTTAATATATATTTAAGTGGAAAATACAGATTCAGTTGTTAGTAAAAAGAAAACATACAAATGTTCTGTTTTTTCTATCAAGGATAATTGTTTCATCTGACAATAGAAAATACATAAATATATAAGGCAAAATTTAGAGATGTGTTCACACATTCTCCAGCCTCTTAATTCCAAATTTAAGTGTATTACTTCCTATCATTCCCCTGAGGTTCATATCTTCCATTAATTTTGCAATTATTATCCTGAAATTAAAAGCAGAGGCAGACTTCCCAAGTGCCACTCAACTATTTTTAAATGCTATTTTCATTCCCAAATGAAACAGATACATTCACCACTACTACATTTTGTCTTTTTCCTAATAAAGCTTAAAAGCTTAGATCTGTTATGCTAAAGCTTGCATTCAAAAATATTCAGTCCTATGACTTCCACCATTCCCCCAGAAACAAGTAATTACAAAACATGAAGATGTAGAACTAGTGCAGGTGTCACTGTGATGCAGCGATGAAATCCTCTTACACAACACAAACCAATATAGTAATTATGTTTTGGTTGTCTTAACTACAGAATTTCTTACCATGTGTCCATCCATCAGATCACAGAGAATTTACTATACATTCCCTCCCCCACCCCCCAGGATCAAAAGATATGTTCTTTACACATCACATCTTCTCATGAGACATACATGAAAAGATCGTAAAGAAGGCTTAAAAAAACAGGGTTGGACAGCCATCTAAATCACCAAGAATGCCGGCAATTCAGTAGCAAACCTCCAATTCCCATCAATATGTTTCTGTATCTTTAGTGGAATTATTGATGCAGTAATTTCTGCAAACTAGTTTCCTGCACTTAGTCATTTTACAGCAGTTGTACATGAATCCAATGCATGTTGATGATTGCAATCAACTAATACACTGCTCATACAGCATAATCATTCTCACAGCTATGAATAACAAATAGTTATTCTATATTAGAACCCTAAATAGATTAAAGCTTAGAAATTTCTTTTTTTCCTTCACGAATTAAACAGCTTTTTCAGGAAGAGATGTCACAGTTAACTACAGTCAGTGGCTTACGAAGTCCTATTTTGATTTCATGCTGCATGATAAACAACGATATGCTTTGAGCTTACTCACAGATTATGAACTCACCTTCCCACAAGCTCTGCAATGATGCCTTCTTTTCGTGAATGTAAATCTGGCCTCGCATTTCATGCAGTTTGGTGCTTGAGAATCTGGAACCCAAACTGGAGCCACCTCACCCAAAGTAGTAAAAGGCTTTCTGGCTGGAGCTCCAAACTGACCAGCTCTGAGATCATTATCTGGACTATCTGGGGCTACTGCAAGGCACGAACTACTAGAGACTCCAGATTCGTATTCTTCTAAATGTTCCCCGTTAGTATCAGTTACAGAGGCATTCAGTGATGTTTCACCAGGAAACACATCTGCTGTCAAGGTATCCCCTAATTGCGTCTTACCAAACACATTTTTGTTTTTACTATTACCTCCACAGTTTGGGGGAACAAGATCATTTTGTAAGTGGTCCGATAATGGCTTTGGAATTTGCAATTTAAGATTTGTAGGTTGTTTGGGTCTTGCACCACCAAAAGGAACACTGATAGACTGCAGATTAGTCACTGGTTTTGGTGAAGTTTGCCCTTGCATGGATGGCACCTGACTACAGAGGTTATGTAAATAATTTTTCTTTACGTGGTCACCAGTGTTGTTTAAAATAAGACCACTCCCTTCTGTGGTCTCATTTCCCCTCTGTTCATAAACGTTAGCATAACATTCTGACTTGCTCTCCTCTATCTCCTTCTCCTCTGTGACTGAGTCTTCCTTGGAGGGTAAAGTCTTTGGAACATGAGCAACAACTGGGTTCTGTATTCCATAGGAATCACAACCATTAGACAGAGAGCTTGCTGCTGATGTACTCATCGTATCAGAGAGACTGGACCCTTCAAGCTCATCTACACCAGTCCCTTTTAAGTCTACGCCTGCCTCCATCTTCCCATCCCCACCGTCTTTACTATTACTACATGCCTCATCAGGCTGTTTTGTCTGCAAAAGTCTTTCATTCTCTCCCAGAGTTTGCTTATTATTCATCTCATTCAATCTAGTCAGTTCCCAATTAGTCATCTCCTGAGATTCAGGGCAACACTCTGCCATGCTGAGCGATTCAGTTGTGCTGAGATTTTTATCACATTCAATGACTTCGTTTTCAATGGCACCAACATCCTCAGAGGCAAAATGTTCTGCTACACGCTCCTTGTAGTTGCCGCTTCCAGCCACATTAGGTTGACAAGTTTCCACAAGCCCTGATAGCCTAGAATGTATTTGTTGGGTTGTTTCTTCTTCTAAGCTTCCATTACTTGAACCAGAAGAGTTTTTAGCTTCTAGATCCGTTCTCTGAGGAATGGCTTTACTAGTAAAACTTTCAACTGATACACAATTTTCTTGCATTTTAACAGTACCATCAACAGGTCTCTGTAAAAGAGTCACTGCATTAATCCCTGCAGCTGTAGCTTCTGAAAGCAGTGAATCTTTACTCATATTAAAATCATCCTTTAATCGAGAGGAGGGGCACGCAACAGTCAGGGTTTCAGAAGAAGCATTAATCAAATGACTTATAGAGTCATCTTCAGCACACAGCCTATTTACTTGCTTTTCTGTATCTGTATCTTTTTCCATGGATCCATTTACAGTAACACTAAACTGATCACTTTGTCGGTTTTCATTATCCAGTGTAAAGCTAATAGTATCCATTAGGGACTGACTGTTGTAATTTTTACAATCCATCAAATCGCCACTTTGTAGTGTTCTTCTGTCACAGTTATGCATGACTGCCACCACTAGCACATTTTTCTCTTCTGGCAAGCAAGCTATAGTTCCACATTTCTTTTCTCCTGTTTCCACAGCGTTACACTGATCATCCCGATTATTATTTCTTTTAATTAAATGATCATCTGCTGCTGCTTGATCATCAATCCACATGACTGGAGTCTCCGGGCTAATGCTAAAATCCTTTCCGTTAGCACAGTGATCCGCTCCTCCTGGTGGTGTAGTCACTGAGTGAGACAAGGAGAAAGACTTTATTCTCTGCTGACATTGATTAGGAGTTGTAGCTTCATTCACATTGGCCACGGACGGGTTATATGACAGACGACGAGAAGGCGGATCTAGAATCTGATTCCACTTTGCACCCAACAGTGTAGGTGAAACAGCAGCATCTGAAAAATTGTTTACATAATGAATAAGAGAGCTTACTGTCCTATTAACTCTACAGGTTCTATCAACTCTGTTGCATTAGAATGCCTCAAATATAAAACACATCTTGCAAAACTAAAACCCTTGATCAACCATTAATAGTCTAGTTGCGTAATGTTTCTGGAACACAAGAACTTTAGAGCTACCCAATTTGCACAATTTTAAAATTATCAATTAATATACCTTAGATAGCTAGAAATGCCTACAGAGGCTCCCATTCCTATTAAATGTTCAACCTCTTTGACAGCACAGAAGTAGCAGCTATACTAAGCAAAATCTTTAATGCTACATATATGATACCTTTCATTATATGATTTATGTGACATAACAAAATATTTCTCTGCTTGAGTCTCCCAAAACTTCAAAAGCTGCAAAATAAACATGTTTTGTTTCATTTGTTTAAAAGTAGTCATTAAAAAATATTGTCACTGAGAGCTCCACAAAGCCTTTCTTTAAAAAGAGAAGTCTTCTCTACGGAAGACTTTTTATGAAAAGAGTGAGAAACAGATTTTTAAACAAGTAAACAAAATGAATGGAAGCAGAAAAGAATACTACTAACAAACACTGAAGACACACTATATGAATTAATATATTATATATTATTATATATATATTATATTAACAGTGTGATTTTTTTCTTGGTTTTGTGGTGTGGGTTTTTTTTGTGTGTTTTTTGTTGTTGTTGTTTGTTTGTTTTACAAATTCTGAGCTGAATTTGCAATTCAAAACCAAAAATTGTATCATAGATCTTTCCCTTTTCAGTGCCATCCCCTATAGAACATCACGAACCTATGATTTTGTTCACAAGGACTCACCTTCGTTTTGCTCAAATTCATCTAAAACCTTATCGAGGTTATATGCCTCTGCTTGGAAGTAGTTCTCCATTTGTCAGGGAAAGACCACCAGATTCTTGTCTGAACCTGTCAAACAGAACAAATCACAATCAGATATCTACACTTCAAGTCAGCAGTGTTCCACTACATATTACTCTGATTTAAGGGGAAAAGAAGTCACCTGTAAATCAAATTTTAAATATATTACATTCATAAAGCATACGTATTTTCAGTTAATAAAAATATTTGTGTGATCAAACTTGCTTAATTCAAACTAACAATCTCCCCAAACTTGCTTTGGATTTTAATATCATCTCCAAGTTTATAAAAGTATTTTTAAAATGTTAACATTTAAGCAAAATCCAGATTTCTTTTTAAGTTTGTAACATTTGCAAACATTTGTAAGAGTATGTTTTTAAAAATCCTGCCACACACAATGTAGATGTGTTGATGTGAATCAGGTGTCTGCAGCAACATTTGAGTAATGCAGGTTCATTCTTCCATGCTGTTAGAAGAATAGAAATTTATAACAGCTCTTATTGCTGTTAGTGGAAAAGAAAATATCCTTATCAGACAAATAAAAAATAACCAAACTGAGCTTGCAACTGTGTCAGTTCAAAGCAGAATGCATTCCACACTGCAGAACTTACAAAACACTGCACACATCTGTCCCTATGCCTCCCTTAGTGCATTTTCCAGTTAGTGACAGGTCTTTTCGAGAGGCCAAGATTAAGGTTGGTTGGATGTTGTTGTTTTTCCCCAAGATTTAGGAGAACAATATAAACAAGTAGCACATCAAATTGAATTCCGTGATTTAGAAATTCCATATTTAGAAACTTCTCTTCAGGGCAATGTAACAAAAATGAAAGCCATGTAGTTCTTTCTTATGCAATGTTAGCTTAGGATCTATAAAATGCAACCTACATAGGAAAAGTGTAATTTTTCTCATATCTCAAGCTTTTATTTTCATTATATATCAACGCAATTTTCAGTATTATTTAGACCACTGAGATTTTCTTTCCACCACAATGAACATGGAGGAAGGGAAGAGGAGGAGTTTTTGTCAGTAGTTACCAAAGCACTGCTACGGTAACCAATGAGCGAAGCTAATATTAAACTATTAATATTAGCAAAGCTAATATTAAACTGTTGCACTGAAAACATCAAAGCCAGTCATATGCATTTGCCCTCATTGCCTCAGCTTCTTACAATCAAGGAAAACACTGACCCCCACCTGAGCATTTAAACGGAAGTCAAAGCCAGCAACAGCCTTTAAGACATTTTAAAAGTCAAAATGATGATGCCAGTGCAACTCTCCTTGCACTATGGTTAATGTCTAACCATAAGGATCACCATAACGGTAAGTGCAAAACTGCTCCAACATCATTCAGAAAATAATGTCATCCAGAAAACTACAAAGTCAGCTATGTAACAATTTGAAGATCCAGCTTTTGATTTCAAGCTACCACTGAGTAGCTCATGTGGCTTTGAACAAGTAGCCTAAACTCTCTGTGCTTCTGTTCTTTTAATGTTTACTAGGCTTGCAGTACTCTGTTTCACTCATTTCCCAGAGATGCTTCAAGATTCATGCTTGTAAAGTTGTTAAAGGAGTACACAGGTGTTACTTGAATTATGCTAGCTCTTAAAATGCCTGCCTTAATAATCCTTGTTTCCATGATAGGCAGGCACCAGAAACGTAGCAAAGAGCACAGAAGTAAGTACTCTCATCAAAAGATAATACTCACAGGCTAGAAAGGAAGACAACAGTGAAAAATGAAAAAGAAAAAATCTAAGCCTTTAAGTAACCTTCTACACTCCACATAATAAATACCATTTTTGTCCTAATAGTAGGAACATGGTCTTCTCGCTACTGGAGGCTTACAGCAACAAGACACCACGATTCATTTCTTGAAAACACTCACTACCAGCGAAGACATTTTCACTGCAAAATGTGTGCCATAACCTATATACCATAAAGAGCGACCTCGATTTGATCTGTTCTCTGAACATCATCCAAAACAGCCTTATTCTCTTCAGAGCTGGCTTTCAATGTTGTGAAATACAGAAATGGAGGAGGAGAGGGTGAGAACCTTGTTTTACAGCAAGAAACAGTGTTAGACCTGACAGCTAGACTCCAGCTCAACTAAAAACCTGCTCCTTTACACTGGAGATACGGCACAAGAAACAAGTCAGGGGAACTCTCCAATTTAAAAGTAGAGATTACTTTAATGTTATCCTTATAGTATCTGGATTTGAGGGAAATATCAACCAAGATCTTCAATTACAACACTAAATACAGGTTTGTGTTATTGTGGGCAACAGCTAGGATTAGGTTGTTAGTTCAAAAAACTCGTGCAATAAAATATCACTAAACGCTTAGTTCAAATTTTTTAGGTTGACCTCAAATTTGCCATGTGGTGTTTTTAATAGGACATCATGTTACAATGTAAATACATCACTATGTGATGTAACCAGATTAAATTACACTTTAAAGATATATGCAGACAGCCAGCTTTTTTAAAAAATAGTGTAATGGCAACCTAGAAATCGCAAGAAGTATCATCTAAAAAAAAAAAAGACTATCTGCAAAGTAGTTCATAGATAAAAGAGTTATTACCTTACAAACTCCCAGATTTGCCCTCTTTTCTATAATTTAAGATTAACTCCTTTTGCAAGACAAGTATCTAGATGATTAGCCATATCACCTGTTGTACACAGGTGCATGTATTATAACATAAGCATTGGAGAAGATAGGCACAACGATCAAAGGCCGTATTTCAAAAAAAGCTCAACCTTTTACATTCTCCAATATACTTGCTTTCCTGAAGAATGCAAAGCCAGGATCTGACCTCTAACTCTGACAGGGTGTACTCTTTGATCGCTTAGACACCTATTGTAAGGTCTTCCTGAGCTATCCAACCTGCCCACCAAGTCACAGTATTAAAAATCTGTCATAGCACTAAAACAATTACATTTACTACATAATTAAACCAAAGTAACATTAAAAAGCAGATATTTCTCCTTAGACATACAAATACTAAACTCATTTAAACTACAACCAAATTGCAAGAGTTTGGAGGTTCTCTTACACCTTTCCCTCTGACTCATTTCAATACCTTGATGGAAGCATCATTACTAGCTCTGTGAATACCAAGTACTGAAAAGTTAATTAGAATCTGCCCCAAAGAATATTTCACTTGATTTTTTTCTTCCATTCAGATTTCTAATCATCAACCTAATTTAATGCACCATAGTAAGACCCTTTTGTACTAAACACAGTATCATTTCACATCCACTTATAATGGACTTAATTTACATTATAATGATAATACTCCAGTCTAGCAAAGGCCCACTACTAAGGTTAATGATGCAAAGAATATTTGTCAGTGGAAGCAAAACTGAAAAGTATCACACAAAATTCTTTGTGTTCCACAGAGTTAAACTGTGCCACTGTCTGAAACCACTGCCCTCTGATTTCCATGCACTTGCATTGTCAAAAAGGGCATCCACTCATTTACTTGGCCATAAACACAAACTGTAGTAGTGGTGAAACAGGCAAAGAAACAGGCTACAAGCAGTGATATTTTTGTTTTGTTTATTTTAGGGAAGATAATGATTAGTGACAAGCAAGCTGATGGGGAGGGAATGCTATGCTGACTATACAGTTGGTCAAAACATGCTTTTAAGTAGCTTTGAACCACTACATTTTGACTTTGTGTAGCTTTTAGACACTTAGAAAAATTCATCCAAATTCATCCAAAATTCAGCCAAATTTGAAACCTGACTGAAAGCCTGATGAAATTTAGAACCAACTCAAATCCATGTACACTGGAGCAAGTAGAATCTAAGTCATATTTGCCCTAGCATTTCCTAAATCTAGTCCTATATTAGCTGGTTGTTGCTTGTCATACAAATCAACAAGATTATACCATTTATTGCGAGCTTCTGACTGTGCTCTTTGGTTACAAAGAGCAACGTCAGAAGCTTGCAATAAATGTTACTATTTTGATTTATTTTAGTCAAGGTTTGGCTTTTAAATTTTATATTGTGATTTTGTACCATTAAAAATACAAGTATTCAGACTTAGGAAACCATGTCTAACAACAAGGCATACTATAAACAAGACTTAGAATTTTATCCCCACTCCCTTACAATCCCAACGTAGTTAATACTTCGTAACAACTCTGTGAAATTATTATCTTATTAAAATATGTACTATCTAAGAATGAATCATCTAATATTTGTGAGTTTAACTTTGGTCCAGTAGGATAGAGGGATTTTTTCTATACTTTACTTTTAAGAATTCTAAATAAAGAGAACCACATGTAAACAAATACAGGTTGGATGAGGCCCTGGGCAACCTGACCTAGTGGGTGGCATCCCTGCCCGTGGCAGGGGGTTGGAACTGGGTGATTTTTAAGGCGCCTTCCAGCCCGAGCTGTTCTATGATTCTATGATATGTAACCATAGGAATTCTGAAGTTCAAATGCTAGTGCATAAGTATGCAATGAGCCAAAATCCAGACTGATGGATGCTCATAATCCAAACCGGAGAGAAGAGACTTTTTATATCATTATTGTTATTTCACTTACTGATGTGCCAGGATATATAGAGAATCTTTTATTTTTAAGCTCACAGTCACTAAGCTGACAGCCACTCTAAATGAGATCTCCTTGTCTATGCAAGTAGGTATTTCTCAGAAAAGGCCAGCTGCAAATCCTCACGTCTAACATTTAAAATTATTATTTTTATATAAAAGAACATTCCCCCCCCCACACACACTTTTCCTGAGTTTCTGTCCAAGAGTAAAAAAAAAAACAAAAACATTGCCAAACCCACAGAAGTCCTTACTGCCCTCTTACTGACAGAAAAGGAGGACAAGGACTTATGTTCCTAAGATACCTGCAATGCTTCTTGACCAATGCATTTTCAGCAACTCAAATATTTGCCAGTTTAAGAGGTAATACTTCAAGTCTGCACAGCCAAGCAACTCAAGATCAAAAGAGATAACACAAAATGCTCTAACACAGCACACTACAATAATCTGGTAGCTATTGTCTCCATGGTTTAGAATTTATTTTAAATATTTTTACTATCTAACATAAATAAAACCAAACTTATTCCTTTACAGATCTTTGGAAACTTTAATTGTAACTAACTGGTACTACTATGAAAGTTTGGACCAGGTTTGGCATTATTCTAGTCCCAAACTTTCTCCTAGTATAAAGGCTGAAATTACATTTTTAAAGGATCGTTTATAGTATATGAAATATTATTGCTCAACTATCCCAGGCCATGGCATGGAGAGGAGCTGAGGAGCAAACACACAACTCAAACTCTGGAAAGGTGAATATGAAGACATGAGCAAATTGGGAAGAAAGTTCAATGGTGATTTTAGCCACATGCTGCCAAAAACGAGACACTTCCTAAATTGGTATATATGAACAATATGAAGAAGAGGATATTGTGCCAGTGCAAGCAAAAGAAGACATAAATCACCAATCCTGTGAAAACCACAAGATGAGGTTTCAAAAACACAGTTCAAAGTCCTCCATGGATCTGGCAGAAAAGACAAATTATAGGCAAAAAATGCTAAGTAGCAGAATATTTTAATTTTGTATCCCAAAAAAGAAAATATAATGGCTACCACCCATTGCACAGTAAGGCCAGAACCCTAGATCAATTTTCACCCATTGCAGAGTCATCTCCTGTCTTTCACAGCAAAAAGTCAATGGGAATATGCCATCTGTCAGTCAGATTATCTTCAAGCTCCTGTTGGATCACAGATAATGCATAATCCAGAAAGTCTGTTTTACTTATCAATTTCTTCATACAACAGCATAAGGCTTATCTTCTTAATCTGTAAAACTTAAGCACTTACATTTTATCAAGCTTATATGCTCTACCCTCCCTTAACGTCTAAATATAAAGGTGCACATACCAGAATGTTTGTCAGAAATACATCCAGAACTACTGTCCTTGCCATCTGAGCATCTAGACATAAAACAAACTTTAACTGATTACTGGGGAGGGAGGGAGACAGAAGGAAGGGACACAAAAATCTTCCTTAATATTACTTGGTATTCTGAACAGGTTTAACCTTGGAGGCTGCCTCTCAAGACAGCTCAGATGTCCTGCATGCCTGCTTCTTCTTGGGAAAGGATGCGTACAAATAAATAGGCCTTGTGTTATATCTGCAAAGTGGCAAGACTCATATTTGCTTTGGTCTCTACAATGAGGAATTAGATTACTCATGATCTGCTCTGGACCTCCCACATTACCCCCAAGAATTTTTCACCACTGGAACTGACAGACTTTCAATTTTCTTAAATCTAAGAACACACAACCAGCACATGATCACACTAACACTCTATAATAAAAAATGTGCCACAAAGTAATAATGTAACTATCAGCCTCATAGAAAAGGCCTACAAATCAGGGAGTATATAAAGAAGCAGGATAAGAATTCAGGACTTCCTATCATGCTGCCTTGTCTGCATACTATTCTGCTTCAATATAAAACTCTAAATATACATGTTTCAGTAAACTCTTACTAAACAAACTACTGAAATAGTTTATAATAGCACTCAACAAAAATATATAAGACTCCTAATATGAAAGTCACAAGGGGCATGACCAGACTGAAAACAAACATTGCTCATTCATCCTGAGTTTCTGAGTCCAGAAAATGTCATCTTCTCATAGTGTAGCAACACAGAACTGCGTATCAACTGGGCAAACTAATTTGTTAGATCTAATGCTCCTGAGGACTTTCTTCAACCCCAGGAAACAATGTCCACATATTTTTGCAGCTCCCTTTAATGACGTTTATATTATTTGCCCCTGGGAGTAGAAAGTCAAGGACCTCTATTGTAATGAACAGCTTGCTGAGAGAGTTCAGCAATAGCTGTATTTTTAACTGATGAGATCTGCCTACAGCACAGACTGAGGAAGAAAGACTTTGCCCACTTCCCACCCCCAAAGAAAACAAGACACATCTCTGCTCTAAAACAAGGCAATTACTCTCAGTAAAGAACAAGATCCCAAAATGCTAAAAATACTCCATCATCTTGTACACGAGATAATGTACATGTATATGGGTGTGCATAGAACTATACATCCATAGGCATACATAAGAACACATGCATTTCACGTAAACACCGCTGAATCAGTACATTCTAAAGCAGAACTTGCCTCTTACCTTTTTCTCCTATACATATGTTAAGAAACGAATGACCCTGTGCCTACTCATGATGACTGCAGCACAACCAGCCAGTTCTGCTGAATCAGTGTGTTCTACTTGATCCTAAAAAGAAAATATAAACATGCATTTTATAACTGGTAATTCTGCCACAAACCAGGTTTTTTCAATGCATGACTGCTGCTAACACAGGCACATTTGGTAAATGCTGCAAGCCTTTAAATGATCTACATTATATTTGCAGCTTTTAATTCAGGGATCTATGCACTGTGTCACTATTGCACTCCAATATTCTGATGAAAAAGGCTGCTAATAAAAAACACATTGCTACCTATTGACAATTATTCTTCATTTAATTGTAAACCCAGAGTGAGACAACAATTCCAACTGCCCTTGTATCCCCAGTGACCTTGACTGCAGCGCTTAATTTATAAAACTAGTCTCTGAAGTTAATTATACTACACTACAATAGGCCTTCCAAAAATAAAAAGCTAGTAGCTTTGATACTCTAGAAAAATTCATGGCCCTCTGAATTCTGTAAACTGCATTTATCTACTTCCCACTGATTCTGTTATAACTAAACAACTGCTTTTGTCTTCAAATTATTCCTCCTACAATCCTAGACTCCCTTCACTTCCAAAACACTTATTATCTTAAAAAACACCATGGCATCAACCTTTCATAGCAGGGATGACCAAGGCAGACAAGAGTCTTCAGAAGAAAGTACTTTGTTCTCCTAACTAGAGCATTTCTCTAGGTTTGGTGCTCATTTTCCTAATAGTCAATACAGCTCAAGAATCCAACACAACCATGAACAAAGAAAAAAAAAAGCTATTTATGACAAACAACCAAACAAGAACAAGGACTGACTGAGATAAGTTTGTGTTTTAAGCTTTGCTGGTGCTGGTATTCGACCTGTTAGGTAGTTGAAACATTTACTAGTGCTCTGATAAAGCAGCAGCATGTTAGAAAAAATAAATAAATCTTAAAACTCCAACAAAATAAACAGAGCTGAAAAAAATCAGTTTTCCATGCATGAAAGCAGTATTCAGTGTTATACTACAACTTTTCCAGAGTTGTTTATTATTCTTTTCAGAAATAAGCTACAGTAATAATTCCAGGAAACTAATGAACTGAACAGCAGCATTCTTAGTAGTACTGTTTCCCAACTCAGAAAAAAATCACACAGCTTTACAAGCCAACAGAACCGTACCTGCATGCGAAGTAAATTTCTGATGCCATGTATATTTCAACTTCTATAAGCTAAGATGAATTTTTGATATTTGGGAAATAGTATCAATTATTGTATTACAAGGTTCTTCAGATGGATTTAATACGCATGCAAAAATGAAGGTCTGGGAACATGTAATTCCACTGAAAGGCTTCAGAATTATCATTTTTTTTAAAGGGATGTGAAGTACATATGGCAGGGCTACTTATATCATCACCATACCATGTTCCCTCCTGGCCTGTAGATGGAGGAAAATGATTCTGTTTCCATGACCCCTTTAAAAAGATGGATCAATTAATGACAATTCTGTTTGTGATTTATGATGAGGCCTGTCAACTGGGTCAGGAACATCAAACATATTTCCCGCTAAGCAGTCAGTCATACATTAACCACAAACTTCCATCCTTACCAACCAGGAATGGATCAGACCCAGCAACCCGCAGCTGAACCATGCTGTGCTGTTAGCGGTGCCCTAAGCCAACAAGCCGACGAGGCAGGCGGTCCTCAGGGCAACGGTACAGCTTTGCTATTCCTTGCTTTTATTCCGATCCACCTTCCTTGTTCCATTCTTCCCATATAACTTTGTTACCCGTAACACAGATGAACACTTTCTATCAACTGTTACCAGTTTCTGAAGAAAGCTTTGAAGTATTACCTGGAGGTCCTAGAGCTTTGTTTACAGTTCAACATTTACTCTCAGCAGCCGTTTCTCCTCACAAAGCTCAACGCATAAAATCAAAGCATGCTTACAGATATGAATGTTCCATATTTATACACAAAGCATTTTTTTTTAAATAAATTGTAACATTTGGGTTCCATGAAAAAATTAACCGTAAGCTGACAACAAAGTCAAGTTCTCTTTCCAATAAGAAGTTAACATAAGAGATATATATTAAAACGGAACCAAGGACAAAAAGAATAACTACAAAGGAGAGCCAAGGATACTCACAACAGTGCAAAACCTAGTGATTATCAGGCTTTTCATACGCACTGCTAGAAAAGGATTCCATCACACTTTAAAAAAAGAAAATAAAACACAAATTTCCACCTAAAAACTGTGTTCCTATTGAACATAAGATTCTAAAAGAAGGAGGCCCAGTGTCTCTGCTGTTCCAGTTTGCTTACTTTGAGCATTTCTCAGTTTCTTATCTCTCGTACTGATGGTTGGCTGAACTCTGTCTCCTGCCCTACAGTGATATCACTCAGGTGCTGCTTTGGTTATAACCCTACATGTATGATTTCCCTCAGGAGCTCCAGGAGGGTGTCTGCCAATTACTGCAAAAGCAAAACAGAAATTGAAGAGAAATTTGACAAGCAGAGACGTGCCTAGAATAAAAAGAGGATGAAGAATAGAAGAAAAGAGCTCTAAAAATATAAGATTAGAAATATCTTCCACAAAAAAGAATGTAAAAAATGTTTACAATACCAAATGGAAGGAATCTGAACTAACACAAATTGGAATAGCTTACAATAAATGGAAAGAGACTGAAAAAGCAGCAATTTCAATACTATGTAAAAAAATACAAAGCTCCAAGCATGAAGAGATGCTAAAAAATGCTTCCATCTACTGGCAAGGATCCAACTCTTAACTACACTACAGCTCCTCTATAATGTGCTACCAGTGAGAAGATGTCTGAGTAGGCAGGAATACATCTGCAGCCATTTTAAGGCACTTTATTGTTGCAAGATTAGTCAAATAAGGCATTATCTTAAATGCAAACCCAGATTTCAACGCTGGAATCTGAACTTCCTACTTGTCTACACTCTGGAATGATGAGATGGGAGATTCAGGACACAACGTACAGCGGGCATATTCAGGTCCCAAACGCTGCGAGAATAAAAACCACAACAAGAAACAAATACCATAGCAGGGGCTTACATTAACAGGAAAGTGGTAATGTTAAACAAGAGTGAAAACAGGTAGCAGGGACACATCAATTACAGAGTATGAATTATTTTAATCATCTGATCAGTTAATCTGAAAACTAAGTCCTCACTCATGGAAAAGGTGCGGTTTCTTCCTCACTCAAGCGCTAAAATGTTTGGAATAATGGCAAGGTACCTTGCGCCCAACAGTTTGGCACTTCATAACAGTTCCTTCTCTCAAATGAAGCAGCAACTTTTAGTCAAGTTTCACATGAATATGTGTTTGTATTACTTGTTAAGAATTAATGTAAGTAGAAAGACAAATTATTACCTAGGAAAGCTCCTCCCTCAAAGCAGCCCTCAGACCAGTCTCAGGACACGCTGTCACAACAGCGCCCGTATGGACAGTGCATGTCCACGCTAAATGAATGAAAGCAAGCTTCATTCTCCAGTGCAGTTATCTTTCTGAACTTCATCAACTCTCAAACATCTATTCATTCTGCACAGAGACAGTATAGGGCTGTTCTCTCGTGGGTGCCAAACACAAGAAGGGCAGGCGTTATGAATTGTTTGTGAGCCAGCATTAGCACTATCTGGTTCACACGCAGGAAAATGCCTGCAATGGCGAGGGCTTCAGATTGGGCCACAAATTAAACATTTCAACATGAATTGTTCTCTTAATAAATGAAACCAGCAGCCATGAAATGTGACCAAAAAAAAAAAAAACTTATTTATTAATGGAGACTCAGAAAATAGCAACAGGATTTTTCAAAAATACCTTGTCTAAGAAACACTTCAGGATTGAAAAATTCCATCAAAGCTTGTCTTACATCCATTTAATAAGAAATACTAAAAACAGCAGCAAGAGGTGAGATATAACAAATATAAACAAGACAGTCTCTGCTTACCCTTTTCCTGCACCAAAAAACCATGATGACCAAGTATCGCTTGTTTTATTTACCATAATTCCCTGACGTTCCTCCTATTCAATGCAAATTAACCCAAGAGTAGATTAGGGCATGGCAGGCTATTTTGGTGGAACACAACACTTTGTACCAGCTCCCTACCCACAAATGCTGACAAAAGATAAACTATTTCAGTGTTGCATTGGTTTGTCTTTTTTTTTCCAATCAATTCCACAAATAGAGATGGATGACGCCTAAAGCAGAACACAGTTTCTCTAATTATTTCACTAATGTTTGCATTTTTTCCCTTTACTTTTCCCTGTGCCATTTTAAAGCTATTATTTTCACTTTTGTCTCCAGCCAAGTTTCCGTAAGGAGACATTCACGCATGCCAGAGCAGCAGTAAGGCAGTCAAAAGAGCAGCAACTTCAAAGAAGCCTTGCAGAAAGTATCACAGTCAAAAGTAACAGGGAGACAAGAAAAATTGAAGCAACCTTCCCAACCTTTGTCCTTCAGTAAATAAGAGAAAGCAACCCAACGGAGAAGGACACCTGCTTTATAAGACCTTACAGTAGAATATAAAGTCAATTTCCTACTTTTTTTTTACTATTTCAAGAAGAAAGAAATTGATTTATTTTCTTGACACAAGAACCAGTCTTGCCAAAAAGCCCATACTTTCTCAGCACACTACAGAGGCCGGGCCGTCAGCACCTGGAGACAAGAACCACATGTCCTCCTTATATAACTACTTTCGACTGGCTCGAAAAGTATCCACAACTGGCTCCCTTAAAGAACAAATAGCTAGGTTTACACCGCAGCGCTGCCTTCAATGCATTTTTTTCCAGAGGAGTAGTTAGGTAAAAGAGAAAATCCTTTCCCGAACTTACATGCTCATACAGCTTAATTCAAAATGTAGTGTCTTATATACCTATGTTGTCCACGCTGCTTTACACAACTCTAAGTCTAAAATATTGTAAACCACAAAGAATCCACTCACAATGTATTAAACATTAATTAATATGAAGCCATGTTTCTTCATTTGTGCATGGATTCCATGTAATGTTTTCAATTCTACAATGTGCTTTTTAAAAACACTTAAAGACTGTCATGGACATGTAGCTTTTATTCAAAGATTTGAGATGTTTCTGTATTTGAGAAACAACACTTTGACTATTAGAAGTTAAAGCTTAAAAGATTTGAAGAGTAAAATTATTTAAAGTTACATGCTATGCATCTCAGAGCAGATTAATCCTGTGTTGTAACAGTTTATGAGTTTCTCCTTCTTTCTAATGTAGGGTAGAAGCAAGAACAAATCCCAGACACACAGATTTTTTTTTTCAGATATTTCTTAGGTTTGGGCAATATGGGAAAAACTGACTAAGGTTGCCTAGAATCACTAATTAAACGCCAAGGAACTGTCCTTTTTATAAAACCTCAGGGGACCCATACTTGCAGGTGCCGTTAGCAAGATCTGTATCTGATAATAAAAGCCAGAATTGCCACACAACCAGAATGGGACAGATAAAAAGGACAGCGGGCAGAGGGAAACCGCTTTGCTACCATTTCCTAGCCCATCAATTCTGAGTTGTGCCCACTGGGGAGAGAAGCTGCTAGAAGCAACACAATTTATGCACTCAGCTGCTCTTTAGAGAAAGGGCAGTCTGTACAGAAAAGCAGCCTGAAAGTCTACTGGCACTTTTTACTGAACATCAGTCAATCTGCTACTAAAGCTACCTTTATCAACACGGCTGGATATATCCTCTTTCCAATGCTGCTGTAGTCATCTTTATTCATTTGATAGCTATGTAACGACAGCTTTCTATAATCTTTCCCATATACTCTTTTAATAGGAAATAGCATTGTTAGAGGCAGCAAGCAGTTATTATTTCCCAAATCCTGTGTTTTGCAGAGCTGGATCACCATGTGTCTGAAAATAGATTCAGAGATCTATGAATGTTTCTCTCACACTCCCTTCAACCCGAAATTATCTCAAAAGAAGTAACTTTTAATTCCTACTAGCAATTTATTTCTCCAATTGTACTGACCTATTTATATCACGCTGAGATTAACCTGCTATATATGCATATATACAGACACACACAGACAAACACTAACACATTGTGAACTATTCCTGTCTTGTGAGATGTCGAAAAGTTCATTCCCACATGTTTACGATCAGGACCTACCTACCCTGCTGATGCTCACCGTGCATTACGTCTCAAGTCATTTGTAACGAGTAACTCACTCCATACACCTCGGCACAACCATGGCAACAGTGTGTACTGAAACTGGCTGCACTGCTATTTCTGAGCATGATTCTCATTTACGCTGAGGTCCATTAACATCCTTTTAACAGTGCTGAAGGGACTAGATGCTAACCAACAGAACTGGTGAGTGTCCTGCATTCATATTCACGTTAAAGCTTTTTTTCCTTGCTCCAGTGGTGCAATATACCAACCAGGACATTTGCTCAAAATGTACATTAGACTCAGAAAAGTTTTAGTTATAAAACTAAGTGCCCATAATTCTGTAACATTGCAGTCAAAGGAAATAAAGGCTTAACAGATACAAAACAGAATTTCAGAAAGCATTCATTATTAATGAGTCAAAACATTCTTTCCAGAAATCTTTTGGAGCTCTAATGTCTCCAAATCCTCCAAAAACTCAGATGCAACATTATTCAGACAACCCAGAAAAAAGGTACCTTGGCCACTTCCTCTGCCCACTGGTAAGGCTGTTCATTCTGCACATGCCACTCTTTTCTCTCTCTCCCTTTCAGACTATACTACTATATTCTTGTGTTCCATTCTCTTTGTCTGTTCATCTTGTTTTCCCCCCTCAAACACATTCCTTCCTCACTCACTTCTTCCTGCAACCATTTTCTTTTTCTTTCCCCCTTACCCATGCTCCCTTCCTTCTCTGACATAAGAAATGAGAAACCCCACGTTTCAACCTCACTGTTCAGATCCACTGGTATAAAGCAGTTGTTAATGCCCTTATTAACCATGCAGGCTCATTCCTCACTGCTAGGAATGGTTGGAACAAACCCAGTATCAGTGGTGACATAAATGAAAGTCTTTAGAAAAAATATCTATCAAAAATGTAGAAAAAACATGGCCAAAATAACAGTCAAAACGTAAGATATCATTGTACCTGTCATCCTGCCTTCTACCTATCCTTGTCATCATTTATTGATGTCATGGCACCTTCAGGAATCCAGTTAAAGCCCTCAGCCATCTGCAGTGTGGAATACAACTTGGACGTATACAACACCAGGTGTCCAACACCCAGGATCAGCACAGCCACCTGCTTCCCTCAGGGATCCATGTTTGAAAGCCCAGGTTCAGAAAAGTTTCATTAAATACAGGAGTGCCACTTTTTGCATTTCCTCAAAGTAGATGGTACAACCGCATCTACGAGCCAGCTGTACAGAAATGAAGCTTAATGGTAAAAGAAAAGGAATACAACTACGAAGTGCATTACAGGAGAAGAATGAGGGAGCAAAGACACTAAATATACACATATCTATTGCCCACCAATGTCAAGAAACAAGTTTTAATCCTCATCATAACAACACCCAGGTTCATTCTGAAGGAGTATACAAAAATAAAAATAAAAAATCTATGCACAAACATCCATGATAGGTTAAAACGTATTTTACAGGTGACATTAACTAAAACTAGGGTAAATACAATATAAAGGATATTATGGCAGTAGTCTAATATAATTTCTTGAAAGTGCGAAAGTATGTAGGTAGACTGACGCTACAGTAATGACATTAAGTTACATTAATAAAAGAATTGAAGAACAGCACAATACATGAAGTATACGGAGTTTTTATTCAATCTTCGTCATTTAGAGAAAAATACAGTAAGAAATCCTTACAATCAATGCAATTTGATGTTCCAGTTAAGTGGCTATTTCAACATATATGCTATTTAAAGCAATCTGATAATAGTATAACCTACCAAGTGTGCTTTATGCAAACTTTTAAACTCACCAAATAAAAGATCAAAACCATACTCATTATGAACTAACCAAGATCCCACTCACAAAGCAACCTCAGAACACGATGACCTGTAACGTGCTCTGCAGGGCTATCCAACCCGCCAGCCCCCAGAGAGGAGCTATGCACTGAAGCACTGACCTCAGGAGAGCTCCAGGTGAGTTAGCTGTGTCTTTTGTTACAAAACACAAGTCTCAGAAGCACCCAGCAGCATGCATTTCCATTGTACAGCAGAAAAACATACAATTTCAAAAAGACTGCTAAACATATTCCCAAGAAATTAATAGGCAAAGAGGGAACTTGCCATTTATGCAATCTCAGTTCATATTAAATGTTCATTTATCTGCATTACAGTGCAGATAAGGAATAAAAAATTACATTGACCTGACTGGTTCACTGGGTATAATTAAAGTGGAATATTTTAAACACGTAATTTCTGTGTCCTCTCCACCCTGTTAAGAAACCTCAATATTCCCAGTCTCAGTAACACAAATTAGAAGAGGACTTATGTACTGGGCAAGTGCTCTGTACTACTGCTTATCAACTACTGTATTTTTTATTTCATTTCCTATGGAAATGAAGATTATGGAAGCACATTGTTCACTTATAATTTTTTATACTGGTCTTTTCCCCCAAAAAAAATCGTTCATGAAAATTAGTATCTGCACTGTAAAAACAAATGTAAATGGCTCTTCTCTGAGGGAAAGGCAAGCAGAACTCAGCTGCTCTATGTATTTTTGGCAGCAACCTGCTGGGCAATCAATACCCACACAGCTCTGGAAAAAACAGAATTAAGGTGTTATGTGAGAATGCTGGGGTTACTGCAGAGGAGAAGGAAGGGAAGAGATACTACGGGGCAAAAAGGATTTCAATCTACAGAATAACAAGCTTCTTTCATTCCAACGATGGTAGAACAATATGCTTACAAATAAAGCACCTCAAAGAACTCGGGTACATCTAACATCAGATTCAGTTTATGCTACAGAACTCATTCAACCTACCTTCTAATTGAAAATTAAGCACAGTTCTTTCCACATCCAGACCTTGAAAGAATTTCCCTGTTACTTACAAAATCTCACATAAATTCTGAAGAATTACAGATCGAAAAGAACTGGCCATCAGAAATGAATGTGGTTTTACAATCGCACTGCTTCAGCTAGGGTGATGGGAGTTCCTTTATCAGTCTGCAGGACTGGACCAGCACGCTGCAGTGACTCCACCCAAGAACCATTAAGCACTTTTGAGCATCAACTTCATCAAGCCCAGCTCTCTGTCCTCAGTCTTGCATGACATCAGGCAGGGTACTCCCTGGATCTGTGATGTCCTAAAAAGACAAGTCAACATTGCCCCTTTTCAACAACTAGTGGAGCTGACACAAATGGAGATGTAAGATCCAAGTTCTTCAAGCCCACTTGCCTTTCTTGCTCTACAACACAAGAAGAAAAAACATATATGCTACCTCTTTAGTCACTGCACTTCCCAGTCTGGTGTGAAAACAAATTTGATTTTGTTTAAATTGTTATGCAAAGCTCCCAACCATAGCACTTGAAGAGGGAACACATTTTTTCTTCTGCCTTGTAGCAGGGGCAGGGATTACCCAAGTCACCCCCAGACGGATCAGCAGAGCGCACCTCTCGGAGGTGCCGGATGCGCGGCACGCCCAGGATCAGAATGAGGTGTGGGCACCGTACAGACCGGAGGAATCCAGATCACCGGAACCCGAGCCCCACAGCTTACTGCTGATGGCACCACTCCTAAACCTTCCTCTTCAAATCCTACTATCCAAAAAGTAAAAGCTTGAGAACAACAACAACAACATGAAGATGTTGAAGAAGAAAAGGAAAGAAATGAGAGAACAGTGTCGTTGACCAGGTTAAAAGAAACATAAGAAATAACAGTACAGAAGATAATAACTAAGAAACAAAAAAATCCCAGATCTGGAACCATCTGCAATTTTTGTTCTATAACATCTCCCAGACTTTCAATAATCTGACTGGCCAACACATTAAGCAATACATCTTATGCATATTCACCTGATTTGCCAATTCTTCTTGAATTTATCATCACTTTCTATTTACTGTAAATTCATAGTTACAAATGGCTTGGCCTTCATTTTAGCGATCCTAAATCAACCATCTAGATCACTTGTTGAGTGCAAACAGGCAAAGTCAACATGTATACTGAGTTCAAAGCAGAGTTTTGACACTACAAAACTGAATCTGGAAATAGAAAAGCTCCTCTAATAGTCAGTGTCATTCACAGATAGAGAAGCTATTATGGGATTTAGAAAGCTCTTTGATCTGCTCCTTGCACTGAACATCACCAACTCCTTTTAAGTTCACTGTACTATTTTCTAGAGAAATGTATCAGCGTATGTTCCTCCATTGATAATCTCCTGTGAATTTTCTAACTTATTTCACCCTACCACCTCCCCAGATAAAATTTTAAACTTAGAGTGAAATATGAATGGTGTACTCGGAGCTCATGTATAAAGATCGAGGTCTATTATTTATAAAAGAGTTTCAGTATATCATAGAAGTAAACAAAAACTTTCACATCACAGTAATTTTTAAAATTGCAAGTATCCTGAAGTAAGTATCACTAGGGCGGCTACGGCACTTCAGTAATTGAAAGAACACACATGAATCTCTGACATAGATGTGGCCTAACTTCAAATCATCACCTGGTAGGAAATGACCCCGGATTCTTTGTATGCTGGGAAGGTGGAAGGACAAGTTCCTCCCAGCTACCACTTCACTAACAAAAAAATGACACCTCACTTATGATAAATACTAAATAATTTGCCTTTTTAGGCAGGCCCCCAAATGCTCTCTGGCAAAACTGAAGTACAAGAAATCATTAAGTGAGACTCATAATGAAAGATTACCAGTAAAAATAGTCATAATTTGGTAGACTGAATTTATTTTCTAACTCTTAACAGGGCAAGGGATTTTCTCAACACATGCAAAGGCTCAAAACATTGCCAGCATCTCTTATCATGCCTAATTCCTCTGTCACTAATCATCAATTGCTGGGAAGCAGTCCTAAAATAGTTACCAAAGTGAAACCTACAACACAGAAGTATTTTCATCACAGATAATAGAAGAAAAAACAGCTACAGCTTTTTTTCTACATTAGGCTTTAGTTCTTTTTTCTAGCTACTGCGACCAGCAGTTCAGCTCCGACCCCGCTAACTAACAGGAAGGCGCTAGTGAAGACACATTACTGCTTTGTTTTATATACAAAGCCATACCCTAAAACAAGGTTCAGCACCACTATCAAAAATATCAGTTGATGCCTCAAGCCTTCATTAGAAAGCTTTCCATCTCTGTTACTATGCTGGAACTGAACCAGTAGCAGAAATCTAACAAAACAATTGTAAGAAAAATTAACTGGTGATGTTATTTCCACTTGTCAAGTCCTACTCCACTTCATTAGGCAATCAATCTCATCAAAAATACTCACCAAGCTTCCTATGGATATTAAAAGGCATGGGGGGGGGTAGTATAGAAAATAGAAATAAAAATATAAAGTGGTAACATGTAATACAATTCTTGACAGAAAAACAAAGCTGATGTTAGCATTGCATACCAGAATGCTTCTGGAACCTCAACATACTCCCGTAAATAACTGATACCATCACGACTCCCCCAGACTCATATGGCAGATTCGTAGCTTCATTTCCCATCAAAGTATCAGGGATATAAGGAATATTAACATATAGTAAACAAGATATTTATATATTCTATATACAACATAGAAGCAGCATATAGAGAGTACAGCCATTAGCATTATCTGAAAATGATTCTATATGCAGGTTAGTAATTACTGCTCAAGAACAGAGAGAAGTACAAAATAAATTAAAAAAAAATAAAGTGCAAGTAGAAACCCAGCCTGAAGTCCATGTTCTCATTTGCCGAATGTACAGTAGACACTGGGGATAGAATATGTGAAAAAAAATAATATATGGACACCAAAACTTCAAAAATAAGATAGTCAGACTGACATATTTATTATCAATCATATTATTATTATATCAATCATATCATATTATTATTTTGCACAGAATTTTACACAGAAGCAAAACAATGTTAAAGGTTCTTTAAGCTCTCCTCATGGATCTTTATAACAGAATTAAACTAAGGCAAAACGACCATTGCCATAGTTTATACTTACACTGAAAGAATCACAGAAGCTATTCAGAGAGCACTCTAGCTCCACGCTTTCTAAAATGCAGAAAATCTACAGATTGTGACTCCACACTTGTTTCACATGGTTTATCACTTTTTTCTTTTCTTTTTTTTCTTTTTTTTTTTTTTTAATCTAACAGAACTATGCCTGTGTAAAATTCATTTGACTGGACTTCTTTAAGTTAAACCCCATTTGAGCAGATCTAGGGAAAGAATTCTGAAGGAACAATCTGCCCAGTGTTGTCACCCATAAGCTCCTGGCCACATACTATTTGCCTTTAACCTGTGTTTATAGATTAATAATTACTCTAGTAAAGATCTTTAAAATAGTTTAAATGACCGTTTACAGATTGTCTCTACCATTCATCTTCAGTCTATTTCATGCTGACAGACTAGTAGGATGGCTGTTATTTCTGAAAAATAAGTATTAATATTACACATTTCTACTTATCTTTTCTAGCAACACAACAGCAAAACATCACTGGAAATATTCAGTGAAAGAGTACATATAAACTTTACCCTAAAAGTATTCTTCCTATTCCACCTATCTGCTATGGCAGTCTAAAGAGCAACATTCCTCCTAAATACCCCAAACCTAGCACGTGTGTGATGCAAAAGAGAGAAAACATCATAAAGCGCATTCAGGAAACAAAGACAAAAGCCCTGAGTGCACATTCCATTAATCCTAGGTCACAAGATCTTCAGTGTTTCAAAATTTTCTCTAGAAACTAACATTTAAAGGAATGACAGAGTTTAATACCCGAGGACACTCACACTCATTCCTCCTCAGCTCCTCACCAGCTGGGAACTACACTCTTTAAGATGTAACAGGGTGCATTACAATCTATAAATGTGAAAGGTTTACGAGGAATCTCAACAGCCAAATTAAAAAAAAAAAAGTTAGACTTTGGTTTGTTAACCAGACAACTAAATAGTAAGAAGGAAAATACTTTATTTGTCTGTAAAAATAGAATAATTCTATCTATCAAATAATCATATATATAGTGATACTGGTTGTTTACCTTTATCTCAGAATAATTTTTAACACGTATTCTTTGGATAACAATATAGCATGTTTTGCTCCAGTTGCTAGCCAAATATATTTATATGAATGTGTATCCTGAATTCTAATTTGAGTAGACACTTCAGTAGAAACTACTCTGTAAATGAAGGATTCTTTGTATATCTTTTCAAACTTCCCATCTATTGACATTAATTGACATAATCTTCCCAATGCTGCAAGACGTAACCAACACTTAGAGCCAACACAGAAGTTTTATTTTTAACCTTACTTCTAGAGCAGTTTCAACGACCTAGACCTCATACTTTAACTTAGTTTCATCCGTTTATCCTTGATTATACATTTCTTACCAATACAAAAAGCATTGTAACTGTTTAGTGTCATTGTACTGAAACATTTCTCAACGCATAACAAAAACAACAGGAGGGAAAACTGAGCATGTCAGTTCATATTTCTGATCATTCCAAAGTTCAAATCTCACAAGGAATGACAAACAGAGCACTAAAACAGGCTGTCTTAATTTCTTTAGACAATTTAATCTCGAACACATTAAAAAAAACACACAGTAATTTTCACATAAAAATTTCTAAGTAGTCTATAAATATACAGGTATCTTCCAACAGTGTTCTGGATCAGATCCCTGATTCATCAGCACACATACTAACTGCAATGCAATTTTTATCCCTCATCTTATTTTCTGTCAAGAAACTGACACGTATTTGAAAGATTCTCACCTTAATGCATCAAAAAGATTATTCTGATCAACAAAATATGAATACACAATTTATTCCAAGAGACATTTCTTTCTGGCCAACTTTTATTCAACAGCAAAGCTTTTGCAAAATAATTTCAAGTAATTTTTTCACAAGAACCTGTAAACCAGAAAACTAGCAACCTCTTTTATGCTAAAGTTCGCACAGGACAGGCCACAACAGACATTAAAAGCTTATCATTCCTTGGCCACAAGTTTTAATACTGCTTTTTTGTTTAGTTTCTACCTTTGTTCCCTGAGACAGTCACAGCCAGACGTTATGCCAACCTAAAAAAGCCACTCTATTTCACGTCAGCCTTAGCCCCAGGCCTCAGATCCCAAAACATGTGTTTGAAAGTATTTAATCCCCAGCCTAATAATTGTCTCAAAGCTACTCCAAATATCAGGACTCAGTACTGCCGCTTTGGGGTGTTTTTTCTTCCCTTTTCACACACCAAAGAAGGCACCGTAAAGCAACAGGCCACTGCAGAATCCACCGTAATGTGTCTGAAGATGTAGCTTGTTAGATTTAGATCAGAGCTTGAATAAGAGGGAGACTTGCCTGATTTTAGGCCCTTTTTCAGCTTCCATTTCAAATTTTCCAAACCTCTGAAGAGACTTTTATTTTTGTCACTCTGGGTCTTGTAGTTCTGTATGGCATGCCATAAGTTAAAAACCAAACAAACAAATAAAAAAACAACAACACACCATTGGTTTCATACGGTAACAAAGGATTTCGATGTTGTTTCAACCACTGGAGGTATATCTAAAATCTGGGTTCATTCCATGCAATTGAAAATGATTTGTTAATAAAAGTTAATTATGTTTTAAAACATCACCTAGGCAATAAAATTCTACCCCAAAAAAATAAAAGCTTTTATTTGAGTGTCTTTCTTATTTTATTTGTTTATGTAGGGCCCCTTCCAGTTTTGGATTTGGCCTGAAACAAAATATTGAGGGCAGTGTCATTCTGCAATTCTAATCTAATACAACCATGCTTAATACAAAGACTGCCAGATCTTGAGATTCCTTATTCAGTCAACTTCTAATATCTGAATTGAATGAAAGTATGCGTAAAAAAAAAATAAATAAAAAGCTTTGTCATAAAATAATCAGGAATATCTATAAATAAACAAGATAGTGAACGCTAAAGCAGAAAGTCTCCCAATTCCCATCTGCTACTTGTTTCTCAGCCTGGTTAAGAGATGAAAACAGCCCTTCAGCCACCCTCCATCATGTGCACCTATCTAACCGTAACGTTTATGAGCAAGTAACTAACCCACCTCTGCAAAAAGCCTGACACGCCAAAAGTGCCGGTTAATCCCCGGGTGAGATCTGACCACAGTGGCACTCATTAGAGATGTTACAAAACGCATGCCGGCGCTCGCCCCATCCCCCTCCGGCACTACCACCATTGCGGGAGTGACTTGTTACACATCGCGATGAGCGAGTAACATTCAGCGCCCGGGGCCGGAGCAGAGATCAGGCCATAAAAAGGGCACCAGATGCAAGCAGGGCTCCTCCCCTCCCCGGGCTGCGAGCCCAGGCTGCCCGCTGGCTCCCTCCGGGGCAAGCCGAGCCGAGCCTTGCCCCGGCGGCACACGGGGGGTCCCGGGGAGGCTCCGGCTGCGAGCCGCGATGAGCAGGGCGAGGGCTCTTCGCCCTTCTGCAGGAGCCTCAGAGCTAAGGGGTCGCCCAGCGCAGGCACCCGGCGAGCAGCACCCAAGGACAGCGGGGAGGGGGGGGGGGGCTCGCAGGACCGGCCGGGGAGGGCTGAGAGGCGATCGCCCCTCTCCCCTCGGCGGCGTGCGGGGGCCAAGGGCGGCGGAGGGGAGGAGGCACCCGCAGCCCCCCAGCCCCAGGCCGGGGCGGCGGCAGCTCGGGCCGAGGCGGCGGAGCCCTCCCCGCCCGCGGGGCCTCGCTCCGGGCGGCAGGGGCCTGGGGAGAGGGGTCCCCCGGCCTCCCGGGCCTGGGGGCGGACGGCTCGGCTCGGCTGGGCTCACTCACCTCGGCAGGCGGCAGGCACCGCCGGGTCTGCATGGCGAGGAGGATCCCCCGGGGCCGCGCTCCGCCGCCGCCGCTGCTCAGCTCCCGGGCGGGCCCCGCAGAGCCCCCTGCGAGCGCTGGAGAGAGGCCGGCGCCCGCCCTCCCCGCCCGCCAGCCGGCCTCGCTCGCTGGCTCCGCGGCCAAGGCCGCCGCAGCTCCCGGCAGCCAGCGCCCCCTGGCCGGCCCCAGAGGCAGCGCACGGCACTGCGGCACCGCCGGGGAGGCAGCGCCGAGCCTGCCGCACCCCCGCCCCGCCGCCTGCCGCGGGAGGGGGTGACCCGGCACCGCCGGAGCCTGCCCGCCCCTCAGCCCCGGCCAAGCTCCCGGGGGGACCCGGGGGCACACCGCAAGGCAGCCCCGGAGAGGGCGAGGCGGGGGGGACCGCGGTCCCCCGGGCGCTTCGCGGCGAGGCGCCCCGCAGCCAGCCGCACCTAGGGGCTGGCTGGGAGCCGTCCGTGTTTTATCTGTTTTTTATTTTCGTATTTCGAGAAATAATTTCTCCCCCACACACAGCCAGGGCCGCCGTGTCCTGCGCGGGCACGGCCATCCGCAGCCGGCTGGAGAAAGGCACAGCCACGGAGCCACCTGCTCAAAGACACGCAAAGCAGGATTCCAGAGGGAGAAAAAAATAAAATAAACCGTACTCATTCCTCACAGAAACTGACTCAAAAGTGCAAGCTGACAGGGATATATATGCAAAACCACTACTCAGAGCCTCGCCGATTCTTTCATTAAACGGAGGGAGCAAGGAACCACCTCTCCTCCCCTTACCCTGGCTGCAGGCGCCCAGCAGCCCGTCTGTGAAGGAAAAACATCCCCGTGTGCGTGTGCGACCCGCTGCGGGGCTCGCGGGGCGAGGGGCGGACGGGTCTCGGCCAGCCCCGGGCTCCCGCGGCCGGCTGTGCCGCCTACAGCCGCCCCCTGCCGGGCGGAGGGCTCCGGGGGCTGAGGCACGGCTGCCGCCCCCCGGGCGCCTCGCCCCGCCGCCTCACGAACGCCTCAGCCGCGTGCCGCCTCGCCGGGCGCGCGCTAACGGCTAACGGTCAGTGGCTAACGGTTAACGGCTCACGGCTCGCGCCCCGCCGGGCTCTGAGGGGGAACCGCCTGTGAGGGCCGCCTCAGGGCGCCATGTCACCCCCGGCAAGGGGGAACGGCGGGTGTTGTGTTCTGTGTTCTCTTCGTTCACCAACAGCACATTTTCAGGTCTTTGCGCTTGCTGGCTGCCAGTTTCCAGGAGTTAGGCTTCTCCACTAGCTTCCTATGTACAGCGCTGAATAAGGTGTAATGAGCCCTGGTGGTAACATTATTTCTTATTTCTCTAGGAGCATCAGTTCATCCCGCCAGAAATGAGAAGGAAGCACTTAATGTTTATTCATTGATTCTGGTAGAACTTTGTGCTTTTCAAGCAGAAAATATAAGATACTCCCAATCAACTGAATCATCAATCCATGGGAGAACAGCTGATGAGATAAAAAATACTAATCAATCATATCTGGTAGTAGCATATTAATGGAGATGGAATTTATTTTCTCCCGTAAAGCATTCCTGGATAACCCCATCATGCTGTCTCCTTAGTGGTGTCATGCTTGTAAAGCACGGATGAGGAGCTCTCATCCAGTCCAGTGCACAATCACTATCCTCAAAACAAGTCTCACGAAACAGCTCCGACTGCTAAACATGCAATCTGCCTGACAAACAACAAGGAAATAAATTAAAGGATGATCAATATAGCACTTCATACCCTCTAGGCAAATGCATGCAAGCGCATAGGTTTTCCATCTACATATGTCTCAGAGTCCTATCACTACCAGAATTTTGATCTGCTTTAATCCCTCTACATGCAACTGTCACTGGAATTCAGCGAACACTGAGTGTTTTTACCTGAAGATCATAATTGGCTGTTCTGCAAGAAATCAATCTCATGAAAGCACGGAAAAAAAGAGTTAGAAGTGATGGGAAAAATCTCTACGAGTTAAGGTGATGAGGCATGGTCTCATGCTCTGTCCCCTCTCAGTATGTATGTGCATCTTGGATGCCACATGACTTGTTCCCAATGAAGATGATGTATCTGGAGAAGCAGGAACTCAGCAAAACTCAAGTTGCAGCTCCAGGCAGTTGTGATGCCAGATGCCTGAAATGAAAACAGGGAGACTGTCCTTCCTGTCTTCCAACTGTGCTCCCTCTGCTCGTGTTCAAACAGAAGGTATTTGGGTATGAATAGTAAAAAAAAACTACATGCAAACCAAATCAATAATCTTGGTCCCAAGTCCCAGCAAGCCTGTAAGACACGGATCATTTACTTTGCACATTCAGTGAGACTGATAGGTACAAACTCTGAAAAAAATATCTTCAGCTCTTTGTAGTACATCAGCCTCATGTCAGTGAGCATCTACAGTGTTGTGACAAGAAAAACGTGCTAAATAGTACCCCAGATGATAGCATGGACATTTTGTATTGATCCACCACTTCTTTTCTAAGTCTTTTACCATCTTTGCCCAGCTCTTTATGAGAAGATAACAAGAAAGAGTCATAAAGGACAGTGTATGGATGTGGGGACTCCAGCCTGCATAAAGGTAGGGAACTGGAAAGTAGGCGACAAGACCAAAGTTAGAAAGGTGAGGGGAAGCTGTGGGATGCCGTCCCTGAAGTGAGCGGCTGAGAGCTACAGGGTCAATACAAAGACGGATGTTTGTAGCAACAAATGTACATTGAGAGCTAGGAGTTACAGGCAACTGATACAGGATTCAAAATAATGCAAGAATAATCTATGAACAACAGTTATGGAGAAACAAAAATGTTTAAAGTACTTGACAAAACCTGCAGAAACTTGGGGGAAAAAGAAGCCTTCCAATGGTTTGAGTCTGTTACTAGATGGAAAAAGTAGAAATGCTAACAATAACACAGGAAGGCAGAAGAGCTCAATAAATATTTCTGGTCTGTATTTGGGGAAGAGCCAGATGATACACAAATATCGTATGATGATGATGAAATACATTCCATTACAACAGGCACTGAGGGGGATGTTAAACAGAAGCTAATAAGGCTGTGCATCAGCAGGTATAGATAGCTTTCATCCAAAAGTTTTAAAAGCACTGGCAGGGAGTATCTTTAGACCATTAATGTTGATTTTCAATAAATCTTGGAACGCTGTTCAAGTTCCAGAGCACTGGATGAAATATTGTACCGATATTTTAAAAGGGTAAACAAGGTGACAAGGGTAATTTCGACTTGCCAGCCTGACAAGAATTCTGGGTAACATAATGGGTCATTAGCTACATTACTTGATTAAAAAAGAATTAAAGGATGGAAACAAAATAAATGCAAATTAATGTGGAAAATAAGTCTTGCCAAAATAAATTGATTTTTTAATGGCATTACAAGTTTGGTGGATCAAGGTAAGTAGGTCTGTAAAATACTTGTTTTGGTAACTTGCAACATTTTAATTAAGAAACCAGAATGGTAGAGACTCATCACAGCATGTATTAAACTGTTCAAACTCTGGCTAACTGGCAGTTACGAAGTGGGGAAATAAGAAGTCATCATCAAAGAATGCGTTTCTGTGTCATACAGTGATTAGTTCTGTACTATACTGTATGGATAGTAATGGCTTTAAGGAAAGAATAAAATCATCACTTACAAAGTTTGCAAGTGATGTAAACAACGAGGATTAACAAATAACAAGTCACAACAGAAAGTATCTGAGACAGCTTGATAACAAGTAATATGCATTTCTATACAGCCAGATGTAACAACATGCACCAAAGAATAGAGACCATGATTATAGGATGGGGGAATTTGTGCTGTAACAAGTTAATGCTCAAAAACCTAGAGTGTCATCACATATAATCAGAAGCAAATGAGCAGGTGGTGCAGTGCTGTGGGCCAACAGGCTAATACAACCCTTGGCTTTATAAATAGAATATAGAATAATGTCTTTATTTTTTCTGGCACTAGTCCAACTACTCCCAAAATCTGAGAGCCAAATCCCTTAATTCTTTAACCGAAGCTGAAAATTAAATGGTTCGGAGAAGACCAGTAAGAATGATTTAGATGAAAACTGAAAACATTCAATCTACCTCCATGTGTAAAAAGAAGGTGAAGGGGTGACTCAATCACAGGTTTGAAGTACTTCCAAAATTCAGTGACTATGCTAAAGGCAGACTTATTCAGCTTCCCAGTAAGGTCTTTTACCAGTGAAGGCAATTAATTACGGAAATGCTTTAGAGAGGAACAAGTTAAATTTCCCAGCGCTGGGACTGTCAAAATGAAAACAAGGTGCTTTTAAAAACTATTTTTAACACATACAGGAGTTCGGTCCTGTAAGTCTGCTACCCATGAGACACAATGAGTTGATCACACCTGTAGATTCTGGTTGCTTGTCTATGCAGAAGTTGATTTCCTTGGGGCACTAAGAAGCAGCAACCTGTCATCCCCTTCAGCATCATCTGACACAGATCATGTGTCCCTGAGCACATGACGGGAGCAGCCATGTGGATGCTAATGTTTACATGGGTAGAAGGGATGAGTGTGCTTGTTCACAGAAGGCAAATCCTTTGAAGTGTATTGCATAAAAATGTAACAGTTCTCACTCGAGAAGCCTGAGACATGCATTGCTGGAAGCTGGGAACTCCTCAGAATTGTCACTATATGATTATCCTGCTACTCAGTTCTTTATCTGGCATCTGCCTCTGGCTGCTCTCACAAGCAGGATACTGATCTTTCTCATGCCAAGCTGTCTCTCTGGTCTCTGGGAAAGCTGACTCGCCCCTGATCTCTGAACGGAGCACAAGTTTTGGTGGGAGCAGAGAGTAGATGCGTGATGATAAGCTGGCATAGGTGCAGGAGAGGACAAGAGCCAAGGGAGAGAAGAACTGGAACACTTGCTACTAGAAAGTCAAAGACAGACTTGGGGAGGGGAGTATAGATGAGGCTCAGAACCTTTCCAGAATTTGACACGGATTCAGGAGGCTCCTGGACTGAACTTGTATCATCAAACGATCAGGAAACCTCACAGCAAAATGTTGATTACTTTCCCAGTGTAGTTCCCAATCCACATACTCAGCCTCTGACTGATACACGTGGTAAGTGGGGAAGGCCTGTGCTGTGAACCTAAGGGTCCAAACTTCTTGGATGACTGATTGTTTTATTCAGTTTTGTGGAATAACAGATTTTTTTTTCCCCATGCTGTTGCTGGTAACTGCTTGCATATCACTCTCTGACAGAAACAATACTGTAAACATTCATTACGACGACCACTGCTAACGGCGTGTTTAATGATCTCTTATCTAGTTTCTACTGTAAAAACCATCTCCTGATTACACCCATCCAAAGACACCAAGAGACCTTCAGTGAAGATTACAATGTAATGATTTTGCCCTCTAGTGGCTGAATGACATAGCCCAGCTCCTTTGGAGTCTGTCTTAATACACCTTTATTACATCACCAGCCTTGAATCTTTAATTTTCTAAATTTTATGCAGGGTTCACCCATTACACTCAAGTACTACCTGCACCAGAACAATCTAAATCAATAAAAATGCTTGGCTAAACATCCTCAGAAGGCTATATTAAGGTTAACTCAGTACTTAGTGAGTCATGCAATAATGCCACTAATACCCAGGCACTTAATTAACCTGTGATGCATTTTCCACCAGATGTGATTTAATCTCTAGAAAAGAAAAAGACCTGCTATATCACCATCTCAGTGTGTGGGTCAATTTAGAGTCATTCTATCCTTATTCTGTCTGGTTTAAATTTTAAAAATATCATGAATTCTTAGGAGAAATAAAGATGACATTTTAATCCTTTCCAAAAGTACGCTCTCATAGGTTATACATTTAAAAGGGAACATAACTGGTTTACTAGTTATGCTGGCTACATCTTGAAACATTCATCAATTTTCTCTCCATATTTCTGACACTGGCCCTGAGGCTTTAAAAGATCTGTCTCTGTATCTGTGTTAAACTTCTGTGAGAGCTTAAGCAAGGGTTTTGGACTTTAATTACATCTTGATTTTTTTTTCTTTTCTCCCCCTCTGGCACCCATTTTAGTTTATTAGCCTAAGCTTCATAAGGAAACAACACATTTAATTAAATTGTTTGTCTTTCTCTTTTGCTCTCTCTGCATATCTTTAGGATCTCTTGGCCAATTTCTGCCTCAGCTGAAAAAGTTATAAGTCTCAAAGGAAATTAAGTTCATACAAGTTTTGTGGCAATCCACAGGCAGGCATAGAGAGGGTGAGCCGAAGCAAGTTGAGCTGTTACATATTCAGTGTGGCAGCAGCCAGCTTGTTAACAGTCAGCGTGTGCTCCGGCTGCTCAGACAGCACACACACCCCACCACATTACTTACTCCCAGCGTATGCTGGCGTGGCCTCGGAGTGTCACAGTGAATTTGGAGGAAGCTGAGGTCGTTGTGGTAGAGAGGATCATCATGGACGTGGCAGGGCTAGTGTTAGTGCAAAGAAGAGATGAGAGTGAAGACACAAATCCCTGTGCAAACAGGATTTATTTTTCCAGTATTCACGACAACAGCTTCTTGAGGGTTATTATTTGGACTCTGTAATTGAGATTGAGATGTGATACTTGGATTATTTGAAAGCCTCTGCTAAGCAAGAAGTCAAATTAAAGGATTTAGTAGACCCTTTTAATGAGGAAACAATAAATATTTGGATCATTTCATTCTCATTGTTTATTTTGCTATTCATCTGTATTTGGAAGCCCTGGAAAAGCTTAAGAAGCTTTCTGATTACATTCCTGGTCTGGCCAGAAGCTGGAAATGCCTTTAATGAATACCCACGGGGTTTGGGTATTCATGAACATGTTCCAAATGAACATGTTTGTGCTCACTAACAAAAAAAAGCCAGGATTTTGAATCGGGAGAAAAAGGTTCTTGTTCAACTTTGTAGCCGACTTGCTGAGTGACACTTAACCCATCTGATCCTCTTCCCTTGTGTGTACAGTAGAACTAGTTGTATGCACAGCATGAGTAAGTGATGTATGAGGCCACATCAAGGTCTGTAAAACCGCTTTGAGAGTCTCCTATGAGAAGTGTTATGATGATGATTACATGAAAAAATTTCATTTGGAAGATACAATGTCATCACCTAAATATGTGCTTTCTGGTTCACCAAAACAAAGGACTCTCGAGATTCAAAAATGGACAGAGTTCGAAAGATTAACTTCATCTTCCTAAAACGCTGAGAAACATGCATTTCCCATTTGAAGATCTGAAAACACTTTACTTAGAGTTGAAACCTGTTCGTTCCCTCAGACAACCTGTTCTGTATCACTCAAAAAATACATTTAAGATTTTGGACTAGAATCATAAACTCCTGATTTTACTTCATATCCCATCTATCTCAACTACAGCATTATTTAATTTCCGCAATTATATAAAGTCTTCCATCTTTCAAAGGAATAATGTTGGAGCTGTGCCAGAGGATGGTGGAAAGTAGGAGAATTGAGACTCTCATTATTTGGACAGAGGTTATAATCCATGCCCAGTTGGTCTAAAAATTGCCTTAATCGTGGGATATTGATGGAGGATGAACCAGTGTATCTCACAGCTTCTAGAAGGAATTTTCTGAGTTGTTGATAGACTACTCTAAAAAGCCATATACACTTTTCCATACATGCAACAAGCATACCATGCTTCATGGCCAACATGAAGCACAGCGGTGAAGAGCAGGTGATTTTTTAACGTAGAATCTCCAAAACCGTACCAGCTTACAAGCTCCTAAAGTAGGTCTACATGAAAACAGTCTCAGGCATTTGTGTGGGCTTCAGTGAATGTAGTCTGGGCTCGACGCACTCACTCAGAGACGCAAGGCTTACCCAATATGCTAGCTGAGGACAAACTACATCAGACGCTTCAGAAAGGAATTCCACCAGCAGAACAGTAGCACAGAGGATGTTTTGTGGAAGATCTTTGAATGATTGTTTTTGTGAACAGAAACCCGGTCCCCCAAATATCAACACTTTAGATGCAAGGAAAATTCTAAGGACAACGCAGTTTTAGAAAAAAAAAACAGTTTGAAATTGACTCAATTTTAATTACATACAGCTACAGAATAAAAATATCTCAAAGTGAAAAATCCAAAACTGAAAAAATAACCCATTATTAAGAATGTTGACTTGACATCTTTTGACATTAATCTTTCCTTTTGTTTCTTCCAACATAGCTATATACTCTGACCAAAAAAGTCATCTTTTTCTTACAAGTTTGATATACAAATTAAATCAATTCATTGTTGTACTTATCAAATATGAATGGACACGTTTTATTCAGAAAAAGATCTAATCCTTTTCAAATCTTGTTTTTACCTGTGTGATAGCTTGTAGCAGTGAGTACCATGCACTAATTGTGGTATTTTGAAAGTATTTTCTTTCATCAACTCTACATGCTCTATCGGGCAATTTAAGTTAATGCCCATAGTTCTCATATGGGAGCAATCAATTTTAATTTTTTGACATAATCCTCTTTTCTGTTTATTTCCAAAATGTTCCTTCTGATAACTCTCTGTTTCTGCAAAAATCTCTTCAAATCACAAGTTTTCCTGCATCTTTATATAACGTTTATAACATTTTCAGCTTCTAGATCCTCAGCTGTATCCTTATTGACAAGCTAAAGGCTATGGCCAGAGCTAAGCATGCAGCTACATATTTTGATCAGTTTTGTTTGATTTTTTTGCTTGAAGGATGCAAGTTATCAAAAGTATAAACCTTGATATAGATTTTTTTTTTCTTTCAAAGTTTATGAACAGGATTTAATCTAATAGGTACTTATGAATTTATCCTTTAGGTCTTTCTGGATTCAAATGAAGAGCTGGGTTTTCTTTAGAAAGGAAAAGAACAGAAGCTTACTTGAGAGGAAGTGGTAGATGCAGTTGGCTCATTGTTATCTTAAGCATTTCCCTTCTTTGTTGTACTAGAGATAAATTAATAGCTGCTATGCATGGACACGCATGACTCTCAAGTTCTGGCTCATGATTTCTTGTTATTACATATTTGAAGGCATGACTTGAAGACAAACTCCAGCAAAAGGGATTTAATTTTTGAAGGAATCTGGCAGACGCTTTTGCAACATTGTCTTGGATAATTTGCTGTTGGCATGTTTATATTTTCCACCATACTTCTCCTTATTGCCAGATTCATGACAGATGGTGCAGTGGGCATCAGAACCACCATCCTTTATGCATTTTTAAAGCAAAGTCTTTTAAAGAAGAAAAGCTTGCACAACTGTGCTGCAGATGCAGGTACATCTTCTTCTCCCCTTGAACAATTTAGGAATATGTCGCTCAATTTCAGCCGTGCTTGAAAGAGGCAACTGGTGACTGCTGTAGGTCACAAAGTCACAAACGACTGCCCCTGCTGAGGGCACAGCAGAGAAAAGGCAGCTACTACACATTCCTTTAGCAGCAGGGGGCTTGTTAGTCAGCAGCGTGTAGGTCTAGACTCCTTCAGAAGGTTAATTCTCCCCTTTCAGAACTGCCATGGGAATATGGTGCCCATAACTCAGGGGAAAGGCACGATGGAAGGCAGGTAGTGAAGGTGATAGTTAAAAAACATGGATTCCTCCTGTCCCATCATTAGTTCTTTGAGCAGCGAAACTGTTCACACGCACAAAAATTTGTATAAGTACACCCTAAAGTATTCAAGGCATTAATGAAAATCCAAAGCATCTTGTTCATTTCAATTGCTTCTCCACCCACATTCTTCATTGAATTAAAGGATATCCTACACGCGCTTTTGTTTCACTTATTCCCTAAAGATCATTTCATCACACACCAAGCAACGATCTTCAGCGTACTCAGAGTAACTTCGCAGTCAGAGCGTTCAGCATTATGATGTTCCTGGCACAAGGGATGTTATTAAAGGATTTAAGAGACGAATAGACTGCAGATTTCCCCAGGGCAAGACATCAGAAAATGGACATCAAAAGAACCTGGCTCAAAATGCAGCGGGCATTACCAGCTTGTGGCAAATCCCACTCATCTCTGTACAGTAATGCTGTCAGGCTGCGTTAGGGATGTGTCTATCCCGGAATACCCCTGTAGAAGTGTTTGCTTACCCAGTGAAAGCGCTCCTGTTCAATACCAGCCCCTCTAGTTCAAGCCAGCATAATCTTCATTAATCAAAAATACACTGGGCCAAATCCAGCTACAATCATAGTCAAATCTGCAATATCCCAAAGCAAACATGACACAGGCTATACAGCCATCAAAATTACCTTTGTTTTCTCCAGTCATAAACCCAGTCGGACTGCAGAAAGAACCATGCAGATCTCCGAACATGTGAGTATTTCTTACAGGAAGTGTAGTTTGTCACACATTGCACGTCATCTTCACAGACCCCAACAGGATGACAGGCCCGTGACAGGATTTTTTTTAAACTTCTATTTCCTCTTTCACCAAGATCTCATTGAGATTGATTTTCTTACAGCTATTTTGAACCATGAACAACAATTCTTGAGTAGGCACTGAGGAAGGAGAAGCACACATGATGTCACCACCTGAATTATTATGCTAGGACATAAAAATAGTTCGAAAAGTAGCATGACCAAAATTACCATATCGTTTAATTACAGCCTACTTTCATGACAGGCCGTCAGATAATTAACAGTGTCAAAATGCTGAATTGCCTCCAGCTTCTACATGCTTTGCAAATGACATGGAAGTCAACTTTTTAAATAGCAACAGCTTAACTGAAAATGTAAAACCCATAGTGAAATACTTTGAAAGATGAAGCAGTCAGCTGAACTGACATGAAATTCCCTGCACCATAAATTCACTAGGGAAGACAGTTAAAATCCACTTAATTTTCTTTCTGAAGATCACATTCACGTGAGGATATTTTTGTGTTAAGAACTATTTTTCTGAAATTGATATCTTTTTAAGAGTTCTAAAAAAAGGAGCCATAAGTGACTGTTCTGTCCAGCTATGCACATGGCCTGGTTCCAGCACTGGCACCTTCCCTCCAGCCTGCCACAATACAGGCAAGCATAAAGCAGAGAAAGGCTGAAAAAGGTGGGGTTTTGTTGATGTTTAGTTTTTCTTTTTTTCAGAAATAACTCACCTTCCCTGATTGCCAAGTAACACATACGATACTAGAGAAAACTCTCTGTAGAGAGAGAGGGGAGGATATTTGAATAAACTTGGGAAGTGATACACAATTATGTTACCCATTTATCATTAGAAATTAACATAGAATAAAACAGTGGTCCCCGATCATTTTGTGGAAAAGGGCCTCTGGCCACAGGTGACAACTGGCCTTCCTGGCCTCCGCTTACCCTCCGCAAACTCTCAGCCAGTGCCAGGAGTACCTGTGAGAGGTGAGAGCAGAGCCCAAGCATGCAGACTCCAGAAGCACGGAGTACAAAGAGCACCCCTCCTTGTCCCTTGGACAAAAACAGGGATGGGGAAGGCAGTAACAGAAATTCTCTTCCCTTGAAGCACACCTCAGCTGGCATAATCCCCCCATGCAGCAATGTCAGTTCGGCATCACCTTAGGCATTTAGTTCTTTTGCAGATCCCCTTTTCTTTTCCCTCCATCATTATCACTGCAGCACGCAGGCCTACCTCCTTGTTTCATATTGCCTTTTGAACTCCTTGAAAGCTGCTTTCCTCCCCATGCCACTGCTCCCCACATCTCTATACAGCAATCTCATAATTGGCACCAAATTCCTTATTCTCTTTATTGGACAAAGTTAAAATAAATGTTTTTTTATAAAAATGATAAAATAAGCTTTGCATAAATTGTAGCAAAGCAAAACAATAGTGCTAACTGCACTGGATAGACAACTCATGCCTGAACTAGCCATCAAAAGATAAGAACAGTGCCCAAATACAGAATCAAGCTCTCCTTTGAAGGGTAAGAAAGAGAAAAAACGTCTTGAAACTGAAGCGAAAACAGTACAGCCTCTCTCCTTCATTCTTACTTTTGTAAGAAGATGATTCCTTTGTTGAAGAGCCAGAAAGAAAAGTTTTGACTTGTTTCCCCAAAGGAAAGCGAGTGCTTAACATTGAGAAAACTGATGAGCAAACATCCCCTCCCATAGCTTGCGAAAAGCTGAGCACCTTAGTAATAATGGAGAGAATCCTATCTCTTGGATGAATAAAGGAAGCAAGCTAACACTAAGCCAGAATTTTATGTCATATGGTAACAAGGGAACATTCACGTCAGGTAGAGTGCTTGAATAATAAAGGATAAGGCTACTAGAAAGCAATCTGAAAATACAGGAGAAACTGCGGTGGGTGGATTCATAGCTTCATGGTTGTGGCACTGTCCAGGTGATCAACAAATTGACAGGTAGAAAAGATGACTGGATTGAACTTCAAGATAACTCAGGTGTGGGACCAAGGGGAGCTCCTTCGGCTTGTAATTTATGCAATAGGCAAAGGGCTTCAAATACTAGAAAGCAATGAGTGAGCTTCTTAAGCTGAGTTCAAAGTGGTCTCTATAACTAAAGTCTTTGATCAAGAAATTTGTTTAGTAAAAATGCCATTTAGCATGGCAAGCTGTGAAAATTAAAGCTGACCAGCAAACAAGAATGATTCATCTGGCCAGGATGAAAAACACCTCAAAGCAATTTTCACAAAATGGGGATTGTTCAACAACTCTAGCTCTGTTCCAAAGGGAGTATGTGTTAGATGGATCCTGCTAGCTGTGTCCTCTTGTGCTAGGACACTATTGCTCTTTTTCCCTGCAAGGAAGCCCTGAGCCCTGCACTGACATTTTAAATTACTGAAAACTAGTTGTTATTAGCTTGACTATACCTTAAATTATAGGCTCTCCAGGGAAAGAACCATCTTTTACTCTGTATTTTTACAGAAAGCAGTGTAAGAAGGAATTAGCATCCAGTAAGGCATATTACACAATATGATGATGCAATGTTAAGAGCGCATTGCATTCTCCCCTGACCAGGTGTTTAACTAGACAATCCCGGAGATACAAGCATTAGACCAATAACAACTGGAATGGCATTGGCTTCCACTAATGGTGGAAGATATCCCACAAACTGCAGCTGCACCAGCTCAGTAAGTGCTTTGGATACCAGCCTGTGCTATTCCCCCTTATTCATGGAAACATACCTACAATTCCCACTTGCCAGGAGTGACATTGAACTCTATGGACTGAGGGAGTCAGGAAGCCAGGAAACATTGCCATATAGACACAATATCACAGAAAAACTGATTGAGTAAAAGCAACAACGTCACTGCTGCCACTGTACAGACCTCCATGCTGAATACAAGTCACTAGTTATTCCAGGCAAGTTGCGTTGCAACCTTTTTCCTGTTAGTTCATTTCTTTCACTAGTAAATATGAAAACAAAAGCCAGACACATGCTAGTCTTGACCATGTCATTTATTAGGTCAGCAGTGATGGCAAACAGGGAATCGTTCAGTCTTATCACAGACAAAGCCCACCACTAAATCACATCGAAGCGTACACGTGGAGAGAACATTTACAGTGACACATGCTCCTTGCACTTCTCTAATGAGCTTCGTGGCCCTGCTTGAACCATCCTGTTCTCCTCCTAGCAATGTTCTGACTTCACAACAGTGTGTGGCAACTCCCTGCTCTAGCTAAAGGACATTGCTTCACTAGGTGTAATTAGGCCTATACAAAACAGGCTTATTTATGCCTTGCTAAATCACATGATTGGGATTGTGTGAAATGCGGTGAGTCAGAGCACTTTGGAAGCCCTGCCCAGCTATTTCCTCATCTCAATGAGAATACAGTCTGTAAACTGTTCGGGCTTATAACTAAAAAGTCAGTCAGATGAATATCCTAAATTTGCTAAAAAGGCTGGTACTTTATTTCAAACTGCCAGAACCCTTGCAAAATAATTTTGCCTGTATTTGCTGCTTACATTATGGCTTTTTACAATAATTGGTAAGTACACACTAGGTTTTTTTTAGCTAGAAGTTTGGTAGTACCAATAAAAGTATTTGGTCCTTGGATAGAAGTTTACCCTAATGTAAGAAAGGTCCTGTGAGATCTATTGCATAAGAGTCATCTGGATAAGCAACTGTAGTACAATTCTATTTTGACCATAAATGACTGACAAAAAAATGTCCAAGGATATAGAATGTTTGTCACAATGTTTTTCAATAGAATAATGCATAGTAAACTAATAGTAAATACATCAGGAAGCTGCTTGAGGGGGAGAGGAGCAGGAAAAAAAGTACTCTTTGTAATCTGTCATTTATTTTAGCTTTTACCAAATTAGGGAGACGTTCTGAGCATAAAAATCACAAATATTTTTGCTGTAACAGGATTATTTAACTACAGTAGTAACAACTGTTAAAGCTTGGCTACCTGCACAATAAAAACAATGCGTTAATACTTCCAACAGCTATTTTCTGTGTGACTGTTTAGAAGGTTAAGACTAATTAAAGATAATTATTTCATCACCTCTCTCATCTTGGCTTATCTAAGCTAACACAGAAGGGCAAAAATTTAATCAAGGCACATATCATACAAAAATCTAACACGAATTAATGCTCAGAGAAACTAATACCAAAAAGGATGTCTCATCATGTTTATTCGAGGCAAGTGAAGTCTTGTTCTGAATGGCTACTTGTTCGTCTGCTCTTTCCTATCAAATACTGGTCATCCCAAGAAATTAAAAGCCAAGAAGGCCCCAGCAGTCTGAAAGTTTTAACACGTCCTGTGATGTCAGGCAGACCAAATTCAGCAGCTGCTTCTCAGGAAGTACTCACAGCAACCACAGAGAGAGAAAGATGACAAAGCAGTTACAAAGGAAGATGCACTTGGTATATACATTCTTGATGACAGGACTGTGAGCCGTTGAGAAAACGCTGTAAGACATTGAAGCCTTATGGCAGTTTACTGCAAATTCGGACTATTTTGCAGATTAAAACCAGAAAGAGAGAATGCACGGGAAAGTTTCTGCCAGTTAAGATGTCAATGACATACCTCTGCTTGTTGCCACAGAGCAAGCAATCCTGCTCACAGAATTCACAAGTTTTCAGTGACCAAGCCTGCACTATAAAAAAAAACCTTCTATAATTTAAGAAAATCATCAGGAGAGAACACGTACCACTAGAAACAATAGCTAGATTATCCCTTCAAATTCGACTTGTAGCCTTTAAAAGAAAAGAACGGATGGAATATTTTTTAATGGAAAATCCATTTCAAGGTTTTCAGGAGAACCGAGCTGGAAAATCACCATGTAATGGGATAAACTACTACAATTTCAGAGTTGGAAATGGCCAACGTGATTTCTCGGTGCACACTGCCAATGAAAGCAATTCTGCAACTCAAAGGGCGGGAGAGATAAAGGTTATAATATTGCTGTGTTCAAATGTTAATAATTTACAACACAGAAACCACGGGGCAGGGAGGAAAGTGACGCAGAAAACACTAGAATATGTAATACATTCCCTGTTTTTCAGAAAACTGCTATTTCTTTTGTGTCAAAACAGAAGTCTCAGCAAAGTACTCAAATGTCCAGCAGCAGATTGTGAGAAATCCTGGTCTTCCAGTCAAGCTAAGGAAATCAGGCTGTGGGAGACTTAAGGACTATTAACAAGGGTTACTTCCCTTGTAAGAATTATTTTAATCCCTATTTGCTTTCTTTCAGAAACATGCAAAAATGCAAGCCATTACTAATTACAACTGCCACTCAGTCTCCAGAAACAGAACAAATGCTTTAAAATGACCAGAGAAGGAACTTTAGTTGCATCATTATTCCCTTGAGACTGTGAAAATGCTGTGAGCAAGTTACAGCTATTTTCGATTAAAGACCATGTGTTAGAAACCCATTTGAAACAAGATCTCATCAGAGACGGCAATTTTTTCTGAAAGTCCACATTGAAAGCTATTTACTGTCTGAGGTTTTCAATGAACAGGAACCTGCAGCATGAATTGAAACTTCAACAGCTTGCCCCAGAAAAATCACTTTTCACTTTTTACAAAGTCATGCAAAATGGGCACGAGGGGAAGGCCGCGTTTGGGTGCCGTGGCTGCAGAGCAGGGGGATGGCTGGGTCAGAGGGTGGCTGCGGTAATGGCACACTGAAGCCACGTGCTGCATTCAGCTTGCCAGCCCACATTGCAGGCACTGCCTACACATTACCAGTTTGCCAGCACTAACCTCCTGTTTCACAATTAAAAGTTTAAAAATAAGCTGCAAGCTATGGAATCTGACCAGCTCTGTTGCCCAAGGCATCAATATGGTAAATCCTTCCTTTCTTCCCAAACTCACTATGACCCTGGCAGCAGCACTGCAAGCTTCCCCATACTGCCTCACCAAGAGAAGCCTCAGAAGCAGAGCAAGCAGCAGCAGCATGGAAAAAGGCTAGCTCAGTGTGCAAGGCCCATTTATGTGATGGCCATCTCTGCCAAGCCTTCACAAAAGGACTCAATGCAGATGTTCTCCTTTTAAAGGAAGGTTACCATTTATTTCAGAGAGTCAAAGCTGGCCATTTATCAAATGGCAAGGCAAAGACGACCAAAGCAGACCCTGTACAGACAGCTTCTTCTGCAGGCAGCTGCTCCCCGCAGGAGACCGCAGGCTCAAACACTGCCACCCAGGTGCGGGATGGAGTTTCACAAGCTGGCTAAACCAACCTAAGCAAGCTGTCAGGGCGAGGAATGACCAAGCTTTTGGCATGTGCTACCATGCACGTACTACCATGCACAACTGTGTGGTCAGCTTTAACAGTCAGCTGAGCTAAAAAAACTATTGGAAACTTACAAAAAAGTCATTTACAACCAGCCAAGCTGATCTAGGTGACCTCTCAGATCACCTACTGCTGCTGGCGCTTGAGAAAGTAAAGCGAGGCAAGGGCTGCCTCTCTTGCTGGTTTGGAAGCTTGGTACAGGCCTTTCATGAAACTAGTCCTGGCATGCAAAGGTGCTGACAATCTGTTGAGATTTTAAGCCTTCACTTACCTATGTCTGGCAATAATTTGCATCGCTTGGAAATTTCCAACTTCATATGGCCTCAAAGTCAGATCTGATTTTCTGAAAATGTAGTTTGTGCAACATTTCCCAGTGTCTGGAGAAAGCTGGTCACATGGCACTGGCTCTTCTTCTTAACTGTCTGTTAAGTTGCATCAGATCATCTAAAAATACATCAAATACTTTCTAATATTACTTTCTGACAATAAGGAGTTACTATAGCTGCTGCAAGCATGTTGCAAGAAAGGGTGAGAGGTCACCTAATTCTTATTCAGCTAGACATACACTGGAAAGCCTTGGAATATGATTTTTTCTTTAAACTTTTGCCTTTGTTGATACCTTATCAAAAATACTGAACAACTTTTAAAGCCTCAAATGAGCAGGTAATCTCCTTTTACTCCAAGGATGCAACAAATTTAGCACAGTTATTAAATCCATCCACAATGGGGAATTCAAAGAAGCACTAATATCTGAGAACCTGATAGATACCAGCTTGCAAAGAGAAAATTGTGCCTGAGCAAGCTGTGGTTCTGTTGTTTAGTGAGAGGGCATTTAATAGGACTGACAACCCCCCAAACAGTATTGTTTACCATGTAGAAGTAGCTTTTTGTAACATCTGTATAGACATAGCTCTTCTCTGAAGAGCCATCTCCATTTTATATTAATTTACATACTACATTCTTGTATGAGGAAGAGCGGTGCTCCCAAAATGAAGGCAAACCAAGGCACTGTAATATGTGTAAGTTTGTTTCTTCTTGCCAAACATACAGTGCCAAAGTCCAAAATAAAAGCCCAGTTCCCAATAACCCTATTCTAGACATGACCCCAAGCTTCCACCCAAACATACCAGCAAGACCGACTTTAGAGTTAGTCTCTTCACTTGCTCTGCTTGGCTAACTGAATTCTTGTCTGGCACTGCAGCCCCCACGTTTCTGAATAAATCCATGAAATTCTTCAGTGTCTGCAAACTGGTCTTTGAAAAGGGGGAAAAATAAAAAAATTACTTGATGGGAACGCAAATAGTTGAATGTGAATAACCATTCCCTGTACTTCTGCAATCACTTCCATAAAGCTGCTATGGCTGTTGTGATGTGCTTCTGTTTCCGCATCACTTCATTTGCTCAATTACAAAACATGGATCATTTAATCAGTGTAATCCTGATCTCCAGAATGATCTGGCCACTTTGCTGAACAAAACGCTACTGTCTTCAAATAATACAATGATGCTAATCTTAAGGGCCAGTGGAAGAATTCTATAACCCAAGTTCACTTACAGTGCATGGTTTGTTAAGCCCCTGCATGTGTCCCTTCCATCTGGAGCAGCACAGGCTGACTGCAGGGAAAAACAGGAGAATTCCTCACTGGGAGACTCTTTAGTAGAGACATGAATTCAACACTCACATAAAGCACAGATTTACCATGCTGTTTTATAACTGCCTTGGTTCTTTCCTGTAAAAAGCAATGCGCTGGTCAATCAATACACTGCTCAGTAACCAAATCACTATTAAAACCGTCAGTGCCCAATTGGTACATATTGAATCCAAAACATTATTTGTGAAGATGGTGGCAGAAGGGATTTCATGAACAACTCCTAGTTCCCGTGGAAAGTTGACAAATAGTAGGGAATTAACATATTTCAGTAGCAGTTCTGATTTCACCCTTACCAATTCTATGCACTCTTCAATTAATCCTAGACAACTTAGTCTACGAAATTGTCAGAAGTTGAAGAAAAATGTACTTGAACCCTATTTCTCCAGTCTGCTGTATATCAAATGTTCTGTTATCAACTTCTTCCACCCTACCACTGCTTTTCTGCAAACTCATTCTGTCACCAAGCACTGCACGAGGAATCCCAGCACTCAGTACCAAGTTTCCAGCACCACTGACTGAGTTGTTCTACTGCCATCTGTCATTCACGCACATCTTTTCATAGAGCAAATGCACAAGTGTTCTACAGACTTGCTCTTCTGCCTGAGGCCAGTCAGTCCCAGGTTTCCTCTTCGTAAACTAGGGAAATACACAGACCTAGTGGCAGTCATAGTAGAATACCAGTGTTTGCAGTCTTAAAAGTTTGCCAAGTTCTCGATTCTTTCAGTCTTCTGTAATTCAGCTTTCTCACATACAGTCCAAGAAGTTTTAACCTAGACTCTGCTTTCCAATACTATTTCCAAATTATTACCAAGATCTTTAGTATGTCAGTAACTTTATCAATATCTTTAATGTCAACAGCATTAAAGTAGTGAGCAAGTTCACTACAGAAGCCAAGCAAAGAACATTTTAATGCACCACCTGTCCACCTTATTGTGGGGAATTTTTACTGTAGCAACACTCCCCCATCACTACACTTCATAACTCTGCATTTCCATCAGCATGTACAAACACTGAGTTTACCATGAAAAAATATGAAGAAAAATAGTTTTTCCCACAAGAGCCTCGATGGGTTAATTTTAATTAAAATCAGTTTAATGATTGATAAGCTCTAGTATTTCCAGCAGCAAATCATAAGTGGTTGACTGTTTTCAGATACAGTGAAAAACTGAAGATAACGTAACTACATAAGCTAGCATATTTAGTTAGTTTACTGCTTGTCAAACATATGAAAGAATGACAGTTTAACATGTAAATTCTCATGACGACCAAGAGCAAAAATTAAACAAATATTTTGTAAGGATCAGGAAATTTACCTATACAGAAGTTTACCAAATCCAATGCTTACTCTTAATCTCTCACAAAATTACTTCCAACATACTTCCTACATCAGAAACCAACAAGCATGAATTTTCAGTATCTGATTAGTATTTGAGAGAGAGGGGGACATCCCATACCACAAACTCAGTACGGTTGCTACTTTGAAGTGCTCTTCACTCGTGCCCCTTAAGCAAATGGCAGAACACCGCAAATACCTGTTTCCTAGTATCCTTCATTTGCTCTTTGAGCTTGCAAAGGAAGCAAAAGGCAATTCAGTGTGCCTGCGCATACGTTAATGAAGAAATCTCTTCCTTATAAACCGAAGAATCTGCAGCCGATTCAAGGTTAGCCACACAACAGACCAATGTTCCATTCAACACTGCAGAGAAAATAGGAGAATGGATATATGGGAGTGTGAAATCCTAAAGCTCTAACAGGACCTTCCCTAAACCTGCATGTATCTTTGTCAGGAGCTGTCAGCAAGGAGGCCCTGCTGTTCAGAACAGCAGCTGCATCCACCAGTTGTTCCTCAGCTACTGCTGGTGGGAGGATGAGACAACATACAAGAGGGGACGTTTCCTCTTCTGTACTGCTATTTTATTTTGTAGCAAGATCCATGTAGCATATAAAATAACAAAGAAACGAACAAAGACCTATAAAATAAATTGAGGAGTTCAGATGACAAACCACTACAGCTCTGCTTTCATGGTTTTATGATGTCGTCACCAGGACTCATGTATTGTTTACCTTGTACTTTTACAGTTTTCTAGCCTATGAACCTACATAAAAAGCTGATATGTTCCAATTAAGCCATAGTTAACTGACAGATGTAGAAGGAAAAAAATGGCTTTCTTAAGCCACAGCTGCCCTCGACACAGGTTACAATGATGTCTAACTACACTAATGCACATTACATTACAAGAACCTTGAAAGAGCCTCTGAGAAAACAGGTTCACATTAAGCATCTTAAAGGAAGGTCATAAATACTGCACTGTAACAATGGTACCTCCCAATGTTCTCTTTATGCCCGAGGAACATGTGTCTTTTTAGTAAGGTACTACGTAGATGACAGCAAACCCAGAGGTAGGTTATAGGCAAAGGTAAAATACAGGCAAAAAAAATCCCTTTAGAGCTAGTCATTGCACAAACTGCCCAGCAGGAGGCAAGGCAAGATGTCAACAACTCTTTCCTCCCACCTTAAACGTTGCTCACATGGTGCATCTAATTTCTGGTGACAATGGATCATCAGCTGCTAGTAAATGCAGTCATGCCAAGAGAACAGCTTGAAGTTATTCAAGCAAAAATCTGTTACTGTGCAAAACTGGTTCACTGGACTATTACCAACTAGACCTCCGAGTTTCATAAGTGACCTGATGGTAGAAAACTAAGGGATCTGTTTTCCTTTTGACGTGATATACTCTACACAATCAACAGGAGAACATACAGCTAAGTGTGTGGAAGGAGTCAAAGTTGAGAAAGGAAAAAAAAATAATCACACTTTTCTGGGACTGAGTTTTCTTTTTAAAAAAAGTTTCTGTACCAAACAAGCTGATAAAATAGCTCGTCCAAGGTATCATCTGGGATCAACATAAGGCTGATAACAAATACCGTGTACATTTCAACATAGATGAAAGACATCTGAAAGTACAATAGTTAGAGCAAATTAAACCCCAATTTTAATGGTGTAAAGCCTTCAGGTCACAAAATGCGGACAGAACTTATCTTCACTGCCTTCTGTGCACTATTCTGTGATAATCAAAAGTAACAATGTTGAAGATTCGTTTTATTTCTACTTCCAAAATAAAAGGGGGAAAGGTTAAATAAGTGTTCTCCAATTTGTTCTCCACTATATGTACACCCACACACATACACACACGCACATGCACACACCCCTCAAACTGCACTGACATTTCATTTTGACCAAAAGAGTAGATCTTGGGAGTAAGTGCAAAATGCAAAATCAACTGACAGAAAATGCTGAACAAACAGCATCATAAAAATACAAAATATTTATATTACTGAACTATTAACAGATGATGTTCTCTGTTTCTTTAAAACTTTGGAACCACATAGCTGATTTCTTAAATCTAGTCCATGCCAGCTTCCAGAACTATTAATGATTTAGTTAGCTTCATTCTTTGATGCTTCATCAAAATTTTCTACGAGATCTGAAAGAGATGAAGATATTTAATACAGTAATGCCCAGTAACGACGCCTTCAGACATTTAGTGAAAAATGCATGTAATTATATGAAATGTTAAGTGGTTCTCAACTATACTCATGCACGCTTTTTAAGGGAGGATTTCAAACTGCTCTAGAAAATAGAGTTTGTATATATTCAAAGAACTAGACATGCAGGAACACTCAGAAAGAGCTTAAGTTCTAACATCGAGTAACATCTGATTTTCAGAGGTGCTCTACTATATGCAGTTGAGTCTTGAACAACGGCCACTCTTTAACAACTGTCTGAAGCTATGCACCTATTAACTTCTGTACTCCAGCAAACAAAATTTTGAAGAGACCTGTACATTTTTAGGTAAGGTCAGAAAAATTAAGCGCCAGAGCAAAAGAAATCAAACATCTGGGTCACCAACTCATTGTTTTAGCTAACACACCATACTGATGATGCATACAAGAGAACGTGGTGATTTATAGAGTTATCAATTGACAGATTAACAACTTAGAATTAACGTTTCTCGAGAAGCCAATAAATACTGACAGAAGCTTGATTTCTTCTACTGCAGAAATAAGAGTCCCCACCCCAAACCCTGATTTAAAGACACCCTGACCACTATGCCAATCACATCATTTTACAGATATTCCATTTTGCAGCCCTAAAGCCCTAGTTGGGTATTTAGACCACCTGTTCAACCTCCCTGAAGGTATTTTAAGTTGTTTCTACCTAAGAATTAAGCAATTTGTGCAAGGCAAACTACTTTCAAAAGCTGGAATCCAGAGTCATCACTACTGCAATGCTGCCCAGTATATGAAGCCTGCCTTAGCAAATGAGTAGAATAATCACATCAAGAGCTAAGTACTCAAGTGCGTGAATTGAGTATTTGTACATCAAACAGATGTGTATGTTCATGTGCCTACCTGGGACATCATCATCTTCTTCATCAATATCTTCAGATTTTGGTGCTTTGCTGTCCAACACTGTAAAAAGAAAACTGGTGCTGAGTTCTCATTGTACAGAGTTACTACAACCACACAACAACAAAAATACATAACATACAGGTGAAAATAGAAGGCATTCCCTCATTCCGAGAAACAAACATAATGACTGGGTATCAACAGTAATCAGCATGATTAAAAGGTCCACTTGTGAACATTCTTGTATTAAAGTATTAACACTGACATTTTCAAACGCCTAGGCATATTAATGCAGAGCTAACAAAAGATCAAACGATACAGAAAAACCCCAGTGTGACTAAATCTAACTGAAGCCATGTGTTTTAATGTAACAATAACATGCCACCAGTCCAAGGCCAACATATCACATTATTTGATTTCCTAGAGGCCACAACTGTAAGAAAAAGTATTTCCACATCAAGGGTCCTGTATGAAACCTATTCTTCCGTAAGTCATGATGAAACTTGGGACCATGTTACACGTAATCTGGAGAAATCCAAGAACGTAAAATAAAAAGAATTTCTTCACATTGGTCCACTTAATCCAAAACTAGCTTTCTGTGCTACCTAAGGAAACACATTAAGAATTTATTGGTACTGAGGTTGTAATAAAGAAGTATTATTATGATTACCCATCTTTCTACCTATTAACACTAGTAAAATAAGAAGGAAGAATTACTTTCAATTAAACTCTGAATATGAGATATAGATGAGATTGAAATTACTGATTTAGAAGAAATAGATTAGTTTGTTGAAACTATTAAACCAAATAATGTACTTTCTAACTCCCAAGAGGGACAAGTGCAACACATTCAATTACAGTCCTTTTAATGGCCATTTCAGTTACCATTCAAGACAAAAAAAAGTCGAAAAACTGTTTTTCGTATTTATAATGTCCAACTTCACTGGGGCTTGATATTAAGAATTAATTTTGGCAACACACATGAAACATGAACTCTAATATGGACTTAAAATGAGAAGCATACCTATTCCACAGTCAAAGAAAGCTTTTACAAACACTTACCAAAATCAGACTGATTACTTGCATGCTTTAAAATACTCTTGTATTCCAATTTCATGAAATATGCTATTTAAGAATAAACTCCCATTTATTCTTAAAATACAAACTTGCTTAGAGAGAATAGCTGAGACCACTACAAATCACATTACAGTGGTCCCTCAAGAAGAAGATATTCTAACCAGGATTCTCTCCAGGCTCCGGTACTTAGCATCAAAATTACAATACAATATATATAAAAACAAATGCCATATTTTTTGTGTGTATATATATATAAAAAACAAACCATCTTCTGTGGTTTTAAAATGAGTAGAAAAGGAATCACACTGGAAGATTTGATTTTGAATTTAGAGTGTTGTTTTTCTTCCAAATGGAATTCCAAAATAGAAGATAAAGGACAAGTTTTCTTCCTCTGTATCCACAGTAAAAACATTTTGTGGAAGAAAGAAAACGGACCTGGTACCCTGAAAAAGAGAACCTGTTGAGATTTTCTGTATGAAAACTTAAATTACTTCTGTTTTGCTAAGTATTTTGTCACATGCAGTTGTGTGCCTGGAATTACAACATGCCTGACTTACCAGACTTTAATGTTAATTTTAAATGAGGGCCAGCATATACACAATCTTGAAACATCAACAAAAATTTGATTATCCCCCCATCACATACTGTATGTCCACAACAGTGGCCAATAAATAAAACCAAGTAGGTTTTTGATTGCTTTTATGTTACGTGTTGTTACTAAATTTGGGTTGAAGTTTCAACACTGCATGTATTCTCTAAATCATCAATGAAAAATTCCAAAAACACCTACCTTGTCTTGGGAATTGTTCAGCTAACTTCCTGAGACTTGTTAAGCTGTCAGCACCAAGCTGGCTTAAGATGCCTGGAAGCATTTCTGTGATCGGTTTAGCCTCTGCATGACCAGTAATTGCAAAAGTGTTGGCAGAGAGGGATGCCTGAACCTTGGGGTTGTTGAAGTGAATAACTGTTCCATCATCTTTTATCATGTTCACCTGTTTAAATATATAAATAACATTTACCAAAGTGTTGCAGCATCTTGCTGAACAAGCACAATAAATTAATTCAAAACTAGATTTAAATCTTAAAATATAAAGAAAATACAAAACTAGTACTCCTAGAGAATATAACCACAGGTAAAGTACCTAGAATTAACTTCACCTGAATTGGAAGTAAAATGAGTTAGTTGTCTAGAAAGGGCTCACACAGTGTATGAAAAGTCTGAATTTAACTGCTATGATTGTCTTACATATTTATCTGTATAGTAAGCAATAAATATACAAAGGCTTGTGTGTTATCATACAGTCCACATATTTTTGTGGAAGGCAAAAAAATATATACAGGCTATTAGCCTTTAAGGCATAAACCAGTTATTATTAGGACTGTCTAGGGAGAAGTACCTCCAACTCTGCACTAACTCTTTAAAAACTGAAGCCCTAACAAAAAAGCTTTGCCTTATCAGTTTAAGACACTGCCATTCACAGCTATCTGTGTCAGCTACCACCAGGAATATGTTATTGTTTCTGCAGCAGAATTGGCAAAGGCACAAGATTCACAATCTGGCCTCTTTGCTGAAACTGCCCAATGCAAAGACTTCCACCTCACATCTCTTACAGTGTTCTAGATTTATAAATTAGCTGCACTGGAACAGGTTTCTGTGCCCTCCTAGAAGAGTCATCACAGAATTACTGAAACCAAGCACAATGTACAATGATTCTGCTCCCCTTGCCTGGTGCTCTGAATTACCAAGAATTAAGTTTTACAACCACTTTCAGTTCTTACAGCAGCCTGTTTTGGCTCCTACAGATGAAGTTTATTCTGTGGGGTTTTTTTTTTTTGAAGAAGGGAGAGTTAAAAGCTTTTTTCTTCCTGGGCATGACTGAGCTATGGTTATGCAGAAAATTTTATCTGAAGAAAAAAAAGGAAGAGTTTTACTCATCCAAAGGAACAGCTGTAATGAAACTCATGAGTTTTATGATGCTGTTTTTAGTAGAAGTTACAGGGAGAAAAATTGGGGGATTAAAGAACAAATCTAAAACATAGATTTAATGTACTCAACTTTGAAGATTAATAGCTGTTTTAAACAGAAAAAAATAAACAGAAAAAACAGGAGTCACCTTCCTGCAAGACTGAGGGAAAACGATAAAAGCTGTAAGGAGTCATCTTATTTAAAATCCTCTTCCAACCAAAACAAATCACAAAAAAAACCAGTCTGCCTTCTCAACACTACTAACTTCCCCAAACTCTATTTGCATAGGTCAGTTTGGGTCTTCCTGAACAGTAATACTGTAATTATATACCTAGCTATCAAGGTAGAAGGATTTTGGATAATCTTCCTTCACATCAACACATTTTAAGTCTTAATAACCGTGTCTGAATAAAGATCTTATATTCTGTGTAAAAAGAAAGAACAAGGACTGTTTGTATTTGTATAGCACAGCATATAAACATCGTAATTCAGTCAGCCAAATTAAAGTGTTTCTGCAGCAGAGGTATGAAAGCTTACAGGCAAACCAGGCTTCCATACTGAATCTGTATTTGCCTTTGGAGGAGAGATATGCATTAAGTGACCTCTGGAGAAGTCTCGCAACCCTGCTTAAATTAATTAATCACAGATTAAATATTATGCTTCTTTAACCACGTACTACAGTAACATGGAGCTCACAGTGAAGTAACACCTCCTCCCCCACGTATGAGCATCACACTCTCTACAGCACTATGGAAGTCGTTTCTATTCCAGCAAATACTTTATATGGAAAAATTTATACACACAGAAAATACTTAGGGAATACCTGAAGCCTTTGTGTTCCTGCTTTATATAACAGAGAGGCTGTTTCTGTCGAGTTTTGCTAGTGTTGTAAGAAATATCAGTCTCCAGTAACTTCCACAAACAAATCTAGTTTATGTTCATGCAATAAAAGAACCTTCTTTTGATAATGCAGACTTGCAAGTTGTTACTCCAAGCATTTTGATTCTCTACTTTATGTTCTGCATCACATAACTCTTTCTTTAGATGTCCCTGTGCAGTAAGATGTACTTAACACTTATATTAAAATTAGGCAATTGATTGCATAAAGTTAAGAATCAAGGGAAGTTTTGTTTTGCAATTAATGCAAAAGACATACATTACAAGCAGCTTACTGGCTTCTGTGATGACAGTCTGGCCAGAAACTCTTCCCTTTTCTCTATAGATATGTACACATCAATGTAAATGAGACCAAAAAAATTAAAGTAACTTCACCTATCAGTAATCACACCTGAGTCTGAGGGGAAAACTCATTAAGAAAGAAAATTAAAAACACAAAACCAACACCAAAACAACATAATGAATTTTATTTCACACAAGAAACATTTATTTTCTCACTATACCTCTTCAATGCCAGCAATGTTATTTACTGCCAGTTTTTTGAGGGAGCTCTGAAGTTTTTTGTCATCAGCTGTTGCCGTTCTGTGCACCACCTTCTTCTTTCTGCGAGCTGTTCCCTGGAAGAGAATCAAGAGAACAGTCAGCAACACAAACTCTCACAACACTTGAAATTTAAGTCCTCTCACAGTCCAAGCAACATCTCTTTAAGCTACGAAAAAGCTCTAGTGAAAAATGTTTCTTGTCTTTCTTCCCTTCACCTACAGTTTTTGCTGTCAGTCTCAATTTTGAGATTTTTCCTAAGCATGAGAGACAAGACGACACTGAAAAACAGCAGTATTTTCTCTTTCCACAAGTTGGATTACAAAAATACCATTTATTATTAAGCAACATAAAAGAATGTTTTCTGAGAACTTTAGTTTGTCCAGGATGAAACACAAATACAGTGATTTTAAAACACTTTTGTAACTACTCAGTTTATGTTTTTAAACTGTTCCAGATACCAATGCTGGAATTCCTACTTTGAAAACTTCTGTACAATCCCTCCAACACCACGATCTGTGGTTAGGAAACAAACGCCCACATTGAACAACCTATATTGCTTTTTTGTCACATTAGCTATCTGCTAGCTCAGAGAAAACAAAGAGCTCAATTACAAGCCCTAGAGTTGATACAAACAAAGCAACTTTCCAACAGAGAGAAGACAAAACTGGAAAAACCAACAGGTAAGCTTAGCTTGAGCTTTCACAGGTCACAACAAGTAACAAGGTTTAAAAAGAGGATACACCCTGGAAACTACTCATCCAGCAGCTGTGAGCTAAAAGAAAACTGCATTTCAGGTAAACAGTACTATGATCCAAATCACGTTACAGGCCTTAAAAACACAATTTTGTTAAAGCATATATTTTCCCCCTCCTGGACTACGTTTTGAAAAAGGAAATTTTAAAGAGATTTCTCTTTTAACATGTAAGTTACAGAAAATAGTGCATCGCTGGTGCTTTTCTTACCTTTCCTCCTATTCGGACCTGAGCTTGAAGCTTGGCCAGTTTTTCTTGATTCATAGTGCTGCGTCTAAAGAATGAAATAGAAATACAAATTAGCTGCTAAAACATTAAGGAAAAACCTCAACAGAGCAGGGCAAACGAACAAAAAAGCTTTAAAGCCGCACCATCTAAATAGCACAAAGCAGTGCAGCAGCAGCTTGTTTAGCTGAAGCGCGTATCACAATGAAGCACGCCAACACATTTCACGTTACATCAGTTCGAGGTATTAGCTGCAAATTTCCAAGTGCAGCAGTTTATTATTTGGCTGAACTACTCAGACGAAGATCAGCACGTAGAGCACAACTGCTTCAAGGATCGCACCTTTGTGCTTAACAGAGCCCAGGGAGCGAGACTCATCGCCGAGCTGCCTCGCGTGCTATTTCCATATAATGAACCCCTGCTACTTGCAGCTGATGCCCGAGCTGCCCACCCAGGGAAGTCCGCGCACTGCCACAGCGATCCCTGGCAGCTCCTCTCCCAATTCAATAGCTGGGAACTTTGTCAAGTGGGCTCCCCCGCGGGCCAAGCGTGACCTTTAAAGGCTAAGAGCTAAAACACCCGGAGCGGGTGCAAAACCCCCTCAGGGCGAGGTGCCCACCTCGCGGGCCTGCCCCAAGGAGCCCTCAGCGCTCCGCTGGCCGCGGGGACGCCCCTGGGGCGGCTGCAGCGTGCCAGGGACGGGCAGAGCCCGCAGCACCGCGTCCCGGCCTCGCTTCCCCTTCCCCTCCCCGAGGCCGGGCGGAAGGGAAGGGGCCGGGAAGAGGCCGGGAAGAGGCCCAGGCGCCGCCCGCCCGATGCCTGCCGAGGGCGGCGGAGCGGGGCCGGCGGGCGCGGGGCGGTTCTCACCTGAGCCCGGCGGCCCCTCGGCGGCCCGACACGCGGTGCGCACAAGATGGCGGCCGAGGAAGGAAAGAGGGGCGCGCAGAGAAAGGAAGCTTCGCGCCACGTGACGGCGCGAGCCCGCCCCGCCCCCGCCCGGCGATTGGCGACGGCTCCGCGTGGTATTTGCATGGCGAAGGTGGGGGGGGGGGGGGGGGGGAGGTGCGCCCTGAAAGCGGGGCCTGCTGGGAGTTGTAGTCTGCTGCGGAGGGGGCGCGGCGGGTCGTGCGGGAGCTGCGGGACGGCCGTCCGCTGGCACAGCGCCGCAGCGTGACCCTGCCGTGACTTTTGCTTTTGAGGGAAAAAAAACAAAAACGTACAACCGCTTGCGAGGCGGGAGCGTTTGCGGAGTTCCTGCCCGCAAAATAAACGAGCGTTGTGTGCTGCCAGCCGGCCCTGCAGCCCGCCCGGCCACGGACCGGCGCCCCGGGGCGCCCCAGCCCGCTATACCCGGCCCGGCTCACGGCGGCTCTGCGCGTCCCCTCCCTCTTACTGAAGCCCCCTTCCAACAAAAACAAACGTTTATGGCCACTTCTACCCTCCCAACCGCCCGGTTGAGAGCTGCAGAACCACCAGGTTTATTTGTCAGGAGGAAAGAAAGTCGACACCCCCCCCCCTCCCAAGGCCTGCTCCCGCCGAGGCAGCTCGGCTCCGATCAGGGGCCCACCAGGGGTGTTGGGACCCGGCCTGCCCGACGGGACCCTGCCCCGGGGCCCCGGCTGCCTGCCCGCAAGGCACCGGGCTTGGCCGGCCCGAGAAGCAGCCCCCACCCCGCCGCCTCCCCCAGCGCTTTCCAGCCGAGAGGGGCCGGCAGCACCGCCCACATCCGTCTCTCATCACTTCCTGGCTTTGAAAAAAAAAAAAAGAAAAAGAAAAAGGAAAAAAAAAAAAAAAAAGAAAAAGATCACCGGAGCCGGTCCTACCGCGTCTCGGAGATTCAGGGTCCGCCCGGGGGTGCCGGCGCCGCCATGAAGGCTCAGCCCGCGGCTGTCTTCATCTTCTGCCTGTGCCTGCTGCTGGCGGCCTCCGCAGCCGCCTCCGAAGGGCTCGGAAAGGGTCAGGCAAACGTTTCCTTCGTGCTTTCCTCTCACCTGCCGGCATTGCCGGGGAGCCGGGCGCGGGGGTCTCGGCGGCGAGGCTGGAAGGGGACCGGGGGGGGGGGGACCGGGCTGGGTACCCCAACCCACCGGCACTGCCTCCACAGCTCCCTGCAGCTGAGGGAGGTGCTGCCCTTCGGTACAAGGCGGCCTTTGAGCGGTCTTTGCCGTTGCAGCTTTTTTCTCCAGTTACACCCATGCCTCCGGGAGCTGCCCCGCTCTCAGGCAGCGCAGCCCCTCGGCGTCCCCGCTCCGGCCGCAGAGGTGCGCGGCGGCCCCGCCGCTGGCTCTTGGCAGGCGATGAATGGCACTGCCCCGGCTTCCCTGCTGCCTGGCCGCTCCTCGCCTTCCCTCCCCGTGTAATTAATTGCCGTGGTTAACGGCTGGCTCAGGCACGGCTCGCCAGGGACCCGAGCTTCACCCTGGGCGGGCTGCCCCGCGGGTGAATCTCCCAGGGCTGTGGTAACGCGCCTGGATCGTGGTCAGCAGGGCCTTGTGGTGCGAGCCCCCATTATTTCCGTATCGGGATTGGCAAACTTTCATTCTGCGGTTAATCGACTCTCATTCAAAATAAACACGCTGTAATGTTTTGCGTAATGCTTTTAAAAACAGACTGAAGCTCATCACAAACTGATTTTTAGTTTTAAAGATGGCGCTTTCTTGCTTAGAACAATAGAAGATTTCCCGTGTTTGAACACGTTGGCCTTTGCGATACCTAATGTGTCAATATTCTGAGTAAACATGACTTCTGCTAACCCAACAGCTTTTAGCTCCGCTGCCTTCAGCAAGTACGAACACAGCCTCTTGTCTGCGGCTGACTGCCACGGATACGTGTACGCGGACATGGAGGGGGCATCTCCGCCTTACTATTAGCACAACTAAATATTTGATGTGTTGCATCATACATGGTCATGGCAGTTCGTATCGGGAGATAAGCTAAGGTGATAAAGATACTGTGCCAGCAGTTCAAACTTCCTGGATGCTGAAGTAAGGAGGCACTGCTGGCCCTGCACTCAGCTTTCTTCAGCTGCCTCGCTGCAGGTGTCTACTGGAGGCAATGTCCACTTGCCGTTGTGACAGCAATGGGCAGCCTGTGGCTCCTGGTCCCCCTGTAGCTCCCAAAATCTGCCCCCTCAGTGAGGTTACAGTCTGTCCCAGGCATTGGGGGTTGCTGAGTGAGCCTCAGCGATGGGAAGGGGCATGCCACGGCTGATGTTTGCTCTTTGAGCACAGCCCCGCGTTACTGGAGCGATGAGACCTCTGGGGAGGTCTTCAAAGGGGTTTCCCCTCTGAACAGTTCCCAAATCTCCTTCATCTCAGCTCTCCGTGTGGCTTTGAGCCACATGATGGTAGTGGTGTGTTGGCTACAGGGTGAAAAAAATGGCAGTCCCTGCTTTACCGTTGTTGACATGGGCTTGTTTGGTTTATCTCAACAGACAAGACGCAACAAGTCTTGTTATCTGCTTGTTGGGTAGAATATTTCCTGCGTTGTTCAGTCACTGTAACATTCAGTAATCTGCGTAACGGGGTTCTTTCTTACTCTTTGGTGACAATTATCATCAGTGGTAGTATTTAACGTAGTAGTTTTAGAGCAATTAATAATCGTTTATTGGCCTAGGTATTTTTAAGGCCTAGTTATTTTGTGCTAGTTCACATTCAGTGGGATTTAGGAAGCCAGATGGTGACATGTTTAATTTGTCAGTAATCAGTTAATAAATGTTCACAGATCGAGGAAGAATGGGGAATAATCAGAAGGCACTTCAATTTTAATCTCTGCTCGGGGAAATTTTGGTGTCCTTTGCATATGTGTAAATATTCATGACTCTGTGGTTTGTTTTTGTTAATTAATTTCAGTGGGATTCCTTGTAAGACCATGTAGGTTGTAAGTATTCACAGAAGTCTTCCCAGGACTGAGATTATAATTTCCTGTAAAAAAAGATTATATAATGAGTTGAAAATGTTCAAAGGGTTGGACTGTTTTCCTCTGATGATATGTTAAACTATGCAGCATTTATAAACCTTTCTCTCTGGCAGGTTTTGGAGATCATATTCATTGGAGAACACTAGAAGATGGGAAGAAAGAGGCAGCGGCCAGGTATGTTACCTAGTTTTAAATACAGAAAAGTGGCTTTAAAAATTTGTCAAGATTCTGTATCAATCCTAAATTTAACCACAGAAAATACTAATTATTAACAAATATAAAGATGGTTTAGGAGACTATTCAGATGTGGAATTAAATTATTGAAGTTCTATCATGTCTTTGAAAAGAAAATATTTTTTGAGCATTTGTCACAGTAAAGATATGGATCCCAAACCCACAAACACATGCGTTAGTGGTACTCAGTCCCTTGAACTCAGCAGTGCTGATAGTTTCCATCACAGTGGATGTACCTATGTAGATTTGAGATCTCGACATAAGACAACTTGTTTTTTTACTGTCTGCAAAAAGAAGTTTTAAACTATAGTAAACTTATAAGCTGTTTAAGTAGAACCTTCTCTAGGTTAAGTTCTATAACAACACTGTCTCTATGAAAAGATTTTAAAAATGACATTTTGACATATTTTTCTCAGAATCTCTTCTTGTTAAAAGGTGAGGAAGAAATTTGTATGCTTATAAATTCTACTTACATTTTTAAATTTATAACCTAGATCTTACAATGTTGACATTAGTGGAAGTTCCTTATGCTTTCCAGGTTTGTAGTTTAATTGAATTTTGCTCTCAAACTGATCTACCTGTTGATTTCCACTCACTGTGCAAGGTCTAGTCATATTAACACAGATGGTACTGTTCAGAAGTCTAGCAAACATTTATAACTGGATATTTTAGCATTCATTTGATATACATGTACAAAAAAAATAGACAATTTCAGTATTTGCAGGAACAATTGTAGTGTTACCTTGCAACAAAGCAGAGGAAGTTTTTAAATGGCACAGATAAAGGAGGGAGTGCTTAGGCAGGATGAGCATTTGTTCTCACAATCCCCCCTGGGCAGCAATGGATGTGATGCACACTTGTTTTTCCTTGCTAGAAACACAGACCTGCTCACTTGATGCAGGTCAGCAGTCTGACCTTAGGGCTGACGATTAAAATTACACGAAATTATCTGTTATGTAGCAAGATGTATTGGGGACAATAGTACAGGAAGTTTCAAGACTAAATCTGGTTCTGTAAATAGCACTCCTTGGATGTCTTGGAGGTCCTGGAAACGGCGTCTACATACGCTACAGGTCATTGTGGAGATGGAGAAATTTTGTGCAGTTCTCCTATGAAGAAAGGCTGAGAGAGCTGGAGCTGTTCAATCTAAAGAAGAGAAGGCTCAGGGGTGACCTTATTGCAGCTTTTCAATACCTAAAGGGGGCTTATAAAAAGATGGAGAGCGGCTTTTTCCTCAGTCATATAATGACAGGACAAGGGAGAATGGTTTTAAACTAAAAGAGCAGAGATTTGGATTAGATGTTAGGGAGAAATTCTTCACTCAGAGGGCTGCCCAGAGAGGTTATGGATGCCCCATCCTTGGAGATGTTCAAGGCCAGGTTGGACAAGGCCCTGGGCAACCTGACCTGGTGGTTGGTGTCCCTTCCCATGGCAAGGGCTTGGAACTGGGTGATCCGTAAGGTCCCTTCCACCTATAACCGTTCTATGATTCTGCGTATTTCTGAAAGCATCTCATTCTCGAAGCTAACTCCAGTGCAATTGTACTTTTAAACAAAACAGTTCGCAAACTGGCAGCACCGCACCAGGGGCTGTGTGGTGATTTCGGTGTCACCATGCCAGGGGCTGTGTGGTGATTTCAGGTGTCACAGTGCCGGGGGCTGTGTGGCGATTTCAGTGTCACTGTGCCAGGGGCTGTGTGGCGATTTCAGTGTCACTGTGCCAGGGGCTGCGTGGTGATTTCAGGTGTCACTGTGCCAGGGGCTGTGTGGTGATTTTGGTGTCACTGAGCTGGGGGCTGCGTGGTGATTTCGGGTGTCACAGTGCCGGGGGCTGTGTGGTGATTTCAGTGTCACTGTGCCAGGGGCAGCCTGCTGGCTCCCCACGCCGCCCCCCTGTGAGGGGACCCGCACGGTGCCCTCTGTGGCGGCGCCCCGTGGCCGCTCGCAGGCCGTGCCGCCATGGCGACGGGCCGGAGCCCAGCGGAAGCAGTCGCGGCCCCGTCCGGGTCAGGATGGCGGCGCGGCGGGCGCTGAGGGGAGGATGCCGCTGGTGGTGCTGTGCGGGCCGCCGGGCAGCGGCAAGAGCCGGCGGGCGGCGGAGCTGCGGGAGGCGCTGGACGGCCCGGAGCGGCGGGCGCACGTCGTGACCGAGGCGGAGGGCGGCCGGGCGGCGCTGCGGGCCGAGGTGGAGCGGCGGCTGAGCCGGCGGGACGTGGTGATCGTGGACGCGGGCAACGAGCTGCGGAGCGGCCGCTACGAGCTGTACTGCGCGGCGCGGCAGGCGGGCACGGCGCTCTGCCTCCTGCACTGCGCCGCCGGCCCCCCCGAGCCGCCCTTCGAGGCCCCGGACCCCCGCAACCGCTGGGACCGGCCTCTCTTCACCGTGCGGGGCGAGGAGCCGCTGCCCCTGGCCGAGATCCGAGCCGCCCTCTTCGACAGCACCCCGCCGCCGCCGCACCGGGCCACCCGCAGCCAGCCGCTGCAGTCGTGCGAGTTCCTGCACCGCCTCGACCGAGCCACGCAGGACGTGGTGGCCGCCGTGATGGCCGCCCAGAGGAGCGGGGTGCTGCCCGGGGAGGCGGTGCGCGTCCCCGGGGTGATGGAAGGGCTGGTGCTCACCCGGCCCGTCGGCATGGCCGAGCTGAGCCGGCTGCGCAGGCAGTTCATCAGCTACACCAAGATGCAGCCCAGCGATGAAAACCTGCCCCAGCTGGCCAGCATGTTCCTGCAGTACCTGAGCCGCAGCATCCAGTGAAGACGAGGCCCCGGGCCAAAGCGCTGCCAGCAGCAAGAGCGTGCCTCCCAGCCGCGGACCCAAGGAGCTCGTGGCCCGCCTGTCGCATATCGTGACACATGACAGCAGCAGGATGCCGTGGCCCTGCAGCAGCTGCTGACGTTTTACTGCTAAGAAGATCCCTAGGGAGGCTCTCGTGCCACCCTCCCCACCGCATTCTCCCCACGTGTGTTTTTCCAAGAGGAGGCCTTGTTGCATCCCCAAGCAAGTGAAGTCTCCTGTGGAGACCTACACCCCGATAATCATGTCGTATCTAAATGTCAGAGCCTGAAGATAGAGACCATAAGGAAAACTTGTCCACTGTGCAGTGGCTTTGTGTATGTTGTGAATAAGAAGATTGCTTTTCCAAGGCTGTCTCCAGATATGTCAAACTGCAGAAGGGACTTCAATTCCCAGACTGGAACAGGCTGTATTTTTCGGATATAACTTCAGAAAAATCCTATTGAACCTAAGAGATAGATTTGCGAACTCAGCACAACAGAAGGGTGCTGGCTTAGCCAACTTAAACCTCTCTATTTCAGGTTTAACAATAAAATGTGCCTTAAATGTGAGTAGATTTAATTTACCCGTGGGACTGTTTTATTGAAATAACGTGCTATGGCATTTCTGTGCAAGGTCATCATTAAATGCTTTTAAAATCACTAATTGTTTCAGAATGAGTGCTCTTGTGCTCTTCGAAGAAGGATGAACTAAAATGGCTGTTTCTGCTCTGGGTGAAACTCTTGCTAAGTCTGTACTGGCTGTGACTGGGTAACTCATTTTTGTGCTTAGTTTCAACAATTTCAGTCTTTACTACTCATATGGCTTAGATATACTTTTCACTTTCTGGTGGGTGCTTCATTCCTCATTTAAATAAATGTCGTTGGGTTCTGATTTTAATTGTATTTATAGTGCTACCTGGGAGGAAATTGTAAAGTGGGGCAAGAAGGGTTACTTCATTGATTTGCATGGCATTGGCTATTTATCTGGCATACCAGTTGCTAAATGGACTTAGGCATTTCAGAACTGAGAAATGACTACAGAAATGTTTTGATGTAAATAAAATTAATTTCCCTGTCAAAGAGAATAAAGGTGAGGAAACACGTGCAGTATCTCTAAAACTTCTGTGAGTTCTCTCTGGCTAAGAGTTTGTATTCCAAGACTCTGAGCAATTGCATTTAAAATCTGCATTGAAAATCTCTCAAAAAAAAAGTGTGACGCAGTACCAAAGATCAGGTGTTTCTGGTAACTCTTCTGACGTGAAGATCCTTGATGATAAGGACAATGCATATTTTCCAGACTTAAATCAGCCTTATCTTAAGGAAGGAGCAAAATCAGGTTGGACTGTATAAAAGCTGAAAAAAGTATATTTTTGTCATCAGGCAGAAGGCACAGATGTAATATGAGCTTTACCAGGGAAATGTGTATTCTTGCTCCTCATTGCAAACAAAGTCCTATGTAAAGAAGATGACAGCAGTCATTTAGTTATAAATGCCAGGCTTCTGTTTGAACTACTCCAAATGTTCCTTCCTTCCTTCCTTTCCACCCTTTACTGGTCCTGAAAGCTATAACTTAAAGCTGATAGGGATTTCTTTTCATACCAATCTGCAGCTGAAGAAAAACTTGTCTTTCAGTTCTTCTAGTCATTATTTGCCATTGTTCACAGTGGTGTTTGCTTGGCATTACCTGAAAGAAGTATCTATGTAATATGTTCTCTGTTTACCTTTCTAGATGCCTTCATTTCCTTTGCCTAATTTTAGGTTGTTCTTACTATTTTGAAAGCTATATCACTATTACTAGCTTCCCTTGGATACTCTTCCATAGCTAAAGGGAATAAATGGGAAGAGAAAAGGGATGAGATTCCCAATTCCTTGTTCTTAGTCTTCTGTAGTTTATTGTGCTAGTCTGCTTTCACTAGCTCAGCTGTTTGAAAAGTGTTTGTAAGGACTTCCACATGCAAACAGTGTTGAGGTAGATGTTGTACTACCTAAATGTGTTCAATAGCAATAAAAATCACCTGTAAGTACGTCACTTTTTTTGTTAGAAACATAAACTTCATGTAAAATAGTCAAGATATGTTACTGAGAGCAGTGAAGTGAGGGATTAATTGAGTCACCAGCATTTACAACAGGAAATATGTGAAATTCTTCGTGTTTAAGGCCTCTTTGTCTAATCACATAATGCAGCCTGAATACATTACAAAGGAGCTTAGAGAATTCAAACTTGTTAAGCTTGAATTCGTCAGAAGGCGAAATGCTAAGGGGATTTTTTAGAACAAGGTTAAATGAGACGTATCTCAGGCAGTGGAATCAACCTCCAGGTAGTGTAGGTAGTGAAGGTCAAGTGAAGTCTTTGGGAAGAGAGATGGAGAATAATATTCACATGATGTACTTGATATGCTGAACTTAGTACGCTGGGTTGTCCTGTAAGAAGCATTTCTCTATATTCATTCTGCAGTGAACTTAGGCTCTTCACTTTGGTCCTTCTACCTTGTACTTTATTTAGGCTGCAGTTCCACACAGCTCCCTTCCTTCTTGGTCCTGGCACTTCTCACACTTATTTCAGCATACCAGCATGTGGGAAACTAGTCTGGAAGCTGACAGGTTTTCCAGGTTACTGTGTTTGATTATTGCTCAGTGATCCCAGATCTTAATCATGGGAGGCTACAAAAGAAGTGTCTGAAACACACAGACCGTGACGGCGAGAGGGATGGATGGATGACTGTCACCCATTGCATTGGCTTAAGTGGCTGTGCAAATCCCTTCTGAGATCTCTTACGTAGCTGGTGTGACTAACCCTTGCCTTTTTTTAAAAAAAACACATGACCAATTATGCTTCTATGCATGTCTGAACTAATGACAGCAAACCTTCCAAAAAGGAAGTCTCCTACTCCACAAGAGTCATTGGTTGGCATTTCTAATAAATTATTTGGGCGTGTGTTTAAGATTGGAAAACTTCTTGCAAGACAGCAAAACCTACAAACGCAGATGAATCCCTCTGCATCGCCATATTTTCTGTTACATATAGCCTTTGTAGAAGGCTTGACTGTTAAAATGTACAATAGAATTTAGAAATAATAAAGTAATAGCTGAGAGGCTTGGCTGTAAGCTTTATTTGACATTTTTTTTCTTTTTTTTTAAAGTGGTTTGCCTCTTATGGTTATCATCCACAAGTCTTGGTGTGGAGCTTGCAAAGGTGAGTGTATTTAACACTAAAGCTTGATGGAATTTCTCATGAACTTTTGTATGCAAATTGAGTAACATGAGAAACCTGAACTTTACATTCAAAATGCAGTTAGCTGTACTTGTATTTCATTTGGAGCGGTGCAATATCACACCGCATTACCTGTTAGTGCTGCCAAAAGCCAGTCATGCCTGAATGCCAGCAAAGTAACATGAAATGCTGCACGTCTGTAGTGGCTGCAATTTTTCCTGCACTTGGCTGTAAAAATGGGAGGGAAAGAATGATCTCTGAGAATTAAGAGATTGCCCTTATATTGCCCTTACTTTCGGCTGATGGTTTTAGAAGGTGAGGCTTTTTCTCTCTCAGCATCACAAAGGAACAAGCTAGTCATAATGACTAGGCTGAGGCTGAACTAGCTGAGTAAGAAATGGTTTAGAGCAAGCTTTTTGCTTCTGTTCCGTTGGTTCCAAAATGAGTGCATATGTCTGTTGGCCAGGCTTCATCATGTGGCAGCTCAGCAGGGATCACTTTAGTTACTGCCTCTTCTGAGCCTGGCTTCAACAGCTTGATACATACATTCCATTTACCTACTGCTCATTGAAAATCACTAGCTCTCTAGAGGCAGGAATGGAGTAGAGATTTTGATGTTGATCTGAAAACCTGAAATATTTTCCATATTTACACATCTCTCTCTCTGTCTCTCCCTCCCTCCTTAATTAGCTTTGAAGCCAAAGTTTGCTGAATCTAAGGAGATCTCTGAACTTGCCCATAATTTTGTTATGGTCAACCTCGAGGTACGCTACGCTCTGATTTGTATCCATGTTACTGCTTAGTAATTAAGTATTTGGAATCCTCATTAACTGGTTGCATCTGTTTTTTTGTCTTCATCCTAACCCTTGCACTCCTGAGTAGGTATGCAGGATGATTGATGCAGCTAATTGTTTTTATTTTTTTTTCAGTATAGTTTTATTAACTGTGTTTATAAACCTGACTCTGTGCTTGTCTCTTTAACAATTCCTACCGTCTATCAGGCTGTTGCCGCTGTAAAGGAATTCGTATTTATTCTTTCCTGATGTATAAAACATTTCTAAACCTAAGCAATGTTTAATGCAAATTGACAGGAAAAAAAAAGATTACTTTCACAAATTATACTTGTTTAGGTGGAAATAACCTTATTTTCTTTGAAAGTGGAAGATACTGCAGTACCTATTGTCTGTTCAAGTTGTAAATTGCTCAGGGTAAATGGAATCTGAAGGCAATAGCTTGTTTCTTTAAAATGAGTACTGTGTTGTTAGATAGCTTGCTAATACATTCCCTCTTTTCTGTCTTGCTTTGATAGGATGATGAAGAGCCAAAGGATGAAGCCTTTAGTCCTGATGGAGGTTACATTCCTAGAATCCTTTTCATGGGTAGGACATTCACAGCTTTTGTATCCACTCAGAGGATCATGTTCTTACTGTTGCCACCTAAATTTCTTCTTTGATCTCTTGTTTCATAGACCCCAGCGGAAAAGTTCACCCAGAAATCATAAATGAGAAAGGAAACCCCAGCTACAAGTATTTCTATACCAATGCTGATCAAGGTATGTGAAAAATAATTTGAAGTGTTTTTTTAGTAATGTGAAGCTCTGGGTGTCTCCTGAGTGAAGGACAACACCTTCACTTTTTTGTGGAGAAAAATGCTACATCACAGCATAACTAGGAGCTGTTACACAGAGTGACTCTCTGTGCTTTGAGGAACCATGTTCAGAATCATGATTCACCTTAATACCTACCGTAATGTCTCTAGGACCTAAGCTGCCTCCATTTGTCACATGGAAAATCATCCAATTCATAAATAGTTGGGAGAAGAGCACAGGCCTGATTTTTGTTTTGTTTTTGTTTTGTTTTCCCTTGGGTTGTTTTGTAGATTTACATTCTGTGTACACATATAACTCTGTGTTGATTTAAAATACATTCATTACCATTATCTTGGTGTTTTTGTCTTTAGATTAATAGTTGATCTCTCTCTGTCTGATCTTTCAGTTGTTCAAGGGATGAAGGAGGCCCAAGAGAAGCTCACAGGTGATGCTTTCAAACAAAAACACCTGGGAGATGAACTATAATGAATACACTGAATGACGCTTTCCCATCACTTCAAAACTCTAAAAGGCAATGATTAAACTGACCAAGAATGTAGATGCACTGGAGGGACATAATTCTCCTGTCAACAATGTTAGGTTAAACCCTGTTTGGAGTTCACACACATGCATCACTTTCAGTGTTATCTCCTCCTCTGCCTGGCTGTGTGTACTGTAATGATTTTTTGCAACCAGATAATGTGCAAACACATCAATTCATGTGTTTGAGCAACCACTAATATTGGTGTTAAAAGGGAGGTGTGTAGGGCAGAACATTCATTTGAAGACAAACAGTGTGATTGGAATAACTAGAAGTAGCCGACATTTTGATGCTTAATCAGGGTTGGATCCCTCTTTTCTCACTGGTATTATTGTGTGATCCCATTGTTTTACTGGGGATTCATATGAGTGGGACATGTTCCTGGGCCAGGTGTTTTCTAGACATCCCAAACCATAAATTTTGCCACTAAGCCAAGTAGAGTAAATTTCATCAATGTCCAAGTAGCATGTAAAATTATTAGCTCTGCAAATGTATTTTTATGTAAGACTCTGTGTGATTCATCCTTATTTGCCTTTGGGCAGAAACTGAACTTACTCACCTTTTGATTGTCTTACTGAGTGAAGGTGGGTTATGTTGAAGCATTACGGGGAATCCCCTTTTATTCTTTGAATGTTTTTGGCTAATGCCTTGCCATCACATTGTACTGTATTTTTGTACCAGGGTGAAAAATTAAACCTTTTTAAACATAAGCATGCAGACAGTGTTTTTTGATGAAGGGCATAGTTTTCCATTCTTAAAGACTGGGGAATATATTTGTGTTTATGTTGCAGTGGTTATTAGTGTTGAATGTCTCAGCTGAAGAAGGTTTCTCCTTTATATAATTAAAATACAACAGTTGCTTTTCATGTAATTGTAATTCAGCCATTCTTACACTAACAAATACAGTTGAGGTCGAGGTTATACCTAGTGTTTATCTACTGGAACTGAAAAGAAAAATAGAGAGGAAAAATCCCCTCTCTCTACCTGCTGGTAAGGGTGCATCATTGGTTCGTGTTCAACTTGTTCTCCACCTGGACCCGTGCATCCCTCCTGCAAAGCTGCTTTCCAATCTGTTGGCCCCTGGCCTGTACTGATACATGGGTTCTTCCTCCCAGGGGAAGAACTTTGCATTTCCACGTTGAGCTTCCTGATAGTCCTCTCTGCCTCTTTTTCCAGCCTGTAGAGGTCTTTCTGAATGGCAGTACAAGTGTCTGGTTGTCAACTGCTCTCCCCAGTTTCATATCATCTGCCAGATCCCAAGCGTGCGATCCATCTTTCCGTGCAGGTTGCTAATGGAGATGTTGAAGTGTCCACCCCTTGGTCACTCCACTAGCGACCAAACCCTTTGAGCCCAGCAGTTCTATCAGTTTCAGTCCACCTCACTGTCCATTTACGTAGCCTGTGCTTCAGTTTGTCTGTGAGAATGCTATGGGAGACAGTCAAAAGCCCTTCTGAAGTCTTAAAAAAAAAAAAAAGGAAAGTCTTAGTCTTGGACTTAGTAAAGCCAGTATAAACAACACCCACTGCTCTCCCCTCATCCACTGAAATAGTCATCTAAAGGAAAAAATCCTGTCCAAGAGGCACTTGCCATAACTTCCAATAACAAACACAGAGAGATAATTTTCTACAGATAATTTTTTTAAAAGCTACCTGAGGATGTTAGTTGGGGAAAATTGTTGGATACAATAAAAGCAACTTGCCTACTGAGTCCATTTTTACTGTTAGTGGTGGTATGAATTTTACTTTCCAGACCATTCTGCCTTAAAGGGATTTTAGACAGTAATACTCAATTGAGCACTAAAAGACAAGGACTCAGTGGAGATAATGGGATTATTGCACATTGCAATTACCCTGTTCAGCTACTAAAAGTTATTATACAAGTTTTATACTCTGCTCCTCTTGCAAATTGTCTAATAAATTGTCAAATTGAACTCAGCAACTGTTCTCAAGTTGTATCAGCCTTCAAAGTAAATAATTCTGTGTAAGTCCTGAAAAATGATTTGTGTTCTGCAAAATTGTATTTTTTTCCCAGATGTATCAGTTGACCTAATAAAAAACAGGTCCTGTCTGATGCTCCGTACTTCGTTTATAGCCTTAGATTAACACAACTGTAAAAACTCGTTGCTATGTGTTTTTCTGCTTGCCACCAGGGGGAGGACTCTGCTTGCTCATCTGGGATATGATTCAACAAATAATAATTATGAAAACCAATCTCTGATGCAGAATAGCAGGGTACAGCTTTGTGATTTTCCAGGCATGCTTTCTCAGCAGCTCTGCCCTTGTCTTAACTCTGCAGTGAAGTTACAGCCTGTGACATGCACATCATTTGTCCCAAAGCCTTGCTTTACAAAATGCTCTGATGTCAGAAGCAAACATTGCCTCAAAGTGATTTTTAGAAAGCTGTCCATCTACGGAGATCTCCCTTTGGTGACAGGTGTGGGAAGTGTGCTTCATCATTTACCTTTAAGACCATTCTTACTCAAAATTAATCTCCATCGCCACTACTCTGATGCATCCCCATTTTCTCTGTCTACCTGCTAGTTTTATACCTGGAAATTTTAGCCACTAATTCCTAATGCAGATTCTTTACACCCTTCTGCTTTTTGATCTAGATCAGGTGAAAAATACTGGTTGGCATTTTCTGCCATGCAGAGGGATACATCTTGAACCTTTCTCCCAAGAGCTGCTGTATGTATATTGTGTAACTTTATGCATGCAAGCAACTCCATGGGGTTTTGGGGAGCTTCTTACAGGTCACTGTTGTTGTAGTTGAGTCTAAAGTTAATTATACACTGCAGCAACTCAACAGCGCACAGTAACCAAGGCCTCAGATTAGTTTGCCCCCATCAGCTTCATTTTGTTTTCATATCTATTTGCATATGACTTGCAGTAAACCTCCATCCTTACGTAACTTCTTTAGATACATCACAGAAATCCCCTTGGATTCTCAGCTTCTCCATTTATGGGGATAACAAAACCCAAAGACACGTCAAAATTCTTAGTATAGACACAGGGAAGTGCCAGGCCAAATCAATCTCGTGTAAACAAACATGCTGTCAGCTCCCTTCTTCCCAGAAACAACCCACAGAGGAAAAATGCAAAGTTAATTAAAGAGTGACTAGATTGCAGCTAGCCATCTGGCTGCTTAGGAACAGAGGTTGCTCTGTGCACCTGGGGCTGAGCAGGCTTTAAGGAAGTGTCAGCTAGAGGCTCGGGAAACCTTTCCTTCACCACGCTTCACAGCAGGGAACAAAAGTGCAACAGGGAGGAACGCCAGCACTGCCAGAGCAACCCGTCCGTCACTCTGGCATGCTGAGAGTTTAGGAGGTACTAGTCAAATGCACTTTCATCCCCGTGTCTGTTTGTCTGCCATCATATCTAACTTGTATCAAACTGCTAATGAGCTTCATTCATTGTCCTCACATACAGCTTATGCAACGAAACAGCTCTGCAGTGAGGTACTAGTAAGCCTGTGTGGATGCAAGCCATGTATCCGTGGAGGTGATGGAACTTTTCACTGCCGATTCATGTGCATTTCAAGGAAAGGGTAAGGTTGATCTAAAAGGTTGCATCCCTCTTCCAGAGAGCTGTGTAAGTTGTCTTGGGGGCTAGCTAGCAGGTGAGTTTGCTGTCTGAAGGGAACCAAGAAGCAACTATGAAGGTCTGTTAACTGGTGAAAGTCACTTTCTCTCAAAACTATCTGGCATATTATTAACACATTCCACCTTTCTTTCTCCAAGAAACAGGTGCCAATTTGTTAAGCAGTTTAGTCAGATAAACTCAGTTTGCTTTTCCTTTCAAAGTTTGTCTAGCGTAAGGAGTGGCTGCGCACAATTCCCAGGCCTGCCATTGTCTGGGGAACACCACTCCTAGGAGAGGTGGCGATTCACTCCTGCGCCGCCAGCCCGCTGCCACCACGTCAGCGTGCCGAGGAGGAGGCATCTCAGCTGCCAGCCAGTTCCTGGGGCTTGTCACCTGTCGCAGGCAGAGGGAACAGGGTGCGAGGCTTCTGCGATCTCCTCCAGGTTTTGCCAAATATGGCGTAATTTTGTACTGGCTAAATTAGAGCTAGATTCCTTTAGGGGCGAGAGAGAGAGAGAGAGAGAGACCAAGCTTCTCCATTCATAACTACCCTGGAAGCAGAAACTGGCTGACCTGTGCTTTAAGCGTTCCAGGTTGTGACTCAGAGCAGCAGGAAACGTGACACGCCACCAGTGCTGGCACTCGTCCCGGGGACAGGCGCAGAGCAGCCCATCAAGCAAGGTGCAGGGAGCACGCAGGGTACGTCCTGGGCATGGGATCACCGAGGGGTGGCTGCTGTCAAAACAATTGAGCATTTCTGAGCTGCTCCCGTGTTCTCCTTCCTCCAACCAACACAGGTGACTCTTCCCACATCTCTGCGATGATGTGGGGATGATGGGGAGACAACTTGTTAGAGTTTCCCCCTTCTCCAAAGGGCATGATGCCATTGCTGCCACCCCAGGGAACGGGATGAAGGCCTGTGGGAGCTGGGCTTCAGGGCAGCACAGGCTGGACTGTGTCTGGCGAAGGCTGTAGGTAACCAGTTGCTGGTTAGAAATTGTTTACTGGTATGTACTCATTTTTGAGCCATTTAGCACAAGCACTGTATGGGGGAGGTAGAAGTGCTGCAGAAATATTAATTGGTGAGAACTGCAGATGTTCTCCCTGCTTTCTGAGCATGTTTCAGGACACAACATAACATGCTGTGCATAAGAGAAACTCTGTTGGCAGCACAGTCAAATTTGGATGTCACTTTATTGTGCAGTTTCTGGTATGATCCGTTTGCAAACGACATTTTTAAGAACTTTGGTGCACTAGCTCTGATGAAGAGAATGAAATTCACACACCTCTTGGAGAGACAGCATGGGGCATACATGCTGCTTTTTCCTCACTGAAGTGAGGAAGTGCCTGGATGTGTGCTACCTATTCAAACAAAGATGATTTGGTTTTCTTCTTGCAATTGGCATGTTTTCATTGAGCTTCCCCAGACGACAGCTGGTAATGAGCTGAAGCCATTGCTCCATGTGCAAACTGTGCTTCGATGAGATACTGTTCTTCCTATGTGACCAGAGCTTATCATGAGTTTAGAGAATGAGCCTTTTCGACACAGGATCGTTAGTATTATTACTGCTTACAGCATCACCCATAGCAGGGCATCATCCTTGATTTAGGTGCTTTGGTGCTGCTCTTGTTGTAGTCATAGATAAAATACTGTTTTGAGAAAAGAAGGAACTGAAGAGATTAAAATTGTTTCTCTAGGTCAGTTGCATTTTGTGTGGATGCAGTAACTTGAATTAGAAACGTTGGGAGAGTAGTGGAGTATGCATATCATGCTTGATAAATATGTTTGCTCAACTGCTGTGAGAGTCAGTGAGATCCACATGCCAGAAAACAAGATGAAGTGTAACATCTGCTCTTCCCTTCCAACTCCGTGTGCTTGTGGGAGTTCTCTTCCATTCCCTGTCTTCAATTGGCCACCAATAAATCTAAGATAATACAGAACTCCCTCACTGGAAGCCATGTAAGCAACTGATGACCACATAATATCAAATCCTAGAAGGAAAGTGCACTAGAAGAGCAAACAATTTTCTCTTCTTAAATTGTAGAAACAGGGCAAAACTAAATGATAGACGGACCCCAAAACAGCCTTGCAAAAGAATCACTACAAATTCCTCTGTCCCCTAATTACCTAAGTGCATCCCTCTTTTCAGTGAGTCCTGAGAGAGGGCTTTTATAATCCTCCAGTGCAGCTGGACATAAACACTGGCATTTCAGAGAGAGCGTGAAGTCTGGAAGTGCCTTTGGAAGCAGGCTGCACAGTGCCTCTGCGCTTGTTGTGGCTGCTATCCTTGGTTGGTAAATTAGGTGATCACTAACCAGATGCCCAGGTAAGCCTAAATCATCATGTGTCCCACCCCTCAAAGGTGGAGATATCTGCCCATGACCACTTGTCTTCCATGTTGATGCTTTACAGGGCTGTTGGCTTGCAATGCTTTCTAGATTGAGCATCAGTCAGCAGAAGGAGGGAAAAGCATTAGCACCATCGCTGCAGACATTGTCCTGGGTAGTGTGGAACTTGGCCTTTGGAAAAGGCGGAAAACATTTCCCAGAGCAATGAGAGGATTGCAAAGAGCTAAAAAGACTTCTGCAGGTGTCAAGCCTGACAGAATGTCTTTGAAATAACTATTCTAATGAGTCTTGGGTTTTGTTATAGTATTGATTATGTCAAGTTGCCTACACAAAGCTGATGTCTCACTTAAGGCTTAAATCAGGGCTGGTTAGATTCTTGATGACTGTGTCCTGGCTTATATAACAATATTTTTAGTTGTGGTGTCGACAGCAAATAAACATTGCCATTCTAGGTGAGGGTAGGAAATCATTTAGATGCTGGGTAGAATTGTCCGCTGAGCCACCTGGCAAATAGCTCTGACTTGAGTAAAATCAAGAAGCCACGTGGCATCTCTGATCTGCAGTGGGAAGAGGTTTTCCTGAGGCTTCCCTGCAGCACTCCTGTGTTGCTCCTAAAATGCAAGCCTTGGATGTTTTCTAGTATGTAGCACTGCAGCGCTCTCTGGCTTTCTACCTTCCCACCAAACTGTTAACTGGTCAGCTACCCTGGGGAAATCGTAGCAGTAAAAGTAATTTACAGACGCCTTTCAAGTGGTTGAGCTGTTATAAAGCTAAAGTTTATCCAAGGGCTGGCTGACCTACAAGCCAGTCCAAAGACGGTCAGTTCAGATCAGTACACGTGCAAGAAGCTTTTTGCAAGCAGACAAAGTGTGGGCAGTATCCGAGCCAAAGTGCCGCACACCAAACCAAACACTCCACCACGATGAGATGGGGCAGGAAGGGAACAGTGCTCAGAGCGATGTGCCAAGGGCACAGCAGCATCTCTGCTCTGGTTTAGAGCCCTGAGATCAGAGCTGGTCCCTGGAGGCTGCAATTTTGCAGTTCTTGAATCTTTAGGTGGCTCCTGCGCTGATCTCCCCTGAAAAGGAGCTGCTCTCGTGAACCAAGAACCTGCTCTTTGTGCTTGGCCGCCTGCTTAAAGCCAGGCAGTGGAGAAACGCGCTGCCGTCTTGGCTGGCTGTTTAGGAAGTGCCTCATTAGTCATGCCAGAGGGGTGTTTAAAACACTCATTATTAATTTTTGTTCGCATTCTCTCGGGGATCATCTCTGAGAGCTGGTTTGGTTTCCCAGCCAGAGAAAGGTCACAATGGAAATCAAGCCTCTGATGTTGAACTTGGGGTCTGTCTGAAGGATTTTAAAGACAAGAGGGTCTTCATTAAGCACTTTGTCAGACCTCTTTCAGGCAAGCAATTCAAAGAGCTCACAGCTACCACCTCATTTTTTTCCTCCTCAATAGCAGTGCAGTAGTTTGTGCCATCACTAGGCTTCAGAGTCAACACTCCTACTGAAGAGAAACGTCCTCTTGCAGCCCTTGCAAGACCAGGAACGGCAAGTTACGGTCCCACCGGCACAAAGCTCTCCGCATCCCGAGCTGCGGGGGCTGCTGAGGGGATTCGGGGGCTGCTGAAGGGATTCGGGGGCTGCTGAAGGGATTCGGGGGCTGCTGAGGGGATTCGCACCCCACGAGGAGCTGAGCGGCGCCCCGAGCCCTGACGGGACCCTCGGGGGTGCTCAGTCCCGCCGCTGCACCGAGCTTCTCCCTCAGCCCGGTGCCGGGACTCCCCCCCGCGAGGGCGGCTCCGCTCCCTCCCGGGCGTTGCCGGTGCCCCCCCCGGCACAGCTCCGCCTTCGGGGCCGCCCCAGGTGCCGGCGGGGGGGCGGCTCCCGCCACGCTTGCAACGGCCGCGGGACCGGCGCACGGCTCGGCTCGGCTCTGCCCTTCCTCCTCCTCCTCCTCCTCCTCCTCCGCCGCCGCCGCCCCAGGTAAGAGCAGCGGCTCGGCGGCCGGGCTCCCTCCGCCGGTAACGGGCGCTTCCGAGCCGTCGGGGCGGGCGCCGGGGCGCCGTCCCCTCAGGCGCCGTCCCCTCAGGCGCCGTCCCCTCAGGCTTCGTGTGCGGGGCGGGAGGGCGGGAAGGCGCCTGGCCTCGCCTCGCCTCGCCTGGCTTCCCCTCGGGTTCCTCCCTCGTCCTCGCCCCCCCTCAGCGTCCCGGGTTCCCTGTTCGGACGGGCTGAGGGCTCGGTGCCCGCGGGGTGTTAAGGGCAGACCCCCCCCCCCCCCCCCGAGGAGCAGCGAGGAGAACCCAAATGCAGCCACAGCTCTAAAATAAATATTTATTAAAGGTGATATACCGTTGCGTTATCTTTTAAATAACCTAGGCGGGGGGGGGGAGTGGGGGGGGGCTGGAGGCTGTGGCCTCCCCGGCTGTTTTCCAGCTGGTGCGTAATCCTTGTCGATTCCTGTCATTCTGCACGGATGTTTTCCGCTGGGCGAACGGCAGCGCTTAAAAACTGCCCGGCAGTGAGACGGACGGGGTTTTGTTCCTGCTGGTGCTGCCATGGGAAGGCCAGAGGCCGGCTGCCTCCCGAGGGTCTGGCTGCGCCTTGGTGGCCCGCAGAGCGCCCGCGTGTCACTCGCCCGCCGCACAGGTGGAGGACGCTTGGTGTGTCCACAGCGCCCAGCAGCAGCAGGCAGCGAGCCCGCTGTACGAAGCCGAGTAGCTCCACCATCCCAATTTCACTCACTAAAAGCACCAACTCTCCGTTTCCTCCACTTCACGTGGTGCCAAATACACGGTGTTGTTGCCACCTGTCCCGAGACCATGTGTTTTTTCTCAGTGTGCCAGCAGCAAGGCAGGGACGTGCGATGCCCATGGTGGCGTTGTGCTGTGGGATCACGGCGGCATCGCCAACACCAGCACCATCATTCCTGTCTCTGTGCCTCCCGAGGTTCCGTCCCCGTGCTGTCCTTCCCTTCTTCATGGCACGTTTGTGCAGTGAACCAGGTTGAGCTGACCTCCATTAAGACTAACCTGACCCAAAAGAGAAAAAAAGGTTAATTTGAATGTGAATTTTCCCTTGGCCCAAGACTGTGACTGCAGAACTTTAATTCATGTTTCTCTGCACGCCTTCTTGGTGGCAAACCCGGTTCAAACCTCTCCAGGCTTGTTCCTTGTCACTCCTTATCCAGTGCTGCACCCACACTTGTGCTGATAACTCTTTGTGGGGCTTCATACTAGCCTGGGTTAGCCCTGGGTTAAAATAGCCCTCTTTTTCTATTTTTTCTTCCTCCTTCCCCTCCATCCTAAGTTAAAGTTGTCAGTGGAACATAGTCTTGACCCCCGTGTTTGTATCTCGATGCGGATCATGGGAGTTCTGTCAGGCTGTAAATTGAATCTGTATACCGCTATATATGAGCGTGTAACTAAAAAGCTTTTCTTTCCTGTTATTTGTGCTCGCTGTCCTGCAGACAGTTGTATATGCACTTACTGAGACCTTGGTGTGATCGCTGCCTTCAAGACTGTTTTATCAGGGCAATTTGTATTGCAAGTCAGAAGAGAGTTCCATAAGCCAATCTCTAAATCAGACTTCCTTTGCAATTTTGACAAAACTGCCGCCCTTTCTGCAGATCTGACACGTTATCAAGTAACAAGTTGAGAAGACTTAATGTTTTGAGGTTTTAATAGCAGTATTTCTTGCTCAGCCTTAGGTGTAGCAAAGCAGTGCATTCGTTAACATGCTAGCCATCACTGACCTGTAGTAGTCGTGAGCTGAGCTGCGTGTTTTGTGGTGTTCTTCCTACTTCCATTTTGCCATGGTCTGATGTAGCCCCCGATCAAAAAGGGGAGATGAGGGAGCTTCTTGGCAGCAGTACGTATTGCAGGGCCGTGCACCGCACTGGCTGGTCCTCGTGTGAGGGGACGCGTGTCCCCTGAGCCTCCCCAGCGAGGCCGGGGGTGCTGCCTGGGGGCGTTTGCAGGAGGCACGTCCCAATGGCTAAAATCGAGTGTGTCCCGAGCTGGCCTTTCAGCTGTACTTCATGTACACGCTGGTTGAAGTTCTGCGGTACTTAGTGAGCTCCTGTAATGCGTGCTGAGCTCCCTGCAGCGCAGTCGTATTTGGTCTTTGACATAAGCAATAAGACGTACGTTCGGGAGTGTTAGCTAGTTAAAACCTGTGAATTGTTGGGGCACTTGTAATCTGCGATAGCAGCTGGCTTACCTCACAGCATGGACAGCGTAGCACAGAGAAAGGAAGTAACGTGTCCCTCATGGATTTTCTGCTTTGAGGCTGGGGGCAGAAGGCAGCCAAACAAACTTCACCTGCACCGCGGCGCCGTTCTGAGCTAGCCCTGTCTCCACGCAGTCCTGCGGCACGAGTGTTACTACAGGACGAAGCCAGCCTCCTGTCACCCGGTTCGGTTCTGATTTTTATGTACAGGTGGAAGGTTTTGGACCTGGTGACGTAGGAAAATCTGCAAATGTCTCTTGCCTGCTTGTGGGATGGGTGTCAGAGTCAGCGTACGGCCGGCCGGTGGCTCCAAGCAGTGTGAATTCCCTCGTGTGGCTGAACTGGCGTTGTTTTCCAGCAGAGTGGGCGGGCATGGTGGCGGCTTCGCTGTGTCCCGGCACAGCACTTCGCTCCTCACCGGTCCTCCAGCTGGGGAAGGACCAGCGGCGAGCTGAACCCCTCTTGGAGCAGAGTTGTGACGGATCCGCTGTGTGCGCGCTGCTCTGAGCGTTCTTATTCCACCGCGCTGCTTCAGTGTAGGCAGTATACATTTGCTAGTTTATTCTTGGAGAAACCGAGGTAGAACTGCAAAGCTGGAGAGTCAAATGAGGATTGAAGTCTGTTACCTCAGCCATGGCTGGAGTGTTTGTAGCAGGAAGGCTTTAATGACAGCGTGTCTTGTAGCAGCGATCAGCCCTCTCAGCTCGTGCTGGGGACAGCCTTGGCTAGCACTTCTGTAGCTCCAGAAAATGCCTGGCTCCTCTGGTTTCCAGGCTTGCTGGAATATTAAGGGAATTGGGGAAATCCTCCCTGCATCTGCTCTCTAGGGCAGAAAGAGGATGTAAGTCTCTCACACCCTTTCAGGAAGAGCTGAGCCAGGCTCAGCCAGCAGTTCCCCTGCAGAAGGGGAGATCCCTGGGCTGTTAAGTGGTGTGCTCTGTGCCTTCTGAGCAGCGTGTTTGCCAACAGGCAGGAACCTGTGTGATGTTAAAAGAGCCACAAAGAAAACACTCGTAGCAGAGAGTAAACAATGTGGAAACTCTTATTACTTTACTTTATTTTTTCCATTGTAGAAATAGAGTAATAAATTTCTTCTTCCTGAGAGTTTTTCCATGGCTCTGAAATGGACATTAAGGATGTTGAACGTTATGCAGGAAACGGGAGAGGCATGGTTCCAGACACCCAGAGAGATGTTTGACTCCAGGAAGTCTTTCTGACAACAGTCCCAGCCTGCTGCCTGACAAATCGTGATGGTAAAGTTAAGAGAGTTGATGGGAAAGGGAGGATAGACACAGATTCTGGACTTTTATTCCACACCCAGCAAATTCTCAGCACTTTTTGAAGCTTGTGTTCCCAAATCTGAATGAGTAATGATAAACTGGCCATGTTGTTTAGAGCTTTCTCTTCTTCAGTTGTCATGCGTATATTGAACTCATTCACAGCATGTGGTTTCCAGACTAAGTCCACTACAAAAATCTGATTGTGAAGACTTCATTAATAAATCAATTTTAGCTTTTGCTGTCAAGATGAGGGGCTGACATTTCTAAAGCAACAAAATAGTGGCTTTTCTTTCTGTTTCCACTGTTGACTTATTTTTGTTCTAGATCTAGCAGTTAAGTTATTTGGATGAAGCTTCAAAACCAAGTTCCCTGAAACCGTGGACAGTGTTGAAGTGAGAGTCAGAGGTGGTGACAGAAATACCTGCTGCAGAGGCCAGGGCTGTGAGAACACAGGGAACCGTAATCAAGAAAAATGTGGAGTAGTCTGGGCAAGAGCAAGGTGCCGTTTTGTGTGCGAAGTGAGGTGATTGTCAATTGTGTGGATCGTGAGAAAGGATTTGTCCTTGTCTGATCCAAATTGTTACCTAGAATTGGTGGCTGCAGCTTATTTACATGAGGTCTGAGTTTGTCTGGGTGTTTCAGCAGCCTCCACAAGGCAGTATAAAATAAGTCATGATAACAAGTGGGGGTTCACACTTGTCTGCTGGAGAGGAAACGCACCAGAGGTGAAGTTGGCCTTTAGATTATATTAAACATGAAAATGAGGACTGAATTCTGTTATGTGTTTTTTTTTTTCTTCTAAATGTGGAAAACCTATTGTTTTAAGGCAGTTATTTTTATATAGATGTGCTGTAAGTGGGGTTGCAGACATTTACACGTCCTGTTGTAATTGGCATTTGCTGTGCGGTAGACTTTGACCCAGGCTTTGTGCAAAACAGAAATACATGGAGATGTATTTCAGCTCCTCCGTGGTTCTGTTCCCTTTGCTGCCTTTCTGTGATGAGGGTGTAACAATTCCTATCTGAGGGTTTGCATCCCCTTCTAGAACATCTCTGGAAATTAAAATTTAGATTAATCTAGATAATCTCCCTTTAATAAATTCTAAACTGATGGCTTCAGGTATCTACTATTCTCTTGGTATCTATTACTAACTTGAGTACTGTCTCTTTTTTATCTTTGTACACTACAGGGCTTTCCCCGCTACCTTCTGAAGGAAATTCAGACCTTTACCCAGCTCTGTGTCCCCAGTCTAACCTATCCACCCATTACTGTCTTCTGTAATATTCTCGTTACCCATCTTTGTCTTAAATATTGTAATCCTTTTGCTTCTACATCACAGGTTCAACAGTGTGACCACTCTTGATTCATATAAGTCACAGCAAAGCCTCCATCTGTCTCATGGATTATAGATCTAAATTGGTAACTATCGCTTGCTTGCCATACTTACTAGCAGTTATGTTAATTGCTCATAATGTGTTTTCTGCTTCTGATAAATCTCTCTTGTAGTACTAGTATTTGTATAAGACTTGCTAAGGTCACGGCCTTATTTCCTTTATGAGCTTTAGTCTCAGGACAGTGTACATTGGCTTTAAAAAAAAAACAAAACACACAAACAAACCACCAACAAAAAGTCATTAGTAGATAGAGATCTGATTCAGAACTTACTTTAATTCCTGAAAAAGAAAAAAAGGTTTTGGTTTTCTTTTCAGATGACAGAGCACATAAAGGAGTGTTTTTTATCATAGAGAATTGACACTAGATGTGTGGCTTGTCAGCTAGAATATTTTTAATACAGACACGCTGTAATACTTCTGGGAAAAAACACAAGGTATTAATTCTTTTGAAAAGAAGTTATGCTGCATGTGAATAACGTCTCTTGTGGATTACTACAAAACTCTACATACTAGGGATAAAAGAATCTTTTGCTTTCTTTTTTTTTTTTTTCCCTATTACGTAACTGACCGAACGGTTTCCATAACCAGTTGCAATGTTCTCACAGCTGTCTCCAGTGCTCCTGTCTGTGCTTCTCTGAGAGCCTTGGCAGACTGGCGATCTGTCTGACTTTAGCTCTACATGTTGACTTTAGCTCCATGTGCTTTTTTTCTGCCTTTATTTAGCCTCATTATTTCTGCTTTTAAGGGAGTGTATCTAGTAATCTTTTTTTCCTTTCACGTTTGTCAGTGGCTGTGGATGGCCAGGAGTTGTACAGGTACAGCTGTTTGTGACTGTGCCCCTTCTCTTCTTCCATGCTGCCACCACTTACCCCTTTCAAATGACAGTCACCTTCTTTGCCTCTTCTCTGTTGGCTTATATTGAGTGCTGGATCTCAGGAACAATAAGATGGATGTAAGAGAGAAGAGGTTATGACTGTAAAATAGGGAATGGTTCCTACCAGTTGTAGCTCCGTTAGGCAGTAAAATACTACATCAGGAGAAGCAGCAGAGGCTCAGTTGCTGAGCACAGGAAGCTGGGCTGGAAGCAGCCTGGAGTAGCATGCTCTTATAAGGTCTTTGACTCTTAAAAATAGAGAGTGGCAGTTTTGTCCCTATCATCCCTATTTTATGTGTAATAAAAGAAATGTATGTGTGCTAGCAAATGATGATGAAACATTAAACATTCACGTTTAAATTGCCACTGGTATATAACGAAACATTTGTGGTAAATTTCAGTTTTGGCCTTAAAAATAAAGCAGTGACAAATATTAAGGGATGTTGTTACTGTTAGAAACGCACAGAATGCGTGATACACAGCATACAGAAACTGATAATGTTGAAAACGCAGATACTTCTTTCCGTGTACTTTTAAGTATGAGTTCCATCGATGTGACCGTGTTTCACTGATAACTGAGGTGCCTGGCAGCAGGCAAGCAGACCCTTTTCCAAAGGCAATTCAGACTTCTGCCTTGCAACGTTGTGAGAGATGGAAGGACATGGAAACAGCCGTGGCTGTGAACAGGCACGTGCAGTTGCTAATACAGAGATGTCTATTCTTCCAAAATAGTGATCAAATTTATTGGTTTTTGTCTGTAAGATAGAGAAGAGCCAGCCCCAGCCCTCCATTAGTTCGTAGCCAAAATAATAAGGACTGGAAACACTTGAAGTCCACTTTTTTTTTGTCTTCTTTTTTTTTCTGGAAATAAATCTGTGGCAAGATACACCAGGTGATTTCTAGGCTACACCATCAACTTTACCCAGTCCGTGTACTGCTTTTCACTGCAGCTATCTATAGGCTGTAAATATTGCAGAGCTGGGGCAGTAGCGACCACTTCTACTGCTTTGTAAGAGCAGTAACATTTTGATGGTTCATGTTGTACTACAAAACAGGTTGTTTACCACAACATTAGTCACAAATTAAAGAGCCCAGCTGTGTGAGGCCACCTATATGGCGTATGTCAGTGATTACTGAAGCTGGGGGAGGCTGGTTTCCCATGGAGGTGTCTTAGGGTGAGAGGCTCCTTTTTTTAAATTGCATTAGAGCAAAGTAGGGAATAAAGGCAGGAGAGACACCTTGACTGAGGAAGGTATTCTTTGGTGGCTAATAAGCTCTGATTAAGATTTTGTTGCTTCATAGCATTTGTTGCATCCTCCTCCTGCGTGAATTCTCTGGCTAACAAAAGACGAGCTCACGCTGCAGGCTTTTTCCTCAACAGGGAAATAATAAGGTACTTAGAGCTACGTAACTGCCTATTCTCACAAAACTTCCACAAAACGGATGTGTTTAAGGCCTTGTTCCCATCGCTAAAGCCCCCGGGAACACAGGTTGTGGATATTCATGTGCTGTTACCTACTAAGAAGCAGGCCACCCAAAGAAGAGTGTGCGGGGTCTCACCAAAGGATTCTCAGCGACAATCTCATGGGCAGGTTTTTCTTCTGGTGCGTAAGGAGCTTTCTGTAATATAGCCAAGTCTTCTGTTATCAGTGTTTTGTTGAGGATTACTCCACGGCAGTTAAATTGGAGCCAGCACAAGCCCCTCGAGCTCTGTGCTCCAGTTGTGGTTGACTTGGTCTCTTGTAAGAAACCCTGGTTTGCTTGGCGTGTCCTAAGCAAAGAGTGGAGGTAGTTGTGTACGGGGTCTGTGTTGCTAACTAAACAGCCTTTCCCCAGGGGGAAAGCACAATTTATATCTGCAGCAGCCGCACCAGGACGTCTGTGTGGAGGACGAGGTGTGTGGTGCTGTGCGGTGATTCTCTGCCGAGCTCGACAGGAGGTGTCCGACAGGAGTTGTCCAACACTTGCGAGCCGTCGCTTTTCCCCTGCTGCCGAGGCTGAAGCTCTACCGAGGGCCTGCAGGAGAGGCGATTTTGGGACCTTTCTCTCAGTAGCATAGCAACTGCCATCGCTTCCCACCGCTCCGTCCCCCCGCTTGGCTCCCTCGCTTGCGCTGGAGCAGGAGCTGAACCCACTTCAAAAACAGGCCTGTGAAACAGGAGAAGTTGTAGGAGGAATTATTTTTATCTGGGATCTGTCTGTTCACCAAACCAGCTCCGCGCACAGCCCTTAGTGCTGGCGTAACAAGGGAGAGCTTGGGGTAGGGGTGGGACACCGAGTGGGTGAGGGAAGGGACTCAGAGACTTGTCCTGAGGAATCGCATGAGTTCAGGGCAGCGCCGTGAAGGCTTTCAGCCCAAATGCTCGCCGAGTACAGCTTCATTAACGACCTGCAATCAGTAATTAGTACTGCAGCCCTTCCAGTTTCACTTTAGTGACCAGAGGAGGGGAAGGGAAATGTCAAACCCGAGCGAGGAGATGGAATTTTCTTTGAGATGTTTGTGCGCCAGCCGCCGCTGCCTTAACGATGCAGAGAAGCGACCCGCAGCATCCTCAGCGCGAGCGTTGTGCTTCTATGACAACAGCGCCGGGCGCTGTGCAAGCAGCGTTTGATCTTATTTTCTGCATTGTGCTCCTAACAAAGCTGCTCCAGCTGGTCACACTCTGTAATTGCTTTTTTAACTGGGGCTGGAGAGTGGCATTTGTAGCCAGGTACGCTTTTGATTATAGCAATCTAGGGGGTTAATGGAAGCAGCAGCGTTTCGTTTGAAAGATCAGCTTGGAGTTTGCGGCTGGATTCCACAAAGGTAGCGATAGGAAGGAGATATCGATTCGTATATGATTAGTGGAAAATGCCTTTCTTAAATGTCTACCTCTAAATCTTAAAATGACCAGGCTCCCAGTGATGAGGGCATCTCACTTTTTCAAGTCTCTGCGAGTGGAATGGAGAAGTAGAGTTGGGTTTTTCCCCCTGTTACCAAGTGCATGTGTTCTCAGTGGCATTTGTGGGCTTACATATGTGTACGAGGCACATAAATTACAACTTCTCCCTGTCTTCCAGCTCAGTGATGGTACAAACCAACTAATCATCTAATTCCTAATTTCCTAATTTTTGCAGCTGAGATTCCTAAGATTTGAACTGAGGCAGTGAATGCAGGGGCCTGAGCGTGCGCATGGAAGTTAGTTGGATGTTGAGTTCTTCCTTGTAGAAATTCCTGTTAAGAACCGCAAGAGAGGAATAGAAGAGCACTTTTCTGATGTACTGGTGAGAGGAAAATTTGTACTTGGGCCTTTTTGGAGTGCTTGCAAAGGACTGTAGCCTTGCTGAATAGCAGCTGAAGTTAAGAACTGCGTATCAGAGTGGTATTGTATCCTACAGAGAATTGCTTGTGGGAAGATTTGACTGCATTCAGCGCAGCTGTTGAATATTGAGCTACTGCTGAAGCTCTTCAGAGCTGTCCTCATTAATGCAATCTGTGAAAGGTCCGCTGTGCTGGCCCCTTCCTGGGTGAGAAAGTTGCACGTGTTTGATCGGAGATAAATGAAGAACAGCTCCGTTTGAACTTAAATAAAACATGTACAACAATTTGTTTCCTCTCTGTTGGGAGCTTAATTTAAATTGGGATGCCAGTTTAACTTTGGACAGCATTTTGGTTTATGGCTGGTTAAATACAGTGAATTTTGAACTTCTTTTCAGCAGGTGGGTTAAGTCCTGTGTGTGGGTGAGACTTGATAAGAAGGAAACTATTTGGGCACATGGTGAGAGTAGAAGTTGGTAGGAGTTTTGTTCCCAAAGATGCCTGTAACTATGAATGGGGGGGAAAATTGACTTATTTCTTTGGATGTTGGTGAATAAGAGACTCCAGTGTCCATACAGACTTCGCTTTCTGGCACTGCACACAAGTAGTGCGCGTCCTGGCTTGGTGGACAAGCCGCTGCTTATCAGACCTGCATTGCTGTTGCCCCAGTTTGCACAGCCCCCTGACTGGCTATAAGGACCTTCAGCTGTTTGATGCAGGAGGAATTTTGAAACAGCGTTAGAGATGAAAATCATGGCAAATGAAAAGGCAGGGGCTTGCCTTCTCAGGCTGCGTGTCAGAGCTCTGAACGTTGCAGCAACCTGGGGTTGCTTGGTGAGTCCTAGCTGTGGTGATGTTTGATTCACAAGGGTTGCTTTTTTGGTCAATTGGTTGCTTTTTTTTTTTTTTTTTTTTTTTTTTTGGTTTCTGAATCCAGTTCGGGATCACAAGAGGAGGAATCTCTGAGTCTGCATCTTTCCTCTGCACTCACTCACGTCCCCAACTCTCTATCCCCCAAAAATCAAAAGGGATCAGCCAGCCATTAGGGATGCTGCCTGCAGCCCTGCTGAGCCTCACATTTTATGCATGTGCTGTTTATTTTAATTGCAGTCTTGAGAGTAGATAAGTGTTGCATGGTTTCAGAGTTGTCAGCTGAAACTCCTTTTGTCAACTGATGTTTCTTTTCTCATAGCTAAGTGTTTTATTTTTTATTTTTTTATCTGTCAACACAGAGGACAGAACTTTCAAAGGATAAAATGGTGGTGGTGCGTGAGCTAGAAATGCAGATTTTCCCTAGTAGTCATAAAAAGAATTATTTAGGTTTACATGCCTCCGTGGCTGCTTAATGAATCGCATAGCTGGATGCATTGTCAAAGATTGTAGTTTTTGTTGCAGCACTACAGGTTATCGGAGCAACAGAAATGGCACCCTGCCACTGGGGTAAAGAATGCTGGTTCCCCAGTAATATCTGAACAAGCTGCAATAGCCATCTGTTACTTTTTTAAATACAAAGCAGTGCAACAGGTGGATTTCTTGGGGTAGGAAATCTTAGCAATGTAAGTCGGTAACAGAAATTTAAAGTCAGGCTTTACAAGAAGACTGCAAGGTGTGTTGCTCTTTCTTCAGTAGATACAATGCGTATGTTATTAGAAAGAAGAGAGAGAAGCTAAACATACGGTACGCAGTTAAGGAAGACAAGTGCTTGAACTGCTCCTAAATCTGTTCTTTTTCAATGTTTGTCATTTTTCTTAGATGGCTTCAGTAACAGATGCCAGATACAGGCAGAAAGATACTTCGGATCAAAATTTTGATTACATGTTCAAACTCCTGATCATTGGCAACAGCAGCGTGGGGAAAACATCCTTCCTCTTCAGATACGCCGATGACACTTTTACACCAGCCTTCGTTAGCACAGTAGGAATTGACTTCAAAGTGAAAACAGTTTATAGGAATGACAAACGAGTGAAACTGCAGATTTGGGTAAGTGCCAGCATTTTCAAAAATGGTTTATATTAAACCCGGCAAAGATACAACAGTAAGAAACAGCGTGCTTGGAGATGGATTTTTTTTTTGTATGAATACCGATTTTTGTTTATATGTTTTGTGTGGCTGCGCCTTTTCCATCCCTGCAGTAAGCTCTCTTTATATTGCTGTTTCACTTGACTGATGGGACTCTTGATTTGGTCTGCTCTTCAATCTCAGGGGTCAGTGTATTATTAAACTGAAACAAAACCCGAAGCAGATCTGGAGCCTTTTGATAGCACCTCTTGAGTGAGCACTAGTAGGTGAGAAAATTCAGTGAGCACTGAATGAGTGATCTCTAGACGTAGCTCGTGCTGTCAGCTGACGTCCTCCAAATGAGATACTTGTCCCTTCCTGCAACTCATGTGCCTGCAGAGATGTGCTTCAAACCATCTTGACAGAAGTGACTTCTTGGTAAATTAAATGGGAAAAGAATTTGTGCAGGTAAGCTGGAGGGTTCCTCTGCTCAAGCACCCCATCATGGGTCCTTGTCCGACTCTAAATGACAGCCTTCTAGCCCAGTTTAAAAAACAAAAATTCCTGAGCTGCAGAGTGGAGGGCCAAGGCCAAGCAATTGTGTCAATAGCTCGTGATGCTTCTTTTTACGGAAAGAAGGGGTGTTCTTTTATTCTACATACTGGCAAATGACTTAAATTGCGTTTTTACCATAGTGTTTATCCTGATGGTGCTTAACCCTCTGCGCCTCAATGAATTACGAGATGTGTTTAAAAAGCATAAGTTGTGTTTTAAAGTACCAAAGGGCTCCAGCTGCAATACCAGTTAACAAGATTCTTCCCTTCTGTTTTGCATAAAAAGAAAAGATCTCAAATAAGAGATCACGCTGTCATTCTCTTAATTGTTATTCTCATAACAGTCTCCAGGAGGTAGCTCACTAACGTGAAACAGCTGTCTGTTTAGAGGCTTCTCCCACAAGTTAAGCTTAAAGTTCAGAATTGAAGTTTAGTTGAAACTGTGTAGCATTTCTACCAAAACCCTGTCCCAGCTAAGAGCTTAGTGTTCTAACTGATTTATATACACTTGATTTATAATTAATCTCTGGTTATTGCAACTAATTTTAATATTATAGTAATCACATTTTTATTGTGACTGTTTTTTGAATCCAGAGTGAGAATCTAAAATGAGGAACTCTATTATTGTTTACTGCAATGGTATGATTCACTTTATTTCTGTGTTGCTGTGTTTTTGTTGCAGCAATTATATAATAAGATATCCCCTCTGTGTTGCTAAATTCTGACATTGAAACTAATGCAGATAACCTGGCATGGGACTGCTTGATTTCATTTAGGGGTTGTGTAATGAGAATATTTGGAGTTCAGGCCCACTAAGTAATTAAAGAAGACTTCCATCCTGCGTTCGATTTTCTTGGTCTCAGAACACAAAATTCTCTAATAAATTGTGTAAAAGCAAGAAGAAAGCACTGTGAATGATTTATATATATATATATATATATTTCAAAGATACTAGGATTAAAATGAATTAAGCAGGAATTTTAAATAAATGTTTGAAGATTTCAGGAAAAAAGGCTTTAATAACCTTAAACTTCTTAAGAAAAGAGATGCCAGGTGGATTCCTCAGTGTGTGCTAACTGTAGGAGCTGTAATACTGGAGTTAATCAACAATATTGTTGATTTAAAATTTCCTTTCAATAAAAGGTTTATGTAAGTGCTTGACAGTTTCCAGAGCGACTTGTGCTCTTTCCTTCTTTATTTCTGTGTTCCTTGCATGGATCCCTGATGTGAGTCATGATTTAAGGACCTTAACCGTCAACTTTGTGTGTTCTGCTTTAAAAAAAGCACAGTGTTTGAGCTTGCTTACTTCCTGCCTGTCCTAAGGCTAATATCCGTAACATCCGTGTATTCTTCAGGTTACATGCAGTAGTGAGGGCCAGCAGTATCCCAGAACTGCGTTTCTATGTGTAGGAAGGAGGAGACTTCTTACCAATCTGTCTTCTGATTCCTTTATAAAATGATTTACAGCTGCTGTTGAGTTTCCGTGAGCATGGGACCCTGCAATTCCATTTAGCGCTCTGCTTTTACTTGCAACTTCCCAGTTATGTTGACTTTTTTAAAACTTACGACCTGCTAAGCTTGATGTTAAGTCTTGACTGAATCAGGCGTAATCCGGAACTAAGGGAGGGAGAAGTTGCAGGTGTTTAAATTAGCCACTTCAAATTTCTGTATAAAACCCAGAGAGGAGCACTTATAAAAAACCTCGTATGCTCCCTGCTCCGTGGAGCTGCCTCTTTTTCCATCCATGGGTGCTTGCAGAGCTCTGCCAAGTGCGTGCAGCTGGAGCAGGCTGGAGGTGCTTGAGCTGTGCACATACAACCTTGGTTTTATGTCACGTAAATCTCAAGGGAGGGGAAGTAACCATGTCTGGCGTGCTGTGATCGAGAAAGATCAGCGATCATTGGGGCTTTCTACATTGACTGACTTTTGCCTTTTTGTGTTGGTCAGAAGAGCAGAATATTTGGGCAAAGTGCCCAGCTACACAGAGCTCCTGGGATTTCTTAACGGTAGGAGAACCTCAAACCACTTCAAGTGCCAAGCTGTCGGGTGTCAAGATCAAAGAAGGGTGCTGCTCTGTTTAATTTTCATGTAATCAGCAGGCCTTTGGCTTTGTTGACATTAATACCTCAGTCACCCAAATTAGTATTTTAATCAGGTTTCTATCAGTTGCGCTAGTGACTGAGCAGTCCAGGAAATCATCTGCTCAGTTGAAGAGACTTGAAAGGAAGCTCTCTTTCTCTTGGGTTGGGCGGTGGGAGGGATGGGACCAATCAAAGATATTTGTGGTGGTTTTAAGGTAGGATGGTAGCTCTGCTGCTGCAGAACGAAACAGTAAAGTGGTCCTGAGAGGGATTATACAAAATAATGTTTTGTGCTTTCATTTTCTTTAAAAAGAACTCTGAGATCAGTGGGTTATGTTTTAATTCCAACTCTTTTCTGTCTTGTTTTGGAATGGTGATTTTACGTAAATTGGATAAATGACCTTTACTGAGAAAGTTCACATTGTAGTCGGATGAGGTTTGGTAATTATCCCTTCTAATTTAAAACATTTTAATGTAAATATATTAATATTATGCAGATATTCTGATATCTGCATAAATAGAATTCTTGGATTAGAATTTTTTTATAGCACTGTCATCTGTAATAATACTTCCATATAAAACATCTCCCTCATGGTATATTTATATGGGGCTGCTTCATTTCCTCTCTCTGTATGCGGGGTATACGTGCAGGTACTTTCTTGACCAACAGTTTTGTTTTCTCAGAGTTACTACCTAGTGGTCAAAAAGGAAAGCTATAATATTATCAGCTAAGTATGGTTTTTATTATAAATAAATCTCAAAGGTAGCATTATTATATTCCTAGCAAATGCGTTTGGTTATTACTAAATGCAGTGTTCAGGTTGCCTAGCAGCTAGGCAAGGCCACTCTGGCCAGATCGAAGCAGGGTGAATGAATAAAAGTGATTTTGGTTTCAGCTGAGAACAATGAAAGATCTCTTTTTTTTTTTCTGTGCATTTCTGTGTCTATTGGTGGTAAGTAATCGTAACAGCAGAACTCTAGAGCAGCGTAGTGCTATAGCGTGCTCTGAGGTTAAATGCTGAGGGACAAAGTCTGTCCTTCTTGCTGGCCCAGTATAGATTAATCCCGTGAGCTCTTTAAATCATATTGCAAATTTACTGATGGAAAATCAGCAGCAGTGTTGAGCCCAGAATACTGTACACCACAATGCTTTGGTTACCACACAATACACGGTTTGTACGAGGAATTTCTTCAGTCTTCATTATACTTTTACACCCTACATGTCTCGTTTTTGTTGCACTGCTATAAATATATATGTGGTTAATAACAAACATCACTAAGTACAGGCTTTGGTGGATGATACTGCAATTCAAACTACTACTTGTCCCCTTTTTAAGTCAGTGAGAGGTTAAATTTAACTTAAGATTAAAAGGCAAAAAGGATGTGATATTCAGATGGAGACAGCATATTTAGACTCCAGTACGATTTCCTTTTAAGATGCTGCTTAACAGATTTAAACTACTAGGGTGAGTACAGCTTTTTTCTTTCCCATTAACAAAAATGTTTTTGTCGCTTAACTGCTGAAATCCGTAGGGGTCTGAGATGAGCTCTGGTGGATGTTGGAAACACGCGTGCTACAGCTTCTGGGCACAGCTGGGAAGAGGGTACAAAGCATCATCATTCTGTTTTTGTGGGAAGGATTTTTACCAACAGAAACACGACAACTGCTAATTATGCTGAGTGGCAGTTAGCATTACAACTCAAAAAAGTGTAAGCCAAAATAAAACCCAAGCTGTGTAGCCATCTCCAAGGCAAATATGCAGTGTTTTAAAAAGCTTTTTGTGTCAGTTTTCGCCCGGAAGACAGGATGTTACTGAGCAGAGCGCCTCGCGGGGAAGGGATTCAAAGAAGTAACACTGGTAACTATATTCATTTTTTTTCATTTAACGGAGGTAAATTTAGAACGCCATCATACTTGATTGTAAACTTTTAACGTTAATTGCACACTTAACCAGAAGCTAATTATGCATTTCAGATGAGAGAATCATCTATTCCCCTGGCATCCTATTCCCATCCTGTTTTTGATAAGTTCCTTATAAGCACTGACTTCAAACTTGCTTGCACAAAACCTGTTTCTAAAAAAAGAGCTAGGAGTTCTGTAACTCAGAGTACAGATGCAGTAGTGATGGATGTCTCTGAAGACCTAATGGGTCTGATTTGGCTCAGTAGGTTCACAGCTGGTGTGAGATCCTCTGCTTTGCTCTTTAGACAGAGAACTAAAATGGCCAAAGTTGTGACGGTGAACAGACAAGATGATCCTTGTAAGGAGCACATCTCATTTGCAGCCCTGAGGATTTAATGGGCCCCAGTAGTGAAAATCATCAGGGCTGTGGGCATAAAGCACCACTTCTCATGTTAAATCACAGTGCATAACATCTGACCGGAGGAGGGATACAGAACTGTCCATAATTCAAGCCAAGGTCTTGCTTATATCTCAAGTGGTAATGCTCCTGCTCTGGGAACAACTTGGTGCTCGTGCCACTCTGAATGTTCTTTGGGATGAGACTGCAAAGACTGAAAAAAGGGAGAGAGATAAAACCCTACAAATAAGAATAACCTGGATGGTTAGTTATTCCACTCACTTAAAAATATATTTCTACTTATTTTATTGGGGGGGTTGAATTTATTTAACAGCCTAAGCTTGCCCTAAGCAGGGCATTCCTGTGTTTGCAGTTAAACAGTTGGCACAGAAGGTTTATTTCTGTTTATAGTTAATCACCTCAATCCCATTGTTATCTCATTATAACTCTGCATTACAGTGAAGGCCAAATTCAACTTCACCCTAAGCTCTGATATCACTGGATTTATTCCAGTTTACGGTACTGGATTTAATCTCGTTGCAAGGTGTAATATCTTTGTGCTACATCTTCGCAGAATTACCAGGAGCATGGAGCGTTTGCCTGTGTTTGGTGCAGTTCAGGAAAATGGAATGAGTTACAACATTGCATTTAGCGGTACTGTGTCCTATCCAGCTGCTGATGGTTCCAAGGTTTAGCCCTTTCCTAAAGAAAACTAGCCAATGTTAACTAGTTGCACAGCAGGGGAAAAGCTTTTCTTGGGAAATTTCACGGGAAAATCTTCCGTTGATGTAGTAGGCAGTTAAGTGTTGGAAGGACGGAGGCGTTGCTGGCCTCCCGACCTTTTGAGTGTCTTGCTTTTTACAGCAGAAACCAGAACAGATACTTTGGTGCTTTCCGGTCGAATTGACTGTCATTTTACTTAGGGACTTAGAGTCATGTGCCTCCAAATGTTTTCCTGTCGTCCCTGTCTGGTCAGAATCACTGTTGCTATGATTTTATTTCATAGTTTTTATCTTCTACATTATGCCTACATTCTATATTTAGATACGCTTGGTTATGCTGTGATCAGTTACAAGATAGTACAGCGTGTGAAATTTATGGCTGCTCATAGTATTGGTGTCAAGTGAGCACATACTTGACCTGTGGCATGTATTTTTGGTCAAGTGAGAAAATGGAATTATTGAGCTTCGTCACATTTCTAACTTCCATGTGTTGTGTTGTGTGCAGTACAGCGTCGTGTTCATGCAACATCTACGGGTAGGCTGAAGGGCTGAATTTAGAGACAAAAACCAGTGAACCCAGGACCACAGCAACTGGTTTGGGGATGCGAGAGGTTGTACCCTGATGTACAATTCAAGTACCTTGAAGTTTAACAGTGAGAATTATTTTTTTTTCACTTATTTTCTGTTGTCTAGCTATTTGAGATCTTTCCGCCTCATTAAATGGCATGAAGTAAGATTCCAGATGTTGACCACTGTTTTTCTGTACTTCTGTATTCATAAAACAAGGGCTACTTTCAGTCATGGGGAGGGAGGGTTGTACACGTACCCCTTGTACATCAAGCATCCTTTCCTTTGTTGGAAAGGGGAATGAGTGATGATCCTTCTGGTGCAAGGGAAATGGTGACGTTATTCCCTCTCCACTACATAAAATCATCCGTTGCTGTTTTTCTTTTAACAAACAGGTCCCCAGCACGACTCTTACCTGGTTATTGCAGTTCAGTTGTGCTGCAGCTGCAGTGTAACCGCAGCGTGTGCCGATGTCCACCAGCCTGCTGGGTGTAGGGGTAACTCCGTAACGTCGTGGGGTGTAAGACTCCAGCGACTGGACTTTGGGCGTCACTTAAAGATGGATCAGGGCGGTGTTCTCTCAGCCAGACTCTGCCGGCTAGCTGCTCTGTATCAGTGCTGGAGGGCAAAGCCATAGAGGGAGAGCAGCGTGTGCAGATGCAGGCATGCACATGTGATGCTGCCTCTCTGCTTTTCCTGTAGGCAGAGTGCTAAAATAAAAGAGACTGTACAGAGGATTTGTGCAGAGGATGCTTACCAGGCAGCTTGTTCACCCTAATGCTGCTTTTTGCTTTTGCATGGCTTGTTCAGAGACCCAGCTGCTGCCTCCTGCCAGTTGGTCCATAGAGTGGCAATAACGCTGAGGCTTTTCTGAAGTTGCTGGGTGCCCGAGTGCCATGGTAACAGCATCGGGCTCCGCAGAGTGCCCGCAGTGCACGGAGCCCTGTCCAGCTCCGAAAAGAAGCGCTCCAGGTGGTGAACTGCAGTGGGCTGATGTGAGGAGCTTTGTGAGGCTGTGGAAAGTCCTGTACCCGCTTGTTTTGGTGGTGTTTTAAGAGGGAGGAAAGAGAAATAACTCCCATCAAATTGATTTTTATTTTTTTTATTTCCAAAACTCTTCTGCATTATTGGATTATTGTAATTACCACCAAACGCTAACTGGCATCCTTGCTGTACATTTTAGCCTCGTGCTGCACGTGTTTCTGTAAGGCTGTGCCACTTCTCCTGTAGTTTCACTTGGCTGTTACTCACCCTGGCTTTTTCCTGGCAAAATCAGATAGCACCTATGGAAACACTTTTAGGTTAACTGGAAGGAGAGATCTGGCAGAGTACAGCTGTAACAGAATTGGAAAGAATTGAGTTGTGCATAAGAGTGTAGAAGAAGAACTGGGGAAAAGAAAAAGTTGATTTATGCGTTTTCTTTTTAGAGAAGAGGTATTTTGATATAAGATAGCATGCTGGTGCATCATCTGGTTGCGTGGAGGAACAGTGCTGGAAACTTAGAGCCAGGCAGGACTGGCAGAGGATTGCATTTTAAGTCTCTCCCGTGTTAGAGGGGAGTGATGGACCTCATGCTTCTTTCTACCTTTACCCAATCCCTGCTAGCTTGTGAAATTGGCAGGATTACTTTCATTTTGCCCTGCAAAATGCCCCTCCAGTGCAGCACAACGTGGCAGGGCTTGTTCCAGTTGGTAACGGGATGAATGCTAAGTGCTGGTTTCGGCCCTGCTATGTCTCTGGCTTATTTCCATGTTATTTTTAAGATGCCCAAGGCTGAAGGCTTGTGTCACACGTCGTTGGGAATGTGTTATTTCAGAAATCGCTGCTTGCAAGAACTGTGGGAATTTGTTTATGATTGTCAGGGAGCGAGTTCTGGCTGTGTGCAGCCATCAGACAGAGAAACTTAAGTACAATTTAAGGTTCAGAAACTGAAATGCCATCAAGTGTTTGGATTTACAGCCTTCTTTTTCCTGCACACAGTCCCAAAGACACCGAGCTAACAGTTAACAGAAAAACAGGAAGAAAACTAAGGAAGGTTTTTAGATGTGATTCTAATCTCTTACACTGATGTAAACTTGAAAGATCTGCAGGACAGACTTGGGTCATCCGTAGGGTTTAATGCTGCAGTAACCCAGCCTGACGCCTTCAGCTGGGCAGCGATGCAGTAAAACAGAGGGGAGATGCTTTGTCTGAAACCCAGGAAGATTATGCTTGGTACAGCAGGGGGCTTGCAGCAAGCCTAATTTAGCTTATGCCCAGCTTCACATGGACACAGCTGTGCCACCTCCATCTTCTGGAGGCAGCGCGGGCTCTGGGAAGAGAGAGCTCGTGTACACGACCCCACTGCGCGGTCCTGCTGTGCCCTGACGCTGGAAAGTGAATGGGGTGAAAACTGGCACAAAACGGGAGTGGAACCAAAGCAGGACTATCTGCTATTTTTTTTAAATTTGTATTAGGATTTCTAATTATTAGAAGTAACAAATGGAGGGGAAAAAAAAAAAAACACCATCAGAAAGCCAACACCTTTGTGATAAATTAAATTTCTCCTGTTAATTGCAGTGGAAAACACCAGAGAAGCAGTGCCCATAAGTGCTGCCTTGCAAGGAGCAAGGAGTGGCCCAGAGCAGAAAATTCAGGAGGGCTGGGCTGTGCAGGGGTGAAACTGCACATCAACATTTCAGCGACAGCACAAAACCCCTGTGGATTCCGGCCTTCCTACGAGGTGGTGGTTGTCTGGGCTGAGCGCTTCCTGGGATGAGGAACCAGGCATTTGGCAGAGCTCTTCAGCCTGTTTTTGTATACCCTTCCTGACCAAAGCTGCTTCCTGGGTTGCTTAACTAACTGTGAAATGTGGTGTAAAGCACAGAAGGGACTTGATTGGGTTGGCTGATAATAGGAACTCGGTGCCCTAGATGAACGGTATTTCTATACCGAACTTCCCAACTGTTGTGCTATAATTATGTGACAGCTAAAAATCTACGCCTGTTTGATGCTCCTAACCCTTAGCTAAAATGCGTCTCTTTTTTACAGGAATACCCATCATCTTGAAAATAGCATGCAGGGAAAGTCACTACTGCAAAGATATTAAATGAGGTAAATTTGTGAGGACTGCTTAGTCTTCCCTGAGGCTTCAGGATTTGGAAGTGTAAAATTAATCTTTTATTCCCCCCACCACACTTGTGCTGGTTAATGATTTATTTAGGGGAAAAAGGAAGAATCTGCATAAAGATCTGCCCCTGTAATGTACTTGCTGCTGTTCTGAAGTACATATACAGCATTCTCCCTACTCCACAGTAGCACATTCAAAGCTGTGGCCATCATTCTGAGGCCTTGGAGATTGATAAAATTATTTCAAATCTTCTACCAGAAGTCTGATCTAAATGTGCATAGGATCTATGTCATTATTCTACCAAGAGACCGCGTGAAATCTAAAGGGAATGAATCCAATAAAAACTGTCCAAGCTGTCGTGGGTGGCAAAACTAATTTGAATAATTTTTCACCTAAGTGCAGAAATAGTCTTGGTCTCCCAGACATTTGCTGTTGTGATGGGTAATTTCCCCCGAAGCAGTGGTACTGGCAGAACCCAGCTCTAACTTAGCCCCAACAGCACCTGCACCACTGCACTGTTGGCTCCAAGTCGCTCGGCAGCACGGGGGCTGTAGGAACCCTCTGTGTGACTGGGACATGGGGAGGCACAGGTGCTCCAGTGTCATGTCAAAACCTGAAGCTGCTGAGTGATGGCGAGGTAGGCACCTTTCATACCATTTACAAAGTTCAGGTGCTTAACCAGAACAGGTGACTATTTTCCTCTAACTTCATACAAGACGTTTATTCGCTCTCGTGCTGAAAGTATCACACCCATGCATCTCTTTTACTCCTACCAAGATCTTCAAAGTTCCTGGAATGGCAGCACTTCCTCCTGGCTGAGAACATGCCCTCCAAATGTACAATATTATGTTATCCTGTAACGGTGAGAGAGTTGGTGCAGTTGGCTTGCTGATTAAAAGAAGCAGTGTGTGGTTTGGTTTTCTTTTTTTCTTTAAAAGAACATCTCTTTATTACCTAAGGGAAAAGAGGTAGTATTTGATTTGTTGGTTATAATGTCAGAATCCAGGCGATGTGGCGTTCTTGGTATTTTTTTTTAAACCGTAGTCTGCATGTCCGAGAAGCATTGCAACATTGATTTCTTTTTTAATATTTTTTCGTGGAGGAAATTGAGAATAAATCCAGGCTATCATATTTGCTAACTGTTCTGGGACTGTTACTGGGAAATATGAGAAGCAGGGGATTTTCACTTCTAATTTATCTACTTATTTTATGGATAGAAGAAATTTGATATAGATTTAATTGCCTTCATACCACAGGTGAGTCATGTGTGTTCCACTGAAATCTGTCTGCTCAATAAAGCATTTGTTCAAAATAGTCCCTCAAAGGGAGATGCTGAGTGACTTTTTCAGTCATGACTCACTGGATCTCCATTTTTTAAATGAAAAGATTCCCAAGACATGTAATTTTTAAGATCTTATTTATTAAATTCTTGATTAATAACAATAAGAAGGTTAATTTTATTGTGTGTCAAGACTTGAGGGATTTGTATAACTGGCATTCTCCTTTCAGGAAAGGAGGGGTAGTTCAGTTTTCACCAGCGGTGAACTTGCACAGATGTAGCTTTGGAACTAGGGACCACCATGGGAGAGAACAGGAGTATTGCAGTAGATTGTGTCCCTGTGAGGAGAATGCATCTCCCCATCAGCATGGTCTTCCCTTCGTCCCGAGGATGTGGAGTGCCTGGCTATCTGCAGAGGAAAGGGCAGGGGGCTGCAAAAGTGAAACGTGTTGGAGACACATCATCGGTGATTATCTCCTACCTCTTATTTCTTAGAAATCTCAAGTTTTGCGCTTCTGCACAGCACAGATTGCACTTTGAATTCATACTTGCAATTTGGAGCTGTTTCCAGCAGTGACTTCTGACTGCCGAGTTGCTTTCTCCCGGGGCCAGATGCACGCTCTCTACTGAGAGGCTTGATTCTCCGGTTCTTTGATGGTACCGAAGTATCGCTCAGCTACTGCAGGGTGCTGCACAAATCGTCCACGTTTAACGTTGCTTTTATGACTGACCTCTTCATTCACTGAGTAATGAATGGAAAAGAAAATTGTTTTTCTTTGTTTTATTGAGTAATGAAAGGGAAAATTGCACTTCTTTATCTTACAGCACAGCCCTTGCTAAAAATAGCACCTGACTATATTTTCTCTGTCTCTCTCTTTACTATTATTTTACTATATTAAATGCAATCTTTTTTCCCTTTGGATTTCTTTCCATTTTTGTGCCCCGAAGCTTTAAGCACCAAGTTTTGTGAGTCATAAATGTTCTGAGACATCAAATTAAGTAGATACTGGAGAACGAGTTCTCAAAAGGTTGTGAATGCTGCTGACGTCAATCTCAGATTGAAATAAGAAAGAAGATATAGTTGACAGATCTTAGGAGCGAGACTGTAAGGGCACTTATGCTAATTCTGTTGTTGGAACAGAAATTGTGTTTTTATAAATGAAGGCAATAGTCCCAACTGAAGCTGTAACAGGCATTCATCGTAGTAACGAGATGATCTTGAGCTTTCATACTTTACACTGAAATTTGCCTTCAGCAGATTTAAACAAAATTGTTTCGAAGTGACTAAAATGAATGTCAGCATGCTTTCTACTTATCAACTTGCAATACAATTCAGTTTTCCAGCTCTAATTTTGCAGGATTCCTCGCAGGAATCCTCTGTTAAAGCAGCATTGCAAAGTACATTGTTGTACGAACAGAAACTTGGAACCTGTTGGAGATTTTCCTTGACTGCATATGGGAGAGAACTGAATTTTGAAAATAAGGAGGAGTCATGAGTATCAATGTGTCTTGAGAATTATTTTGATAACATGAAACGTTTAACTTCTTGAAAGCAATTAGCAATACTGTTCTTGGAGTTAAATATCTGTAGGTTCTGTGTTTGTATTGGTTTGACAATGCTGTTGAAACTTTCTATAGATGTAGTGAGAAGAATGCAAAAGGTGAGAAAAGGAAAAAGAAACCGTGAGGAAGTCATTTGTTACTAGTTATCAGTGCATAACTCATTTATGTGGTGCTTGTTTTGGCATTAATGAATGTGGCAGTTCAGAGTGACAAATAACTTGCAGACATGTTGAATACTTTATCCTAACTCTATTCAGACAGTTCACTGGAAGTGTGTGTTTAATTGTTCATTAATAGTGCTGCAGTGATCATGCTGAGTCTAGAGATGTGCTCTGACTAAAGGTATACTTCCACTGGGGCAATAGGAGTTGGAAGATGTTCAGCCTCTTGCAAAATCTAACTGTTTCGGAGAGCATCTTACAGCAGCAGATACAGTAGTGTCAAGTTCAGAGAGACCAAAGTGAATTGAAGTGAACCCAGAGGTATCGAAGGAGCAAGGTAACGTGATTGCTGGTTAACTAGATCGGGGCAGCAACGTGAGTGCCTCCACCAGGTCATTTGTAGTGCTGTGTTCACGTGCCTTTCTGATGCTGGGAGAAGACCTTTTGACAGACTGTTATGGGAAGCCGCTTTTACAGATTGGTGGCATTACATGTACCTGTGCGTGAAAAATTGCAGTCAAGGCCATTATGAAAATAAACAAGAAACCTAACTTCAAATTTAGGGATTAAATACAGGCTAGATTTACCTGCAGGTGGCCACTAGGAGCTCAGCAGGAAAGTAATCAATAGGGGCTGACTAGCTATGCCGTGCAAAATGTACGTGTGCTTTGAAGGTGAGAAGAGTGCGAGGGAAGAGGCTCTGGCTCCTGAAGCCTGTGCACAGCGCCTTCTGAGCAGAAATACAGATAAGCAGCAGCCCTGGGAGCTGGAGCTGCTGCCAGGGCAGGTGTGGGGGCGACAGGTGAGCCTCTTCCATGAATTGGGGTGTTCCTGTCTCCAGCTGAAGGCTCCGGCTGGGATGGGACCAATCCCCATCAATTTACAGTCCTCCTTCTGCCAAAACTCCTTGGTTGCCATAGAAAGGGAGAGGTGGGTTGTGATGGTAGATAATTTGATAGAAAATGTTAAGCAAGTGGTATATGAGAACTTGCCTGATGTACCTGATTATAGAGGGTTTCCAAGACTTCTGACCATGAATGGTCAGGGAGCGTCTTGTAGTCACAGTATGCAATCTTAGCAAGGCAGGGACCTGTGAAGGGTCTGGTCCTTTACATTACAAATGCAGGCAAAAGGAAGAGGAGAAGTTCCAGCATTTCAGTTCCACACGAAAAGGAGGTTCACCACCAGCTGGTTTATTAAGGATTGGCTGCCAAGGTAGGAAAATGCTTCCCCTGTTGGTAAGGTTTTACATAATTGTACTTCACTGCCATTTTGTGTCTGTTCCTGAAACATCTGGTCCAGGTGCTGAAGCACTCCAGCTGCTGCTCTGAGATGGCATGGCAATTTCTCCAGCCCATGGTGATTGAGCACAGAGGCAGAGAAGAAGGCTTTCTCCTTCCTGAAGCTGCTTGTTTGTGGTTAACCAGCATAAAAATGCATCTGTGCTGAATTGGTCCTTATCAGGATTCCTGAACAACTCTCCTGCCTCAGGCAGTGACACTCGATTATGTTTCTCATTCCTAAGCTTCTTAGAGGTTTAGCATTTATGAATCTCTTCTAATACTGTTTGCTTGACACATTTAGTAAGGCATATGACAGTGATCAGCTGAGAAAAAAACAAGTCATCTAACCGAGTGCAAATTGAGGCTTCTAGTAAGGAGAGTGGAGAGGCAAGCAAAGGTTTTCTGCCACTTGAAATCAAGTTAGGACAGGGATGTTAATATAACTGAAATGGATTTAATGCAAAAATGGGCTGTGTCCTCTTTCCACTCAACTTCAAGCAGTCTATGGCAGCTGGTTTTGTCAGCAATTGTGGTAGTGAGGCTGAGGACTGTAGGGACTGCGGAGAGGCCTGTCAGCTGGCCCAGCTTTCCATGTCCCACGAGGGTGCTGTCGGCGTGCAATCCCGCACCTGATACTGATTCCTCAGCTAAACAGTGGGGTTAAAAACCAACCGTGGATCTGCGAGGGACTGCCTGCCCAGCTTCTTCCAGGAAGGCAAGGGAGATGGCTGTAGGGCCGATGTGGGTGGCCGTTCCTGGCCCTCTGCGTTGGTCCCCCTGCGGGGATTCTCCCCCAGCAGGGGCAGGCGCTGCTCACCACCTCTTCACTGTGGCTTCCTGGTGGAGGCTCCTAGCCAACAGAAATGATATTAAAAGTAGTTGGTATTGTAGGCAGGTGCCTTCCAGCTCGGCATACCTTGAAAATTTGACAGCAGCCAGATGTCTAACTAGGTAGAGTAAGTGATGACTCTAAATACCGTGATGTAAATCTTGCAGACACTGCTGAGGCTCCAGGTACGCCCTGTGAATTGCAATTTCTGGGAGGAGGTGTTTGATCGGAGTAAACTCTGGTCTTTAACCCTTGATTGGGCCCAGAGGAGACAGCACGTGCTCCCATGGGTCGCTGCTGACCAATTCCAGCAGGTCAGGTGATGGACCTCCTGGAGCTCCTGGCTGGCTGAAAGCAGTTATACGAGGGGTTTTTTATGGCAATTGACCCAACGTTGCTGTTGGAAGCTTCTGCAGCAGCACAGTTGTGTTTGGTGTACGTTTCAGCCGGCATACGGTACACATTTTAACTGAACACATGGAGAATTAATTTGATTTAAGTTGATTGATGTTGATTACTGACATGAGGATATGCTAATGAGAAACAATCAATTTCTAAAAGACTGTTTAAGTTCCAAGCCCGGTTGACGCATAGCGTTTGTATGATACGCATGAAAAGTACAGTAAAAAGCCTTGGGCTATTTTGCAACGTTCTCAGTGGGTCCTCCTTGATGAACACGTATCGCCCTAATTGCAGCTTGACAGCACGTTCTTGTCACTACAAATAAAAACATGGTGCTGGTGCTTATTTTCACTACATTTTTTTTTATAAAAGGAAAAAAAAACTATGAAAGTTTCATGAAAGAGAAGAAGGCACTCTGAGCGTTTGTGTTTCTAATGCAAAGTCAAAGAACTCAGCACCCTTTTCTACCCCTTCATTTCTTCCCTGCCACTTTCTTTGCTCACAGTAGCATGCAAGCAAATTCTGTCCCAGGCAGCTTTCTTCTTAAAGATTTGAAGCTCATTCCAGTGTTTTCCAAGCCTTCAGCAGTTCATAGGCTTTTTGGGCAAGTTATGTGCTGGGAGCAAAGCCCATTTTATTTATTTTTTACTTATTTATTTTATTTCAGGTTCCTGTGGCTAGCAGCATCTTTGTGAGCTGCAGCGTGTGCTTCATGCCACCTGCAAGTCCCCTCCCTGCCACGCTCGGAGTGCCTGCAAGTTGCCGTTCTCCCTCTGCTTCAGCAGAGCAGCTGTTTCAGGGCTAACCTGGCTGGCTTTGCACTCATACAGAGCGTGGGGGCTCACGGCTTCCCATCCCAACACAGAGGTGTGAGAAAACCCCGGGCTACTGGATGCTAACAGCCTTCAGCTGCCGCGCTCTGTGTTTGAAAAAAAAATGCTGGTTTTCAGCGAAACTCGTTGCTACGGGCCAGGAGGTTGTGTTGCCTGGGCAAAGCAACAAAATAACCGCTTGTTTCTAAAAACTTTCAGAAGGAGGCTTGGTTCAAATGCAGTACTGAGCTCCCACTGAAGGTGCGTGAGGTAGAGGCAACCTGCTCGGAGGAATCTTTGAAATCGTACCTCAAGTTTTTAATTAAGCCAGTTCCTTTTAGATGTTTTTTTTGTACACGCTGCTTAGGGAGAAGGAACGTAATAACATAGTGGAGAGTTGTAGGAGAAAGCAGATTGTTGGGTTCAGCACTCCGTGTTTTCAGCATCTCAAACCTGGGGCTAAAAACTCTCTTTCTTGTGAGCATTCGCTTTGTAGGTAGGAAGCCTTCCTGGTGTATTGCATGAGTGTAAATAAGTGTGAGGATGATACATCATTCTTTATAAGTAACTAAAAGTGATGGTTCCTTCCTTGATGTAGCTGTTCTTCCTGTGCATCAACTTATCTAGGCCGTGATCCTGCAAATGCTTAATAAACATCCTCTGCTTGAAGTATCCGAGTTAGAACAACAGGCTCCACTGTTCTTACCTGTGTGGATATGGTATCAAGTTAAAAAAGCTTTCCAAATGGCAGGTAAATGAAATTGTCATGGCAAATCAGCTGTTCTTATAGGGGACTCAGCTAATGTCTAATGCTTTCCACCTAGGTAAAAATACCCACTTTATTAAGGAGGTAAAAACCTTATTTATATAAGGACATTAAGTAATAATCCATCATATAGTCACTGATCGCAACTGATGCAGGTGACATGCAAATGATCGCTACAGACGTAGCTGCTGCAGGAGCAGAAGAAAGAGTGGAATGTTTTACAGCTGGCTCTGCTGCAAGTTTTGGCTACAGCACTAGTAATCATACTGCCTGTGCTACCAAGGTAATGCAAATTAACAGTCATGGACCACAGTGCAAAGGACATCTCATTACGTATGCATGATTTTCTGTCTTGTATAAAAGCTCCTCTACAAGATACGTAATTTAAATGCTTATATATCTGTGCAGCTATCATTTTTGTTTCCCTCTTTTATGCCTACTGCTTGCCTGCCTAAGGGGCAAGACTGTTGGGATCAAGTAGATACCTAGATAAAAGCAAGCAATTATAAACTTGGTTAGATAGCTATAAGATAAAGGATTATATATTGTCCTCTACTTGTATATCTCAGCTTCTGGTTCTTTGATTTTTCATGTTTCAGCACTGGATTGAAAAGGCATGGTTATAAGTAGATGAGTCTCCTGTATTGAGCCTGATCTGGAAGAGGGGAGCTCTGCAGGTTCAAGCAATGTGTTTGTGCTGGAAGCTGTGTGCTTGTCCCTGGTGGGGAAGCAACTTGCAGGTTGGGGAAGCTGGTGAGTGCCCACAGACCACAGAGCTGCGATTGCTTCCTCCCAGGGAGGCTCTGAGGCGAGTGCAGTGTGTGCTGGCAGCACGGCTGGTAGCAGTGCCAGTGAGGTTGATTTGGGCACTGCCCTGAACCAGAATAATGATTTTCTGCTGCTTTGAATGGTAGAAAGTCCGGTCTTTTAGGTGGGGGTGGATTCTGGCAATGGTCAGGAAAACAACATGAAAACTCTGGAGGTGAAACTTGTGGAGTTCTCTCACCGCCAGGCAATGTGATGTGCAGAGGGGAAAAGACTGCACTGCTGCAAAGGAGAAGGGCACACCGATGTGTGAGGTCACCCTGTAGCTCAGCCGGGCGTTCTCCTTGGGCACAGGATGAAGCAAGCTGACTTCTTTCTCTGTATGTTTTGCAGGATTTATTCAAGTGACATGAGCACAGTTACTAAGACAGGAAGAGGCTTGATGATATTTAATTTGCTCCTGTCAAGCAGCAGGGTGGCATCTCCTTCTGCATGTGGCAGATGACAGCCTTGCTATGACCATGAGGCAGTTCTTAGATGATATTTGGGGAGTAAATCTTGGCAGTTAACCCCTGTATTCATTCAGGTGGGTGAGCAGATAGTAATGGCAAATGAAGTATGCTCATAATGTGAACCTATGAAATCTAATGTTTCTCTGTGGCAAAACCAATCTGTATTTCCATATAAATGAGTAGCTACCCCCCGGCCTTTTGTTGTTGTTTGTTTTGTTTTGTTCTTTTAATGTATCAATTCCTCACTCATTGAAGAATTTCCATTTTACTTTAGGAAGTACACAAAGTAGTCCTGGCTGTGCTTTAGTCACGTCTAGGTATGTCACACACACCCCAAATTCAAGTCTTTTCTGCACTGCAAGGTCTCTGGGAGTAGAAGCGGGGCTGGGGCCCTGGAAGTGGCTAGAAGGCTAGAGGTAATCAGTGAAGGCAGGAAGCCGATTGTACAGCTGGAAGGAAAACACTTGCTGGTAACAGGTCAGTGAAGAGAGGCAGGTTCTCACAAAGACTCAGTAGGAGTCCTGAAAGGCCTTGGCAATGTTCGCTTGTCTCCCTTGCTTAAATACCATATGACATGCTTTCTTCTCTCATTTTCTGAGCTGCCTCTCTAGCGCTGTCCATCTAAAATGACAGGAGCATGCTTCCTAATTGGCAGTTTTTTGTTGCTGTCGAGCAAGTGAATAAGCAGTAGATCTGCTGCTAATCTGAGCTGAGATCAGACATCCAGACATCCATTCTCCAGCAGCACACCCGAGAGCAAAATCTGGTTCAGATGCTTTGTCTGAAGTTACCTTGGAAAACTGCATCCAGGTACCACAGAAATGATTTCATTTTCAAATGGTGGGAAGTATAATGAATTATGAATAACAAGCTGGTGACTTCTGTGGGCAAAGAAACTGGAAAAAAAAAAAATATCCTGTGCTGGTTATTGCAGTTTCCCACAGAAAAGGATGAACGAGTTTGCAGTGCAGAAAGTACAGCTCCATGTTGCCTTTAATGTATTCACTTTGTGTTGAAAACATGAAGCTGGAAGGAACAATGGTACCATGGTAACTTGTGTTCTTTCTAACCTTTCTTACAAAATTGTAAAACTGTTTACCATGGCAATATCAAGTTAATATAGCACATTGTTTTTGAATTTCTTGTTTTTCCTTTTATTATAATGGTGTGTTTGAAAACTCTCTGATGCTCAGCTACACTGCCATTGAAGCTTTCTGATACCTTCAGTAAAACAAAGGTGCTAATTGTGAGCATTATGACTGTGCCTGGTTGATTTTTTTCTTCACTTGTTCATTTTCTTTGTTTTAACAATCCTGTTAACACCTGAGAAGTCTGACCTAAGCAGTCTAATTGAGACACAATGTGAAGCCTGTAATCAAGTTTCTGTTTTCTTTAAATAATTTCATTAATTGTATCTCCATAATTTGCTCCTGAAATCTGAGAATGATGTCTGAAAAAATGTTTTTTCAATAACCACGTAGGTGTAGAGGTAGTGACGGTGTGGTTTTAATTCTTGTGCAGACCGTGCACTAATCTACGTTATCATATGATGAAATTGTCAGCGTGCAGATTATGTCAGATTGACAAAATGGAAAAGCTCCAGGGGAATGCTGCTACACACTTACAGGCATGTGTCAGGGGACATCAAATCCTTGTTTGAGTCTCTTGGATGTAAACGGAACATGAACAAAACGCATCTCTGACTTTCAGTGTCATGCCTTACCAAATTTCTTCATAATCTGAGTTTGGCCAAACCCCCAAAAGCAACAGAAGAAACTCCAGACAAAGATTTTAAAAAAGGACAAGACAAAAGGCAGATTAGCAGTAGTTACTCCATCTTCCTGAGTATGACCAGGCTAATGCCATTTGATCGTCCTTAGTTTCTAATGTTTCTTAGGAGTTGCAGAAATATTCAGCTGGGCAGAGAGACTCTGAAGCCTCGGTCCTGCCTCATTTGTGGCACAGCTGGTGTTTGTAGTATGATCCCTTCCACTTTCTTTCCTGGGTGCAGAGGTGAACCTCTCTGTCTGTCAAATGCACCTTTACTTGCTGGCTTCCTTCTTCGCACGCAGAAATGTGGCCTCTTCCATTTTCAAAGTGGCAGAGCAGTGAACGCATCACTGAAGCAAGCGTGGATGGAGGTTGCTCCTGCAGGTCTCGTCATTCAGCTGTTCTGAAAGATAGGGCATATGTGGAGGTTGGTTATGTTTACATCGGATTCCAACTAGTCTGTTCGTTAATTAAAATGAAGTAAACATGTGCCAGAATGTTGTCTGAGCTTATCTAAGAAATTTTATATAACTCTTGCTGTCTGTTGATGCAACTGTCCTAATGAATGCAGGGCTGATTTGATACGACTTCGTTAGTGAGGTGGAAGGCTGCTTTGAGATTAGAACTGAGGTGTATGTTCTTTGTCATCTAATATTTATCGTCTGACTGTTTGACTCCAGGAAGAGTACATACTGTGGATGAAAATTTGCAGCATATTTATTAATGCCCCACTTGTGGAAGATAACTAGAATCCGGGAAATTTTCAGTCACTCAGCATCAGGAAGGCTGGCCCAAAGTGCTGCTTACCTGTGCCAAAATCTCTTTGTTCAAGGATCAGATCTTAGGATTCCCTCCTTCAGCTGCAGGTGCTGGCTGAAAATGGGCTCTGATGGTACCACAGGTCTGCCAAAAAGGCCTGGTTAAGGGCACTGCTGAGATTTGCCGGAGCTCTTGGTGTGTAAGTCAGGATGCGCTTGCTGTCTCTCTCTTTGCAAGTGCATTTGCAGGCAGTGCTGATTGCACAGGAACGCAGTCTTCTACTTTCCCTTCAGGCTTCATCTGAAGAGCAAGCAAAAGGAAACAGCTAAGCAAAGAGATCTAGATGTTATTTTGTCTTCTGTCATTTTTAAACAGACTTGCAAGATGATGAGAAAACCTTTGGTAAGGGAAATGACCTTTAGTACGCTGGATGGAGAAATATGATCTGGGTGCTGTGAGAAGAGCAGCTCTCCTTTTCCTTTCTGTTCTTTGCATTAATTTTATTAATGCATCAAACAGGGATACGTTTTGTTCTCTGAACTCTTTGGCAATAGTGTTCAGGTACGAGTGTCCCAGTGAAATGGAAACTAATTATTGGTTTCCTGCAAGACCAGATCCTGTCACTGTCCAAATCTTGGTATAAAGCATCAGGGGAAGATTCAGACAGCCAACGCTAAAGCTTCCACTGCTGCTCTACAGCCTCCAAAACTGAGTCGAGTTTTAATTCTTTGACATCAAAATGAGGCAAAAAAGTGCAGTTCATTTAACTGTAGTTTCATCATGTTTTGAAGCAGTTATACTGTTGACTGTACTGTTAAAATGTCTTTAGATCATTGGCAGATCTAATTCTGCTCACTTACAGGTTATGCTTTGCCCCAAAGTTTGCTTCTGCACCTTTGCAGTCAAGAGGAGTGATTGTGGACTGGAGCGGGACAAGAACTCACCCTAAGGGTCTGCTATTCTTCTGTCATAGTAAATAACTTGGATTCCTCAAAAGATCAGCTTGATGGACCTTCTCCAGACAAATTGCACAGCTACACATGAAGGCAGAGGAGCTCTTACTGCTTAGAGATTAGTTCTTGCTAAGGAAGTTGGCTTCATTTGATAAATATTTCAGTGTTTTTTTTACCCCAGCGTAACAGGACAAAGTCATTGTCATGCTGGGAGGTGTTTCTGAAAGTGTGATGGTAATGGAGTGTAGAATTGCCCTATGCTGAACCGAGCCGGTGGTCCAGAGAACCTGCTATCAATTTTCTCCTGGCGGACAGTCTGGGTGATTTAGGAAGCAGCATAATGCTTATGCATGAACTTGTGCTTGCATTGTGCCTGGTACTATGATTGCTTCAATTACAGATCTGTTGATAGACCTTTGCTTGTTTGGGATGATGCTGTGCAGTTTCCTTATTTTGGGAAGCTATATGAATGTAAAATTGGTAGAATTTAATGAAGAATGATGCCTCAGTATTTCGGATCTATAAAACATCACATAAACTTTGTCTTCTGTACAAATATGATCTCGTGTAGTCCCTGCTGCACGTAGGGTCTTTACTTGCTTTAAGTAAGGCAAATTGGAGTTGTCATTAACAACTCTTTTTACAGCCTTCTTTGGTTGGGCTGTCAGGTGTTTTGAGAAACAGATTACATGGCCAATACTGTATCTGCTTTTCCTATTATCTGTAAACTTTGTCTCATGGGAGAGGTCAAGACCTCTGCCTATACAGGGTTATTCACTGAGGTCACTGGGTGCAGGCAGCACCTGACAATTTGGGGTTTATTGCATATCAAAGTTCAGTTACCAAGTACATCTCCCCAAATCTGTGCTGAACCGAGCTGTGCTGGTAAGTGCAGAGAGTAGGCTCTGAGTGGATCTGCCCCTGATAAAAGTAATTCTGTTGCCCTCACTTGAAGCTAGCTCAAATCCTTTAAAAACGTGTAAACAATGCTGCTATAGCAAACCAAAATTCTCCCCGGTAGCTAACATTTTCCCTGCTAGGGTGACAGTTCTTTGACCTTTACCACTTGTGTACATGTACACATATTAGCCTAGCAGCAAATTGGGTTTGAAATGGTCTGTAGCTTTTATGCCTTGCATTGCTTAATAATCATTAGAAATGTTATAGTTCTCCACTAGTATTTTTCTTGTCGATATTTGTTTGTTATTCATTGGCTTCAACTGCATTCACATTGGTGTGAGCATCCATTAGTGCTCGTTTTCCAGCTGTTTATACTCAAATGCAATGTAAGGTGGGCCCAGCAGCATCTGTAAATGCTGATCAGGACTGAAATCTTGATCATCTGAAGTGCTGATATGATATTCTCACAAGTGTCAGTTGTAGGTCTGCTGCAGAGCATGCTGTGATTGTCCCAGCTGTAGTGTGCTTGCTAAATCTGTTTGAAATGTACTTTGGCTTCTTGGGGTCTTTTTCAATGAGCCAGCCCTTCAAATTTTTATTTTTATTTTTATTTTTTTCATCTAGATGGGGCTTTCTTTCCTCTCCTTGCTGGATTCCTTAGCAAAACCATTTGTCCTCAAAAAGGGGTCTAGAGGAATGGATTTTGTTTTGGCTTGCTCCTAAAATGGGCTTAGGTGCAGTATCCTTAGAAGAAATGCAGTGTGATTCCTGCTAAGAGGTGCTGCTAAAACTGTTTTCTAAACAGTTAACGAAGAAAGCAACTGGAACATTTCAAGTAGGTAATTGCTGTAGGGAAAAGCTGAATGTAGCCCCTTATGATCTTAGAGCAGGGAGGGGAAGTTCTTGATAGGCTGGGACTGGCTGGGCAAGGATTGGAACTGGCTTAGAATTTTAGTTGGATAAATTAGAGTTATTATATAAATTAGTCATGTGTCTTTTTTTTTTGTGATGCCAACAAAACATTTTCTTGATTTAGGAAATCTGTTGTGGCTTTCTTCTGTCTTTCTAGAAAGGTAGATACAAAGATGTGCTTTTCATTAGTAAAATTGGAGCCATTCAGGCATTTAGGGTGTTCTCTGGCCAAAGGCTGGGCAGCAGCGCGTGGCCTGGAGAGAGCGGGGAGGTGTTGTGGGGATACCCACAGGAGCACCGAGAGGTGATGAAGTGATTAGTACACAGTAAAATTATCACACGATAAAGAACCTCACACAAATATCAAGAAGTATTTGCTCATGACCTTCTTTCCAAATGGAAAGGGGGAGACAGCATCAAACACAAAGGTGGACGAACTTAAAATAGCCTGCAAAAAAGACAGCAGACTGAGAAGCCCGTAGGCACTGTAAGCATGTGGCAGCCCCAGAGGGACCTCACAGCTGCTCACTGAACTGCTTCAGGAGTGCAGCAGAGCCATCTGCAGCTGCTGCACAATGAAATCTGCAGTTCAACATCTGGACTTTGTGGTTAAAATAGAAAATATTATGGTAAATGGTAGCAGATTGTCTTGTGCTGTTACTGAGCATCATCGTGCATGTGCTGTTGTGGTTAACAAAGTACTTGTAAGCATCATAAAATGGAGGCTTAGAATTCAGCTACTCCCAAACAGCTGTCCTTTAGATGAACATTTTCCTTTCTACTCTCAGCAGAGATCTGAATTTACATGCAAAGTTTCAAATTCCATTTGATTGGTTTTCTCGAAATGTTTGTGAATTTAAGCAAAACCCCTTTCATTTCACCAATGAGAACTGTATCAGATTTATTTTTTGCATTGTTTTTCAAAGTGTGTGCACATCTCTATCAAATGTAAACTTATGAGCTAGTGGGATCTATGTCATTGCTAAATTCCAACATTTGGAAAATGTACTTCAAGATCCCACTGAAGTGAGATGCAGGCTTTTGTTCCTTTTTATTTACCTTCTGGTTTATGTGCTTCAGATTGCTTTTGGGTTTTGCTGTCTTGAAGCTTTTACTCTACTTTCTTGAGTGCCAAAACCTTAAATGTTTTTATAATTTTGTTTAATGCTGACCTGAATTCAGCAGTGGGGCTTGAGAAAGATCATAGAAATGTGGACAAAATCCTAAGTTTGGTAGTACTGCTGCATTCCTGATAGAAATGCCTCAGAGAACAGCATTCAGAGAACTAGAAGTGATTCCCCCAGTGCTGGGGTGGGCAGCTGCTGTCCCTGGGCACATTACACAACAGCACATTGCCAAAGAAATGAGTGACGTGGGGGGCAGTTTACCTCTGGTCCTGTCCTGTCAAAGACCCTTAAACTTTGACAAGGTCAAAGTTTACCAGGGAAAACTGGGGGAGAACTCTTGTCCCCTTCAGTAGGCTTCTGGTTCTGGTGTTTTCACAGCAGCTTTGTCCTGTTGTGGCAGGGTTCTGGACAGACGTCCCACCTTCAACTGCAAACCATTCGAATTATTTCTCAGCACAATTTAAAGTGAAACTCCCATCCCTGCAAAAAGTTTGAGCTACGACTAATCTGCTCTTTTTTTTTTTCTAATTTGGAAGATAATAAATTGGAAATTGCCTGATCAATTCTTAATTTCCACCAAGTCTTGAAAAACGACATAAGGGTTTCAAAGAATATTTTGTGTGGTTCCTAACGTAAATAGTCATTGGCTATTTTCTTTTTGTCTTGCTGCTGTCCTTTAATTTAGCGTATGCTTTGTTGCCCTCAGTCATCATTTGATTTGATCTTCTAATCTCACAAATATCATAAAGCCTTAACCAAAATTGCAGAGTCGTAGCATGGCTGAGGTGGGAAGGGACCTCTGGAGGTTGTCTGGTCCAACCACCTGCTCGAGCAGGGCCACGTACAGCAGGTTGCCCAAAATTTCTGAGCACTTTGTCTTAGAATTGACACCCTTGAAATAATATGTATGGGAGAGGGGAGGGTTGTGAAGTATAAGGCCCAGGTTTAGCCCTAATGCACTACTAAATATTCTGAAATCTCTTGTAGATAGGAACATTTCCTTGGAGTGATGCTTGCAGCAGAATACTAAACTAAGTTACCTTACCATCAGGGGTACAAACAGGTCTCCAGGCATGCAGCCATTAAGTTACATGAACACCTTTGCACATAAATATTTGCTTTGGAAATGAGTGAACCGAAGGCCTTGCCTGGGGCCATGCAGCAAGGGATGCAGGCAACAGTGGCGAGGGCTGGGTACCACCGTGATGTGAGCCAGGGAGCTGCTGCCCGGCCTCGCGCAGACCCGAGCAGTCCCTGTCGCTGCCTCTCCTGCTGGTTACCATGACATTTGATCACCTAGAAATAGGCTCCAGGAAGTCTGGGTCTCGTTCTGCTGCTCTCCTGGCTGGGATTTGCTCTGTTCTGCTTGCGTGGGTTTGAGGGGGAGGGAGGCTGATAGCAGGATAACGCTAATTCCCTTCACCTGCTCTTGTTACTTTCCAGATCAAAGAACCAGATTACTGAATTTAGCCAGATTTGTATCACAGATCATTTAACTTCCTCCTCACAAATTTTGCATTTGTTCTTTTGGCAGTTGATTTATAACGTATAACGCATTGCGATTTTCCTTTCTGTTGTTTATCTCCGTGGTTTAGCAGACAGCCGTCATGACCCACACAGTGGGAGCTGGACCAGCCCACGTCTATCCAGTGCACTGAAGTACCAGCTAGGGTGTCCAGGCACGCTTGTTCGCAGTAACGTAGTGCTGCTTCTGAGGTACTCTGCCTGTGATTGATTTATCTGCTTCTCAGCATTTCTAGCTGTAATTCATGCCCTTATAGCGGCTAACATTGCTCAGACATCTCAGCGTTGTACAGCTGTTCTTACAGTGGTTGAACGAGAGAATTAGTATACGTGGAACAACGAAAAAGGTCATGCAGAACTGGCAAACTGTTTTTATATAAAATTGCATTCAGTGCCGAAAATGCTTCTTATTCTAGACTCTTAATACTTAAATATTTTTCATCACATCAGTGATGGTTTTATCACTTGCCCTCAGTGGATGGTCTTTCAAGAGATGTGGTGCATTTGAATTTTGTTTGCTGTTACCTTGAATTGTTTAGTTGCAGTTAGAAAAGTGGAAGTTGGGAATAGGTACGTGGTGTAGGTGCTACATATTTTTATTCCCGGCACTTATTTATTTTTCTGTCAAGGTAACTGGAAGAATCAAAAAAATACCAGAATGATCTTCATATTAATCCTCTGCTCATGAAAAATAAAACTCTTCAGTTTTATAAGAGTTAAGAAATGGATGCAATGAACTTAATCTCTAGCTGTACCTTTTCATGTAATTCCTCTTTTTTTTTTCCAGCCACAATCTTTTAAATCTTCTAACAGAGAAACTCAACCTATAAAAAGATTAGAAGAGCAGATAGTGTTCATAAGTAAACAGCCCAATTTCAGTCCTCCTTTCTACTTAACAAATCAGGAATGGCAGCTGCAGCTAATCTTTACTAGAATCTCAAGGCACCCAGGAAAATGGAAATATTTTTTTTTGACATATTAGTAGGTCATGAGCAGGAGTGTTAATCACAGTACCTTGGTCTGAGTCCAGTTTGGAAGTTACATTCTGTTGAGCAAATTCACCCTGCTGCATTTTCAGTGATTTACATTTTTGTCCTAAATGGCGTGGAGCTGATGAGCAAGTTCAAGCAGTTGGGGCTTCCCAAACCCCCAGAATGCTGTAAGGGTTGGTGAAGTCAACCTGTGCTAACTTTTTCTCCGTGTCCATCAGCTGAGTTCGCAGAAGTGCTTTAAAGAGAAAAGCAGTCAGTAGGTGCAGTGCCTCACCTGGAGGGATGCCCAGCCACCAAGTTTGTACCCTACAGAGCACGACTTCAGAAGTGGAAGGGGTCAAGACTGATGTCCCTGAGGACTGACTAGATGATGGTGAGCTGTTGTAGGCTGTGCTTGTATTGAAAGTCTCTGATTTTCATGAACCCTCAGTCTCCGTGATGGAAGCAGTTGTGTGGGAACACCAGAGAAAACAGGGTGGCAGCAGCTGCTGTACAGCCTAAGCACAATAGGATGGGAGAGTGAAGTGTTTGCAGCTGATGGTACTGAAATTATCCAAGGCTTCCTGTTTTACTACTTCCAGTTAAAGTGAAGATAGGGCAGTGTTTAAAAAACATTTTGCAGGGTTAGAACCTTTTATATAAAATACAAGGTTTTCGTGTGTGTGTTGCTTTTTCTCTGGTAAAAATGTTTTGCTGCACATTGCTAATATTGCTCATAAGGAACTGGCTCTCAAGGTATCTAAATGTGTCTGAGTAGGTTCCAGTGACTCTTGGGCATTGGGAGCACTCAATAACAAGAGAGGAAAAAAACATGCTCAATATGATCCGTTGAACTGAAGCATTTTAATCAGAGCTGAGCTCTAAAGGAACCAGGTGTTATTTTGCTCCTGGCAGCAATTGAAACTTCACAGACTTTTCATGACATCACATCTTTTCCATGTCTTAACCAGTGACTCATCTTGCTTGTCTGTTTGTTCCTATTTCTAGCTGCCAGCAGGAACAGTAAGCTCAACATTAGCATTTCCTCATTAATGTCACATACTAGTCTGCCACAGGTCACTCCCTTCACTCACCTGTGTGGTTCTTGGTAGCATTTTTCCCTCCTACTCCAAGTGACTTCTGTTTAGCAGATTCTTGGTGGCTTTCAGTCAAAAGTCCACTTTTGCAGAGGAAATACGTGCATGTTCATGTAGTTTGCAGGAGGTCTGATGGCAGAGCACGGCACTGAGCATTAGGTAAACACTCATCTGAGGAAGTCGCAGCCCCAGAGCATACAGGCTGACACGTGCCTGCTGAGATGCAAGAGGTCGGACTGGAGCATACTGGCCAGCTCGCAGCAGGCATCAATAATATCGAACAAACCAGCTAGAACTGCTGGAGGTCACAAGAAATTTAACACTTCACATTGCAGCAGTCCAGAAAGGTGAGGAAATGCTGGTTGATTCCCTAGATTTGAGCAGCTAACTAGGTCCAGTGAGGAAGAAAGGACAGGGCAGCAGCAGAGAAGGCTGCACCCACAGCCCGAGGGATCTGTCTGGAGCTGGGAAGAGAGCAGCAGAGGTTACAGACACAGAGCAGCGCTGTCTTTTCACAGCAGTGATGCTGGCATGGAACTGAGGAGGCTTCACATGAGCACAGATGTTTCCTCATCCATGCAGAAGGGAAAGTAAACAGGTCTTGGACATAAATGGGTCAAGCAGGAGCCCCAGATTGCCCTGAAGCAGGACAAACAGCCCTCTGCCTGCAAGATGTGCCTTTTTCTTGCTTACTTGGGTTACCTGTCTTGTAGAGAAAAAGAGGTGAGGTGCCCAGTCTTGCTGAGAGCTGAGCTCTGGTGGCAGAGAGACAGATATGTCCTGACATTTTGATGTCAAACAACTTGCTGCCCCTATAAACACTGTGTCATGAAGTCCATTACCCTGTCTCCAAGGCTGACCAGACTTGGAACAAGGTGCAAAAAGGTTTACCTAAAAGCTATAGCAATAGCCTTTGGCAGTTGTGGCTGGTGCTGGTGACTGGGGTAGATGCAGCCTCTGCTCTGAGTCTCTTAGCAGCCTACGCAAGGAAGGTGTTAAGTACATAGCAGCAGCGGATTGCCGTACGTGCAGTTTGCAGTTGTTGCCATCCAGCTGGACAACAGGTAACATCTGTTCTTAGGTATTCTTATTCTTGAAAAACAACAACAACAAATCCTTCAAAGAATTGCAAGGCTTATTTATTATAAAGACTGTCACGTACACTGCTGAAAAAGTCACGGTGCTGAGGGGATTAAATCTGGTACAGATGAGAAGTTTCAGTGACGTTTTATATTGTACAAAGGACTTGTGACCGGAAAATCTTCTTTGGAAGAGGAATGGTAGGGACTCTGACTTTTCAGACCAGCAGCAAAGATCATTTATTGGGCTTTAAAAATTCAAGTGTGTTTCCTCTGCAAGTACCTCGCCGTTTCTGTTGAGACAGCCGAGTAAACAACAAATAGATGGTTGTGCTCATATGAATGTTTAGGTGATGGACCTTGTGAGTAGAGGGCATCTGCACACGATGCAGATGCATTTAGATCTTTTTTCCTGTGATAAACACTGAATTTTGATTGCTCATTAATGCAAAACCTTCCATTTTTTTGATTCAAGCTCCCAACTAATGGTCTTGCGGGGTTTGTTTAATTGTTTATATCAAGGACAGGCACATATGTAAGCTACAAAAGAACAGACTTGTTAGCACATTAGTGTAAATATACCTCACAGAGGCCCTTCTGTGCTTGGCTATAACTAAGCTATCTGATTCCTCATCAGGGAGAGCCAGGCAGGCTTCTGGATGCTGAAGGCTCGGGCTCTTCTTCCTAGGCATTTGGCTAGACTGTTAATTAGAGCTGCAGCGGGTTTCTGCTCATCCCCGCCTGTGCCTTGTCTGCTTGCTTCTCTGGTCTTCTAATGAGTTTGTGTTCTACCTGGAAATCTTGCAAACAACTTGAGGGGTGGAAAAAAAAAAAGCAATCTGCGTCAGTTATTTCTCTCCTTCATTAGATAAATGTCTCGTACGCAAAACTGAAGCGCCTAATTACCTGCGGCTCGTGGTATTTTAAACTGATGTAAGGGCAGTTACTGTACGAGCTGAAGAAATAGAGCTCAGATTCTGCAGTTTATTTTCCTTCATTTCTGTTGAAAAATCTGTGTGTGTGTTTGGGGGGGGCAGTTCACACAAAGATAGCGTGAAACAGGGTAAGAGACAGGAAAATTAAGTCATTTTCGCGCTGTCTAAGAATCTAACATAACCTGAGGAAAAAAATCACGTTAAGGTGATACTAAGAGATTCAAAGGGCTTTGGAGAAATGTGACTAAAAACCTTTATGGGGAGAAAAGGTGCTCTGTTCCTGTGCAGTAAGCCAGAGCTGGGAACCCACCAGTGAGTCACGCAGAGGAGAATGGCACCTCTGCCTCGGGTCGCCCTACTGCTAGGGCAAGGCCGTGAAGAAACTTTATGTACCGTGAAATATAGGATGCTTGTTTTTGGCCTCCCTCTTCCCAGATAACCTGAGAAGGCAGGCACCAAAGTATACATTAATGAACGTGCAAGTTGCCTTCCTAACGAGGGCAGTGCATTGCCCACCCAGAGCAGGCTGTCACTAAGCAAATGCCTGCAGGCCCCCGGGGCTCTGTGCCCCCTGCTGCCACATCCCCACCTCTCACTGAGGGCACCGGGGTTCACAGGGGGATACAAAATCCAACAATCTAGAACTACCAAACTTCACAGTCTTCAGGCAGCCTCACAGCCTCCCTGTAACGCACATAAGTCTGTGGGCTGAGTGCAGTTCCTCAGTGAAGGCAGGCACGGAGTTTGTGCCAGCGCCTCTTCTGGAGGCCTCCGTGAGGGTCCCTCATCCCTTCAGGCTTCCCAGGACCTCCTCAGAGCTGACTCCTTGCTCCAAGCCGTTGTTGAATTGTTTCTTTACGAATTATTCTGTGTGTAGCTGGACAATGCTGCTTGTGGTTTCCTACTGCCTGATCTGTCTCCTGCCCTAAACCAAAAAGGGACTATTTAAACAGAAAATAGGAGGTGAGAATTGGTAGGTAGAACCAGTAAACAGTAACACTGTGAGCATGTGAATGAAAGAAGCCTGACTACCTGTGGATTTTATTTTTTTTCATCGTTTGTAGTATCTGAGAAGTTATTTATACTGATTTAGATCTTTCTCCTAAAGAGAGGTGTTTTGTCCTAATGAGGCATGAAGAAAACCTCTCCTGTGGATCCTTTTGTGTCTGAGAAAGATAAGCGCTGCACTTGAGCTTAGTGTGTGCTTAATGTCTCTCTTCTCCATTCCAACTATTTTTATACCATTTGTAAGAGCATACCTCCAAGATTGACTTTTGATCAGATTTGACTTGAGATGCATTCGTAATTTCCAGAGTTAGAGTAAGCATACACACATGCGTATGTGGAGACCAGTGATACTATAAGCCTCATGTCCTCAGGAAATAAAGGCTAAAATAAAGCAACTATCATGTCTCTCCTTACTAACAGAGTGGAAAATATTGCTCAGAGACCCTTCCCACCTGAAGGAGTACAGGCAGGAGCCAGACGGCCCGGCTGGTTTAGCTGCTCAGCAGCTAAGTGAGGGTGCAGTGTCAGTGAGCAGGAGAGCTCTGTGATGGATTTATCAATGGCAGGAGAAGAAATGATCGCTCAGGCTGCAAGGTGGTGTCCACCTCACTCTGGTGCTTCTTGTCAAGAGGGAATCCGAGAAATATTTCTTAGCCATAGTGCCTCACCGTGGTCAGCCAGTGGGCTACCCTGCCTCGAAATAAGTGCACAAGTCCCAGTGAAAAATCTCTTCATCTCTCCGGAGGTGTGGTGGAGACACAGCGAGATTCATGCTGCATAATCTCTGCCCTGGGAGATTCACTTTGTGTTAGAGCTGTGGATAGTCTCATGGCAGTGCAATAGGCTGAGCCTTTTAAGCAAGCTGCAGGGAGCTTATTTACAAGCGCCTTCCTCCTGCAGAGAGCCTCTGTGATGTGCTGGTGCCGAACAACAGGTGATCATTGATGTTTTCCCTTTTCATATACTTGCTTGAGTGTGTTCTGGAAGGGCCAACACTGTCTCTTGCATGCAAATAAATAAATAAAGCTGCATTCATGGGACCTATGGACTAGGATTTTAAAAGCTGGATTTCCTACCCATTGCACCTCATGTATTTTCTCCGGATTGTGGAGTGTTTGATCAGAAACGTACCCTATGCTTCTGGAAGAGTGCTCTGTATGGATTTATTTTTCTCTTCCAGGTAGCTATGTGAATAAGTCCTTTTTCGATCTTTTTCTCTAGAGAAAGACAATTTTTGTTAATCACATTTTAATTTAATGGCAGTGAATGCTTTCTGAAGTGGGGGTTTTGGAGGACTTCAGGACTCATCTCAGATCTGATGACCTGTAAGAGTAACCAGCAGTCAACACCGTGTACTGAGCCCTTTGAAGATAAGGCCCTACGCCTCCCTGCAGCTATTTCATGGAGTTGCTCTTTGCCAAAAGGTGGATGAAATGTTTTGTTCAAATGGTAGATACCTCCTACATGCTATTTGAAGCATGTAACTTCTGTCCCTGGCTCAGTAGGCAGGTCCAGAGGGAGCAGATTGGCTAGAGGACTACTGATCTGATGTAGAAATATTCCCCAGTTTGAGCAGACCACTGGAAATATGAGGAATAAATGTTGTCATCCAGCAGATGGTAGTAGGCATATTTTCCAGCTGGTGTGAGTATTTTGAAATTCCTCTGTTGTATGTGCCAGGGCCAGAGCTTCACCTTTGTGCTGTCAGGCTGAACATAGTAATGAAAACTGCAGGTAAAGTTATTCTTCAGTGCTCCACAGGTGAAAAGAATTAAGCTGCAGAAGAGGATAAATAAGTCTTGAATTAGCATATGCACCTCAGCTACTGTGATCAGGACAGTCCATATCAAATTCACTTTGTATAACAATTTTCACTTCATCCAGCCTTTAATTGTTGTCTCTAACCTCAGGTAAGAACCTAATCACCCACATTATCCATCTCAATCATGTATTTCTGACCGTGACACTAAATTGCAACACAAATGTCTTTTGCCAGGTACACTGCTGGACTGTTTTCCACTGCCTCTGCTTTGAAATGCCATCTTTCAGTGAACTCCGCTAACATTTGGTTATTGCATTGAGGCTGAGGCAGAGAAGAGCAATTAAGGGGTTGACATCTTTGTTTTTTTAAAGAATACATGTGTCAAAACACATTTAAGAGATCATCACTGATGCAAAAGCCCAATTAATGCTAAGATTTAAGTAGAGCTTGTTTCAGTGAGAACAAATGATAACTTTTAAATATATAATAATAAAAAGCGATTGCCTTATTTTACATGTAGGACCTAACTACAAGTCCTGTTTCTGAGAATCTGATTCTTAAAGCCTAAATATTCGTCTCTGTTCCAGGATACAGCTGGACAAGAAAGATACAGGACCATCACTACAGCCTACTACCGAGGAGCTATGGGCTTCATCCTCATGTATGATATCACCAGTGAAGACTCTTTCAATGCAGTGCAGGACTGGTATGAAATAAGTTATCAGTGTTGTTAGGTTTGTTTGTTTGTTTTGTGTAATTCTCTCTTCATAATTGTTTGTTGAGAACATCTGACATCCCACCCTTCACATTGCTTTACAACACCATATTCTTTCTTCACCTGCAGCTAGCCTGTGAAGTAGATTTTCAGCTATTAAAAGCTTCTCTGGCTCCACTGAATTCAGTACAGAAGCAGAAACACCAGAAAATGATTTCTGGACTTTTTGGTTACAACAAACCAGAGTGAAAAACGAAAGCACTAAATCAGTCACTTGAAAAATTTTATAGCAGTATCAAAGCTGCATCGGTACCCAGGCATGAATTCCCCACTTTCTGTTGTACACTAGCCATTCCTCACCTGGAGGCTCCCCTCCACCTGTCTTCTTCCTTGGGAAGAAATGCTCTGTCTTACCCCATGCTGCAATTTGATTTTGGAGCTGTGGGCCAAACCTTCTTCCTTCTGGACAAGTACATACACAGAGCAGGAAGAATAGTGGTCTTCCCAGAAGAGACAGGGCAGTGCTTGCAGCCCCCATGGTGGTAGCTGATGGGAGGTGTTCTCTCACCAGTGCGATGCTCAGGGTGAAAACACCGGAGCTGCTGCTGCAAGGTAGCAGCTATAGGCACAGCACAGATAAGTGGGAGGCTGGACCCTGTTGCTGGAACTCTGGTTTTGACATAGCATCCTCTCAGAGGGATGCTGATCATAGGAAATGGGAGTTCCTTCATACAGGCCCGCAGCTGGAGTCTGTTCAGAGCTGGGTGGTAGGGTGTGGGCGTCCCTGCTATAAAGAACTGTCAAAGGAAACCAGATTATGTCTCTGACTTTTCTGTAATGGCACTGAACACTCTCTGACATTGGGACATCTATTCTCGTTACGACTGTCGCGTTGACAGGGGAGACTTGGAGACTTCAAGTATCTTGCAGTCATTGCTGCTTGTTACCTGTTGCTTTATACTGCAGATAGGCATGGCCAGCATGCAAAGAAAGGCAGTGCAGAGGGTAATGGAATCTCCTAGGTCTGACAGATTGATTTGCAGTGATCTCAGTGACCTCCCTGGAGAACATGATGGTAGTAGGTGGGTGACTTAAAATTTCCTTAGCTGGCACTGGTTGTTAGCACCCAGCTCAGTCTGGCTTTTTGTCAAGCTCCTTTTCTGCGTCTCTTAAACTAGGTTGTAACTCAAAAGCCAAAACAACATAGTTTGTTGTTTCTAATAATTTGGCCTTCTTCCGAGGTTGCCCACTACTTGTTCTCACTGTCCACTCAAGCAGCTGCTCTTGATCATCACATCTAAAGATGCAGTCTCCACTTCCACCTTATCTTCAGTATCACGACACCATGTTGCAGAAGGTGGACTGCAGCACCTTCCCTGACTTGTCTTCCAGCAGCTAATGAGAGAGGAATAGATTTTTTCCTTGCTGGAAACATAAACCCAAAGTTTTGCCAAAACCAGGTTCCTCCACATGACACACCTTTCACCAAACTCAGATGGAGCTTTCTATGCAGGTATCTGCATGTGGATTTTTTCCATAGGAGTGCAGGCACGTGAGCTAGGGCAGTATCCTTCACTAAGCTCTAAATATATTCAGCTTGATTTCATGATGAAATGAGGTACATATAACCACACAGCCCATCTACCTGTCTGTCTGCAAGTTGGTTCCCCACTTATGAGTTTTACTAGTTTAACCAAATCTAGAAACCAAATTTCCGGGTTTTAAATATAGCTTCACACATGTTCAGTGAAAATATTTTTGACTGGGGAGAAGAAAGATTCTGAAAGAAGCACTCTTGAAGAGAGGAGAGTGAGGAAACTTCAGTTGCTCTGTTTTGTGGTTGGCTGTCACCAGCTAACCAGTCACCAGGCTGCAAACACACAGGGTTTCGTTGCTATCAAATCAAGTAACTGGAAGGACTTGGGAATGGGGTTGTTCATGGAGATTTTTTGGAAGGAGGTGTCTGTCTTGATTATGTAGGTTTCCTCGAGGAGTTATACAAATGCAGGTTATTAATACGCTTTCTGTGTCGCAAAAAAGTTCCTTTCAGGTGTTTTTTTTTCCCTGAATTTTATATAATTTGTAAGTAGTACTCTTAAAAGCAGCTGACTTTGCACATCCTTGGAAATAACTGCACAATGAAGAGGCAAGAAACAGACAGTACAGGGTCATTGGCTTTTACTCATGTCTAAAAATCAGCCAACTTATAGGGAATTTTGCTTTGGAATTTTGTTTATCAAATCCAAGTCTAAGCCATTTTTATCTTGTGTCACTGTAACTTTCAAATTGTTTTTCTTCTACCCGCTTTTCCATGTTTCTGAAGCATGTCTAGGTATTGAGGGTTAAGGTGTTGTTCCATCAGATCTTTGAGATGGGCAGAGCTCATACAAATGTCAGTCTTTTTATACAATATTTCAGTTAAATCGTCTTTTGGGCAAAAAAAATAAAAATAAAACACCAAATCTCAATCTTTGAGCTACTATTTTAAAGTTTGCACAGGTGAAGTTTTGTACTGAAATGGTCTAACATCTGTTCCATCGAAGAATGTACCAAGGTCAGCTTTGCGTACTTGACTCTCTTCCAACCCCAGAGTGTCTTTGCTAAGAGGAACTTGTCAACCAAAGCACAGAGGTGGACCATCGTTGCTGAATTTCACTTGGCTTGTCAGGAATCTTTCCAACTCTTAGCTTTAAGATTTTGAGGCCAAGTGGTGGTGGGGGCAGATAAAAATGTAGTAGCCCATGTAGCCCATTTCCTTTCTTTGAAGCTTGTCCACAGGAGTGGAAATAATACCTGCAGCAAGCCAGCATAGCTGTGCCAGCAGAGTCCTCTAGTGGCCATGCAGCCACGAGACTTCTTTTTCCCACTCTGCAAAGCTGTTTTCAAAACTTCTGAAGGGATGAGTAATGCAATCCAAAGCTTTTGTCTTTTGCTGGTGCTGCTGTATCAGTCCCTGGCACATTGATAGCAAATATGCAGGATTTTTTTTTTCCACTGGGTGATATTGTTATTGTTTCAAAACAAAAACTATTGCACTGGATATAGTGTTCGGTCGGGAACTGTACGCTCCCTGGAAAATGCAGGTATCTACTACGGGAGTGGAACAAGCTCCTGGAGCCTAGTCCCTCGTCAGGTCAGGTGTGAGGAGGTAGCAGTGCGCCTAATGATGAAAACAGCCCTAGCAGTCCTGCTGTGCTTCTCTTTGGTGAGAGGATGGAGCAGCAATTGGGAAGCTGCAGCGGCCGTGAAATCAGTAGCATGCCCCTGCCTTGTCTCCTGTATCCCACCTGGATGTGTTGCCTTCCTGCTGTCCCAGCAGGAGGGAGGGCCTCTGTAACAGGGATGGAGCATCAACCTGGAATTACGTTAGCAATAATCGTGGCAAAAGCGAATAGCCAAACTCATCCCAGGTATTTTTACATCCTGAAAATTTCCCAAAAAAAGATTACAGCAATTAATCCTACACATATTTTCTCGCTTTTAAATGTCCTGATATTCTGGCTGGTTAGTGATGCATTTTTTGGTGTTTAGCTACAGTAAATAAAGAATTCAGTTAAGCTGAACATTTTGTGATAGATGCAATATGATGTGGCAAATTGACTGACATTTCTAGATGCTGAGAATAAATCAGCGGTATTCAGTTAACGTGAATTAAATCCAGTAAGAGGAACCTGTTAATCTTCTGAGTTATTTCTAAAATAGCATGTGAGGATGGAATTTTAGTGTTCCTCTGGCACAAAAAAAATGAATAAGCTACTGATGGGACCTGCGTAGTGAGCTACAGAATGAAGCCTGCTGAATGTCCCTAAAAAATGAAAATGTCTTTCTGTAAATTTAAAAAATAAACTACAAATTAACAACTGATAAGTATTTTCAAATTAGGTGATGTGCTTTCATCTAATTCAAAACATTTGTTTCTGTGAAATTGATGAAGACATTTGGAAATGACGAAGAAGGATTTAAGCTTTTATAAGTAGGAAGGGCTTCGATTTCAAGAATCTTTATGTTCAAATATTTTCAATACAAAATATATAGAGAAGGATAATTTTAACTGAGGTGCCCATATTCATGCACGTTTAATGGACTGTGTGACAGATACGTAAAAAGAAGTTGGAATTAATATATTAAAATTGTATTTACATGGAAATTGGGTAGAAAGTAGAAATGGAATTTTGAAAGAAGTGCATATTCTCTGATAGACAGAACAGATATTTTAATAGGTCTTTTGTGAACTTCTCTTGGGTTTTCTTTCTGTAGTCTTACACTGATTTAACCAAGTGCATTTTCAAACTATCTAGGGGCAAGTTAGCATGTAGGCACAGTTTTATGATATTTTACTGTAATACACATTTATTACAAATAAATAAAAAGGAAATTAATTAACATTTTTGAAACTTCTGCATGTGTGTAAGTCATCTGGCATGTGATCATGGAACTGGGTTCATTAAGCAAATGCAGTCAAGCTTAGGAGGGTAGCTCAAGAAAATGAGGAGCAAATAAATAGAAATGATGCCTCTTCCACTAACGGTTAGCTGCTGTCCACATCCTAGTCTGTTCTCATTGGCAGGTAAGAATTTCCCACCTGAACATAATTCCTGGGTCCTAAAACTTTACTCGTTCACAAAACCTCATAATGCCTCAAGTTGTACACAGTAGTCATTTATGTGTTTTACAGTAGGACATTCTCCAGTCTAAAGCTTGTTCCTTCTTGCTGGTGCCCTGCCTACTGCCGTTCAGTGGGTCAGGTTTTTTAAGCTGCTGTGTAAGCAGGCTGTCAACGTGAGTCTCAGCCCATCTCACTGCTTTCTCTTGTACCATCTCTTCCTGCAGAGTTCCCTACAGAAAACAAGCCAAAAGCATGAACAAACAGCTGAACCAGAGACCTAGTGCTCCAAGTAAGCTCTCGCCCAAGGCAAACTTTTCGTTTAGCTCCCAGGGGTGTGCAGAGATCTCAAAATCCATCATTACACTGAAGTTAGGGGGAGGTAGACTTGTTCAAAGTCAGCTCTCAACCAGAGAGAGGTCTTTTCCTTTGTAGTCCTCTCCGGTGTCTTAGAGCTCATATCCTCCCTCTAGCTGGGAAATTGCCATAGTAGATTGTGTTTGCTAGCCTGATTTTTCTCCAAGCTTTTTCATAAAGCTCTAACATCCCCTCTAAAACTTAACCCATGTACGTATGGTGCGCTTTACCTCCTGTCTCTGGCTTCTTGGCGGTGACTGTTTTAACAGCCTCCTGCCCTGTCCACAAATGAAATAGTCTGCTGTAGGATTTCTTCCTTGGGTGGTCTTTTTACTACACCCATCTTATGAGTGGACATCCTAAAGAGGATTCTGGGTTGCTTTGTGTCACTCCAGAAATACTTCATCTGAACAAAATAAAGGTACTCTATGCCTTAAATAAGGAGGATCATACTTGTATGTTAGGTGTTTAGATAAGCTCTTGATATGGTACACGAACACGAAGTCTTCAGTTCATTCTCATGAATCAGATGTCTTCCCTGTAGGGTGAGTGAAAGGGTTAAAATGAGCTTTTATGGCTTACAGCTCAGTTTCTAGATTTGTTAGACAGTTATTATTTGATGTTGCCTTGATAGTTTTGTGTAGATAAATCAGTGTATTATACATCATTTGAAACCATACAGAAAGTAGAATATATTCAGAATTTGCTACTGTGAAGTAAATAGAAAACATTGTGGAAACGGCTTTGGATAATCTAGACAATTTCATAGGAGGGAAGGGAAAAATTGGTTAAATTTAACTTAGATTTAAGCAACAGGTGGGTTCACAAGCCACTAGCTTTATTTATCCTTAAGGTTGATCTCCAAATTGAGTTTTTGATATATCCATGTAACTGTGAACCTGAGGCTATTTTTCTTCTAAGCATGAATTGTAAAAAACATGCTTGATCATTAATTTGGGGAATTCAGCACAAATAAGGCATAGCGTTATTATTGTCACATATTTTTTCCAGTGTATATACAGGACTGCCATGATATTTGTTGAAGCATCTCAACTGCACAAGCCTTTTCTTTTGTTGTTTTATTTTCCTAAAGCTCCTAGAAATTTGTTCACTTTTGGGATAAGGATCAGGATTTTTTAGACATTCTTCTTCATAAGTAAAGCTTTTTTTATTATTATTATTCACAATAACTGTAAACGGCAGCATTATGAGAGAGGATTTTCACTAACTTGTACAAAACAAGAAGAATGAGATTCAGTGGGAAATTCTTCATGTTTTTCTCCTCTTTTTCACGTTCCAAGTAATTCCATTTAGATATCTAAGGTTTGGCAGCGTGTCTTCATGTGACCCACCTGAAAGGCTGAATCCAAACTGGAGAGAGGAATGGGAGTCAGAAAAGCCTGGCTGTAGGTGCTTTAAATTGAACATAGAGAGACTTACATTCTCTCTATTGTTTACAGAGTGAGAGTGGGAAGATTTCATCTTCCTGGGCTTTTGGCTGATTTCTGAAGTCATTTCCTTCTGTGATGAGCCTTGAGAAACCCCAGAATACCATATAAGCTCATCACATAGCTCTCACAGGACTTGTCTACATGGGGACGGACAGTAGACAGTTTCCAGGACAGTAAGAAGAATTTAAGTTTCACGAAGTCCTTGTTTATTTTTGCAAGGTACAGTTTGAGCCTGGGCTTGTGCTGTGTGCTTGGTCTAGGTTTGTGTTTTCCAGTGCAAACGGAATAGGCTGCTGCTTAAAGGCAAGTTGTACGGTGATGTGACCCCTTTTCCACAGATATCTGTGGAGCAATGTGACCGTCTGCTTCCATGGCAAAGGCAAGTAAGCGACTCAAAACTAATTAAAAGTTATCATTAGTAGATCAGAGCTGGAGGCTGCCGCTAATTGAAAAGCGAAGGAATCAAGTGCCTTTATTGTTTGGGGAGTTCAAGCAAACTAAACAGAAGTTAAAGTCCGAGGGGTTTCCTGGCTGCCTGGGAAATGGTAGATTTGCCCGAAACCACAATGGTCCTGTACAGAGAGGGGTGCTGAGCAGGGACAGGGAATGGGAAGGTGAGTAGGGCCTGGAGCGGTGTTTGGAGAAGGGGTGGAAGAGGAAGGTGTTTATCTCTTCTGGCAGAACAGCCTAATTACCTTTGGGAAGGAGGGAGACTTAAAAGATAGAGCTGACTTGGTGAAGATAAAATAGGTTGGGCCAGCCTCAAAAATGGATGAAAACATCCTACTGTGTTAATACTGTTTCACTGCTGGCTCTGTGGCACCGTGTGTGTGTATATAACTCCTCTTTTCGTCAAAGAAAAACTATAAAGAGGCTAAGTGTAAGGTCAGACCCCTGAGGTCTGCAGCCAGCTCTGCTCCTTTTTCAGCACACTGAGCCCCAGAGAGCTTCAGAGGCTGTAAGTTCATCTCAGTGCTCCTGCTTCAACTCCCATGTACTTGATCCCTTTGTCATTGATGTTGGCATTTGTCAGATACGTGCCGTCTGTCACTGCAGCTGCTATTTCCTGCCTTAGGTGTCACTTAATCCAGCTGGGTTCAAATATTAGCTCACAAAGCCTTACCGTCAGCCTGCATCTTCCCAATTTGATAAATTTCTGTTTCTCTTTAGCATTTGTTGCCATGTTTCTATGCACCTTTCTGTCTCCATGATAGTTTCCTGTTCAAGCAAAGAGGACTTGATGCTTTCATCTACGTTTGACTCTCAAAATACAATTTCTTAAGGTGTTACCAAAACTCTGCAGAAAATCAGATATTTTTTCTTGTTATGAATTGTTTTCATGTTTTGCAAGGAGTTGTAGAACTAGTATAAAGTGTGTATCTATTTTGTGGCTTTCTCTACAGAGCCAGTGTCCTCAAAGGGTGTGATTGGTTGTAGTTCTTCTGACAGATTGCAGCTGAAGTAGAATGAGCTTTAGAAGAATGCTTTTTTTCCTCCCCCTGGACTTCAAAAATTATTCCATTAATTTTTTGTCTGAATCTCAAGATCTGCAAAGCACTTACAAATTCATAAGGAACTTTATTGTCACACAAAGTTAAGGAATAATAAAAGAGAATGGTGCTGTAGATTACATTGGATGAATCCTTGCTTTGTGTGTAAGCTTAGTCATTTGTCTTCTCATTTACAGTCTTTGAATACGGATATTTTATTTAATGGTATTTATTTTCATACTTGAAATATGATTGTCTTTTGGCACGGCTGATGGAAGGAAACAATCTTTCTTGTCCTGCTGTAGGGCCACACAAATCAAGACTTACTCCTGGGACAATGCACAAGTGATTCTTGTTGGAAACAAATGCGACATGGAGGATGAAAGGATTGTTCCTTTGGAGAAGGGGAAGCATCTGGCTGATCAGCTAGGTACGTGCCATAGCTCTTCTATTTATTTTTTCTTCTCCACTTCTTTATACTGTGTTCCTTTTGATTAGTACAATAAAAAAAATCCTTCCATCAGTAACACTTTAATAGTGACATTACAATTAAGGTGATTAATATATTGTAGCTCAAAGATGATTAATATATTCTAGCTCAGTATTTTACTTGTTTAGTGTTGAACAATACCTTCTTGTAGGGTGGCTGTATCTCTAATGCTAATATGTAAGGGTATGAGGAAGATGAAGTTTATCTGAAAAGAGCAGCTTTTATTAGCTCAGCTGAAAGAAAAAAGGACAGGAAAATATACCTGGTTTTAACAGGCAGCATTTCTGTATATTAGATGTGATAACTGTGTTCAACATTATCTGAAACTACTTTGTGTATCGGGTAGGAGGAATCTCTTTAATTGACTATTGATTGCTTAAACTGTTAGCTTTCATCATAATGACTCACATAAAGGTTATCCTTTAGCGTTTTTCTCTAAACTTGTGTAGTGGCATTAACGCCGCTGAAATCATTTTCCAATCAGATTAAGAAATTTATTGGCCTGAATGTGAATTAAATCAAAACAGCTTCAGCCACAGCAACAGCTAAAACAGTGTTGGACTGATAAATATCATCGTTCTGTTGTCTCATTTCTTTTGCCTTTTCCGTACATCCTTAATCATCCTCAGAGATGGCAAGTGGGGCAGGCAGAACCCTTGTCTGTTACTTGAGAGCTCTCCCTGCTTATTAGTAACGAGGCAAACATTTCCACTATCACTTCACCTGTTAGCCCATGATTTTTAAAAAGTGGTAGAAGGGAGTAGATCTCACGCAAGATGACTCAGTTTACCAGCAGTGGTAATCAGCTAAGACAACTTTTCTTTCCCTTCATTTGTGACAGAATCAAGGAAACTGATGCAATGGAGAATGCCCCCAAAATATAAATGTCTCTTACACCAAAATAAACTGTGTGGTACTTGTGCTCTTGCTGTTGGCAGTATAATAGCCTGGTAAACAGAAGCAATAGCCATTGTAAGTTATGGTTGGTCTTTGAGACCCTTGTGGTTAGAAAGACAAAGCGTGTGGCCTGAAACAGGTAATGCTTTGCAGTTCAGCATGCTGCTCCTGGCTGAGGCCAGGACTCTGGTTTTGCATAGCGCTGGGTGTCAGCAGGAATGGCTGCCTCTGTGCCATCCCTACCTCGGTATGACTCCAGCCTTGTTGTAGTTCTTTTAATCAGAAGGAGTCAGCATTTGGGAGTCTGTGCTCATTGCTGTAGTTAGGAGCTGTCTGCTGGCTGCTGATATTACGCTACTGGAGACGCACAACATTAATTTTAATCCAGCAGTGCTGAACAGCCCTTGTCAGAACGGGTGTCAGGATGTGTGCTGTACGGGCACTGAGTACACTGAAGAGCTTTGCACTTAAACCGACAAAGAACAGGACAAAACAGGACCAAAGCACCATTTAGTTGCAGGTCCTCATGCAGCTACAGCCCACTTCTCTGATGGGAATGGGAGAATTTGACTCCCTTGTCCTGGCTTTATTCAGATCCATGTTGTCTGCAGAAGTGTTTACCAGGGCTCTGGTAAGGATCTATTTACACCTTTGACCTTTATAGATGCTTGATGATTTTTAGAAGTATTTCTGCTCAGTATTCTGAGACTGTGAGAGTCAACGGAGCCGAAGAATTGTCTAATGTCTTGTTTTCCTAAGGTGAATTCCAAAGAAAATGGTTAGTATTCTAAAAATCATCTCCCTAACATCAGTGTCTTGATTTTTTTTTTGCATTTTTTCCTCACAGGTTTTGACTATTTTGAAGCTAGTGCCAAAGAAAACATCAATGTAAGGCAGGTGTTTGAGCGTCTCGTGGATATAATCTGTGAAAAGATGTCGGAGAGTATAGAATCAGACTCTTCCAGGGGCACTTCTGGAAGGAATGTGCGGCTCACAGACAACCCACCCCCTTCGCAGCAGAACTGCTCGTGTTAGTGACCTTTCTTGCTGAGAAATGTCCTTCTCCTTTCCTGACTAAATTTTCTCTTTTCATTTGTGATGGTGCATTATCATGTAATCCAAAGGCAGAAGTCTCTGTTGTAGGAAACTGGTATGTTTGTTTAATGTGCTGGAGTGTTTAATATTATGTATTTCCTCATCCGATAATTTAAAAAAAAAAAAAGAATAAATATCGTAAGTGCACCTAGTGTTAATGTGTGAGTTACGCTGAAGAAAAAGAATTGTATAATGTTGCAAATGTTATTTCCACAGAGAATGTTGCATTTTTAATGATAAAGTCTACTATAGCAGAAAGAGTTTTGTCAAGAACAGCAGGAAACCTAAAAGGAGGGAAAAGGCCTAAAAGAAAATGGGGACAAAACCATCTTCTCTTATAAGGCAAGAAATCACTGTTTTTATTTTTATATTTTTATTGTTTACATTATTGAAAACAACAACAAGCTATCCCCAGATATTTTTGGAGTCATGGTTGGTCTCCTCTAGACATGGACCTCAGTTTTCTGTATGATGGAGCAGAAATCCGTGTATTTCCATCTGACAGTTCAAGGTCCTTCAGAGTGCCAAGAGCGTGAGGGTTGTCACAGTTTGTGCCAAGCCTCTAAATGGAGGAATATGATATGGAGGAATTGAAGCTGACAAGCAGGGAAGGAAAAGTCCTTGCAGCCATACGTTCCCTGCCCTGTGCTCTTGGCTGGTGTTGGGTGAAGGACCGAGAGCCCTTCTGGGGGCTGCTCTGTCCCGCAGCCTTCTCCTCAGTCTCAGGTAACAGCTTGCGAGGTGCTGCTGGTGTCACTGGTCAGCACCTTGCTGTGCACAAGCATTTGAGCCGCAAGAGCTGACTGTCCTGCAGCTTTTTCCCTGTTACCTGTCTAGGTTCGGATGTACTCTGAGCAGCTGCTCGATGGCAGATAATTTGCAGGATGAAGGAAGGAGGATGTGGCTGCTGCATGCTTGGTTGGAGGCACATTCTGACAAGTAAGACTTAGAACAGCACTATCTCAGAAAAATATCAGGAGAAAAAATCTTGTTGCCAATATTATTAGATTTTTTTTTTGCATTTTGTTGATTTCTGTTTTCAATTTGTGCTAGATGGGTGCATGTGTGAGCATAGGTTTTCAGGTTTCAGATTCAACCACAAGGTACAATTAAAAAAAAAAAAGTGTGTGTGTGTAGGGAGGGAAAGATGTGATTAATAAAACTTAAACTACAAAAGAAAAATGTTAAAGATCTCAGTTATGCTACAGATATTTTGTTCCATGATTCTCTGAAGGGACACACACTTTTTAATATTCAACACCTAAAATATTCACATACTTCCAACATCTCTAAAATTATAATCTTCTATGTGTGTGTGTAGAACTCTGTATATGTGTACTACCCACATCCAGAGCTTGCATTTCTCTGAAATATATGGAGGAACTGCTTTTGCAAACCTGTGAAATTGTGTAGAGTGTATGCCTTTGTTCATGATCACAGTCATTTGCCCATCCTAGCTCCAAACAGTGGCTGCACATTGCATTTTTGAGTGTAAATTAGGTGGATATAGAAAGATTTTGCTGTCTTAAGGGTGAAAATTATGAAAAGTTTTTATTAGGTCTATGGACTCCTCTGACCAAGGAGAATTTCTGTTAGAAACTGGAGTCCAGTATCTGCCCACTGCACTGTGATTTGCTGGATCATTGCACTAGTGAATGCTTTTGTAATTTTGTTCTGTCATGTCTCAAAGCATAATAGTTCTAAGAAAAAAAGCACGGTATTCTGGAGAAAAATATAACTACATTGATGTAGTTTGAGCTCATTGTGCTCAAGCCTTGATCCCTTTGCAACAGAGTTTGTTTGTATTTGTTTGTTTGCTTTCAGAAATCTCTACTGTGACATTTTGGGTGTGTATGATCTAGTACTGAAAATGCGATTTGTGCAGTGCAAGGACTCTGATTATTGTACCTAAACTCCTGAAACTGCAAAATAAAGAGAAATGTCATCACCAGGTGTGGTCAGAGAGCTTGTATGTGCTGCATTACTAATATCAGCCAACCTTACCCGTATATAAAGTGTCTTCTAATGCTCTTAAAGTAGATCAAGCTATGTAAGACCATTTTTGACAGCCTGATGATCCTTGAGCCCAGTAGCCAAGAATCACTACACAGACTTAGAACAGTGAAGACAAGGGTTATTTGGCCAATAAATGTGCGGTGCAGTGTTTTAGTTACAGCAGAAGCAGGATTTAGTGTAACTTCTGTAGTAAGAAAAAGAAATAAAAACTTCCACAGCAGAGTGATGATTTTGAGCTGTGAAGGTATAAGAGAGCACATCAGGGAAAATAATGAATTTTTCAGTTCAGCAACTTGATGGTAAAAGAAAATGGATTCAGCAGAAATTGAATTTCAATTCTTGCTTTTCTACCCAATAAATAATTGTTTCATCATGTTCCAGTCAAATTAGATGTCTTTTTCTAAGAAGAATACAGCTATGTTCCAGGCCCTGTGAGCTAGGAGTTGTTAGACTAGGCAGAATTGTTTTTTACAGCACAACCCAGCAAGTAACTACATGTTGGAATTGTCCAAAGAAGTGGCGAAGAAAATGGTTATGAATTCTGCCCTTCCCTGTATGGCATACACGGAGAAACCTTGCATTTGATGCAGAAATACTGCAGAGCTTATTTCAGATCCAAAATCAAATAATCGCAGGCAAGCTTGACATAAAATATATTCATAGAGAGATGGATCTCCTCATCTTACATTTACATTAAAAACCATGAATGGAGAGAAAGCCTTTTGTCTTAAGTGGCATCCATCTGACTTCAGTATTATCAGAGTCGATAATAATTGCTGTTTGTATCAGCTTATAAAAGGTAATGGCAGAATGTGAGATGATCTGTCAAGGCGAGGGAAATAACGGACTTACTTCCACAGAAGACAAACCCGAAACGTTCGCTGCATTCTTATATTTGACTGCCTTCCATTTGACCAGCAGTGCCCTAGTTTTGATAAAAACAGTATGGTTACAAGATTTAAGGAAGGAAGGACTGACGGACTGCTCTCTACAAGCTTCTCTATTGCTTATACCATCACCTAGAGCACTCAGAGCGCATTTCTGTCAGAAAAGCTGAGAAAAGGAGGCTGCAGGTGAGACGTGGTCTTGGCTTCCACCTAGTGGAGAAACAAGGCACTGAGCACGGGGGGAGCAGCCCCTGGGTCTGCGTGCCCTCACCTCTGCGAGCTTCCCACCCTCGAAATCGCTGTCTGCATTCCTTTTGCAGGCAACATAGACACAGAAAACAGCGAACAGCGCTGGCGTTACAGGAGATTGAAGTGCGGAATGATGCAAAGGGGCTGCCATAAACGGAAGAGCAGGCGCGAAGGAGTCCCCGCAGCAGCACAAGGAAAAGGCTGCGGGAGATGCGTGCCGTTGGAGGCGGTGGCTCGGGGAGATGCCGGAGCAGAGGAGAAGCGTTCCTGCTGGGGCTGGGCCTCGCCACACAGGCGCCGGCAGCTTCGCAGGGGGGGAAAGTTTGTGTACCGAGGGGAAAGTGCTTGGAACTGGAGGGACTGGGCCACAGCGCCCACAGGCACTGAGTGCCGCAGCTCTGTCTTTTCTGTTAGATGTTCTGTTTTATTTAGGAAAAAAAAAATAAAAATAAAAAATAAACAGGCGCGGAGATCCGAAAAGTAACCGGCCGCGAGAGGTCTGCAGCGCCTGTGAGGAGCGGGGGAGGCGGGGCGAGGGGGAGGAGCCTCGCCTCAGGCAGCCGCTGTGCCCCTCCTGCGCTGAGGGGGCCTCGCACCTCACGGCCCTTGGGGCGGCTCGCGCGAGCTGATTGGTTCTGCCGGGTGAGCGGCATCCGCTTGGACCAATAGGTGAAGGGAATGAGAGAACGGCTGGCTGGTCGTGTCGGGAGGGAGCGACATCTGCTTGGGCCAAGGGGTGGAGGAAGCGAGGCGGCCGGCCTCCGCAAGGGGCGGTTGGACTCATCCAACAGCCGAGCGGGGGGGGGGGGAGGAGCAGCGGACAGGGAAGGCGGCCACGATGCCGGACCGCGATGCCGGAGGGCGGGGCTCTGGGTCCGCTTCTGCCTCCCTCCCTCCCTTCACCCCGCTGCTCTCCTCCCTCCGCCTAATCTCCGAAAGTCGCCTCTCCCCCTCCTCCCCCCCCCCGATGGTTCCCCCCACCCTCACCAATCACCGCCCGCTCCGGCCACGCGCAGCCCACGGGGGCCTCCCCGTTTCCCCCACGTGACACCACAGCGGGCGCTGACAGGGCGCGGGGCCCGGCCCCCGCCCAGCCACCACCGCCACTTCCCGGCGGGGCGGGAGCCGCCCGGCTGGCAGCGGGGCCCGGCGGCCGGCCGCGCATGCGCAGATTCGCGGCAGCCTTCGTGAGGAGGGGCCGGGCGGCAGCGGCGGCCGGGAGCGGGACCGCGACTGCGACCGGGGCCGGGCCGGGGGCGGAGCGGGGGCGGCTGCCGCCGGTTCTCGTCAGGGCCCGGCCGCTGTGGGCGGCCATGCCCGGGAGGAACAAGGCGGCGGGCGGCGGCGGCTGCCCCGAGGTGCCGGGGGGCAGCAGGCCGCCGAGGCGGGCCGCGACGCCGTAGGCCGCTCGCCTCACGGGGACGAGGAGGAGGAGCGGGGCGCCAACCTCGGCGACCCCGACATCGTCAAGTCGCCCAGCGACCCCAAGCAGTACCGGTGAGCGCCGGGACGGGGCTGGGGGGGGCTGGAGGCCGGCCCTGCCGCGGGTGGGGGCCCGGTGCGGTTCCCGTACCCCCCCCCTTCCGGGCTGCTCGGCCCCGGGAGCGCCGATCCCCAGCGGGAGGCGGTTGTCGGGGGTGTCCCGAGGCAGCGCCGAGCTGAAACCAGGCTAAAACCGGCAGCAGCAAAACTCTTCCCATATAGAGGGGTTCCAAGGCTTAAATACGGCTGTGAGCAGAGACCTTACGCTGCCATTTTGGTGGTGTTTTCGCTTGGTGCTCCCAACAAACCCCCCAGGAGCACGGAGGAATGTCCTGTCCCCCTGCAGCTGGGCCTGGGCGAGAGGCTGCTGAGCGCTGCGGGTGGGGTAAGGCAGCCCTTCTCCGAGGGATGCTGTAGGCGGGTTACCCAGCCCCTGCGAGATGTGCTCTTTTAGCTCTACCCTTCATAACGCCTCTGCTGGCTGCACAGATCAGACTCTGCCTAAACCCCAGCCTGGAGCTGAATTGTGGACTCGCAGTGACACGGGCTGAAGTTCCCTGCTGGCTGCATGGGGGCTGTGCCCATTGGCTCGAGGAACAAACTTCCTCCTTCCCTTCTTATCCTACTTCCCTGCTTCTTCCTCCCCATTTCTGTCTGCCTCCCCTGCTGGCGTTCTCGCTCACGCTGCTTTGCAGGAGGTGGCTTCCTGCACTTTGTAGCTACAGGGACCATCAGCTTAGGAAACTTGTGCCTTTGCTACCTGGAATGACAGTGTGATGAAGCTTGGGAAGTCCACTGGAAACTGGCAATCTGCTCTGAGGCTCAGGAACCTCCTCCACACGCAGGGAATTGCAGAGCGCATTTGCATGCAGCATAGAGTAGACAAATGCCGACGTCTCTCAGAAATCCTGCTCTCTGTACTTAACAGACGTTTTTCCAGCTGGAAGCCAGGAGTCACGTCTTTTCAGATTGATTTCTGTGTATGGGGAGTGAGCCTTGCACAGAACAGACACAAATGTATCCCTTAGGAAGACAGCGTTGCTAAAAGTTAAGTATGCCTTTGTTAGCTATGTTCCAAACCCTCTAAGCAAATTTAAAGATGAGATTTAGTGATGCATATACAGTTTTTCTCCTCTGTTCTTGCATTGGTGTTGACGTATAATGCAGGCTGTTCACAGTTGATTTAATTTCTTTCTCATGGATCTTAAAACCACTTCTCACCGAGTTATCATCTCAAACACACCATTCATAAAAGCAGAGGAGTTCTGACAGCCTGCAAAATGTATTCTCAAAAGTGAGTTTGCTGGGACCAAAATGATCATAACCGAAGTTGCATCTGTTCATGGAACATAGTCTCTCAGAGCTAAGAGTGGGTAGTTATCTTAACTGGATTTTTTTCCCCAAATTTGTTGTATTTAAGTTCATCCTTATATGGGATTTCATGAGTTTGTATTACTTGTTTTCTGTAATTTGAAGAATTAAGACATTTCTCTAAGTGTTTACTATGCATTATTACATATTTCAATATTTGCGTAACTGCTGAACAATTGCCACTGATGTAAGAAAATACCTTAGTGTGAGAACACCAAGCTGTTGGAGCTTACCCAGGATGTATCTTTAAGAATTTGACTTTTATGTTTCATGGATTATTTGTATCAGTGTCTGTACAGCTCTTCTAAAAAGCAATGGGACTACGCTTGCTTCTCTTGCTACATGATTGCATTTTTCTTACTGTATTTTGCATACTAATTGATACTTCTGTATTGATTACACTTGTTCTTTTCCATTGGACTGAAACACGGAAAAAGAAAAGAACACCGATGTCAGTTGGTGTCTCTGCTCAGAACAACCTCAGCTGTTCCAGGTGCTCCTTAAGTGAAATCAGAGAGCCTTTGACAGCAGCGTGGTTAAAGTGTTATTGTGCTTTCGGTGCTAGCATGTAACACTGACAAGCCTGGAGATGAGTAATGTCAAATTAGTATCGCCTGCTGCCTTAGTTTAATGGCTGCATGGGGAAAGGAGAAATGAGAGCTACTGGTACACCTGGCTGCGCAGCTTTATGGCAACTCTTCTGGAGGAATAGCGCCGTACTGCTTGTTCTCTGCCTTCAGTGACTGTACCGACCCCAGGGAAGTGAGTGCGCTTTGTGGGATGTGGAAGCTGAAGACAGCTGCGCGTGGAGGTGCGGAAGGTGCTGGGCCTGCTGGAGGACGTGCTGTAGCAGTGCTGACTTGCACCGTCTGGGGCTCTTGCTGGGAGTTCTCCGGAGCCTGAAGCACCCGAGGACGCAGTGCATCTGGTTTGTAGGACCCCTGCCGCGTGCTCAGGAGCGCTGCAGCTGCATAATGTGACATGGGGTACAAACACGTTGCTATTCAGACGTTCCAAATGTGTGGATGATTGACTTTGTACCCAGACATTTTAGCAGGGATCTCGTGCTGTCTTTGCCTCCTGAAGTTAGTCACAGCATCTCTGCACGTTAACACCGCAGTGGGTTAAAGCAACAAGAATGCAACTGCGCTTTCACCTGTTTGGATCAAATTCATCCTGTTCAGGGTACTGCACTATGCAGGACAGGCATGTTAATGATTTTGAAACCCTGGGCCAGAGCAGGTGTTGTCACTTCCACAGCTGAGGAGCAGTCATAATTTCTGAACTTAACCCAACTATTAAATGTTTAGTCTTCAGCTTTTTTCATAGACTTGATAGTCTAAGAAGTGTGATGTGTAATCACGATGCCCTCTTTACAGCTTTCATCCATATACTTCCTTGTTAAATTCAGCTGGAGGAGAAGTGCCCTGTGCAACGTGTTTTCAAGCAGGTCTGTGGGTTGCAGAGCTGTAGCAAGTGTCTTGCAGCTCTTATAAAGAATGAAACTTTCACTGACCTCAGATTTTGAATTGAAATATTGATAATAGCACATGCTCTTACTGGTACAAACTTTGAAATCACATAATGATAGCCATGCATGAAACGGTACTGGAGAGCTTATGGGAACAGTGGATTTGGAAATCAAACAGCACACATTTCATTTTTCACTTGGGTATTTACCCTGTAGCTTGATCCACAAATCTGCTTTGAAATTTCTGCTTCTGAGATAAAAAACAGTGGCCGTGCGGCAACGGTCTCATCTGGCATAAACTTACTCTGCTGTTCAGATTTCTCTGGGAAGGTGGGATGAGCCCGTGGGTTAGTTTTACACCACCAGGGTTTGTAATGGATCAGATACAACCAGTGTTAGGTTGGATCAGGTATTTTCTTGATCCAGATTCCTTTGTTTCTGCAGCGCAGCAGCTCTCAAAGGTGGTGCTCCGCCTCATGTGACAAAGTGTGGTTGTGTCTGTTCCTGATCTGGCATGAACTTTCACTGCTGAGAGCTCTGGTCAGGCAAAGCATCAGCACTGTCCTCAGCCTGAGAAGCTGTGGAATGGTGCTGGATAGGGATTTATACATACACATGTATATACATAATGTATGTAGGGCCGTCCACATGTGGATGTAAACACACAGACCTGTGTAAGGTCACTATTGATGGCAACACACCCAAGCCACTGTGACTTATTAAGGCTGGGGAGGAGGCTTGTCCTTTCTAACATGTGCCTGCCAAACCTGCAGGTCCCATTTGATGGAAAGCATTCATAAAATCAAATAAAATTGAGTCTCTGGGGCCTGCTTAGAGGGAAAACCAAAGATTTTAATTCTGTCACGTAATATATGTTCACAAGAGCCTGCCAAACATAATAGGGTGCTGAAGTTTGGGTTTACCTATTCTGAGTACATTAAGCTTTCTCTAACCAGGTGCCATTAGCTCAGATATCTCACCGAGAGAAATAAAAGCCCAAATCAATGTCCTTAACCTTATGGGCAGAAGGGCTTCTGCTGCTGTCTTGAATTGCTTGCTTCTTTCAGCTGTTAAATATCAGAAGAGTATTTTTGCTTTTCCACTCTGAGTCTGCTCACCTTCTTAGCTGCCCGTATTTCATTGGGAAGTCTCAGCTGAAGATGGGAAATGCGGAAATTTCTGTGCTTCTGAGAATTTGGATTTGGGAAGTGATTGTATTCATTGCAAACAACTCTTCTTTCAGGTATATCAAACTGCAGAATGGCCTATGTGCACTTTTGATTTCGGATTTGAATTACTTGGAGGGTGCCCCATCCGCATTGTCTTCGGAAGAGGAAGAAGAGGATGGTGATGAATCTGAAGAGGAAAGCGATGAAGATGATGACGACTCTGGAGCCGAGATCGAAGATGGTAGAGAAGGGTTTGATGATGAGGACTGTGATGAGGGGGATGAGGGTGAGGACGATGATGGAGATAATGAGGATTTCAATGATCCCGATGACAGTGAATTAGAAGAGCTAGCTGAAAAGGAAGAGACAAGAAAGAGAGGCTGTACAGAAAAGCAGGTATGTATTTAAAACTACAGAGTGAAAAAATATTATATACAGAGCTTTCTTGTGCTCTGAAACCTTGTGATTAGACATTCAGAGTCATTCTTTGTGTTATACCTATCCTGATTGATTTACATGTCTGTCATTTTCCTAAAGTATTTCTTGAAGCAGCTTTTACTGAGACTGTTGTATTTTCTCAGTCTGCAGCAGCCCTTTGCGTCGCTGTTGGCAGCTTCTCTGATCCCGAAGATCTGCCTGGCTTAGCACACTTCCTGGAACATAGTACGTATCTGCCTCTGTTTCATCTTCTCCAGCTGCAGTGCAAAATTAGGGATATCTAGCTCTGGATGTCTATGGCATTTTTAATGCCAATTCTAATTTCAGCTACCTAAAATTTATTTTTATTAGTTAAATAAATCTGTGTTTTTATAAAAAATACTGATCTGGTAAGGAACTCTTAATGTGGGAGAAGGAGTCTCATTCCCTTTGGCAGGCTGTGCATTAGTGTACGCTTTTCTGTTAACTATTAAATGTGGGGACAAATGTTGTGAAGTTTCTGACCAGACATATCTATAAATGCTACTCGTGACCTACTGAGGCCAGTCATACCTAGAAAGACACAGTCTATTTGGGCCTTCTGCCAAAGGCAGGTTACTCTAATTATTGGTCAAATTATATTGTCGATTGCTACAGGAGTGCACCTTCAGTTCTTGCATGTTTTATCTAATTTTGATGTGATTCTGAAATGTGTTCAAAAAAAAAAAAAGTATGTTTTAACCTGGGTCGTTGCAGATGAGCAGTAGAAATGGCACTGAAGTACAGAGGATGTCACTTGTGTTTCTTGCCAGGGGGATAGTTTGTCTAATCATGCCCTCAGGCTGTTGGCATCGCTGGTTCCAAACCTGAACCTGGCATCTGCTGTGGTGTTTTACCTCACGTTCAAAAATGATGTGAGAAGTTAGAATTCGGTTTAGCCTTGGATTTGGGCCCTGTCGAGGTCAGTCCCGGCAGGGGCGACGTGTTAACGCCTGCTTGGAGCTGCTGTGTCAGCTGGGTGGGGGGCTCCCTGCTGCAGTGAGGAGTAACAAATTCATGTCATCATGGTAATTTGGCTGATTTTTGTTTCAGTGGTATTTATGGGCAGTTTGAAGTACCCAGATGAGAACGGGTTTGACGCGTTCCTGAAGAAGCACGGGGGCAGCGACAATGCCTCGACTGACTGCGAGCGGACGGTCTTCCAGTTCGACGTGCAGAGGAAGTACTTCAAGGAAGCGCTGGATAGGTAACTGCCCGCCGGTGGTGGTGGTGGAGGTGTGTGCGTGTCCCTGGTGGTCAGTTCTTCATTTTGGGGCTGGCTGCTGCTGCACTTCCACAGGGACTTGTACTACAAAAAGAGGGTATCAAACGTAGGGAAATGAGATTTCCCCACGGCTATCTGACAGATGTAGCTGTGTAGCTGCTGTGTGGTTACTTAGGATCTGTGTGCAAGTCTTACTGCGAGCTCTTTGTCTTGCCACTCTTAAACTGGTGGCTTTGATGAAGTGAGAAACGTTATGCAGTGTGACAACTGGAGGGGAGGTGCCTCCAGAATCCTGGTGATTCATCCTCTGAGTATCTGTCCTGATAGAGTTAGGGGTTGGCTTTTGATTATTTTGGCTTTTGATTATTTTGTTTCCAAGTCTAATCTATCAAGATGGGTGGGAGGGTAGCGTTGAGCATTGTGGTACAGTGTGCACCTCAAAAGGGTACATTTAACCCAGTCCTGGTTATTCAGCGAAATGCGTATCTTTTGGGGTGAAGTACTTACCTTGCTCTTTTGTGCTGTGAGGTACGTTAGGACAACGCTGCTCCACCTGTCTGAGTAGTTTCCTTCCATGAGAAGAAATTACTCATTCATGAGGGCATGTCAGCTGAGTAGTCCTGATGCTGTGAAATATCTCAGGAGGAAAGTAATGATGAAGACAAGATCTAGTATTTGCACATTTTACCAAGTATTGCCTTAATTTTACTTTATTAGGCTAAATTCAGTTTTCATTTGCAGATTAGTCCAGGTTTTAGATGTTTGAAAGTGAGAAAGCATCAAAAAATATAATTACAATTGGTCACAACAGCTCACTTAGTGGAGGGGAAACAGAAATTAGGAGTTCTGTAGGCTGTGGGATAACATACAAAGAAAATAAATGGTTGTTGCTGGTGATTTCTGCTCGTTTGGTCAACTTTGGAATTAAAGAAAGACATTACATTTCAATGGACTTTAGTTTAATGGGTTCTGTAGTCGTAGAACTCTGTCAGTAATGTATTCCTGTTAACGTTTTGCTTCAACAAGTTTCACGAAGCGTGGAAAAAATACAAATAAAATAGAAATAATAGATTGTCTAGCAGCCTTCTGCTGTCTCCATTCACTGCAGACCTGTCCCTTGCCATTGATCTGCTCTCTATGGGTACAGGAGCAGAGATGTATCTGGAGGTGTCTGGAATTTTATAGTAAATGAAATTGTAATGGATACAAAAACTTATGTTTCTGGTCATAAATCAACATTCCTTTTTGCCTAGAGTTAGGAAGAACTTCCTTGTGGTTATGTTGTTTGTAATGAACAGCTGAGGATTTTTCCGCATTTTTCCTCTGAAGCATCTGATACTGGCCACTGTTAACCAGACTAGATGGATCACTTGTCTTATCTGGTGTGATTCTTCTTGGGATGTAAATGCCCTCTTCCTGCATGGCAGCCTTGCCCTTTGCTTTTTGATACTATCACTAAACTGGCTTTTACCTCTCCTTAAGACAGTACACTCCAGAATTACATCATTTGTAGTAAGACAAGCAACTTTATAAACTAAAAATAGTAGGTGTTGAGTTTAGTTGTTGTGTTGTGTTTGTTTGTTTGTTTGTTTGTTTTGCTTTATCTTAAGAGACACTGAGGAAAAGCACATATTTTTCTCTTTCATAGGTGGGCACAATTCTTTATTCACCCGCTGATGATCAGGGATGCAATAGACCGAGAAGTTGAGGCTGTAGACAGTGGTAAGAGTTTCTTTTTCTGTGTGTTTAGTACATCTTAATAAAAAATAAGACCTATTTAGTAGCATTGCTTATTGCTTCATACTTGGGATTACCTTTCTGAACACTTCAGTCAAGTTCATCTAACTCAACAGAGAAATTAAACTCTTAGATTTCTTCTTAACTTTCATGGGTATCAGTGGCTGTTAGAGGAGAAAGACTGAGCATGGTGCCATTACCGATAGAGCTTACTATCTTATTTCTTGTACTGAAAATTAATAATTTTAGGTCATTTGGCAGTAACTGGTAGGACAATTGCATAAGCATGTGTGTAGTCTGTAATGAACAACATTCCTGTAGCTCCAGCACAGCCCCAGTGCTCCCTCCAATACTGTTTGTTATTGTTAATACAATAAGTCTGTGTGATTGTACTTGTCTCGTTATCCTAATGCCTGTAATAACTACAAATTTGCTTCACAGAAGGAAATTGGCACAGAAGTGAGTGGAGTGCTCACTTGATTTTTTTAATACATAATGAATACTTCCAGACTGCCTATAAAAGCTCACTGCTTTAGAATAAAAACCTGTTCCTGGCAGATACACTGACTGGTTCAAATATGGTTTTGAAGTGTTTTCTTTTTTCTCTGATAAGAAAAACTGGGCAACTCGATCTTTGAATTTAACTAAGTGTCAGTATAAACACAAGGACCTGTCTTGTGATTTAAGGTGTAGTTTCTTCAGCAGCGTAAACTAATTTATGCCTTCACTTGCACTACCTTCATCCTGCAGTTTTACTCCTTGGCTTGTACTGACACTGTAGCAGTGAGCTGTCGGGTAACTGTGTCATCTTGATGAACTGGCTGCAGAACAACCCGACCAAGAGAGTTTACAGCTTCTACCAGAAGAACGTGCAGTTGGAGAGGGCAAATTTTTAATTTTCAACAGAAAATCCCTTATTTGGATTAGTTTAAACTGCAAAACTTCATTTCTGGAAACTATCTTGCTCAGTTTTCAATTTCTCATTTCATTATTATGCTAGAAGTTATTCCTTGTGTTATACAGGAGAAACAGATCTGTAATTGATCTCTGGCTTTTTCTGCAGGGCCTGACTGTAGAATATTGATGGCCTTGTGTTCCCATTAAATTTAACAGATTGAGAACATTCAGACAGGACAGGCTGGGGCTTTGTATGCTTTTCCTGTTTATCCCTTTCTTTACTTCTCAGCAATGAACTACATTTTTTTCTCTTCTCTTTTCTTGGCTTATTTTCATTACTGCTAGCAAGTCTTGTTTCTTATCCTATTTCACTATTTCATCATCCATTAAAACAAAAAATATTCCAGGCTGCATCTGTGTTTTTTGTTTTTGATTTTGTTTGTTTTCCCCATGGGAACATGACCTCAAATTTTGATTCATGCCACTGCAAAATCTTTAACAGAGTATCAGTTAGCAAGACCCTCCGATGCAAACAGAAAGGAGATGCTGTTTGGGAGTCTTGCCAGGCCTGGACATCCTATGAAGAAATTTTTTTGGGGTAAGTTCTGAATTAAAGTTATAAAGTATTCAAACTTTTAACCACTTAAAAGATGCACTAACACGAGCTGTCTTATCACAGCGAGCATTACCCGTTCTCAGAAGTATGAGAGCAATTACTCATTTCACAGCAAAGCCGTTGGGAATAAAAGCAGCTGCCTGCTTCTTAAGATACTTTTCATTCTGGTACTTTTTGCTGATGTTGGAGCTGGGTTGCTGTAGGCATAGAGTCATGTAACTTTCTGTGAATGTAAAGGCAGTGTTCTCTGAGTCATCTCTGTCTTGTTTAAGCTTGTTTTTGCTATTACAAATCCATGGATAAATAACATATTCCCGGATTTTATTCTAATGGGGCTTTTCAAAGTAAATAATTCACTGTCAAGGTTGCAGGAGTAGACCTTCGGTTATGTGAGTGAAGGGAAGTTTGTCCTTCCTGCATAGGACAATAGCGTCCCTCTGAGAACTCCCTCACTTTCATGATGCTGGTGAGCATATAAATTATAGTGTGATGGGTAATAAAGATGGCCAGCTTTGACATGTAGATCATTTTTATAAAGTTGTGTAGTGACATGTACTAAAAGCCATATTTTCTCTTCTTTTTCCCCACCCCTAATCTGCAAGTTCCTTTGGCAAGCTGGTAGCAGACAACGAGCTATATAGTACACAGTATGTGTGATCTGATAGTATAGGAGGACTTTGTCCTCTCTTGTCCTAGAAATACTAACTGTCCTAGAAACTGGAAAAAAATAAATTTTGGTTAATATTCCTTTAACTCCAGATTTCTAAGTACTTTTAACATGCTTGCCATGACTAGACTCAGCGACCAGGAGAGAAGAAATTCTTGGTATGTCTGGTCTTGACTAACCACCTTTTAACTTTTACAGGTAATGCAGATACGCTCAAACACGAGCCTAAAATGAATAATATTGATACCTACACCAGGCTGAGGGACTTCTGGCAGCGCCATTACTCTGCTCACTATATGACTTTAGTTGTCCAATCTAAAGGTAATGTCTGATGTTCCTTATAAACAGGCTCATTGCTGCTCTTGGGGTAGTGCTTTTGGAACTAGTTCAGCTTTAGCCCAAGCCATGCTAGTGAATTATCCTGTCCTGCAGGAGGTATTTAGATGTGGATTTTAGCCAGGTTTCCAAATGAAACGAGACTCAAGCAATTGTGCTCTCTTATTATCATCCCGCCACTTTCGAGAAATTTTTAACTAAAACTGATGAATAGATTACATATTAACTCAGAAGGTAAAGCCTCAGTTATATTTAAAAGAGAAACTTGTAGGATTGTAAAGTCAAACCACTTAAATGACTTAATGCTGCTGCTTTCCTTGCTGTCAACAGTGAACCTCCACAGAATGTGATGGGGAGACTGAGGCTGAGTGTCCCAGTTGTCTTGTTCTGAACGGGGCTCATTCAAGAGAGATTTTGAAATAACAGAGTGGGAAGAAACTCTAGGAAGTTTTTTTCCTTATAGACTGAAAAATTCTGTGCAAATAGAATTGTGTTTAACTTCAGCAGAGAACTTCAGACCTATGGGCCTTTTCTGCTGAGACAAAAGGAAAGAAATTGCTTACAAGTTAAGTGGGTAGTATAGAGTTGTGTTGAAAATAAAGTTGTGTACATTCAAGTTAGGTTTGTGCTTAGGGGTTTGTTGAGAGCCTAAAACTTATTGCAGTTCCCATCAGTGAAAACTGCTTTATATGTACCGGACATAGAATGATTGGATGAGTCTAGCAAGTACTGGTGATTTTTCAGATCCCTAAGTCAGTAATTCTTGTTCACAGTCATACCAGGTACTACCAGAATTTAAATCCTAGTGGTATCAGCCTCAGTTTTTGGAATAGTATACAAAACCAGACACAGTGAATATTAAGAAATGACTCAAACCAGTTTAAAGCTTATAATTTACAACTTTGCAATTTTAACATGTACTGATTTGCAGTCTCTTTAAAATAACTGGTGAGATAAGATAAAGAATTTGTCTTCAGGAAATTAAATTTATTTTTTTTTCCTCAATAGAAACACTGGATACATTGGAAAAGTGGGTGACAGAAATCTTCTCTGAGATCCCAAATAAGTAAGATTTTTTTGATGCATAAAAGTATTAAAAATTATAAAATTATCTGTGCTTAAAATGGCAGGGCTTTTTATTTTTTTAAATCTCTTACTGGATACGTTAAAGAAATTAACATTTGTTTATCCTTATCCATAAAAAATAATGGCTAATTCTGAAACTTAAAGACTGCTGTTTCATTGTTTCAGGAAGATTTTGTTTATGCATAGCAATCATTTAACCCGCAAGCTGTGTGGTGCTAACTTGCAGCAGTGTTTGTTTAATTTGTGCTGATACCTTGATTTTATGATAAATCATTTAAAAGTAGATTATCATTTCATATTTCTTATCTTTCCTTTGTGTCAAAAATAATTAGAAACAAAATAAATTAGGATGGTATCTTGAATTGAAATGTCATCATTAAGGTGGCAACTGATCAGGACGTGATTTTTTTTTTTTTAAATATTTCACCACCATGTGCTATATAAAAAGAGGTTTCTGCAGAAGCTTAACTTGGAAATAACTTTATTCTCCCTTTCATTTTCCCTTGTTGCTTGATGTTTATTTTTGTAGTGCATAGAAAATGCTCCTGTAAACGTCTAATGCTATACGGAGACACATTTGTCTTTCTTGCCCGTGTCCTTCTCTTGTTCCTTCTTTGGCACAAGACAATCCATCTCGAGTTTCTTACTGTGTTTGGCTTTCCCTTTCCCTGTTGGGAAAGCAAGCTTTTTCTTGTTACTGCCTTGGAGGGAAGGAGAGGGAGGAGTTGACAGGGTGTCTAAATCTTGGGTAATTGCTCTGTTGTGTGGGCAGAGTGCAAGTGAATGACAGGGTTCCTTCCAGTTTGGCTTGGGTGGATCCTGCATTGCACCCTTTGTTAAGGGCCATTTTCTGCTCGTCTGCTGTACCGCCTCTGTGCTGACGTCTGGTGATTATCTCATCTCGATATAGCCTTGAGTCTTTGCCATTAACACCACACTTTAATTTTGCTTTCAAGTGGTTTGCCCAAACCCAGCTTTGGCCATCTGACTCAGCCTTTTGACACACCAGAGTTTCACAAGCTTTACAGAGGTAAGTAAAATAGATCTGTTTAAATATTTTGAATACATACGTTCATATTTCCTCTGTGTTCTGAAAGGATCTGTGTGTTTCATAGAATAATTGTGTGGTTCTGAATAACTTCTAACCATTCTTTCTGCCTGATTTAAAATTTCTTTCCTATTTCTAATCATGTATTTATATTCAGTAAATTTATTTCTGTTTAGTTGTTCCAATCAGGAAAGTTCATTCATTGAGTATCACCTGGGCACTTCCACCACAAGAACAGTATTACAGGTAACGTGATGTTGTATTTTCCTTCTACCATGTTATCTTGTGAATAATTTTATTGGATTTCACAAGAAACCAAAGAATCGCATTTATTTGTGTTACAGATTACTTTGGTTCTGCTAGGAGAACATTTTTTAAATGAACTAAACTGATGCAAATGCAGTTCTTTTTATAAATTGAGTGGAATGGGTGCACAACTGATTTAACGTCATTCCTCTCTGACTCATATCAGTCATCATGTTCTGAACTCCCACGTCCGTAGCTTGTTATCCTAATGCTACCTGAAAATGTAATAATTGTCGTAAAGAAACTGTTTTATAGTTGTTTGTACAGTGATTTGAATTCTTCATTTAAAAAGTATTACCTCTTGGCATTTAATTTTTAATTTTTCTTTTAGAGTGAAGCCACTTCATTATATTTCCTGGTTGGTGGGACATGAAGGCAAAGGAAGTGTTCTCTCCTTTCTCAGGAAAAAGTATGTATTTTTAAGCGTAGTAATTAAATGCATTGGAAAGATTAAAATAAGGCAAACTATTTCTCACAGATACTTTTTTTTAATATATAAAGGCAGGTCAAGTCTGCCTTTTTATATGAGCATTTTGTAGTGATATTCTTTAAATTGATGATAGTCCCAAGTGAGAAATAAGTGGTTTTTGTTTTGTGGTCTTTGGATCAGTAGCATCTGTGACTGATTTTTAAGAGATGTCCCAAAGGTAATTTAGCTTTTTCTTAAATTAAATTAAATTACATTAAAAAAAATGTTTTTTTCTTAAATTCTGTATCCTGAGGTTCACATCTTTATGCTGAAAAACTTTGTGTGACCTGGTAACAGATTGAAAGCCACTGAAGTAAAGCTGTGATATGCTAATCGTAACTAAGCTTAGATAAAGCTAAAATGAGTAATTAATAAGTGTCTTTAATTCTTCCACAGATTTTGGGCTCTTGCATTATATGGAGGAAATGGTGAGACAGGATTTGAACAGAACTCTACCTACTCCATCTTCAGCATTTCCGTAACTTTGACTGATGAAGGTCACAAGCACTTCTATGAGGTATGTTTTTGTAACTGTAACTTGATTTGACGCTGTTTTCCTAATGTCTGGAAGGAATAATCTGTTCCTTTCTGTCTGCAGGTGGCTCATGTTGTGTTTCAGTATGTGAAGATGCTGCAGCAAAGAGGGCCAGATAAAAGGCAAGTGTTTGCCACTACATCAGCTATTGGCAAGACCATTCCTCTCCATTAGCGTTTTATTTGTAGCTTACATGTTTTGGTAGGTTACTAGAGTATAACTGGTTGGTCAGTAGTAAAGCTTGTCAGTACAAAAGTTAGTCAGTAGAAAAGCTGTGCGGGAAGCGTTACCAGTATTTAAGTTTAAAAATGAATTTATTAAATGTTCATGGTTTTTTTCTTTGTGTTTTTAGTTTGATTTATTGTGATCAATTCCTAATTTTAATAAACTGAACTAGTTGTAGTTGTAGGGTGTGGTTTTGCATTGATTTAAATAAATTTTGTTGTAAATCTGTGGAAGTCCGTGGTGTTCTGGTAATAAATAGCCTTTATATTAATTTGGTATCAGTATTTGACTCCTTGTAGTTAAGTCTCTCCCTGTTTGGAAGATAGCAGAACTTACTGCTAGTTGTGAAATGTCCTTTTGGAGGTAAAGGAAGTATGTGTAAGATTGCTTCTAAGTCTAGTGCCAGAATGAATCACTGTAGAGAAACTCATCCTTGATTCCTTTCCTAGATGACTGCTTTTTTCAGTTTCTCAATAAATCTTGTGGAGTAGTGGAAGAAATCCACTTATTCTCTCCTCCCTCATTTACAGAATATGGGAAGAAATCCAGAAGATTGAAGCTAATGAGTTTCACTATCAGGAACAGGTATTCATCCACTGTTTTCTGTTGGCATATAGGTAAAGCATAAACAGGATATTTTTTTATTAAAATTTTGAACTATGTTTTCAAAGTTCTGTATGACTAGAAACAGATTATGCACTTAAAATAATGAGGTTGTTTTTCTGAAAGAATTGTCCTCAACAAATTGGGTTTTGGTTTTTATGGTCATCTATGTAGGCTCTCTTCGATTTTCAGTCATTAGACGCTTGCGTGTGAGGTTCTGTGCCCATTAATAGAGCTCTGCAAACTGTCTGGTGCTTTTCAGTATTTTTTCTATAATTTCAGTGGCTATTGAGCTGTTTTTGCACTGCTGATTTCTAGGAACAGAAAAGCAGTGTTGTGTGAAAGGTGTGGCTAGTGACCTGGCCTCACAAGGGCTAGGATGCTAGTGACCCCCTTGTCTGCTCTTACAACATTACACAGATGAATTCGGTTTTGTGACAAGTCTTACTTGGCCTATTAAAATAGTAGTTAGCAAAAATCTTAGGCGTTTTTATTAAAGATACAAAAAGAAAAAGAAGGGAGTACAATTTCTACCAAGGTAACTTCATTTTTTTCAATGGCGCTAAAACTTTTGGGAAGACAAATCCATATATTCTGTATACGGCTTGAAAACATCACTGAGTTTTCTTGGTTTCTTTAAAGTACACAGATGCAGGAAGGACAAAAAAAAAAGAATAGGAAATATTGGAAGGAAATATCAGAAGAGTTTTTTTCTTTCTAGATACTCAAAGTCCTTTCAGACACTTTTAAGATCTGCCAGTCTGCACTGAGCATCAGGATGTTAGAAATGTCATTTTTAGCAAATCCTTCCATCTGTAGCTCTGCCTTCAAAATAGCATATGGAGGATATTGAGTGTCTTGAGTGGCCTTTGAGTAACAGAGGAAAGTGGTATTTGCAAGTGATACAGACAGCAGGGACCGCTGCCAACAACCCTAAGTAATACATAACAGAGCAGTGGATTTTTTTGCTAGGAACAAGTTTCCACCGATTGCCAAGTGCATTTTTTAAATGCGGTGTTTTGTTTTTCATTGGAACGCAGCTTTTATGAATTTGTTAACAAAGTGCAACTATTAAAAAATTAGAACTGACTGTCTTCTCCTAGCAAAAAAGTTTCCCCAGCAAAGTAGAGAAGAAATAAAAATCTCTAAAGGATGGCCGTTTAGTATAATGGAAATAATAGGTATATCTGTTGCCCTGTGTACAGTTTTATGATTCAGTCTTTAATCATTGCAAACAGGTGTTGTCCAATCTGAAGTTTGACGTTTTTCATCAAAATGAAGCTATTTAATTCTGAAAGGTTCATACTAGTGTTCTTTTTTATAGACCAAGCCAGAATTTTATGTTCCTCAAAACTGTTGCTGCTTTAATAGGATTTATACTTCCCAGTATCAAGCCAGGTGGGGGCAGAAAATACCCCATGTTCACATGGGGGAAATACCCACTGTGTAGAGTCCTGCCTTTCTGGCCAGTTGATGGTGTTGTTTTTTAATTGATCATTAAGTGGTTACTGGCCACTCAGGAACTTAACTCAGAAAGCGAGGGACAGAGGTATGTATGTGATTTAGTGACAGGGTTGTTCAGGGCTCTTCCCTGGGACAGATGAATGACTTAGGCATGGCACCCTGCTCTTCTGGGTGATGGAAAAATCTGGTACGTGGCCTACAGCGCGATGGTTACAGAGGCATGTCTTTGGGGGAAGCAGTTATGTGCCCCCAAGGCAGACTTAATGTTTTCTGAGATATCAGTGTCTTAAGAAATTCTTGGTCCTGTTTTTCTGTACATTTATAAGACACAGATGTGTCAAGCTTGCCTCTTTTCAGGGGGAGCTGTGGTCTGTGTCTGGACCCAGAATCTTTATGGCGCGATGCTGGCTGGTTCAAAAAGAAAATGCACGCAGTAAGAAGTCTCTACTAGGCAGTCTTACACAGTTACACAGTACTTCATGTCCAAATCAGACATCTCTTCCTTCTCATACTGCATGTCATGCCAGACAACTTAGGGAAGGAGCAGAATCAGATATACCCATACAGCAGCAGGTCCTCAGCTTGCTCTTTCCAGGTTCCAGATTACTTTAAACCTTGAATTGTGGAACTCTGCTTGTGTTCCGCAGAGGCAAGGAGCACATTCTACTGGGACTTTACCTAGTAGGTTTAATGACTGTAAACACATGCTCAAGGCTGTTTCTTCCATAAAGCTGTCTCTGATATTTCAAGATTCTCAGAGCAGTCCTGAGCCTTAGATATGGTTATGAAATGTATTTAGTTTAATAATCAAAACTAAATGCCATACCAAACTCAGCGCGTAACTCCTGCTCGATGTGCCTGACCGCTCAAGCTCTGCTTAAAACAGAAGTTTGGTATTTTAGTTTTCTGATTATGTGAAAAATAGCTTTGTTTGTTTGTTTTTAGACAGATCCAGTTGACTATGTGGAAAGCCTTTGTGAGAACATGCAGTTGTTTCAGAAGGAGGATTTTCTGACAGGAGACCAGCTTCTGTTTGAATACAAGCCTGAGGTAAATGTTCTTTGAACTCTGATTACATGTTTTGATGTAGGGAAAATACAGGCATACTGTATAATATAGGCACATATAAGCATGCAATTAGGCATATTAGAGGCACAGGTTTTGTACTAATTGAATCACTTTTTATATTCAGAAAGCACATCTCCTTTTTTTGTAAGCTTATGATGTCTTGTTCTTCATATGTTCAGATTAAGAAGTCTCAGCTGGGTCAGGCAGAGCCACAGTTGCATTTGAACTGAAGTGCTGTCTTGCACTTGCAGGTTATTGCTGATGCCCTTAACCAGCTCAGTCCTCAGAGAGCCAACCTCGTTTTGCTGTCTGCTGCCAATGAGGGCCAGTGTCATCTAAAGGAGAAGTGGTTTGGAACACAGTACAGCGTGGAAGGTAAAACAGCGACAGAAACATAAAGAATGTCTGATGTATGCATTAGAGCTATTAAAAGGGTGACAACACAAAATACAACCACATGGAAGCAGGGAAATGAGTCGTCAGTGCTAAACTGACTTCATTATTAGTCAAGTACTCTGTCCTCCTGTAATTGTTCTTTGTTTAGTGTCAGTTGATTCCCGCTCCCTGGTTTACAGTTGTTTTAGGAGGCAGGGATCCCAGTGAACCCTTTACTTGGCTGCAATTCAAGTCCTGAACAGGGAAATGAACACAAACAATGAAGGACAGGGTGGCTTGGCAGCTGGGTTACTAAGGCAGGCAGGCCTGATTTAATTTTGAATAGGACTGCTTCAGTCCTGCTCCAAGGGAGCTGTTAGGAACAGATTTAGAAAAAGTCGTGATGAACCAGGTGACATGAAGAAACTCTTATCATACTGCAAATGTTCTTGGGTTTGTCTAGGAAATAGGAAAGCATTAGCCTTCCTGCTGAACTAAATGCATTTCATATTTTTAACAGATATTGACAAGTACTGGAGTGATCTATGGGCCAGTGACTTTGAATTAAATCAGGATTTACACCTTCCAGAAGAAAACAAATACATAGGTAAGGCACCTGAGCACGAATGAAATCTTCCCCTAGTAATTTGTGTGAGTTTGATGTGGTTTAGAAACAATCTTTATTTCCATCTGAACATCAACCTGATTTTGAAAATTAAAATATATGGGAGCTCTGTTCACTTGAATTTCATTTAATGCTCTCTTATTTATAAATTTGGGAGCTGACTTTTTCTAATATGTAAAGTTGCAGACCATACAGCTCTAACAGATCTCACACAATCTGTGGACTGTGAGAGTTAACACAGAACTGTGGACGCATAAGTAGAAGAATTTGATTTGCTTAATCCTGCTGGTTTTGAAAGTATTTAAATAGCACCTGGCTTTGTTGCCAAAAACAAATAAAATACAAACCCGTAATTTACAGCCTATATAGAACATTACCATTTCTGCCTAGCTTCTGAGCCAGTATTCTGGTGTGAAACTGAAAAATGTTTTTCATTTGGTGTTCATTTGGTCATTCATTTTCAGTGGTGTGAAACTCTAAATGTTCTTTGGGCCCGGGGAAACATATGCCGTCATGTATAATGTAACAAACTGGGAGGGGAAGAATGTATTCTGCTGATAATTTTGCGGGCTTTTATTCATGTAGCCTGGCTGTGTCTGTGAAGCCCTCTAACTTCTGGTTTTGGTTTGTTTTTTCTTTTTGTTAGCCACTGACTTTGCTTTGAAAGTTGCTGACTGCCCTGAGACAGAATATCCAGTCAAAACACTAAGCACACAACAAGGCTGTCTCTGGTACAGGAAAGATGATAAATTCAAAATCCCTAAAGGTAAATAAAAGCCTTATGGCTTCCCTAAGAATAGGAAGTCCCTGTTTTTACCAGCTGGAATTTATTTAAAGGAAAATAACTCACAAGAGTCTTCGCCATTTATACTGAAGTGTTTACTGCCAGCTCTTCCGTGGTCCTTTTGATATATTTATTAGCTACAATAAAAGAGAAGCAGGTAAACTACCTTGCAATAAAGAAACCCTGCTGATTACTCAGGTTAAAAGGTGGAATCACTGAAAAATACTGGTTTCTTCTGCTGTCTGACTATGGACAGAATTTAGCATACAGAATATGTTACTGAGACTGGGGCTTGAGAGGAACTTGAACATCGCAGAAAAAAGCTGTAGTCTCTTCTACAGAACGAGAAAGCTACAGCCTGCCTTTGAGACAAATGTGGAAAATATTTTGGTATTTTCAAGCGGAATGTCATTATTTTTAGAGTCTGTTAAACATATGTTTTGTGGAATTTTCTTAGAGTTGTTTTGATTTTTATTGGTCACACCATGTGAGCTAGTATTCTACCAAGTGCAGCTTTGTGTTTGCTAATATTTGGTATTTTTAAGGAAAGCTTTTGGAGTGGAAAAGAGAAGGCATTTGATGATGACTTAATAAAAGAAAAATATGTTCTTACAGAATGACCATTTTCATTAGACTTGAATTGTGACCAAAGAATAACCTGATGGAAATATATTTGACTTTGGAAAGCTGTCCATTGTTACACAATTACTCATGTAAGTCTCTTTTTCCCCCACCAGGTTATGTTCGTTTCCATCTGATCTCGCCGTTGATACAGCAGTCTGCAGAGAAGTAAGGCTTACATTATTTATGCATAGCTTGCAGTATAACTATAGGCCCATACCTAGTGAAAAAGCACGAAGAGAGACTAATTTTAAACTGGAATAGAAAATTCCAGTTCCTTTTCTCACATTCTTGCATTTTCCTTGTAGTTTTTTTCTGAAGTTTGGCAAGAGTGGTTTTGCAGCAGGCCGTTGGTTACTGTAGCAGACAGGTGTGTGTGAGTTCATGGTGGGTTATTCCCCAGTGCAACTGGAAAAATTAATGTAACAGCAGCAGGGTGCATGCCAGAAGGAAGTGCTTAAAAAAGGAATTGGTCCTGAAAACTGTACAATCACGTCTAAACCAGTGACCTGGGAGCGTGTAGGAGCAGGTGAAGGGACTCATGGCAGCATTTAGAACCCTTTGTTCCACAGACCTCAAGGTTATAGCTCTGAATGTGCTACACTTTTGCTGAGCTTAGGCTAGCTATTTTATTGCTATTTGTAACACATTTCATGGCAGTTTTATCCTAAGGCTGTTGAGACCTGCAGGAGGAATGTTTCAAGAATGTCTTTATAAATCTGTTTTCGTCAGGGCTTTATTAGTTTGAACTTTGAATTGGAATCCAGGCAATAACAAAAACCTGGAAGCAGAGGACAGGACAGCAATTTCCACATTGCAGTCCAATTCACTGTAGCTTATTTATTTATTTATACCTTGATAGACAGTGATCTCATTGCTCAAGTCCTTAGCATAGCAGAAGCTTTTTCAGAAAAAAACAGAGACTGGCTATCCTCCATTCCTTTACACAAAGTGTAAAAATCTATATTTTTTTCTGTTATTATTCAATGTTTCAAGCACTGGCACATTACAATGTGTGTTCCTACCTTGAAGAAATCTAAAATCATGTGAAGCTGTAATTTTATTCATTGCAAAGAATAGTTGAATGTCAAAATAATTTTAAGTAGTGTCATGTGCATTCTGGATGAAGGGAAATTTGCATTTTGTATTTCCAGATTTGTTGAAAATTGGTTTTGAAATCTCCTTTTACTTAGGTATTCATTTCTGTTAGAGAATTTCTTGTGTGTACAACCAAACTTGTTGGCCTTGTTTTTTTTCCTCCTTTTATTATTTCCTTTTTTCTTTTTTTTTTTTAACCCTCTACTCTTTTCTCCCCACAGCATAGTATTGTTTGATACGTTTGTAAACATCCTTTCCCACAATCTTGGTGAACCAGCTTATGAAGCAGACGTCGCCCAGTTGGAATACAAGCTGGTAGCTGGAGAGCATGGCTTAGTCATTCGAGTGAAAGGATTCAACCATAAACTACCTGTAAGTACCGATGATCTTCTAAACACTCAGGCATGCTTCTGTTCAGTATGTGTGCTTTTACTCCTAGCAGCTGGAGCTTGGTTGGCTGGACCTTAGAACGTTTAGATGGGCCATCTCAAATGGGAAATTTGTTTCCCTGTTCAAATACAGGAAATGGCAGCAAATGCTTTTTCATGGCTTGCATATGTTTTATTCACTTACAGAAGCTCAAATTACTGACTTTTGCCTGGCTTAAGAGAAATCTTTCTTTAAGTAATATCTATATCTCCATTTAGACTATAATAGCTTTTCTGTTAAAAAGAGATGTGAGTTTCCCATGTTCTTTTAGAGTTAGAGCCTCTCTGTCAACAAACTAAGGCTATTTGCATGCTATCTGGAGAAATGTGTCTGAAAATAGCTTTTTTTACAATTTAATTTTGGAGATACAGCTTCTGAGCTCATTTGGGATGCTGTTTTTCTTTGTGGGGTTGCTAGGATTTTACAAGGATTGGGGGATCCCTGATCCCATTCTCTGAAGGCTGGCCATGTAACGCCTGATAAGCACAAATGGAGAGGACGTACAGTTCAAAGAGCAGAGAACCACCGAGCTTCCTTAGGCTTCCATTGCAAGGGCTTGAGTGGAGCTTTAACAAAACTGTCCGTCATCTCTCAGACCTGTTAATGTGAGATATAAAAGAAAAACACAGAGATGTACATAGCATGCTCCAAATATCCTTTTTAATCACAAATGTCGCTCTGTTCTGATTTCATTGTGCTAGCCAGCAGTAGAAAGAAAAACTGGAACATCAAATCAGTAGTGTTGGAGTCAAAGGCTAGGTTTGTTTCAGTAGAATGTGGAAGCTCCTCTTGGTTTGGAATACTGAGCTTACTTCATTCACTGACTAAAAATGCCATCCTTTGGAAACTGACTGTAATTTGGTATACAATTATTTAGTGAAAAGCATCTAGCAGAACTGAGGAATGTGTTTTAGTAACAGTGTCTTTCGTGTTGATCAATTTTTTTTTTATTATTATACAGAAATAAGTTCAAATTGGTCTTATTTTCAGAAAAAATGACTTTAAACTGTTTTCTTTACAGCTTCTATTTCAGCTCATCATTGATTACTTGTCCGACTTCAGCTTTACTCCAGCAGTTTTTGAAATGATAACGGAGCAGTTGAAGAAAACATACTTCAACATCCTCATCAAACCCGAGACTCTAGCCAAGTGAGTGCTGGGGGAGGGCAAGAGGTGGCTGCACAGTCACTGTTCACAGTAAGTGTGGGGCTTGAGTGGAAGAGCTCGGAAATCACTGCTCTGAGCTCCTGGAGGCTTGTTCCAGGGTTAGCTCTGAGTCTGGACACCCAGGTGGCTGCCGTTCTGGTGCTACCTGCAGCCAACAGCAGGTGCTGAGGCGGGGCAGGGTGTGCCCATGGCAGTGCACGTGGGTGCCATCTCCCTGTCCCCAGTACGTTCCTGGGTCAGAAAGCGGATCTCTTGCATTAAGCAGCTGTTGACGGCTTGTGGTTTTGTTTTCTTTTCTCGCATTGCAGGGATGTGCGTCTGCTGATCCTAGAACACAGCAGGTGGTCCATGATAGACAAGTACCAAACGCTGATGAACGGCCTTTCCATTGAGTCCCTCTCCTCCTTTGTCAAGGCTTTCAAATCACAGCTCTTTGTAGAGGGTCTCGTACAAGGAAACTTCACGAGCAGAGTAAGTACAGCTTCAGCAGCTGATCCACCCTGGAACTTGTTCTGAAAATGGGCTTAAACACAGCTGCAACAGCTCCTAATGCTCACCAGCAAGCTGAATGCCTCTTCGGTACCGACAACCCAGAGGCTTGCAGGTGCAGGGCAGCTTCATCTCCAAAAACTCAGGAATGCTCATGCAGATGATACACTGAGGGGTCTTCATAGATGCCCATTTATTTATTTTATTTTTTTTTCAGGAATTTGAGTTAAGGGGAAAATGTGATAGAAATATGCCCTGTAGCCTTTTCCCCCATTGCCACCATTCTTTATAGTTTGATGTAGTATTGATATGGACAGATATTGTTATTGATTTATTTGATACTGAGAAATGTCCATGGTGGAGCTAATTTCCATGTGTGAGCTAAGCTCCTTTCACATTATGGTGTGTGCATCCCTGTAGCTCCTGGTCAGTTTTACTGTTTCTCCTCTTTGATCCTTCCCGGATCTCCAGCTCTGGTCCCAGAGAGGGACCCTCCTTTGTGCGCCCTTTGCTGTTGCATTGGCTGTTGCTGTTCCTCTGGCTTCTGCATTCTCCTTGCAGAGAAGTTAGGAAAAAAGAAGACTGACTAAAGACTCTTTTCTACTTTCTTTGTGGCTGTGAATTGGGGCTAATAATTCTCTTCTGAGTAAAAATTATATTTTCTCTCCTAGGAAGCAAAGGATTTTCTGAATTACGTTGTTCAGTGAGTATCTGACTCCTGCACTGTGCATGTGGTAACTATAACTGAAGTCAGGATTCTTTTCTGGAGAACGGGGTTGGGGTGGGAGCAGTGCAGACGTTCCCTTCTCCCTCTCAGGGTACAGCACTGCTGGCAGTTCGCGAGGTGACCGTTGCTCACGGCATTTTAAGCAGGACGTTGTTCTGGTTTGGGGAAGGGGAAAGCACTGTCAGTCTGAGTGTGCAGATGTCCGGGTGTTGGGCTGGTTTTGGCTAAGACGTGAGCAGGTGTTTGACACTTTGCTCTTTGTGCTCCCTTCAGAAAGCTCCAGTTCGCTCCCCTGGCCCACCCCTGCCCTGTGCAGTTCCGGGTGGTGGATCTGCCAAATACACACCTGCTCTGCAAGGTGAAAACTCTCAACAAAGGGGATGCCAACTCTGAAGTGACAGTGTATTACCAGGTACGCGTCAGCTCTGTGTGTACTTACCTGTCCCTCTGGTAGCTGCTGGTGCTGTAGTGTTACGTAGGTCTCAGCCAAGAGCAGTTTCTGGGCAAGGATGTTACAGAGCGCACCAAAACCCCGTATGAACACCTAACACACAACCCTTGGCCCTCCTGGCTAAGCCCAGGTGTGCTCTCACCGCACGTGGCACTTCCTGAAGGCAGCACCTTCTGCTCCTGGCCTTGTGCTTGTAGCCAGGCGTTGTGCTGCAGTTACGTCCTGGTGTCCTGACACTGAGCTCATGGTCCTCGGGTGAAACCCCTCCCCTCGGTCCTGCAGGCAACACTGAGCCCCCTCAGAGACCAAGCATTTTTCGGCTGTCCCTGCTGTGAATTGTGTTTAACGCTGTAGTGCAGCTGATGTACGTCACACTTGTCACCTTGAGCTGGACTGTAGCTTTTAACTCCATGACATCATCCTAAATTCTTCCTTTTCTTTGTAGTCAGGTGCCAGGAGCCTTAGGGAATACACCCTTATGGAGCTGCTCGTGGTAAGTTAGCCGTCATGGCTCATAACCCGTGACATTTCCTTACCTGCAAACAGTGCTTAGAGCTAAGATAAGGCCTTGGGGCTAAATGGTACGAAGGGTTCAGTGTGTACTCACTGCTCATTCTCATTAAACCTCTGAGCGTTTGGGAGGGGATACCCAAACGGCTGCTGGGGAAGGCAGCATGGAGCAGTTTTCTTTACTGACCCAGAAGACTGAGACCCTTCTTCATTCAGTGGGTGTAGCTGGAAAGGCAGCAGTGTGGTTTTTTCCTGTGTTGTGATTTGTGTTTCTGGGTTGAGTCTGAGGGGTAGCAGCAGAGGAGCATCACCCCTGCCGTGACACATCTGTGCTTTGTTTCAGATGCACATGGAGGAGCCCTGCTTCGACTTCCTGAGAACCAAGCAGACCCTTGGGTGAGTTCAGCTCTATGCTTTTGATGTTCCCCAGTGTTCTTACTCTGGAAGCCCCTTCCTTGCAGTGGTTAATTCCTGGCTTGTTGCAACGGGAGCAGAAATGTAACCCACTAAAACCACAGGCACCCATTGACACAAACTGCAGCTGAGTTGTTCTGGAGTCCCTTAAGAATTGGCGTCTGCCATTGGTGTGTTAACCTGGCATTACTCAGCACAAAGTTGTTCCTTCCCTTCCTAAACCAGCTCGCTGTTCCCCAGGGCTGCTGCCATAGCAGCTCTGCAGTGGCAGGCCTCCCTCAGAGGCACCCGTCCACCCCATGAAACTGGAACAGGGGAACAGGTCTTTCATGGCTACAGGTTTGTCGTTTTGTTTGGTAATTCCTGCACAGGAGTTCAAAAACAGTTACTCTGCCAAGCTTGAAAGGGTTTCCCAAAAATGAGAAAACAGAGGAATGTATTGATGCAGGAAATAATGGGAATAAAACTTGAGAATTTGTATGAGATCTTTTTTGGTAAAGCACCAACACTGTTTAAACTTGTAGCATGTCCTGCAGGTGAAAATTTAATTGTTTTTGTGGAATTACTTTATTGTGTTGTTTTTTGTTGTTGTTTTTTTTTAAAGCTATCACGTGTACCCCACCTGCAGGAATACTTCTGGGATCCTTGGCTTCTCAGTCACGGTAGCAACCCAGGCAACTAAATACAAGTAAGTGTGTAACGGTGTTTGCTGTAGACTGAGTGAGAAAGGCTTCACTGCAGGACACATACGGCAAGTGGCTTTAGGAAGTGGTGCTGAAGGAGGTCAGCAGCCCTTGTGTGAATTCAGGAGCTGAATATCTGGGCCTCGTTTGGTCTCGTGAGGTATCAAACTAAGTGCAACCATGTCTACACATATTTTATGGTGTATTTATACAGCAGCCAGCTGAGAGATTTCATTTAACTGTCTATTTGTTCTACTGGAGCCAATGACAGCTGACTTCAGTTGGCTTTTGCTTAAACTTTTTTTGAGTGCACCCACTCTCATTCAGAGTTTGTTGCATTAACGTTCAGCTGCTTCAGGCCACCAACTTCTGCTCTATTCATGTGCAAGGCTGAGGGCTGCAACTGGGGGCCCGACAGCACACTGCAGCGTGTGCTGCTGCTGGGCATGCCGCAGTCCCTGCACCATGCAGCTCTTCCTCTTGTGGCTTGGTTATATCAAGTCCCTGGGTTTGAACAGGACTTAGTACAGATAAAAATCAGAGCACTATTTTTATTCCTCAGTACGGGGGAAAACAGAAACATTGGTGTTTATGGATGTGTGAGCTTGCTTTGCCCTGCTGCAAACATTCCCTTGGTTGAGGGCTCTTCTGCTACCTTATCCCTCAGTATTTTTGTTGTGTTTTTTCTCTGCCTGAGCTGATTTAATTTTTTAACTCTCATTTAGTTCTGAATTGGTTGACAAGAAGATAGAGGAGTTCCTTTCTTGCTTTGAGGAGAAAATCAAGCATTTAACCGAAGAAGCTTTTAGCACCCAGGTAAAAGTCGATCGTGAAACGTTTTTCCTTTAACTGCTAACTGACACCTAAACTGAAGGCTTTGGTTACACCAAGCCAATATATTTCTGAGGTCCCAAACAAAGGACTGACCTTTAAGTCCTGGCTCTCGCTCCATGCGGTGCTCATGCTCTGAATAGTTGTCCCTGGAAACTTCCAGAGAAGTTTGAGAGCAATGAACTGTCTTGTGACTGTCATTTGGGTTTTCCTTTAACTTCAGTGAAAGGTGGCTGATAGATAGATAGTCAATTCAGGTTGTTGAAACCCTTCAAACTTTCTCCCCCCCCCCCCCCCCCCCCCCCCAACATAGGTTACAGCTTTGATAAAGCTTAAAGAATGTGAAGATTCCCACCTTGGAGAAGAAGTCGACAGGAACTGGAATGAAGTTGTGACCCAGCAGTATCTCTTTGACAGGCTCGCCCGTGAGGTGGGGAGTTGCTCATTGCTGTCAAGTACTGCCAAACTGAACACTTGCATGTAGCTTTTTGCAGCAGTGTTAAATACAAAGCACACGTAGCTGGTTTTATGCTATTAGAAACACACTGAAGTAGAAATATGCTATTTTTAAAAGGTGTAATGGAATAACTGTTGTAGAGAAACCATTTTTATGTTCAAAATGACTTGAATCGTCACGGTGCTATTTAAAACCTCTGGGTTTCAGATTGAAGCTCTGAAGTCTGTTACAAAATCAGACCTGGTCACTTGGTTTCAAGCTCACAGAAGCAACAAGAAGAAAGTGCTCAGCGTACATGTGAGTATTTCTTGTTAGCTCCGTGATGCCAACTTATGACATGCCAGGCTTTGATAACCTCAGAGAGATCCTAGTAAGGGTGTACTGTAGGAAAAGTCACATTGTCTAACTTTTTCTCTGGTGGTTAGCCACACTAGTGGCTTTGTATTTCCTGTCATTTAGATTGCACTGAAGTATCTGCATTTAATTTTCAGGGCAGATGAACACTGATCGATACCCATATTACAAAATCTTAGAGCCAAATTGTTTTATGGTAACTTTTTTTCCAGGTGGTTGGCTTTGGAAAGCACGAAGGGGATGCAGAGGTTACAGCTGTCTCAGAAGTACAGAATTCTTCATCTGGTGAAATACCTCATCTTACTTTCTTGCCCCCATCCTCCCTGATGACTAACATTACTTCCATCAAGGACATCAAAGCTTACACATCAACTCTCAACGTTCTCCCTTACCATAAAATCTTAAAATAAAAATGACATCTTGCCCTGCAGTAACGTGTAATACAGGTGCTTTCTGCAACAACCAGTACAAACCTATTTATTTCTATTAAATCAGGGCTGTAGCGTTAGCTGGGACAAAGCAGCTTCCCTCCAGCAGTTCTCAGCCAACCTTCCATTAATCCCCCACGGTCACTCCGAATAGGCAGCGCCCTGAATTCCAGCTGGCGAGAAGGGCGAGCGCCCCCTGCCACCACAGATGCCGCGGTCTCCTCTCCAGTTGGCTGAAGGTGGGCGCTGCCTTTGTGTTCACACTGTCCTGGGCATCGTTCCTCCAGAGCTGTAGCAGTTGTTTAAGAGCAGTAAGTGCATCTTCCCACAGAGTATGCTGTAGGTCTCCTGCAGGAATTAAGAGTGGGGCGGGGGGGGGCAGGGATGACACCCCAATGCTTTAACCTCATGCTGCTTTTTTTTTTTTAGTTTTTCTGTATGTAAACAAAACTGAGATTAAATCAAATAAAAACCAGATTTAACTGTGGAAGGAAAAATAGTTTGATTGCTACAAACAGCTACTTACTCAAACATAACTTCAAGCTAAATCAGAGAAAGGCAAAAATTCCCCACGTGCTAGGTAGTTAGTAGCAATGCAATGCCAGTGTAGTTTCCAGAAACACTCCTGGGGGTGCTGCAAATTCTGCTCCTTTTGCTAGCTTGTTAATTCCTTCACGAAGTAAGTCTAGCAACTTCCAGAGGAAAATTAATATTAATGCTTTTCACATAAAACGATCATCACTCAGCTGCACAGTCTTGCTGTAAAGGTTTATTATGAAATAAATAAAAAGTCCATAAGAGAAGTTTGAAAAATCTATTTTATGAAGCTTTAAGATGCACTGAGTAGAATTATCTATGGTTACATTTTAATCTCAAAATAACAAAGTTATTTTGGGCAAGACACTGAAATGCCAAAAGATTTGATTATCATACAGGTGGAAGATAACATTTATGTAGCATTTTCTAACAAACTTTCCCATCAAAGGAATCCTCCTATTTACACATTGCAAACATTAGCTAGATTTAAACGATGTCTTGCATTTTTTTTCTGTGTTGTTTATATTTTTTAAATATGTAGGACCCAGGAATATTATGCAACTGATACCAAATGTCATGGCCTTCACAGTGGTTATTCGAAGTGTACAGCTCACAGCCCAGATTCTCCATGCTTCAGAAGCATTCGTAAAAGGGCTCCAACAGCCTGCCTTTGAGGCCCAAATACACTACCAGTCTAGCAGAGTCCCATATAAGTTACTGCACAGCCAAGACTTTTCCTGTTTTGTGTAACTGTTTTATCTGCATCAGTAAGTCCGGTATCCCTGAGATAGGAACCACTGCAATGGGAGGGGACAGGTTCTCCAGGAGTTACGTACGTGACAACGGATGACTATCTTGGTATCAGATGTAAACTTCGCTAAGCCAAGGCTTGAATAGGTTCAGTTTTTATAACCCACTTAATGTTTACTGGCAGCAAGTCGTTTCAATAGCGGCTCATCATAAACCCAGCATTCTCCGTCTTCATGGAATAACTAGAGGGAAGAGAATAATTAAATGTAAGCTTTTTATGCCTGAGGTTGAAAGGGACAGTAAAATGCTACAGGCTCGAAAACATTTACACTGTTTGAATAAAGCTCACCCGTGTTTCCCACGAGGTCTCATTCTCCTTCCTGGCTCTGGCTTCAGCTCTCTGTCTTTCTTCAAGTGCGTGCTTTGCGGCTGTCGCTGCATCAATGTCTCTTATTTTCAAGTTGTAGGTTACGTCTTTCCATAAGCTTAAAAAGTTAAATGGAATGGCAAGGAGACTGCTTTAGAGATGTGAAGTGCTACGAGGCTGTAAAAACATACTACTGGCTATTAGTTGTTACTATTTATTTGAATTAAGGTAGGCCTCACTTATCCCAAGGACAGATAAAAACAACAAATATTAAACCACAACTGCACGGTATAGTGCCAGAAATGGGAGGGCTGTAGTGAAGCTCTCTGGACCCCCTAGGTAAATTTGGTCCAAGTGAGGATGTGACCAAAAGCTACAGGTCAATCAGACTGTGTGCTGCTAGCCTACAAAAACCCAAAGGTTTTTCAGCAGTTTAATTGAAGTTTAATTGAAGTTCTTACCAGCGAGACTCAAAGTCCTCTTGGTCCTCCAGTTTTCTTACCTTCTTCTTAATTGTAGGCATTTTCTTGGTATCTATAAAAACAGCATTCTCCTAGTGAGAGTTAAAGAAATAAAAATCAGTTCTTTAGCTAGACTGAAAAGTTATATACCCTCTACTCTAATACACCGGTTGTCAGAAAATACATTTCAAACATTAATCTCTTGATTTTTTTATAGCAAGAACAGAATCTAATTATCTTAAAAATAAAATAAATTCAGGACTTTTATTTTTAATTCAGTATTCCTGATATCTTTTGGGCAGCTTCACAGGAGTTCCCAACTACTAATGTTTATTTTTGGTTTAGTTTTAAGCACAATCTTCCACTTTTGATGAAGAAAAAAAAAGCTGCTTTACCCCTGTTGAGTATTTTGCATACATGACACCATTCCATTCTCCTTCAACTGAGCAGAAGGGTTTCTTGTCATTAGGAGAACTAAATAAAAAGAACACACAGACATTTCTCAGTTGTATTACAGTAACTGAGAGACCCCAAAGGATCAAAACTTTATCCTGGTTGCTGTACAGTCTGATCTAAAGGCCTTAAAAATGTCAGTTGCCAATACAGAAAATGTGAAAGCTTAGCAAATGAGAGGTTTTCCATAAATTAGTTCAACTAGATAAACATTAAAAGGAAGTGCTCTTCCAACATGAGCCAGGTCTTGCTTTAGGGCTGTATATGCATTTAGAGTTCAGGAAACGAGTAACAGGCTTTCAAAAACAGATTGAGTGATAAATCTAAGTTTAAAAAGGTTTCAAGAACTCAAAGCTTGTTCCCCAGACTACTGGGAAACACACGCAGTAGTTCAAGAATGAGGTGTGTCAATGCTGAAGTGTCAAGAAGTGATTTAAAACCAAGTTTTGAATCTCTTTCTGTCAGTGCTGCTTACTGACATTATAGCAGATCTCTAAATAACATGAGATTCTCCACTGAATTCTCTGCTCTGGTCACAGGCATAGGGTTCTAAGGAAAATTCACCAAAACAAATATAAATCAGTACATAAAAGTCTGCAGCAAGAACTTTAATGACATGCAGTCATGACAGCAGTATTAAAAGACTTGCTTCAGTATTTTAGTAGGAGAGGTAATGATTAATACATTTTGGATAATTCAGGAATGAAAACTTAAATTTTTTTGGTAAGCAGCTAAGAATGTTTCAGAGCCTGGCAAGCCAGGATGCAGATTTAGGCAGCTTTCCTCTCACGAATCCTGGCTGTAAAATGGCATTCCAGGACAAGTAATCGTAAGCCAAATTACGAGGATAGCTGTTTCACATTGTTGACTTTAAAAGTACCGTCAGCATTTAAGTAGAGAAAATTGAGACTGACAGAAGTTACTTACAAAATTTCTGCAGTAATTCTGTGCTTCTTCCCTCCATAAAATGGTTTTGTGTGGAAGACGATGGAAGCATTGTAGCCTGTCTTTGAGCAACTAATACTGCATTCTCCACCAAGTTCTATCCATGGCACAGTGAGAATAGACCTGTAATTACAAACACATGTATACATGTATATATAGCCTTTTAAGAGATTAATATTAAACATGATCTATTACAAGGCATTAAAAAAATGAAAATACCGGAGTTTACTTGCCTTCCATAGCCATTAGGAAAGGTCAAAATGTAGTGTTCATCATAATCTAGGCAGGTGACACACCCTATCAAAAAAAAAAATAGATTTAAAAGACATCCAGAAAAAACTCTATGAAGCTTTTCATAATGAAAAGCTTTCACGAAGGTGAAGAGCTTTATTTCTCATGGAGGCTGAGAATGCCTAGCCTCTAGAGAAGGCAGGGAGAATTGTGCTCTTCACAGGAAAAACTAGGCCCTAAGCGGTTTCAGCACACAAAGTCTGCAGAAGGAATCTCCAGTTCCTAGATACGTACACCCTAAATTCATAATTTCAAACATCTGTGTTTCATAGGATGACTTAAAATAATTTCTATAAAAATTCTAGTTGCAGCATGTAAATTTCTATTCTACTGTTAAATTTACACACACATACCTTGCCCTATGTTATGAACGCCAATAGACATTCCTAAGAATTTCGACTTGGTCCATATGTGAGCATTGAATTGTATCCTCTTGTTAAAACACTCTGCGTAAAATGCTGAAACTGAAGATAAAGATATTAAAAACAGCAGCACAAGACAACAATACTGTTGTTTCCTAATTCCTGTATCAGGAAATATCTCTGATATTTATGTGGCAACAGAATTTTCAATTCATTTCTCTATGACAAAAGTTTATAAAGAAAACTTTCAGCTTTTAAATCCAGAGAGAAAATTTAAATCCAAAATTTAAACCAAAAGCTGACTTTACTTTTGCTCCTACCCAGTGCCATCTCTTTTAGCAAAGTTATTGTCAACTTACTTGGAGGATGATGAGAGACTTGCTCTGCCACAAACGTTACACTGCTTTTACTGACCCAAGGAACTGGTCCTTCTGAAACTTGCTCCTGTGTGATAGTAGAGAGGATTTTCATCATTGAAAGTGGTACTAGAAAGTAACTGGATGCTTCCAAGTTTAAAGTAGGCTTCTAAAAACATACACCAATTGTTCTTTGTGTATTTGTTGGTTTGCTAATGTAATGTGGAATAACTCCTTCCTGAAACTACGATGCTTTCTAAACGTACAGTTTCTACTCTCTTGTTTTTAACTATAAATGTATCTGGGTAGATGTCCATGATACTGAAACAACAGTTAAACCCGAAAAACCATGTATAAACCCAGTTACAAAGTAATATTTATATTTACTTATTAAATTTCTTCATAAGTGATAACAAATGGGTGGCAGAAATTGTTTTCATTTCTACTTCTGAGAAAGTCTGACGTGCATATTAGTAAGATCATACATCACATACAACCATTCATTTCCTGTGGCAAATCAGAAAAAGTGTAATTCATCATTAGAAGTAGTGGAAGGACAAATACAACACTGTCTTTATGCGAGCAAAGAAGATTTCAAACATTCACCTTAGAAACAAGAGAAAGATTTGGGCAAACAAACTGGGGAGTGGTGGAGGAAAAGGGAGAGAGATTAAGTAGATAAAATATTACACCTCAATCATGTTCAAACCTACTACGCATGGGCTACGGGAAGTATCCTAGAACAGCACTTCCCATATCTTTTTGCAGTTTCCCAGGTTTAGAAGACTAAATGAAGTGTTTTAAAAAATAATAATAAAAATAAAATATAAAAAAGACAGCCCTTCGTATATATGAAGTGCCACAACTTCTCTCTAAAATCAGTGGGGGCACTGTGTTGACCATAGCTTATGCACAGGTCTCTGATTAATCCCTGAACCTCAAAGTTTGGGCTTTGAGTAGTAACAGGAAAGCACAGCTCGTACACTGGTCAGGTTATTTCAGATTACAAGAGTGGCACTGCTATTTATCCTTCACTGAACCAGACATACTCCAACGAAGTAAAATACAAAAGGAGGAGTAATGGGCAGACAGATGTACAAGTAAAGTATTATCCAAGCTCAGAATCCAAATCTGAGAAGACTTCATGCCCTTCGAAGTCTACAAAAAGATTTTGAGACAATAATTAAATATACTGGAAAAAATGTGTTGCTCTCCAGGTTTTAAGTGACAGAAAGAAACCCCATTGTTAGAAATAAATGGGATTAGAGAACTGATACAAATCAGAATTTAGGAAAGAAGAGAATTAATACTCAGTGCTATGAAACAGTTCAGGAAAAAAAAAAAAGGAGAATGTTTTCAACAAGTCAAATAGTTCTTAAAAAAAACTAATGGCTCAAATTTTTGTTATACATGGTATTTTAAACGTCTGTCCAAAGAAAAGGGGGAAAAGGAGGGATGAAACTATCATTTAAGAAATTGCCACAGGTTGTAAATTTTGCTACTGAAACACAACATATGCCATTGCAGTCAGTAAACCAATAAAGCTTTGGGAATCACTCGTGTTCTAAGCACCAAAAAACATACCACTAGAAAACTAACCATATCATCTTCACCTTCAGTGCCTGGTAATACCCAATGACATCGGAAGATCTCGCCCAAAATGGGATTGTAAGGCTTTTTAGCAACCGACCCTTTTCTTCCCGCATGAAAAGCTGAGAGGTACCATTTAACCACTTGAACCATTCGTTCCTTTGGATCCTTCTGGTCACTAATGCTACACGGGACAAAAGACAGGAAAGAAGAACAGGCAACATGTAATACAAGTGGATACCCTAAATGTGGGAAGCTTTTTGGATCACAGAATCACAGCTACAGGTTTGACTAAGACTACTTGGACCGTTTTCCAAGTTTAGATCAAAACTTGCGCATTATTCTTCAAAACTATTAACTTATTTTTTAAAGTCCATGAGGGCCACTAACAATAAAAGAACCAGTTAATGCTACTTTAAACATAGAATACCTGACAAATAAGTCCGGATGTGCAAAAAAGTCAGCATACATTTCCAACAGTGATCTTCTTTCCAGGATAAACGTTGGAAGAACCACCTGTGTAAAGAAAAAGGGCTCTTACAGATCACGGTATTTTAACATCCTGCACAAAAGCATTCTACACCCTAATTTTAACTGGATTTACAAACCACCCAAGGCGTCCTGTACCTGTAAGGTGATTGTGTTCTCAAACCTACTGAACAGTTCTCACATAAAGCAGGTCAGTTGGCATCTTCTAAAAAACCAAAGATTTAAACTGAGCTGCCTTTTGTCTTACAGATGTTCTAGTCCTACTCAGGGCATATCCAACGACATGGCTGAGCTTATCAAAAGCTGTTCTTAATTACAGTAACACTGATCATTTAATTTCACCTATATGAACACTTAATTTGCAGTTAATAGGCAAAATCTCATTCCATGTAGTCATATCATCTTAAGTGCTTCTATCAAGATGAAGGTTAATCTGTCCCCTACCACTTTTCTTCCACAACAGCATTTGTAGGATCCATTCTTGTGGATCATCCTCTTGTCTGCTTCAGAATGGTATAAACCACTGTGGGAAGCAGCGTGGATTGCTCTTCTTGATTTCAAAGTAACGCTGACAAGAAGCACACTCATGATGCTTCTTGGCAGCTCGGGTAACTTTTCAACTATTCCAGGAGTTCCCAAAACAGACATATTTTGCAGCAATTCTTATTCAGAACTACCTGAAGTTCAGAAGCCTTTGGTAGTTTATCTGTGAGCTGCTGGCTACTTCCCCAGAAATATGTATCTTCTTGTTGTCTATTGTAAGTTCCAGACTGGACAGTTAAAGTCATCTACTTAAGGAAAATGATGGTAGAATTTATTACTTCTGTTATTTTTCTATCTGGAATTAGTTGTTTAAATTTAACCAAGCTGACTAGAAAGATCAACACTTTGAATGGTGTTCATGCAGCGTTAAGACAGATGCCAACATGAATCACGTTCAGGAAATATCCAGCTCATTATTTGCCAGTCCTATGTGTAGTGTTTTAAAATATATATAAAAAAATACAAATATATGTGTGTGTGTGTGTATATATATATATATATATATATATATATTACAGTGGGATATTGAAGATTCATTCTTTTTGAACCTGATCTTTGGAGTGCCTGCAATTTTGGGGTAAGAGGGACGCTGTATGCAGTAGTAAAGTTTTACGTGTCCTTCAACTTCCTAAAACAAACGTCTACTTTCCATAGCAAACTACCTTCCCAATCAGATTTTAGCAGTTGAACGTATTTATTCAGCACTCTTTTTTCCTCTCCTAGTAAGAATTCCAGTTAAAAAACAATTACCATGCTAGAGAGATTAAAGCTTAACTAGCCGTAAGAACCACCGTAAAGTTAGGTTATCACTTTAATATTAAAGTGATTCATACGGACCTCAGTTTACCACCTCCCTCCCCATGAACAGCTGGCAAGCTTACCTTTGTTAGATCCATTCCTAATCTAACTTGTGACAAGAGATGCATGATAACACTCTTATGTTCTTCCACTGATTCTCCTTCCCCATCATCATCTCTATCATCAGGAGGATCAAAGAGATCTAGAAAGACAAAAATGTTTTTTTTCTCTAAACCTTCAAAGACTGTCTACATTTAACTAGCATATAAATATTTTTAGCTGTCAGAAAGGCCTTATTCATAAAACTAAGATTTTCAAATTTCACAATTCAACAATCTTTCCTTAGTTAAAACAACGACAACCAGTAGATAAACCATTTTCCACAAGTATCTTGTCACATACTTACGATCATATTAATGACACAGTTTACAGATAGATGAACAATTGAGAGCTCCTTACTGAAAGTTCATGCAATCCACTTACCAGCGTCGTTTGTCCCATTCGACATGGAAGAATTGAGGGACTCTGTGGTATCCGGACGTTTCAAACTACTTCCTGTGCTGCTGCGAGTCAGGACTGCAGCAGAACCTGAAGAACTGAAGAAGAGTAATAAGGACTCGAGATTCACAATGAACAAATTCAAACCGAATTATTATAAGTTGATACACATAGGCTTCAATTTCCTAAGGAGGTTACTGACAGGCCTTATTATATGTGCTGCACACTAATTCAATAAAACTCTAGCATCTCTTTAAATTATTTTTCTGATTAATAAAAAAGAAGAATAAATAGAGACTTTGGGGAAAGGCAGCAACTTAAAGGTTTTGTTTGTCTTGTTTTTCTAATTAATGCAACAAGTAATTAGTTATTTATGAAACAAATAGATATGAAATACTTGGTAGTCTCAGACTAATTCTCTGAGCTGGTGGCTTCCCTAGTTCAGTGTGTGTTAAAAGCTTTGTCAACATACACGTCTGATGGAATGGAAAGGAACAGGGGAGGAAACTGCATCCCTGACAGACAGCTGTGCTTGGGGATAAGGTATTTTTATTCTGTTGCATAAAGAGTAGATTGACTTTTTTAAGCCAATCTATCTTGTTTGCTTATTTAGCTTAAGTAATGACTACAAGTAGACAAGCCATGAACTTGGAGATTTTAAAAAAAACAACCAACCAACCAACCAAACTATTCAGCATACACTGCGTTCTTTCAGCTACTTACTCTATACATCTCTTTGGGGAAGAACTACTCTGATAGAATTCATCAGCATCATAGAATTCATCCTCACTGCTTGAGTAAGAAAAATCCGGAACTGTGTTCGGAGAAAGATTGACATGGCTTGGAGAAGTGAGGCTGCTGCTCGGTGCTGATTGCCCACTTCCTGTAGAGTATTAAACATTACGGGTTTAAACAATCAATCAAACAAACAAAAAACTGTCAAAGTTGAGGAAGGAAAAGCATATACAGAAAGCATAGTTTCAGTTTCTTGTACACCAGTCAGACATTCAGACAGAACTGTACCTGTACTATTTGGTGTTGGAGTCTGATTTCCAAGTGATGCTACTACAGGTCCCACTGGCAAAGACGAGGGTCGCTGCTCTGACTTGCATAACTGAGCGGGTTCTAGGGCATAGTTTGATATGTTAAACCCAAAAGTCACACTGAAATATGAGAATTATACTTTTGTTGGGAAAGAGATTCCACATTATTTCAACTGGCCTTCAAAAAAGAAATCCTTGCCTACAAAAGCCGCTCAGAAAAAACATGCTTCCATCGTTGTCAGCTAACACTTTTTTTTCTTTGTGAAGCAAAGATGGCATTTTAAAAATTGACGTTAGCTAGAATGCACTTCTATTTTCCCAAAATTGTAGTTTCATTTATTCTAAGAAAGTATATTAGAAACATAGGCAGATAACTTAGAACAAGTAAAACAGATCACCTTATCCACAGAACTAGTGGCACTAACTCCCTTCCCTTCCTTTGCACCACTGTGGTGAGCATCTACCACCACGTGCAGTGGGCACCCCTACATAGACACAGAGCGTGACACAGAAGCTTCTCACAGAAGCTCTCCACCTGTTTGCAGCCCCTCCATCTAGAGCACAGTTGCATCCCGCTTGTTCGTTAACGTTTCTACCGAGCTTGTCTCTGTAGAGCATACCTGGAGGTATAACAGTCTGGGAAGGCATTGCGCTGATCACCGGCTGCTCCAAAGGACTGGGCTGATAGACTGCGTCAACGGGGTTTATAGTGCTCTGAGATAAAAGAAACAAAAGCACATTTTTTTCCTCAAAAAAAAACAAACAACAAGCAAGCATAGATAATAAGAACACTGTGAGCACAAGAAAGCAAATTCTTGCTTGCTCAAATGCAAGACAGCAAATTCCTGAGAGAGAAAGCGAAACACAAATCAACAGCTGAGGACATGAGAAATACGTTCAGAATTGTAATAGTTTGATTCTTTGCACAAATTTTTATATACTAAACTGAATTTGCTACAAATTTTACTAGTTTTATAAAGAATTCTTATTTCAAGTTCTAGCTTCTGGTATTCCTTTCAACGTCCATTAATAAATACTGCATGCAAAGAGCAGAAAGATAAGACATAAATCATCTGGCAAAAATCAGGATAGGTAATCAGTAGTTTAAAGACATTTTGTTCAGGAATTAATTTGTCCAGACCATAATAAATCAACCCATGAATTAAATCAGGAATCATCAGCACATTTACAGCCAGGAAGCGCCACTTTGTTGCCAAAATTCATTTGAATGCAAGTTGACAGTTTTCAGAGCATCTCCAGTAAAGGACATTTCGATCTACTCGTGAACATGGGCACTTTGAAAGCAAAGCACCAACTCGACTCGTTATTCACTGACTTCAGGATGAGTTCTTTGGCTTTTATACAGCAAAGACCTCTCAGAAATCTGAACTGCAACGCCTTTTAATCCAAACTGGCAAGATTTTGCCTTGCTTCACTGACTTTTTGTTATCATCTAAGCATTGTTTCTTTCTGTTCCAAGTAGGTTTACTTGCAACAACCAGAATTTGGATATTGTTCTGGGCTATTAATTGGATAAGAGGCATTTAATCCTTTTCCATTTATCCTGCAATTAAAAAACATTGATCTACATCAGAACTGTGAAGATCTTTGCCTGCTTGTTAGGTCTTGCTACCATGCTTCAATTTAAAGATATCAAGCCCAGCAAGTAATACAATAATGAGTTCTACTTTAAACCCCCAAAAAAATGGCTAAAAAAAAAGCTAGATGAGCTTTGCCTTTAAATTTAATCTGTGTGCTTATTTATATCCTCTTAGATTATTAAAACATTTAGAAGTTTCCAACTGCTCTTCCCTCCCTTCAGACTATGAATTTTCACGTGCATGCAGACTGAGGGAAATGGAGTCCTTTTAACCTCTTCCTTCCATCTTCCTACAACAGGCAGACTGCGTTCTTGCCTCTTCTCCTGGATAACCACTATTCGGAACTTTATTCCATGTTAAAAACCAGTGAAGCTGTGAAGATTTTTTTTAATAGCACAGAATTTCTCTCATATTAAAAACAAAATTATTGTTCCCTGGTTATCTTAAAAAACCTCCAGTTACAAAAAGAGGCATAAAAATTGCTTTCCAAGTTTCTGTTGGTGTCACTTATTGGTGTGCAAATAAATAACCCAGTACATTTACTGTTACTCCACGGCATCCCACCATAAAACCAACCTCCCTAAGCCATTACTCCAACTGGTTGTGCAATTACGCATGCAACACGGGCAGGTTCCTGTCCCACAAACTTCACAGTTCAAAATTATGATCCTGTTTTGAGAGCTGAGAGACTTAAGAACTGAGACAGTCCTACGATACACAGGACACTACTGCTATCTCCATCTCCCCTAGGTTTTCAGGGAAACTAATAACATGTATGATATAGAACACTGGTGTGATAAAAAATAAAATAAAAAAATTGAAGTAACTTAATCTTTGACTTTGTATGTAGGATTGTAACCTTATTCTTAAATAATTCTCCACTCCACAACACGAACTGGAGTTTCTCCTTAGATATTTTGGGGCGTGCCTCCATGGTTTTGAAACAAATTAAGGCAGATATAAAAGTACAATACTCTGATTTTAACAACAATTTAAAAACAACCACGTAGAAAGAACAAGACTGTGATTCCACCATGGCATCAAACATTCCTGCCTCAGTTTAAAATGAAATCCTGACCTTCGTACCCAAGCTGATGTTGATCTCAATAGCATCAAAATTTCAGCCTTCACGACCACTGCTACATCAGTCAATACATTTTTTCGGCATAAGCCAGCCCACCGACAATTAGAGTGGTGGCTAATCAAATTCAGACTATGTTAGGTTGTAGTATCTGTATGAAATTTCCAAGTTGCAGATCTTCCATCCACATCTTCCCTACCACAGGGAACTGCTGTAGCCAGACCTGTGTGATCTCTCGTCTTCGGGGCATGCAACAGAACCTGCTCTGTTACATGAACACCTGAATTATGTGACACAGGGTAGTTGTATATTTTACAAGCATTTTATCTGCATCTTTACGCCAAAGTTCACATCAGAAAACCATACCAGTAAGCTGTATATAATGGAGAGACAAATAAAGCTTGGGAATTACTGTCAGCTGTAATGAAAACAAACCATAATTTTCAGTTATGTTTTACTGAACCGATCTGCTATTAAAAGCATCTGAAATGTACTCAAGTGACAAATAGAGAACAAAGAAAAAGAAATCACATGTGACGAAACCGAAGAGAAGTTACACTGAGAATGCAGAAGTTGGATTAAAGAAGAGACATTGCTTAACAGACAGAATACAGCTGGGCCAAACGAGCAGCAGCACTGCAGAGAAGACAAACTACTTGAAGCACATAGATAGCTCATCTATTTCATACATAAAGATACTCAGATGGAACACTGGACTATTTATATCCCAGTAATTTCCCTTTCCTCTGTTTATATGGCAGATTTTTATCTAGGTGTTCAGTCATAATACTGCCATTTAAGACACTCAGCATAAAACTGGTCATTACATTTTCTAATGGCAAGGGTGTTAGCCAACCTCAGCAGCTAATGACTCAACAGTAATTTTAACGAGACACTTGAAGCAGTATATTAGAGAAAGGAAGAAGTATGTTGTAAAATGAGTGGAAATTCAGGTCTCTGTTCACATGTTCTGCAGAAATAAAGGGAGATAAAGATTAGATTTAAACTTACTATAAGTCCATCTGCGTGCTTCTCCTCATTATTTTGGTCCTTAAGGAAAAAATGTTAAGAATATCAACATATCAATCTTGCATGACTTATCAGTTCTGTGCTATGTGAGTGCTCTAACAGCAAGCTTCTCCCAGGAATGTTTACATTTTCAGCCATTAAATGTTAGTGTTCCTCACCATGTGATACAGTAACTAAACTAAACTAAGAAATAGCTCTATACATTATCACTGCACCTCTGTAGATTAGTGTTTTCTCAGGATCTGTTCAAACAAGCTCAAATAACTTTACAAATATCCCTTCTACACTGCTGAATACAGTCACATTTTACAGTGTACGTCATTCCCAAACAGCTAAGAGTCCCCTGAAACATGGTCTATAGCACCAGTGAGTCCCTGAATACACGACATTCTTGGTTTCTGAAGAACAACAATTAGCATAGAGAATAAGTTTTTAGAAGCATTTTTTGCTTTCAAAAGGCAAAAATGCCTTTATAAATAAACGTTTTGAACTTTTGCTCTCATATCTATTAGATTTTTAAACCTTTTTGTATTATCTACAGTCTAGCATGTGTTTTTGTTTGTTTGTTTTTGCCTAGAAGCATATGCAAAAGAGCAGGCAATGCATGAAATAAACTGTCATCAGGGGAAATCACGCTAGCAACAGGCAAATTAATACCAAACTACAGCTAGCACAGGCTTAACACTGTACCGGTGACAGTATTACATTTTAAATTTACTAAACGCCAGGCCAAATCTCTTCACTTCTTCTGTAAAGTTCCTATTAGCCAGTCTATCAGTTCAGTTTTCCTTTCTGTAAACCTTATTTCCCCAGACTTCCAGTTGTTAAAGTTATGAAGAGGATCGAGAAGTATTTTTTTTAAAAAGCTGTAAATAGCATTAACAGAGTTAGCACATACTCATGTTTCAACACTTTATATACCCTTAAGTTATACACTTGACAAAAGGCTGCTTAAATCTCATGTCTGCTAGTTGGCATTTCTTAAGCAAGGCTGCCCATGATAAAAAAACAAAAAAACGCTAAGGGCAATGAATTCCATCAGGCTGTCAGCTTACAAACAAAGAAGGAAAACCACCAGGATAGTCCAAATATATTGACTTTTTTCCCCCCCAACACACCAACTTTGCACGTTATGCTATCACCTCTAAGACCTGAGAAATGAGGACAAAGCAGCCTCATACATTCGCACCACCCCTCGCTGTCCTATCTCAGCGACATGGCGTGTCGATGAGGTACTGAGGGGAGGAACGCCACAGAGGTGGGCAGGTAAAAGCAACCAGAGATGACAGAGTAAACAAGGGAAGGCAAAGATGTAAAGTTAAATATCTGAACTGTAAGAGCTACTTCATAAAACATGTAATTCTTCCTTCTGTTGTAAGACTGCAGGGTGCCAAGCCGCTGAGAGACCATGACGTACACGTACAGGCGGGTAGCAGCGAGCCGGGCACCTGGAGCTGTCACACACCACACACGGGGCTCACACACACCGACCACCGCACCCACCCCTCCTGCTCCGTGTGGCTGGGTTGGTTTTTGGGACGTGAGAATGTTGTAATACATGCACATGTGGTATTTGCTTCATTATTTTCAAAATGCGCCTTGGGTCACCTCAAACACAAGTGGCGTGATTACACCCTTCATTTACCAGCGAGTTTAATGAAGATTTAACTGCCCAAAACCTAACACAGACCGTTTTCATCTGTGAAACAGCTCAGCTCAACACACAATAAGAAAACCTGTTTGCCTCAACACACCAAAAGAGTATATTCCATATCAAAATAATCCAAATAATATATCACAGAACGGTTGAGGTTGGAAGGGACCTCTGGAGATCTTCTGGTCCAAACCCCTGCCCAGCAGGGTCACCCAGTGCACGTTACACAGGATCACATCCAAGCAGGTTTTGAATATCTCCAAAGAAGATGACTATGCTCTGGCTATATGTTAGAACATATGGCTATATGTTGGAAACAGAGAGAAGTTCTGAAGTGTACAGAAATGTGATAATTTTCAGGGCATGCAAAAAAAAAAAAAAAGAGGTAATGACATCTGTCTCCTAATGAGAAATGCACTGTAGAAGTAAAAAGGCAGGGGTGTGTCTGCATGTGTTAATAATATAATTTAATTTCAGTAGTGTAAGTCAGCAACGATACTTGCCTAACAGATTTGGGGAAAAAGACTTCCAGAATCTTAAAAGGTTAGATATTGGAGAACAGAAGGCTATCAGTGAGGCACAATATTTTTTTTACATACATAAAACTTCATAGACATGCAACTAACAGAACTGTTAGAGAAAGAAAAAGAAAAAAAAAAGCATTGTATTTTTAATTACCTAATGCAGTACGAAATCAGGTACCAACACAGGTAGGGAAGGGGGAAGGGGATGGGACAGAAATGCCATGTAGTCAATAAGTACATTTGCCTAAGAGAGAGACAGGAAGAAGATGAAGAGATGAAGCAGAAGAGGTTATTAAAATAGCAGGAAGATTCATAGAGGGTAGTTATTCACTATATGTGAATCAACTTTTCCAATTAGCTTTGCATAAACCACTCATTTAAAGCACCTTATCTTCACTAGCTCATCAAGATCTTTAGATATGATTATTCCTTAGCAAAAAATCAAAATTTATTAACCAGTGTAAATGGACAGGTTTGTATTAATTTCTAGGACAGAAGGAAGAACTTCAAAGTCTGATTCAGTGTTACAGAAATTGAGAGTTCTGGCGTTTTCCCGAGACCCAGATTCCACCTATGCCTTGCTTATATGGCAGCTGGATCAGCAAAGCACTGAGCCTGATCAAAAATGACTACAATTGCCACTACAAGCTCCATTTTGTCCATTCTCAGCAAACTACCTAACCAACTTCAAAATGATATGCTTAGAATCAGTGCAAGAAAAGCAAGCATATTGGTTCTTAACCCCCTAAACTTACCCGTAACACATAGCAGAAGTGGGATTTGATATTCAATGGTAAAAAAAAGCTAACTCAGCCACTATTACCAGCTTTGATCGAGAATCTGAAATGGAGATTGTAACTTCGCTCTTTCAGTTCTGCTACTAATTGCATAAAACTTTCTGGAAATAACAACTATCAAATGCATTTATGTAGAAGTAGCAAAAAATGAGCACATCATTTGTTGCGCACGGTTTGTCCGACAGCTACTTTAACACTGCAAGTCCCATATATCCATGTAAGAAAACCAGCAAACTACCATCCAATCCATCTCTAACTGACTCCTCTAAACCCCCAAAGAATGACACATCATCTACCAGTTTCATTATTCTAAAGCACCTCTAAATATACTCAGTACTACGTAACAGCAAACTATTAGGTGCTGTCAAGGTTCCTCTTGCTGTTACTACTGTTAAAGATTCAGATGGCATCACCATACCTTACACATAGACTGTTCTAGCTCTAGAGTGATGTGGCACAAAACTATTTCCATGTACGTTACTACTTGTAAAGGTATTTTTGGCTTTGTATAAACTTATTAACGTACTTTTCCTTCAAAATGTAACCCTCTTTTTAAGCTACTGATTTGAAACCTGAATTCCACAAAAATATGCAACAATACCTAACGACTTCTACCTCCAAAGGAACCTGATCCCGCAAGGTTCCAAATACTTCAATTTTCACTAGACTCAAAATTTTGTAAAATATACATGGTATCTACAATGATGATAAACAACAGTATTATATTTGAAAGTTATAAAAAGATCAATCTAGAATGTAAAAATAAAGAGCCTATACTTATTCCTGAATAAATCAGAATGTGTTCTAATAGTGTTAAATTCTCAAAAAGCATAATTTTTTGCAGAACACCGCCCTCCTTCACTCCTGACACATAAATTAGCATCTTTTAGTTAACATATCCTAAATACAGTACATAAAACTCTATAAGTGCAGACCTTGACCAAAAAAATTTAAAAAAAAGGGAATCCAAATCTTCCAAATCTCACTAGATTTACAAAGTAACAAAATATTACAGTGAAAAGCCTAAGTACATTACCATATTGCATTCTCAAACCATACAACTTATTTCAAGAAGTTCCAACATGGTGAAGAACTTCAGTCCTATTAAAAACCTTGACAGACCAGTTTAGATTAATAACATCACCGTTTTCCCTTTTCCTATTTATGCTAGTCACATCCTTAAATGAAACAGAAAGAATAGTTAGTTCCATTAAGTTTATATTCTGCTAACCTTACATTTGTTGAAGTTCTGACTTAGTCTGAAAAGTCTGCAAAAGAAAGTCTCTCTCTAATGAAAAAAAGGCTTTGTCATCACCACAACTGTCAATAGGAATACTGACAACTGTCTTCTGTGGAACTCAGGATTTTGGAAGCTTCATTAAAGCAGTAGCAGAAATCAACGTATACCATTTTTTGGACATATATCCTGGATCACATAGAGTGCACTCTTAGATTTCAAATGTCAGAGGGAAAAAAAAAAAGTTCTCACACAGATTAACGCCATATAATAAAAATTCAAAATGATTTAAAGCATACTTACTTTAGCGATCTGTAGCAACACAATGCAGTGTTTTATTGATTCTACCATGCCCTAAGAAAACAAGAGAAAACAGAAAAATGTATATCAGCATGTTACAACGTTTTGTTTACAAGTATTTTAATTAGTTACATAAAATATTAACGGAAGTATTTGGTGAACAGTAAACAGACACTCACTTCCACAGAATCCCTGCTCTCCCTCCCTCCACCCCCCACTGAAGTTTCCGAAAGCCACATAAAACACAGGATGCCAGAGTGAAATAAAAGTCAGCTTCAAACTTTCAAAGAGATGCAAGAAAGCAAATCCTAAGCAAGTGGTGGATCTAACACATTTATGCATTACTAATTCATTTAGTTTTAATTAGAGATACCCCTCATTTACATACTTGATGAGTTCTCTCTAAGCTTTAGATAAGGAGGGAAGGGAAGAAGAAAAAGTAATGAAGATAATTAGGATTAAGATAATGGGAACCCTGCACAAGATTAGACAGCCTAAGTTCTGATACTTTACAGAAAATAACAGTCATAGGAGAACAGCAGAGTCCCTGAGAAAGAGCTGAACATGTGGCGCAGAAGGGACAGTAAGCATGAAGAAGGAACACTGGAAAACATTAGCATCAGCATATAGAGAGATCTGGGATGACAAAATGGGGAAACAGAAAATAAAGAAATGAGCAAGAAGGTTTGCCTTCCTGAGAAAGAGAGTTGGCTGATGTGTTTCTGCAACGTTTCCTGAAAACCAAGGGCTCTACACTGAATTAGCTTGGGCCATGCTGGTTGCATTTTGTCCGTGCTGGGCACAACTGACAGGACAGAGCCACAGCCGTTACCTGTCCCAACATCCTGGGTAAAGCAGCAAAGGTCTGGCTCACAGTCAATCAGCACTAATAAGCTCTGCTAAATTCCAGCAGACTCCCAGAGAGCTGTCTGAGCCCGTAGAGCACTTCAGGGCAAGTACAAAAAAAGACCTGGATTTTTTTTTTTTATTTTATTTTTTTACTGTGGGGATGATCAAACACTGGAACAGGCTGCCCAGAGTGACTGCAGTCTGTCCTTGGAGTTATTCAAAACCCACCTGGATGAAGTCCTGAGCAACCTGGCTCTAGCTGACCCTGCTCCGAGCATGGGGTTAGACTACAGGTCTTCAGTTGTTTACAACTTGGGCTATTCTATGATTTTATGATTCTAAGATGCTAGACATAAGTCTGCATACGGCACCGCAACCAGGCTGCTGCTTTGATGTTACACTGCTGGACCTAATATCAATTCCTAGAAACCAGAGCATGCATCAGAATGGGGCTCTACGAGAGATAGCCTTGGTCTGATCCAAGAGCTGCCAAAAGAAATCAAAAATCCAGTGGTGCCCATGCTGACTCTATACTGTGCTCCTTGAAATCCACATTGTCGAGAGATTTTTCCATTGCCCTGGGTAATCCATTCAGTACTACTTCAAGCAATGTGAGAAAGGAAGGAAGATGAGGACAGCAGTGGAAGATGACAGATAAGTGCTGTGAAAGAGTTTGGAAGCATTCAAGAAAGAAACAGATCCTGTAAAAGACTGAACATAAGAGATAATGCGAGAAAGATTTTAAAAAATCTAGAATAATATACCGATAACAAACTTTAACGGGAGAGGAGGATACTGACTTATCAGAACTCAAAGAAAAGTAATTCAAGGCAAAGTGGTCGTTTTCCACAACAGTTACAGAAACAGGACATCCCTATCACTTACCAGATGTGAAGAAATACTGGGAAAGGATTGGAAGAGGCCTGGAGCAGACAAGTAGCTTTCAACTGCATAAACCAAGCTGATGAGAAGGCCACCAGACATCAAACTTAGTTAGCAGCAAGAACAAAAGGAAAATCGGAGGCAGGAAGACCAGACCCCGTTCCAATAACATAGATATAGAAGAACATCTCAACACTCATTCCAAAGTGAATGTCCGAAAAAATGAGCTGAAGGGATGGAACAAACCAGACAGAATGATAGAAAGGAACCGTCTTTGAGCAAAGCATCCATTCTCCTCCTTGTAGGCAACGACATCAAATAAAAAGTTTTAAAAGATCAGAAGGGGAAGCAAGTTTTCAATGTTAGTAGAGTTAAGAAGAGATCCCTATCATGTGCCTCTTTTAAAGAGTGTATCTGTGATAAGAAGTGCCTTCTTATCAGAAGTATCTGCTGGAAAAAACGTGGATTTATCAAAAGGTAATCATAACCTCTTTTTTTCACTTCAAGAAAAATCAGCTCTTTCAGTTTCAAATTTCTATGGAACTAAGATGTAAAGTTGAAATCTGACCAAAAGACAGACTGCTCACCAACATTTCCTGCCTGGAATTAGTGAAATTAAGGGTTCTTTTACTTCAGCTCTGACTACAAAGTTTGAAAATTCCTCATCCTTCAAGAAAGCAAAATAAACGCCAACTTTCTCTTGTACAGTTAAAAAAAAACACTTTTCTGTAACAAACTTTAGAATCTTCCATAAGAAAACAAGATGACTTTTCAGAATCTATGTAGTAGTTAAAAAAATTAAGCAACTTACACTGGTGGTTTCTTTGAGGTTTTCAATTTTCTGTAAAAAAAAAATCCAAACAGTGTGGTTAAAGAAAGAATTTCCAGCATCTAGTTTGACCTAAATACTGTACAAATACTATATTTTATTATTAAATTAGGAGAAAAAAACAAGCAACATGATAAAGGCTATTTCTATATGTAGACACAATTTTCATTTTGTAATTGAAGAGACAGATCAAGCTGACAATTAAAGCTTGAAGACAACAAAGTTAGGAGTTTCTGAGCAGTGACGTTACACATTTACCCACTGAGGTTCACACTTCGCCTTTGCATAACATTAAGAGTAACAAAAATTAAATTCAGTAGGAAGATTCCTTCTAACTACACTACTCTAACGCAGTGTACTGAAAGCAGCACACTCCAACGGCCAATATTACTTGACATTAGCGTGATTCGAGTGTGATAAGCATTGTTGAGCAGTTTAAAAAAATATCACAGAAAAATAACAGTGCACGCCTATTGATCTTTCTAAACCTACAGGTCATGCACCTGGAAACCTGCCTGCTTAACCTTATCTGGAACCACTGGTTCATAAATATTTCCTGTGTGGAATTGCACTTTGGGCATGCAAAAGGCATCTGCATGCCTTTTTACACAAAGGCATGACTTATCTAAGAAACATATGCATCCTGTTGATGTCTGTGTCTATCTGCTGAAGGCAAAATTATTAAATTGGACTCAGCATTTATCCTGTACTAATTCAATTATAGGACCCCTTTGTTTTGATTAATATGAATGTCTCATGTGACTTGAATCAGAGTCTTTATGATTCTCTAGTAATCAAAGTATGTAAAGGAGCTTTTTCTCCCCACACAGCATTGCAAGTCAAATTCTACACCATGAGAGCAGCACGCATCTTATTTATTCTTGTAGATTCATAGCCTCTGTTTACGTGGATAAAAATGCAGTAATGGCTTCCCAGTCGATGCCTGGGGAAAAAATCACTTATACTCTGTTCTATACACTATTCATAAGGATGCTGTAGATTTCCTTCAACCTCTAGTCTATGATTAATTGGCAAGAGGTGGCCAAATAGCCACCTTTTCCTTTTCCACAGGAAGACTGGACCATAGTGATCTAAGAAACTGCATCAAGCAGAAAAACATGCCAACAGCTATGAATTCTTTTATTATTTTTTTTCATGTCTCTACCATCTCCCAATCCAAACTTCATGAATGTGTACTGAAAAAAAGCATTTGCAATATAATGACAGCAATTCAGTGAAGTTTTGAGCCTTAGAGTGCCAAAATAGAATGGGTGATGTACCCAAACACGCAGCTCTTGTCAGCTGAAAGACTAAACTGCTGAAATGAATCATTTCGCCCCAAGGCTTTCTAGCCAACTGTAGGCAGACATCAGTTTTGATTATTCTTTACCTGTTTTTTCTAATAAGTCCTAACAATATTTACACACCAGGTAACTTAGTACCTCGTTCCCTTCACTGATAATTGTTAAAGTCTGAAAGCAATGACAGGCCATGCAACATAATTTGGTCACAGTGTTTTCCCCCAGTCCATCTGTAATCTTCCCAACAACAGACTAATGAAGACATTGCTATTTTTACACACAGGTACAGACACAGTAACTTCTCTGAGGTCACACAGAAGATCTGTGGTGGGATAAAACTCAGGTCATCTGCTTACCAAGGCCCACACACAAATTATGTGATCATAATTTTTTTCCACTACAGAAACGAAGTTTTTGTGAGGAGGCCAACCCAAATAGTAGCATTATGCATTAATCCAATTTCTTTTTCCACATTTGTGCCCAAGAGCTAGGCTGCAAGAACACAGCACGTAGAATCAGAGCGTTGTCTTCTTGGTATGTGCACAAAATTATGAGAACAATGCAGGGAAGGCAGACAAACTCAGTGCCTATGAAGACCCTTCTAAAGGGCCCCAGCCCTGTTCTTTAGGGCTAAGCAAGCAGTGATAAGGAAGTCTCTGTATTTCCACAAGCAAAGTGTTATTTCTAGGCTGGTGAACCAAGCAGCCATAAAATGAAGTTCATGAACTCTCTTCCCCTGTAAGATCTCACACAAACACGCTATAAACATGACACTAGGGGAAGAAAAATAAACTACAAAACCACTCAAATTCAGCATGCTTACAAAAGCAGTTGGTTTGGAGGAGACACCTGGGGAACGCTCGTACCTCTTCTCAGTGATTGTACAGAACCACACTGCTGTGTATGCACGCTGCCACTATCCTGCAAAGTCTGTCCTTAGGCTCTCGTTTGTTTAAACTTGCATTCAACATAGATCATTTAGAAAATACTAAACTGGAAGTAAAATCATAAACAGGTAAAAGAAGACATATGTTGAAGATACAAAACATTGGACAAAAATAAAACCAGAGAAAACCATTTGCTACTACAGGGTAGCTCAACTTTCTTTTTAACATCCCTGCTCTTTGAATACCAATTAAGACAAAACATAAATAAGACAGTTTCCCTAGATTTGGGTAATAAATATACACCTTCTCAAATTAAATATCAATTTCCTGCAGAAATGTGTTATTTTCTATATCTGTGTCCCTTGCAAAAATGAACCTCGGATAAGGAAAACAATTTTCTTCCAAATCAATTTACATTTGCAGAATGTAGCCACAAGCTGTATGTAATCAAATTGCAGGCTGCTACTGAAACTGCTCCATCTACTTACTGCTATTTGCACCTACCTCCTTGACATCTCATTTTTTATGAAGCCACTGGTGGTCCAACAGAAAGCTAATTTTATTTCTTTGATCAAGATTTTTGCCTAATTCAATAACTACGTGGCTACGGAGAGTTGGATCAGCCTGTCTGACAAAAAGAAGCAGCCGACTCATGGGCAGAATTGGGGAAGTCCAACCTAAATCTCCATGCTCAGCCTTGGATTTACTTCACAAAACCTACTCAGTATGAGCCAAAGAGCTTGATCGGGCTACGCTTCTCCCACAATTTTCTCAAAGTCTTCACAATTCATCAAGTCTACATCTTCTTCCAAGTCCAACAGATTACCATGTCTGAGAAAGAAAATATCCAAGAGAACCTGATGCATCTCAAACACCCATACCTTATCCTGTATCATTACCTTCAAAAGAAAATATGTCTCATGTTCTGTCCAGTGCTCTCGCAAAAACAAGAGCTCAGGTTTTCAATGCCCGACCATAACAGCCGCAGCAAACAGCACACCGCCATTTGGGAAACGCACACCACACAACTAATACCCAAATCTTGTTTCCTCAGATGAAAAGATTATGGGTTGGATGGCAGTATCCTGCAGGTTAGACCAGCCCTCAGCCTGACAGCTGAACCGTGTTTACATAAACAAACAGAAAAACTGCTAAATATGGTAGCAAAAAGCCTCTTAGCTGCCTCAGTCCAGGAAGAGACATGATCACAGAAGTGCTCTGCCAGGTCTCTTTCATTTTTAACAGAGAATAAGTGGAATCTATAGTAATAGCAACACTGAAAGACTTAAAACGCAGGGAAGCTGACCTCTTCTAAATTAGCCTCTTCCCTTCTTTACAAAGTCAACCTGTCTGTTCCACAGACACCTTGCAGAGACGAAGAAAGAAATCAGCACTACACACAGAAAGTCTCTATGGATTAGCAGCACTGTCACAGGGAAAAAACAAAACAAAACAAAAAAAACCTGCCTGATCTGCAAAGTAGCATCTGGAGAGAGGTCAAAATTGAAGGAGAATTCTTCCCAGTAAGGAGGACGGAAGTAAAATACAGAACCTTTAGATCTTGCTCTTTTGATCAGTTGTCTAGAGATTAAACACACACAGAGAACGCCTGTACTTCAAAGTTGTTCTTCAAGGCTGTGCATACAACAGAAATCCAGAAAGACCTCTGGTTGTAAAGTTCCTCAGATGCCACGATAATGCATCAAACAAGATGCGTAACACATGAAAGGTCACAGCCGTTCTAAAGAAGTAAACAAGTTCCAGAAAGGACCAAGCTTTTAAAAAATTAAACCAAACAACAAGAGAAAAATCAGCTTGTTTTCCACAAGCAAAATTGGGGAGGAACAACTAGGATAAAATACTGCTACTTTATGATACTAAAATTACTGCATTTACTGAAAAATCAACAAACAAACCTCTCCAGCAATAAATCCTTCAAAAAGAAATCCTTCCTCCACACCACGCAGGTCAATGTACAAAAACTAGCATGCAACTTTATGCCAAACCCACACTACCAAAGGTATGTGCTAACCTTTAAGCACAATAATTGAATTCTGATGTACAAACTTGATTTTGAAATGGGAGGGGATACAAAAAAATAAATGCACACACACACAGACCAGTTAAGTGAATTAAAACCTTACTAAAAAGGTTATGCTCTCCAGGCAGCAAATTAAATTTTTGGGCATCCTCACCTAAGGTAAATGAAATTTGGTATTTTCAGACTTCCAACATGTAGCATGCTAGTCACAGAAACAGACAGGATGCAGACGTGAAATACGTGATTCTTGGTGCTTATTTTATTTCCTCCTAGAACAGGTTTGCTATTCCTACAAACACATTCAACAGTAATCCTTGTAAAAGGTTAAAAAAAAGTTTTAAAAGATGCCAGAAATTTAAGTTTAAATGTTTTACAGTTGGATAACAAAGGAGTAATTGTTTCCTACAGATTAATTTTTTTTTTTTTTAATGTTATAAGCAAGACATCCAGTATTACTAAAAAATTCAGTTTGCCACCTACTCACAACACGGGTTATAATGTAATGTTATTCAAATTGCTTTTAGTGATTTGGACAACTTGAGGAATCTGAAAATAGACAGGACTATTTAAATATCTAGTCTACTGATGAAAAGAAACACGAGAGCAAGCAAAATAAGCAATATTTAAGACAAAATGTACTTGCTTTTCTCTGTTCGTCATCTTTGCAGTTCTGTAGCCTTTCATCAAAGACCTGAAAACAAGAGATACTTGTGAAAATACTGTTTTATTGCCATATACTATTAGCCAGAATCACTGAAATTTCAAAACAAAATGCATTTAATAAAGTTATATGATCTTGGTTTTATGACTCAAAGCAGTTTTTGCTTAATATTTCATACAGCATTTATAATGTAACAAGCTTATAACTCATTTCTTACATCATCGCATCCTGCATGAGACAAAGTCCCAGCTCCTGAGGCTAGTCCCACACAGCGCAAGCTGTCACAGTTCTACCACGGTTTCAGCAAAAAGGTAAGGTTAAGTGACAAAGGTGACACTCACCAGGACACGTTGAACTGCCTTTCTTTTATTTCTGCAAAGATCTTTGTGACTTACAAAGTGCTTACCAAAACAGCCTCAATCCTTATCAACATTTTCAGGAACCTTCTTACTCAGGTACATGATTCAAATCATTTCAGATTTGTAAGCCCTTCTTTAGAAAACGACTCCATTGGCTTTATTTATTTTATTAAAAGTGGAATATTACAAGCAGCTAAATAAAGTGAAGCAAATCCTTAGTGGAAAGCTTGCATATGTATTTAATACAGACTGAGCTGAAACAGCTTAAAATTGCTTTTGAGAGCGTGCTAAGGTGCACATACAAATAACCATTAACCATTAAGCTGTTCAAGGAAAAGATATTCTTAGGGTAATGCTCAGAAATTCATCATACCCACCCTTGCTCAAAAAAGAGGCTGCACTTTTGAGTGGTAAACTGGAGTTCTTCTCTCAATTGCCTGCCTACGACTTAGTTGCTTCTTAGCTCCCCTTTCTCTTGAGGGCTCATTTCTACTTCTTTTCTCTCTCTGTGGTCTCTGAATATCCTCAAATCTGCTTTTCTTATGTTATTAATTAAATTCCTATACTCCCTCCCCCCACCTGGCCTGAAATAAAATTTAACGGCATTAGATTTAAATACCTTCCTTCAGTGAGGCATGTTTCTGTCATATACTCCTGCTAGATGGCCTTGGAAAAGGAGTTAAAGCTAATTCCCAAATCAAGTCTTTGCAGTTCAGCTCTGAATTTTGCTTGCACCTCTTTGCCCACCTCCATTTCTGTTGTGCTCTTCCCCCCTCCACCCTCCCCTGCAACTGAATTTTTGCTGAATATACCACATACAGTACTTGTCCATTGCATCAGGGGAAAAAAATCCAAACCAGCAGAACTGAAGCAATCCTACGAGCAGTTTTAACCTGCTTAGTCATGGGAAAAACCGTCCTAACCAGCAGCAAAAACTTTGTTTTTCTCAGCAAGGTGAGTTCTGTGAGATATGACCTTATCATCCCTCACCTCCTCACCTACTCTTAAAACACACGTACGAAGTAGAAAAGGACAGTGTTCGTACAAAACTTCTACAGAATGTTTTTACTCAAGGACAAAGAACAGTTTTTCTACCACTGCTGCAACAAAGTCTGAAACTGTCTGCAACTGTGGTTGCATATTGCTCGACAAAACTTTCCTCAATATAAACTCCAAAATGCTACGAGCAAGACAATGATTTGTTTAAAAATTAAACTTAAGTAATCTGACATTTCCACGCAGTTACATATACAAAAGAATGTTTCAGCCATTATAAGTCATTCTATAAAATCACTTTTATTCTGATTTTCTAACTCTATTTTAATAATCCCAAGACCCATTCTAAGAAAAACAGAGAATGCCATTTTCAGCTCATTCAGCTTTTAGCCTATTAGACCTATTAATTTTCTTATTTTAGTAAAAATCTTTATTTCAGAAGTAGTTAATGCTTCATGTAATATCCTAAGATAACAAGAAAGAGAAAATTCTAACATCAGACTTCACATATTGTAAAGGTACGTTTCCTCCAGCTCGCATTCAGCTCAGCCAGATGAGCCCTCTGCCTCCCATGTTTACCAGAATATGTGCAAAGCATAAAACATGACTTTCTCCCCCTGTTGAGCTTCCTTTCAGGCACACCTTGAAATCCACACTGACAACCACACTCACAATATAGCAAATGCACCAGTTAGTTAACTTACCTTCAATTGGTCTATCAAGATCTGTAAGTAAGCATCTGCCTCCGTAAGTTTCTTATCAAAATCATGAACAGTAGGAACAAATGCTGAATCGACACCCTGGAGAGAAAAACAAACAAATAAAAAAATCAAATATATAATTAGAGGGTTTTTTTTTGGGGAAAAAAAAAGATAACAGCAATATGGTTTTGACTGCCAAGTGGCTGATAAAATGTTGCCTTGCCTGCAATGTATAAACACAGGCACACAGCTGAGCAGATCTGTCTTCTATTTGCAGCTAAATCAGTAACAGCAAATTGCTGCACATTTTCAGTGCGGGTATAGTCACCACACAGCAGAGCATTTTATGACTTATAATTGGAGAAAAAAATCTCCTCAAATTAGACTAATTAAAGTTTCTTTGGAAAATATAAAGGAGAATTCAGTTTTCTGAAGACTGCCTTGTGTTTCCATATTCAGAGATTTCAGTTAAGGATGGACAAAACCATACCCAAGTGCAGGACTGGACTTCTCACACCTCAAACAGAAGCTTTGCCAATTACAATACAGTTCATCTCAGAGCATCTCGGTGAAGGACTGTACAAAATAAACCTGTTCTTAAATACAGGATAGCCTTTAAACTGCAAAAATTTGAGCTGGTTACTCCTGGCTGCCCTCTTTCCTTTACAGCTGCAGTGATTTGCGTCCTCTGCACTAGGTTTGATTTATTACATTTCATTGCAAAAATACCAACAAGGGCAAAATATCATTGCCATAAGAACGATTACCTTTCTGTTTTTTTACTTGCAAATTTACTTTCCTTTACAATGTAACATTCAAAGCACACTTCTGCATATAACATGTTTCCCACATTTAAGCTGATAAACGGAGTAAAGACCTGAACAAACTCCCACCAGGCTACCACATCTCTAGTTACAGGAAAGAAAGCGAGAGGATTCTTGAAATTGATTATTTCTGACTTCACACACCCTTGCTATGTAAACATATTTAACATTTATTTATATAATATTTTAAATGCAAATCAAACTTCTGAACAAGTATTAAAGCACTCCTGGCCTGAAAAATGCAAGTTCAACATAGGGGGTAGAGGGAAAGATAAAGGATGAAGTATTTAGACTTTCTTACTAGCCTCAATACTCTCACATGTTTTCACACTTATCTAAAATATGATGTTTTTCACTTCAAACTCTTAAGAAACCACCAGCAGTGCAGTTTTGACTGCTGAGAATCCCCTAAAGTCTGAATGTGTGAAGATCAAAGTGTGGGGGAAAAAACGTTTCTATGGGGGAAGACGGGCAATTTATAGCTGTAAAATTCCACATTAACATAAAATTTGATTTGACATTATCTGCTTCATCAGTGCAGACAGTTTATTTTTATTTTTGTATGATAATGGGCCATTATCGAAAGCTTTATTGACAGCTCTTTAGAAGAGGGAACAGTTGCATGCAATGGAGGAATGACTTGCTCTTACTCGAGTTTGTCAAGATGCATGCATATTATCGTGTACACCCTGAAACATAAAACCATATACTGACTTTAGAGGGTATTTGTTCATTGCCATACCTTAAGCTGTGCTACAGACTAACACCCAGACCTTGACAACAGTTCTGCATGAACATACCAGTAAGTCTGTAAATGAGCATTAAAACCAAAAACCTTCACCCTGCACTAGACAGCCCATTCTGGACAAATTTTAAAACATTTTTTGAAATGTGGACGAGGAAAGAAGAAACTAAAGCAATCATTTTGACTACTCCAAGAAAAAAAAGACATAAAAACACCCAGTGTATCGAGTTAACAAAAAGCACTAACGGACAGGAGGAAGAGTCCTCCCAGCCAGGAAACTTTGGACACTCCCCCTAACTTGTCAAGTTTAAAATTCACAGAAACTAGAGCTAAAACTGTATGAAACTGGTATTCCATTTCCTTGTTGAAATAAGAATTGCCTGTACAGCTTGCAGCCTGCACCATTATTTCCGCAAATGGTCCGGCATTCTCAGTTAAAAAAATCCTGGAGGTAAAAACTGCATGAACTACACAGAAAGTTTCTGCTGAAGGTACTGAATGTAGCAACATAGCTTATGGTGCGATCTGTATGTATGCTGCATCAAAATGATTATTTTTATTTCAGTTGTCAGTCTTAGACTATTATCATGCAACAATCCAGTATTTAAGTGGTGATAAAGATAATATGATAAAATTTTAAAGATAAAAATGCCATTCTTTAATTTCCATCTAACACTTAAGGAAAACCTGATTAAAACACAAAGTGTTACAACTGAACAGACATCTACATCAAATACAGGGCGAAAACCGTGTCCTAAAAAGTTCCAGCCAACATAAAGAGACAGCCATAAAACTAAGCGTAGTGTCAAGCTGACAGCACAGAAGTGAAATATGAAAATTTTGAAAAAAGTTATGGATATTTAAAGCTGTAGCATTTCACTAATTTGCCCTTGATCTGTATAAAGATGACTGAGATGAGATTTGCTAACCTACTGAGCAAATTTACTGTCTGTGTTATAGGAGATTAGGGTAATAATTTCAATTCCTCACATGACTTAAAATTAGAAACCAAAAGACAGCTGGAAAGTTAAAAAAAAAAGAAAAAAAGATTAGCAATAGCACAGAAGAATATGCTGTATAAATAACAAACAAAATTAATCAGTATTTCAAACCCAGCAGTAATTTAGAAGCAGCAGGTACACAAAGACCAGATTTCAATGGTTTCCTATTTCTTTGCTAAATGTTCACCCAAAAACATAGTAGAGGAAAAAAGGGGGCCCCTTCTCTCACCTACCCTCTCTTTCTTGCCTGCCACATAGGAAATGAGGCTTCAAGAGAAGTGTGTGAGTAGTGTCACCAGAATGGCTTTTAACAGCTTGTTAAAGATCTAACTTGGGACATCTGAACCAGCAATCTAATTTTTATGAGAAACCTGCATTATATGCTGCTCACCTATCCATAAACTGACAGAAGGGCTGCCTGCAGAGATCGCAGAGCCTCTGCCTCAGAGGGCAGAGTTCAAAACCCAGCTGGATGTGACCCTGGGCAAGCTGATCCTGCACGAGAAGGGGCTTGGACCACGTGACTTCCAGTGGTCTCATCCAGCTGAAGTTACGCTGTGAGTAAGTAGCTTCAAATTACAAAAGGAAAAAAAAAGGAACCCAAGGTGTGTCACGTCTTCAGAAATACAAATTCCTAATGGAAGTACTAATCCAAAGTAATTTAACCTGTGTTTTTTTTTCCCATTGAATAACTATACCTGTCACTAAGTACACTTTATTTCTCTCAAATAACGACTACTCTGTGTTAACATAAGCATTAATTAACAGTTGTATTACCAGATGAAGTACCTGCAGAAGCAGGAAAGGTATAAACTTCTGGTCTGCCTGCCACCTCCCATAACAACACATTTGGCATCTCACTCCTCCCCATGAAGAATCCCATATATGCTAAGCAGTATGCAGAAAACAAAAAATCAGTAAAATAGCACTCCTTCCCCTTATTTACCCATCCCTCATCCATTTTCTGAGATTTCCCCTTCAGGAGATACCAGAAGTTTAAAGACTAGGCCACAGAGGGCTCGTGCCAATGCTAACCCTTGAAGGTAGCAAGGAGAAAGCGGGGCCCAGTGGCACGCCGACTGACCCCATTATTGGTCTGCAGCGGGACCTGCTGACACCCAGTAACACACGGCTATCCTAGCAATGGGTTTGCACACTGGTCAGGGATTAAGTAAAGAAATCTCACACTAGGAGTCCTGCAGAGGAATTCCCTTCAGAGACATCCCCTTTTGGGAGGGGGTAAACTGGAGGGCAATAGCAAAATATAAAACAATTAAAAGATACACAGTTATGAGCCTGATTTTCTTTACAGAACTGCTAGCGCTGAGGGATTTTATATGTTGTTCCTGTGTCCTACAAATTAGAAGTCATGCACACCACTAACGCATTTGTATTCAAAATTTGTCCATGCCAAGAAGTAATTCCAGCCTAATCTAAACTAGTTCTTTCAAACAAGATGGGATGAAAAAACGTCATCGCCCTTTGAAGAAGCACAACAGAAAAAATCTAGTGTATTTCTCAAATAATAACGTTGCAGTAAGGATCTCTGTGGAAAATGAACTGCAGTGAAGGCAGGGAAACAAGGAAAAAGACAGAGGCAACAGCAAAGACTTGACAGACATTGTCCTTCTGGAATAGCTTTACTGGGGGAAGGAAAGAGAAAGCTGTCCAGAGCACGCTTTCTTATCTTTGTGAAGATATCTTTGCTATATTCTTCATCTAATTAGGATTCCAAGTCCAACAAACAAGTTTGTGAAAGTCAGCTTAGAGAAGCAAGTGTTCTCAGCTCACTCTCAACACCCCACCAGAAATGACTGCCCTGCCTACAGCATGGCTGACTTTGCAGAGGACACTGACTGCAACAACCACCAACACAGAACGGAAGACAGGACAAGGTAGCTAGTAAGCCACTCAACAACAGTACCGTCTTGTATTTTAGTTGTGACCACAACAACCACATTTTTTCCCCTGCTAGATTTTTAAGCTCTATTAAAAGCTCACAATATACCCATCTTGAGTTCAAAAACAAACTTGTAAGAGCTCTGGAAGGCCTATGAGCCTTCTAAAGAGTCAGAATATCGCGCTTTAAAAAAAAATAAATCTGCTTTGCAAAACAGAAAACGGTTAGCAAAGACTTTATGAGGCTATAGATACTACCCTATCTTATAGGTCAATAGAAAGAGTTCAAAAAACAGAAGTATTTACATACAGATACAAAGCTGTCTTTAAAGCAGAAGTTGCAAGTCTAAAATACTTGTAGCAAACACTACAAATACTACATATATCCTAGAATCCCAGTAACGTACCTACTTCATTTTCTGGATGTAGAAAATTCAAATGCACTACTGTGCTTATTCAGTATCCTAACTTTTTTTAGCAAAATTTGATAAAGGGCAGCATATGTCAGTTAACTCTATGCTCACCCACCACGGCTTTAAACGTCTATATGCAATATATTCCTAATCTAAAAAGCACTGCTCTGAGTTTTCTGCAAGTATTCTTGACTCATACTAGAAACAGTGTTTGAAAGCCAACGAGTAACAACATCATTTTCTTAGGAGAAATTCGTAAGAAAGTTTTATTCTATCTCTTATTCGTGTTTGCAGCTTTAAGAAGCTCACCACCCAAAACAGTGGTTAACGGGAGGCCAAGGGAACTGCTAGCAGCAGCATTCCACCAGCACTTTGCACCAGAAGCACATCGGTTCCCCTCCTGTTTACTCCCCCCTTTACTCTGCTCTGTGGAGTCAGCACAAAGGTTTGCCCTGCCACGGAGTCAACTCAGTATGGAAACTAACCCGGGTTAAAACTACACTAGGAAAGAGAGGGCTGCAGGAAAAGCAGTTTTAATTTGGGCCTGTTCTGACTCCAGTTCCCATTTCAGCCATTCCTGCTGCGCTGCCTCTTCCCCTCAGCTAGGACACGGCAGGACTGCTTCCAGCAGCAGCACCAGTGACTGCCAGTACAGCCATGGTCTAACTCTTAACATTTAAGCCACTGTATCACCCTTCACAGCAACCACCCCAGATCCACTTCTAAGAATATGCTTTTCTTACCTTACTATTTGCTACCTACGAGGTAAATTTCTTGTTCAAATTATGGAGATGTCAAGCTACAGAGTTTTGTTTTTTTTTTTTTTTTTAAAGAAATGGCACACTTCTTTACTGGCAGTCATTTCAGGTCCTTTGTCTCTACAGTGAGTTCACTGGCAAATCAGGAAGAGCCCTCAACAGCCTGTGGCAGTACCTCAAGGATTTTCTTAAGTTTGGGTAGGAAAGCCTTTGCAGCCTGCCAATATTTCAACACTCTCTAATGTGGATTATTTCTGTCATTATCTAGTCAAAAAGCACAGAAGACATCTTATTTGTAGAATATGCAAGTTTCAGCTCTGTATTTTGATTTATTTCCTCATTTTTAAAATCAAGTTGGAGTTGTCTTTCATGCAGCTCTCAATAGCCTCTTCAGCTGCCACTTTCAGACACTTACCAAGATGCTCTAGCAGCACTGGAATGACAACCGGGAAAAGTACATCTCGGGACACAAGTTCTAAGGCAAAAATGAGCATGAAAGTTTGAGCTAACAGGAAAAGACAAAAAGAAAGGGAAAAAAAAGGAAAGAAAGAAAGAAAGAAAGAAAGAAAAGGCTCACCCCTCCATCTCAGGGTCGGCATGACTCCTATGAACAGGATCCTAACGCTACCAAAGCACCACTAGAACACATGGAGACAATCAGCCTTTTAGAATGCTTAAATGTATTCAATTTTTTTCCTGAATTCCCTGAAGGCATTAAAAGGGAATAGTTCCTGGTGGTTTCTAAGTAGATAGTTTCTGGTGTTTCTTTAAGTAGACCCATATTTTAACAGTGGTTCTGCACTCTTCAGCTCAAAAAAAGAGCTACGTTACTGTCATCCCAAGAGATGTGAGTTATCTTTGAGCGGTTTTCACACGTGAGAACTCTGGAGCCAAAATGTGCATGTAGCACTGGGGTGTGACTTGAAAGACAGAAGAGGAAAGCTGCACTTTTATACTAAAGAAGACCAGAATTACTCCCTACTTGAATGGGAGGGATCACTGGTTGACATAAATTCTGATGAGGAACAAATGAAAATTTGAGATAAGTTATCACCCACCTCCGCCCAGGCGAACAAGAAACCCAAGCCACAACACGTCTTACACCACGCACACCCTGCCCCTTATCCCTTGTGAGTGGAGGGCAATTGATGCGCTGCCACCGCAAAGCCACCGACCTGGCGGTACCGCACCTGTAGTCTTGGGACAGGTGCGGGGCAAAACGTTGCGGGGTTCAGAACGGTGCTTCCAGCACTGTCACACCTTCTGCTGCTCAAGGACGATAGACAAAGCTAGTACTAGAACTGAGCATATCTAACTTTCAGTATAAGAACATGGAAAAACACAGCAAGCAGAACCACAGAATTCAATTTCAAAATTCAGAAAAAATAGATTACAAGTATAACTGAAATGTTTCCTTCCCATTTTTGTTTCACTTGAATACAGTATTACTAACTGTCAGCCCTCTGGATGGCTGGGATCACTTTACTCATTTCTACATACTTATGGCTCACTTCTTCCACAGCTCCTTGACCACAGTTAATTCTCAAAAGCTTTTATTTTTATTGAAGTGTTTCATAAACACTTCCATTCTAGAGACTGACAACGCAGTAGGGCATTTAGGCAAAAATAAAGTTAGCAGGGCTAAATCGGAACAGAGAGCACCTGGCACCACTTCACCTCTCCGCCTTGTGTTAATTCCTTGCCCGTTGCTGATCTGGCTCGCCCAGCACACAGGTCTCAGCACACTTCCCCACACCTAACCAACGTCTGCTTGAGGCTATGAAGAAAACAGCCTAAGTTTCTGAACTCGAACACCCCAGGACCAGGATAAGGACGTTTTGGTCTGCATGAAAAATCTGAAGTTGCATAAAAACATGAACAAAGCCTCAAAAAACATGCATCATTCCATACAAAAAAAAAAAAAAAGGACGTAGATCTATTTGCGTGGTTCTGCATGACAGATATCCACGTTTCTGTTTGCAACACTTAAGAAAATACCCTTACAGAAATCATTTCTGTGACAGCCCTCAAAGCCCCGTAAGCCAATAATCCTCCCAAAGAACTCTTTTTGACTTTATCTTGCGAAGAGAAAGCAGGAGACCAGCCAGAAGCGGCGTTTTGTTCAAGTGCTCACAGAAACAAGCACACTTGGACCCAACCGGCTCCGGCGCGCCGCTGAAAGCATCCCCAAAACCTCGGCGGCGAGCCCGAGTCCCGCCAGCGGAACCCCGCGGCCCCCCGGAGCCGGGAGCACGGCTCCGGGCCGAGCCCCGCTCCCCGGGGCTGCCCCCAGGGCAGGGCGGCGGGGAGGAGGCAGCGCCCGGCTCCCTGTCAGGAGGCTCCGAGCCCCCCGCGGGGAGGGGACGCGCCGCGGGGAGGGGACGCGCCGCAGGGCGGGCACCCGGCGCCCCCCGCTACTCACCCCGGCCATTCCTCCCCTGCGCCGAGCCGAGCCGAGCCGAGCGGGGCTGGCGGAGCGCCCGGCCCGGCAGCGCCGCCTCCGGCGAGGCGGGGAAGGGGCCCCCGGGGCCGCGGCCGCCCGATGCCCGCATGACGGCCGGAGCGGCCGCCGGTTGGCTGCGGGGCGCGGAATGGCGGCCGCCGGCCTGAGGGGAGGCGCGGCGCGGGCAGGGCAGGGCGGGTTCGGCCCGCTCGCCCCTCGCTGAGGCGTGCGGGTGCCGCAGTGCGGGGGGCTGGATAACGCCCCAGGCGTGTCCCCGCCGGCATTCCCGGCCCCAAAATGTCAGCGCTGCCGAGGGGAAACGCCTCAGGGGTGGCCCCTGGGTGCTGCGGGGCCCTGCAGGCGGCCATCCTGAGCGCAGCACGGGCTCGGCAATGCTCGCCCCTCTGCACGTCCCAATGCCCGAGGCACCAGCGCCCTGCACGGGGCCAAGGAATGAAACCTCTCTAAGTCGCAACAGGCTTTGCAAGGAGGTATAAAGTATAGCCTCCTTTCATTCTTAAATCAGTACGCACTCCGCACCTTCTGTTAATGAGGATGGCAAGCCCTAAAAATCCCCGAACTAGGGTGTAAGTGAACTCTATTCCTGCTACTCTACAAACAAGTGCCTCAGAAACAAAAAGTTTGCACGACTGGCACATTGAAGGTTCTTGAAAAGGGATGGTGAACACAATACAGTGGTCCACGAGGTGTTACTCTTAATGCTGAATATACTTTAGAGAGATGAGGGTATTTTTTAATAGTCACTTACAGATTTTCAGTTATTCCCTCAAATATTGCTAGGTAAATAACCTGTTTTGATTTGTTTTATTAATCTAAATAAGCCTTGCTCGTTTGAAGAATTCCTTGAACAGGAAAAGGCTACGTAATGGGAAACAGTTCCATTATTAGCTGCAATCATGAAACAGTGTCTGCCAATAAAGCTACAACAATTTCTAGAGAGGGTGAAAATCCACATTTTGACAAAACTCATAGTACGCTTTGTTGTTTCATTTCTGCAGTCTGTATCTCCAAGCCATTTTAAGTTTTCTGGATGGAAAAAACTGCAAAGACTCCTTTTCTCCACAAGCAGTGGATAGGGAAAGAGGCATCCCCTGGAAGGCAGCTCAGACCTTCTAAGTCAACGTGTTGTCTTCTATATACAGAGGTGTTCTTCGGTTTGTGGCCAGCTACTATGTCCAGACAGAGAGATTACTTCTAAAATATTTGTGATGTAACTAAGGACACAAAGCCGACTGCCAGCTTGCATTTTTTATCCAGGGATCTGCTATCCACAAGAAAATCTGCAGTGGTCTTTACTAAGTCAAAAAACGTTGAAAACTACTGTTTAGCAGAAAATCACAGTAAATTGACTGAGAAAACACAAATACCTATGGTTGGATAGGATAACTTCAGGCTTGCTCTCATTCTTTAGACTGGGTAAATCACATGTAAATCAGTCTTTATAAGCTTCCTCTCTTTCTTTGATATTAAGGATTTGAATATATGTTTATACATTGTCAACCTTTAAGACACTTAATTCTCTTGCTGTACTCCTGAAACATACCAAACATTTATTCAGTACAAGTAATGAATAGTTCTTTCATATTTCTACACTGTCAACAGACATCTTTGTGGTACAAACCAAGTATGAGAAAATTCCTTCCTGAAGGCTGGGTTTCTGTCCAGGGCAAAAAAAAAATAAGGATTGTTGAGTCTTATGGACATGCCCATGTCTAGAACAGCACCAGGAACAGATCTTAGATAATTAATCCCAAGAATCATCCTCACTCCAACCATCCATTTTCAAAACCAGAAAACTACCAATAGCCAGTTTACACCATGGATTGAAACATTAAGTACTATTTTTCTCATCCATAAAGAGGTCCAATGCTGCTGTCTCATTTTAATTTCAAAATTTAGATGGTGTACACACATACAAGAGGCTTCCAGATGTCTCATTATGCTTGACCACAAAAGGACTAACACTCAGTTTAACAAAGAAAAAACAATTAAGTGTGTAACTATCAGTCTGGAACGAATTAAAATATGAGCTAATAAAGAGAAGTTTCATACTGACTTTTCATGATAGTAGGACAAGGAAATAGTAACAGAAAGACTAGAACCTAATCTCAGGTACCTATGCTGATTTCTTACTACATCTAATTGTATAGGCCATGGAACAACCAGATGTTATAGAACGTATGTTTGCTATCAGCAGTCATACCCATTGTATTTTGTTGTTCTGAAAAATAAAGTAAAAAAAGTTAAGAGTGAAAGTGAAACTTACCTGCAGCTGAAGGGTATGACGGAGAATGGTGTCCTCTAAAGCATGAATCCACTTCTCTCTCTCATCAGCATCTCGAGCTGAAAAAGTATTCAAAAGATGCTGTTAAGTCACATGCAGTCTTACATACTAAAAGCTGTAAGCAAACAGATCTGATGTCCTCACTAAATATGGAAATAAAACCATATTATTTATCTTAAGTCATCGATGACATAATTCCACAGTTTTCTTAATATCCTGTTTATTTTTCTGTGGTTACAGCTCTATAGCGTTACTGTGTTGATCTACATTGCTGGAGAGATGTTTGAAGTAATCATGCAGGCAAAAACCTTTTATGCTCTGGGAGAAATTTTCTTTCTCCATACCATCAATACTCTCAGCTCCTGCTCAAATTAAGAAATTAATATTCCTTTCCTTGTGCATTTAAGCTTGCTTAAAATTTTTTGTTTGTTTGTTTGTTTGTTTTCCCAATTGATGCCACTTTTTCTAGTATTTAATGGTAATAAAATTTAGACAGCAATTTAGATGCAGTAGTTTTCAGGTATGTAGATGCTTGACACTGCATCTCAGTGCACTTTAGTGGGACTTTGTATGCATAACACTCTCTTAAGCATGCTTTTTGTCAGTGTTTTAGTTCCTTTTACAAATATCTGTCTAAGGTTTGTCAATCAAAAAGAAAAAAAAAATCAGAAAGATACGCTTATAAAGAATGACAGCACCACACAGGCAGAGAGAATAAAAGTACTGTGTTACTGTATCACTAACATTAGGAGTGTGTTTCTTCAGTTTCATAGTTACAAAGGAGGAAGCACTGTTTGTTAAATAAAGAAAAATATTGTAAACAGAGCTAGGTGTATGCTTTTCGGCTCAATAGATATGTAATATAATTTAAATATAAATATAAGAGTATCAGTAACATAAGAATAGCTCTGCATTATTGCTATTTCAGTGAGTATTTGTCCCTTGTCCATCATTAGGGACATACATGGGAAGAGTTTGCATAGATGTTTCCTCAATTAATTAAATCATTTTTAAATTTTCCTAGTTAGGAGAAGCTGTTCAATCTGTAATAAATTACCCTTTAATTCTACGTCAGTGTGGACATACACTTCAAATTATTCTTTGCTCTTCATTGTTCGAAGTTACTTATATATATATATACATATATATACATATATATGTATATGCACACACACATACAGACATGGCACCTTTACTTCACTAGTCTGAAAAGAGCTCCTTGCTGTGCTGGAAGTGTTTAAAAAACCAGAGGAGCAGACAAAGTCAGCAGACTCCAGGTGCATTAAAAGAATCCAAAGGCATTAAGGAGACTGTAGATAAATTGTCCATATGCAGGATTAGAATAGTTACTGACAATTGTTTCTAGTTCCTCATTCAAGTGGAAAGTATTTAAAAGAAACAGGAAGCCTGCTAAAAGCAAGGAAAAGTTAAGTGGGCTAGCACCTATTATAAACTTGAGAACTAAGATTCCTATCTGGCTTATTTGTTATGAAGCTCAGAAAAAAATATCCCTAATTTTTATACTGAAATGTACTCTCCAGCCTCCAAATGCCTTGTTTTCAGTGTCCCCATTCTCATCCTTATGTTTCCATTGCTTTTATTCTGCAGCTCAAACCCACCCAATACTCAGAACCACCACAGATCTTCCGAACATCTAAAATAAACCTTAAGTAAAATACTTATTCCTTTTTCCTACATCCAATCCTGCAAAGGGTATTTCATTGGCTATTGGAATGGACGGGGAAAGGAAAATTAGAAATCCACAGAAGAATCCATCCCCTATGCCCTCCGGCCTTTGGGAGGGGGTAGCCATAGGGTTTCTAAAACTCTCTCAAAAAAACAAAAACATACCAAACTTAAAATCAAGATAAATATACTTCTTCATGTATTTTAGTATATAGCCACCAATAATGTCAATTAATAAAAGCATCAGGAAAGAATTGACAATTTATGTGTAGTGAGAAATACGTACAAATGTCTTTTTAACATAGACACTTGCTCCAAGTCGAACTGATATTGTCGCCTCACAGAGCAGTGAGGCAAAATTTTCACTACGTGCAGGGTAAAGATAAAAGCCTACTTTAAAATCTAGCTTTTTTTTTTTTTTTTTAATTGTATTTTTCCTGACTCAACAAATCAATCCCTATTCATTGTTCTTTCAAAATAGCAAAGCGTGACCGTTTGCCACAGGTGTTCTGGTAATGATACCATTAACCAACACAAATAAAAAACCTACACACAAGGGAACTTGACTACACAAAGTGCTCTCACATGTGCAAAGGAAGTTTGAAGGAAGAAGTTCGGGTAATTAAATGTTGCATGGAACACCACGTAAATAACTTTCCTGCAGAAACTGCAGCAAACACCACAGAGCTGGACTTTACTGTTTGGAGTACTCTCAAAAGCCCAGCAGTAACTTCTAACTTACAGGGATTCACCCTGCTAGTTTCTCTGTGTTTCAACTGAAAAGTGGACGTAGCCACCAAGGAGTCGTTTGTAATGCAGTGGAAATGGACAGGATGGACAGAAGGCTTTGAATTCTTAACAGCTGACTGCCAAACGTATTTTTCAATATGCAAAGTATGATTTTTCTTTTCACTTACATACACACAAACATCCTGTCCTTTTTTTACATAGGATAGCTTGCACTTTAATTTCAGAATCAGGTACATTTTCCTCTGACGTTGATTTTGAATCCTCATTAGCTTCTTTAGTTCTGCTTAGCAAGAGCTGACCCCTCTGCCTAGTCACATCAATCAAGTTTATGCTTCTTACACCAGTCACCGTTGGGCTGTGAACATATAGAGCTCCCTGCGTCATTCACGTGTCCGTACTCCAAGTGTTCGTAACTTTTCAAATGTGTGCTCAAAGTGGCAGTGGTTAATGTAGTTCAGTTCATATAAGGTTGCTTGGGTTTGTTTTCCTTGTTTATTGTGTTCTTTACTTAATCATCTCCCAGTCCCAAAGAACATCCTATTAGGGAACTGTGGTACAAGTCATTGGGCCAGGCTAGTACGTAACTCACGCGATACACAAATCCTGCGTTCAAGCTTTTCTGCCTGTGCTTATTTAAACTAAAAAAGGAACAATTAAGTTGCAGACCAGTGAATTAATCTTTGTGTTGCAGCAGACTTCCTATGACCTTCCAGACTGCCAGCAAAAGGAGGTCGCTGTGTTAGTTAAATACTAATCTCAATGTACAGAGGCCCGTTAATAAAGGTTATCACATTAAGCCTTGTATAATATAGTGATGCACTAACAGAAGCAAAAGGCTAGAGCAACAGGGAAGATCTAGAAACCAACTAATCAGTACAGTTCAAAAACAAAAGTGACTTTCCCTTGCTCATAAATACGCTAAACTTTAGGAGCCTCTATTCCTTTAATACCCTTTTTTTTTTTTTTTTTTTTTTTAAATCCTGTCTTTGCCAGGGTTCAGCAGAAGGAAAAAAAACAAGCTATATTTTTTTCTCATATAATAGAAATGGCAAATCTATGGCATAGCATGGTCAATCTATAGGTAAAACACATGAATCTCATCAACCTTGCTACTAAGACAAAGCCGTGGCCACTATAAATCCAGTAATGCTGCCATGAGAAGACTGCTTACGGCACATGAATGCAGCATTGTAACCTTTTAAGCATCCTCTGTTCAGAAACAGTTTTAACTTTCAGACCATCTACCACCCCCAGCAGGTCCTTCTGGCTTTCCTCCATACACTCTTTTAAGAAAACCACGGAGAAAAACAGTAGGATGCAGTTTTTAGTAAAGCAAGCTGCAAGAGAAGTTATATTAAATCTCATCAAAATGGCTGCTGGGAGATTAGGTGCAAGTAAAAGCTCCCTAATGGTAAAAGCAATTTAGAACTGAACGGCTGCCAAAAGATCACTGATGAAAAAAAATCAATGGGAACATTCAAAAAAGAGATTAGCTAACATACTCAGAAACAATTTATGGGAAAAATCTGCGCACAATGGTCAGAGATCATTATCCACCTATCTGTAGGGAAAGCTACATAGCCAATGCAGCTCTGGTTAACTTTGGGCAAAAAAAATGCTCCAGTTATCCTTCCAGCTAAAAACGTCTGTGGTGCACACTGCCTCGTATTCACTCTGCATCAGCAAGTGCTGGAGGCTTTCTTCAGCAGGTAGGGGACAAGAACGCCTTGCTCAGTAGTCCTGTGATTGGTCCCAGGGGCCCCAAAATCAGTCCAACCTTCTCCGTGATTTGCTCAGGCTTCATTTTAAAGGCAGTACCACCCCCCTACACCCTCTGGAATTGTTATGGGAAAGCTACTCCAGAATTTCTTTCTGCCAGTATGTTTGGAATAAGGCAATTACCGTCAGGACCACAGAATTTCACTAATACCTGTGCTTTTATAAGAGTGGAAGAACAACGTCTGTCCCTCCTAACAAACAACTCCAACAAAGAGGAGGGTAGGGCGCAAGGGACAAACCCCAGGTACGTTTTCCGAAGCTGATTCTAGCTGGACTAACGGTTACAAAAGCCAAACAAGAACCACAGACATCTATGTGAGAATTATCTGCCATTTAAAAACCACAAAGGTGTTACTTCAGCTGCTTAAAGGTGTTTCAAATGCTTTAACACTAATGAGAAAAAGCAATTAAATATAAGAGCCCACTACACTGCATGAATATTCACTGTGCTCTTAGTCCGGGGGGTTAATGCAATAATTACCTTGCCACCCAAAATTGAAATTGCACTGGGGTGCCAACTGCCCACAGAAATACAAGTGTGTCTGCAGTTTAGAGAACAAAAACAGTCCCTGTGCTTTTCTCTATTTCAAATGCCAGAATCATCACCTCAGTTTTTCTTGACTTGCCAGTGAACATTTGCACGGAAATCCGCACAGAGCTGTATGTTCACTGCTGGGTGTAAGAGGGAGGAATCACTGATTGCTGAAACACTGCAAATTTACCATGATTATGCCAGTTAAGCTACTGCTACATTTTCCTAGAAGAACTAGTATTTATGAAAGAGATTACAATTTGTTCCCATATGCTTTGCATCTACAAAATATCCTTTGAAAGCTACCGGAATAATTTCCTGTGACATCGCAGGCATGCCAGAGACAACCACTGGGTACTTAAAACAATCCCAGTCCTATTTATGGCCAGTAAGAAAAGCACGCTTAACCAGTATGCAACTGCATCGCAGTGAGATTAAATACAAAAATATTTGTACAGAATGTATTTTTGTGATGTCTGGTTGAGCTTATTCCTAAGACATTTTAACATCAATTTTATATATATATGTATAATATATATACACAGATACTCCTTCATGGATGAGGTACCAAGAAAGAAAAGCAATTATTTCAGGGAGAAAATTATAGAATAGAGAAAGTACTAAAGACAAGAATTACGGTTTCTACTGAGGGATTTCTATCACTCAGAAAAAGGATGTATTACGAGCCCCCAAACAGGCTCTCACTTCTGAATTTCCTGAACTGCCCAGTCAGATATGACAGGGATTTTAAAAGGTTCTATTTTACGAGGACAAGGAGGCAGATGAAATGTCACTACAGGAAATGCTCTCAGCCTCTACTAATTTCCCAAATACAGAGTAATTTTGTACTTTAGAGTTCCTATACTATTTCCTTTGTTGTGAAGAGATTCTATGCGTTTATATAATGCATGCCAAATGTTAAAGTACAGCATGAAGCATTATTTTTTCCAGCCTAAGCTTGATAGCATCTAAAGATTAGATATAAACAAGTTTGACAACTCTCCACAATACAGCATTTACTGCTAGCATTTCTAGGTCATGCACAGCAGTGCTTGGAACACGGAATATACAAAACACCACCTCAGGATTAGCATGCTGGTGCTTGCTTTTTTTTTTTTTTTTCCCCGTGTGTGTGTGTCTACATGGGCATCAGGATGAAAGAAAAGTCTCGAGAATTAGTTAAAAAAAATCACTAGATTACTTATAAATACACCATACTGTCTCCAAGTGCAATGTGTGGTTTATTTTCATTCACTGTGACCTACTTACAGGCAGAACTCAGTAAAAAAAAAAAGTCTATTACACCCACAGAGTCAATAGTCAATTATGCAGTCTTTATTCAGACAAACTTCCACTGATTTTTATGCAAAATTCCTGTATTTTCTCACCCAAGTTCAGAAGTAATGTGGTATCTTTACACACGAATGTGTAATTTGCCAGATGACAGAGGTGAAATTCTGACTGTACTGAGATCCATGGGACTTTTGCCACCAATCTCAATGGAGAGATTTTATCAGTGGTGCCCAGTAAGGTGGAAAAGTCACACTTTATAGACAATTCCAAAGGGCTGTTCTGTGGTAAAATAAACAGGTTTTTAAAGCTATTGAAGGTCATTTAAACCATGGCAAAACATGAGATGAAGCAGGGTTCCATACAAACCTAGCAAAACACCGTCATTTCATTGCTTACACACACCCCTTCTACCATGCAGTTCCCACACCTGCGAGTAGACTGAACACAGTCCCAGTACCTTAGGCCTTCTGTATAATTTTGGGGTTGTCACAGCTGTTCTTTCCCCTTCTACTAATCTTCCTCCTGATGCCATTCTCACCCACACATACAAACCAACCCTGGCTTTGGTCCGCAGGTGTTTCTCTCAGCTCTTCTCCCTCCGCCTACCGAAGACTCCAGGGCAGTCACAAGAAACAGACGCCTCACCTTGTCCAAAGAAAAAGCACCAAATGGCGTCCTGTGTACAATGCATCAGTAACATTTATCTGAGATCTTGAGAAATCAGCTCAACTGCTGTTTCACTGCTACCACAAAACACCTGCCACTTGAACCTTCACGTTTCTAAAAACTGCCTGCCCCCGACCTAGTTCATACCATCGGTGAAAATGAAGCGGGCACAGATACTTGAAAAATGACAGCTATCAGGGTTCTTCTTTTTTTCTTTTTTGCATTATTTTGCTGCGGGTCACTAGAAAATAGTTTCAACAGTAGACAATTGTAACAGATGATGCTGCAGGTGCAAGAAGGAACTGCAAGAAACAGTAAAAGCACAACCACGCATCATTCCCTGCACTCTCGTCACAAGTTCTGACTACTCAAAATGGCAGTACAAGAATTTAGTAGTAAAAAGCAGGTAGACTGAATAGAGAGGATGACAGAAAAAAAAAATCATACTGCAGAAGATAAACGTAGTTTTAGTTCTCAGAGGAATTTTTGCGGTTTTGTCAAAGAGGAGAGGACCATTTCTGCCCCGGCACTTTGTGCAGCACAGACCCTGTCAGAAGTTATATTGGGTTATGAGAAGGGAGGACAGATAACACAGCTCTGCCCTAAGTGTATGAAGAGACAAGGCTGGAAGTTTTGCTCTTACATAGTTGCTCATCTTCCTCTCCGATATATTAGCATTGCTGAGCATAGCATAAAGAAGAATTCACTATTTCAGCATCACTAGAGCCCCAAAATCCCTGAAAAATGTTAGGTGGGGACAAACAATACAGTCATAGTAGTTATAAAAATCTTTGAGGTAACCAGCACAGACCAAGATTTTACACCAAAATCTCTTTTCAGGCATTTTTCCATAGCATATGAAATTTAAAAAGCTCTTAAGACTTTTGGGGAAAAGGCTGCAATTCATGAATTTATTTGGTGGACAAGAGTAAAGTTCCAAATACTGACCATTTCCCCAAGTAGTAGTAAAACACAGATCTAAAGGATTACACTTTGTTACTTAATACAAACACAATCTCAAATTATGATACTGTGCAGCAATTAAGGCCTTCGTGGGCCTTATAATCCTTAAAAAAAGCTGTATCCCAAATTAACAAAAAATCCCTGCTTTTATAGCACTAAGACAACCTCTCGCTGTGCATATTTTCCTCTTTTCTCAGTTGGGATGGTAGGCACTCATAAAATAAGCTAGAAACTGGGGCAGGATGGGGAAGAAGGAGAAGTCTACCTTTGCCAGCTGACAGCACTCCCGTAATAGGAAAATAAGCTGCACTGCAACATTTGTGCTTCCTCTCTCAGATACTTTTGTGGCAGGAATAGAAGAAAGACAAAAGCTAAAGCAAAATCATCTCAGATCAATGCACTGGACCACCTCCAATCTTTCAATCCTTTATTACACAAAGCAGTGGAGACAAGACTGACTTGCCTTCCAAGGAACTGTGCTGTGAGAAAAAAAGAGCTGATTTTTCAGGTGGGAGTTTAAAAATCTGAATTTTTCTTTCTGCAAGCAATGTATGCATAGTGAAGTACTTCCCTAGAAACAAAAGCCTTTATTGTTTCAGGTTAGACAGCAATTCAAATATCAACAACTCCCTTGCCAAATTATCCTGAACATCATGTTCCCACCCTTGAATTCAAGTCATGAGCATCCTAGCGAGCAGGAAGAGCAGCTAAGTGATATGAAGGACAGAAGAACTTGCTTTCCACATGGGAAGAGCTTATAACTGTGACAGTATGAATATGTTAAAAGGAAAAACAAATCAAAAAAACAGTATTTGAAGGATATGGAACTTTTAGAACAGGGACCTGCATTACAGCAGAAAAAACTATATTACCGAGAAGGAGCTTCCTGACAGGAAGGTGCATTAGACATCATCCCAAATGTCTTCAGCAACTTGTATGGATTTTCACGTCTAATCTGAACAAACCCATGAGGGAATGCTTTGAGATCTACTTCATTCGGAAGTCTTTGAATAAAGACATGACACTGGATACGCAGTATGACCACACAATCAGGAGATTAAATACATTACTTTTACATATATTTTAATATTTCTGGAGATATTCTGCCCCTCGCTGCCCCCCTCCAGAGTGAGCAGCTATCAATATTGCACTAAAAACAAAATAAAGAAAACAAATCTGCTGGGCTGCCTGGCAGAGCCCAAATTAAGCTGATGATAAAATCAAAATATGCTGCATGTTTTATTGCTCATTTTTATTCAATTCACTTCCTTTCTTTATACTCAGATGTTAAATGTACAGATACCATTTGATTTATGTGCAGGGCATCATTCAATACCTGTATTTTCTTCTTAAAAGAACTTCTCAACTTTTACTAAGGCACAATATAGACACACCACGATGAAGCATCGTTGCAAACAGAATAGAGGGAGGCTGTCACAAGAAGCAACAAAATATAAACTATGCCTGGGAAGACTGAATTTCCCAAGATTCAGTGAGAGGCAAATCTTAGTGGGAGATACTGGAGGTTTAGTGCTTCAGAAATTCACTTACGCGTATATGGAAATAACATCCCTGTGACAAATTATTCAGGCATCTTTAAATGACTTATTTGCCCTTCATCTCACTATTTAAATCTCTGGAGTGTTAGACAGATGTGCAAGTTCAAGCAACTGATATTAAAAACAATTAACCCCGTATGAAGCTTTTCTTGCATTTTCTTCAAATTCTATCGCCGCTTGTCAGCAAAATTTCACTAAGGACAAAGAAGATTCAAGTCTTTGCCAATCCATACTTAAAAGTCTGAGTATGCAAAAACATTTTTCCTCTGGAGCCTGAAACAGAAATTGTTCCACTACAGATGGGACCCTAACTCACAGACAGGTCAGCAGATCTTGGTGCTTCTAAAGTTCTGTCATTTTCCCAACTAGGCTCCAGGTTGTCTGGACCCCTGTCTGTCTTTGAAAATGAAAGACAGTGATGAGAAGGAAGATACTATATATTTTTTTTTAAAGTTGCTGTTTCTGAAGCACTCCTCTTGTACAAGTCTTCTTTTATAAAGGGTGAATATATTTATAGCTACGACTATCTCACGGAACAAAAGTTATATCTGAATCACGTATAGAAAAATGTTAGAAATTGTTAGGAATACCGTACATATTCTGGGAATCTATTCTATACACCCTATGTAGTCTCAGATTACATACAGCAGTATTTACATATATATCCATTCCCTATTTATGACTGATAGTCACCTATAGTTCACATAAATTAAAGCCTGTATAGTACTGAGTGAACTTAATGTAATGAACAAACACTGCATGAGGCATACAGCCCACATTTACAGTGACCCTAAGAACTACAATATAGTTCCCTAGGACTGTTTCATACTGAAATATCCCAGCACTAATATTTTACCTATCATTTTACATTTTCTCTTTACAGCTATATGTGTTAATACTGTGCTTGCATCATTATAATTTCCTGGGTATCAGGAATGTCATCCTCATAACATACTAACAGGAAAAGCATAATACATAAAATACTGTACAAGATCTTAGTTCTATATTAAAGGAGCATACATGAATCCTGACCCAATACAAAATGCACACAAATTGACATTATAAAGCATAAGAGGTTGTGTGACAAAATTGGTGTTAAAAATTAGCAATATAATTTAGAGCAGAACACTACACATACCAAATACTATCTATCTTCTTTTAAGGCATCTGGCTAACAAAAAGAGTACATAGCACATAAGAGATCACTGCAAATAAGAGATATGTTACAAAAGGTATATCCCAGTAACTACAGATGAGATTTCTAGATTTACCTGTTTCAAGTTCCCAAATATTCAGCAGTATTTAGCTTCACTGTACTGAAAGACTGCCAGAGTACTGCATTCCATTACTGCATTAGCAATTAGCTTGCATTTTATCTGTTACCCTTTGGAATAGTAGATTTAAGTATTACTGTCAGCTCAGCATTATGAAGGTATGTTTACAAGGCTTAATGCAGTGAAAAGCCAGAGTACAGCAGCAGCATTTAGGCAGAACTGTAGCACAAGGAATACAGATGCTAGTGACAACATGGTGTACAATTAGTATTTATCGTTAGAAATATTCACACAAACACACCAGCATTAACAATAACTCCCATTTCCAAATCACTGATTTAAAAAATATGTACAATACAAAATAGACTACAGAATTATTCCAGTTCATAAAAATTAATAAGACTGCTCACATGCAAATGCGCCTCTTGGATATTTACAGATTCCAGCTCTATTCAATTATTTAGCTACTACATTTTAGGGGAAAAGCAAAAAGACTAACAAATGTTACTTAAAAATTATTTTAACCCAACTTCCCTAGGATTTTAACATTAGGAAAAGAGAAATTCTCTACACAATATTATCACAGTATTTTATCCTACTGCTGCAAATAAAACAATTTAAGGAGTACATAATAATGATAATAGTACCTTACCCTTTCTACCGGTGAACCATAGCATGCAATGACGAAACATAGCAGTGGCAGATGGCATTGGTGTTAGTAAATGTGAATAAAACGATAATACCAGAGAAATGGTGACTGGCAGACAAGACACAGAAATGTAGATGAAATGAATGCAAGCTGGTAAATCTTGAAGCAAAGCTCCACCTTTAAGCCAAATGTTGCCTCTAGTCTCCTCATAATTGAGCATTAAGTTCTATTTGGATACAAATTGCAACCTTCAGACCAGTCTTGATTCTCTTCACACAGGAATGCATAATTGTATCTTGATAATGAAGATCAGAAACGTTTTGTAAGCGGAACCCATAATCAGAAGCCAATTACTTTTTCCCCTTGAGTCATTTATTCTTTACATTTTAAATCTCCAAATCCTGCCAGAACTACAGTCTCTTTCTAGCACATATGTATCCACTGCAGATGCAAATCCCTGCCTAACCTGCAGCACCCCTGGATCCAGAATGTTCTCAGTGTGCTCATTCATGCTGTTCTGTTGCCAAACATTTAAAAATCATCCATCAAATACAAGTGGAATCTATTATAAGAAAAAAAAAAAAAAAAAACAATCTCTTCTTTCAGCTCACCCTGAAAATGGAAGGTTTTCTGATCAACAGTTATTGTGAAGGTGCTGTCGTCCTCATCGTCTATACCAATCACAGCTCCCTGTGAAACAAAGAACAAAATCCTGATAAGGCAAGCAGTGACATCAGCAGCATACACTCTATCACTACACCACCGGAATTTAAAAAGCATTGACAAATTAGAAGCACACTGAATACAGTAAAAAGCAGGAAGATCCTCTGTTTAATTACAGGATGTAAGTCAGTTCTTTAATAGAATAAATTTTTTAGTTGCAGAAAAAAAAAAAAAACAATAATTATTTGGAAAACTTTATTATTTTCTGGATGGTAATATGAATCTTTTACCTTTGTAATGGAGATGGCTTTATGCTACAGCATCATTATAATAAACAGTGTTCTACTATTCTCTACTACATTTCAACTTATATTTTAAAGAAAAGTGGGGAGCAATAATTTATAAGTACTTTCCGTGTCTAAAAATACCAATTCATTGATATGCGACAAAAAGAAACTCTTGACCTAATTTTATCTGCCTCTCTATAAAAACAATCATTCCAGCAAAATGAATTCAGCCCACCATGTCATGTCACTAGCACACTGCCTGATCTCATTTCCAGCCCCTAAGTAAATATCAACAGTAAGCCAAGAGGATGCATCAAAGGCGGCTAGCTTTGTCTTCCAATTGGTGATGAATTTTTAGGAGGAAATGCAAAGACTACATAGAGTTAAAGGCCATCTGTGCTCAACTATTTACAAATCTATCCACATCTTCTGCCATTCCTGCCCCTTCCCCCCAGTACATAACAAACAGCACAGTTTCACCCAGGGGAGGAAAACACTGAGAAAAAAAAAAAAAAAAAAAAAAAAAAAAAAAAAAAAACTTTCCAGGCCTCTACCGCCTCTCAGTAAAATTATGACATTTAACCCCAAATACTTCAAAAATCCCCAAAGGATTTACTCAGTTTCTCTTCTCCTTTCCCAGGAGACACAGCATCAGGCTCTGTTTCATCCTTCCCCCCTCCCACAAAGCAGAAAGACACCACTGGAAGGCACGTGCTTGAAGGGTAAATCCCGCTCTTAAGTGCAAGTAAACAGCCAGCGATGGGCCTGCGCACCGGCCCCAGCAAGTGCTGGCCCCATTTAGCCAAGCGGGGCCCAGCAGCAGCTGTGTAGGGGTAGGTATGTACAAGGCCTGCCCAAACAGAGGAATTGGTTTGGTACAGACCCAGGGGCAGGGAGATGTGAATCAATCGCACACGTCCTTCCCAGCCCCTGTCAGAGGTTTCTGGCTCATTTGCGGCTGGGCCCGTCGCAGGCACCTCAAGGCCGCGGGAGGAGCAGGTCCTCTATGGGAGCAGCACCAAGCACATGCCGTAGGATACACGGCAGGAAGGGATAGCTCCAAACTGCTTCTTCCCCTCTGATGCCTTACGTGTACCACGTAACTGCTCCAAAAGCGTACTTTCAGGCTTTTACAGGCTTTTCAATGACAGCTCTGTGATTTCTATACAAGAGGCGCCCAAGAAGTACACCTGTCCATGGCCATTCTGAGTATTCTTAGTACCAGGACATTACAACAACCAGATGACCAGCCATTACGTTCTGGTAATCACGCAGTCTACCAGTTACATGACATTTCTGGCCAAATTCATTTTGCTAGAATGTTGCTTTTTTTTCCTCAGTAGACCTCAGACAAAAAATGTCTGGCGTTCACTTAGCAGGAAGTCAGAAGATCACCACAAATCGTACCAAATCATGGTCTGGTTCCTTTACACCTGCTGTGTCAAAAAACTGTAAGTCACACACCAAGAACGTGGTATTCTTTCCCAGATAATGTAGGCAAAACTAATGCAAGGCTAAGAAGGCCAGACTGGGACAGCTGAGTCCTGCCTCCATCCCAAGTGGTGGAAGGAAACTGAGGAGCAAGAAGCGCGCACCGCTCTCTGATGCCTCAGCACAACGCCGCACAAAGTGCATAAGCTCTGATTGCAGCACTAAGGCTAAGAGTGAGCATAAGCAGAGAGGATGCTTCTTTTGTCATACAGAGAATACGTATTGTCAAGTGAAAGAAAAACTAGCACATGAAACTTGAAGTGTTTATTACAGAAAGCTTAGGCAGAACCTAAGCGTAGTACAAATGATAGATTCCTCTACAAGCACACCTTCCTAAATACACCTTGACAGTAAACAAAAGAGAGAATTTGAAGATGAAACTTCATGGCCTACGAAACATGAGTATAAAACACAAAAAGGCAAGGAATGAGCTTTTAAAAATCCATTCAAGAAAAAGGAAGGTATTTTAGGCAAATTGCTTAAATTACATGCTTGTTTATGTTCACACCTAGAGTTACAAATCAACAATTGCTCTCAACAGAAAACCTCTGATAAAATTTCAGATTGCAGAAGCCCATCTGTTCAGCTATTGGTATCATTGTCATCTGTCAGAAGAGCTGTTTTACAAAAGCAGAAAGACAACGACCCCTTCCTCCTTCACAAAATAAACCCCCACACACATTCAGATAGAGGAGTCAGCAAACCTCAGCAAAACACCTAAGAGTAATCTGCTGTGGGAGAGTGGCAGATGGGGAAAGAGAAAGGGATTGTTTAATCTTAAATGCATATAAAAATGAATAATGCAATGTTGAACAGATTGTTCACTTGTAATATTTCCTAAACTGACAGGCTGAGGCCAACCTCCACGTTTACAAGCTCACAACACAATTAAATCAGGCATGCTTTTTCAGACTACATTTTTCTACACAATGCAAAAAACACCCACGAATCTTTGGGAACGTAATGTTGTAGACAGTGGTTTGAGTTTACATTACCCTTTAAGAAGTTATGTATTATGATACCAGTACCCTAAAAAGGCTAAAGTGTAGTAAAGTCATCTGGAATCCAGATGAATGGGGATTCTCTGTATGAATCTCAAAAGTTTGTTGAGACCCCTTTGTTAGGCCCCCAGAAAGACCAGAAAGTGGTTAACAACTGAACAAAGAAATAACTGGAAGAAAGAGGGGCAGAGTTCTCCTGCAATACTCATCAGATTGTGACGATCAGATTGTGTGACAGATCCCCTTCTCTGCAATTTCTTACTTCAAGACTCAAAATGCTCTCATTCATGCCCATTACCCTCCTAACTCATTCCCCCTATTTACATCAGCATCTCACAAGACCACTGCATACTGGAGCCAGAGACTCTATGAGAAATGGGAAAAAACACAGCAAAAGGACTTGTGCAATAAAATTTTTTGGTAAGTGCATGATCACAAAGTAGAAACTGAGCATGTGCAAAGCCATTACAGAATTCCTGGCTCTCTGCAGTACCGTCACTTCAAGCTACAAGAGCAGCATTCGCAGCTGAACGTCCCAAGCCAGGACGGGTAACACTCAGCTTTCCCATGCTGTGTCTTCCTGCTTCTGTTTCCCCAGCGTGTAACCTCCCTCAGCTGATATTTCAAAACCCTTCTTCCTTCCCTTTCCACTCCTCTTTTGTTTTGCTTCTGTAAAGACCACGTGCTGTGTGACATTACTACACAGCACTACAGTACCCTGAACAAAGCACAGGCAAGCAGCAGGATTAGAGTGTCCAAACTAGCAGAACGGAGGGCTCAGGAACAGAATAAAAGCAAACCAGGACAGAAGGAATGCAGTTTTGCAACAACTTCTGTAGATACAGAACGTATCTATATACATACATATCCAAACACACAAAGAAATGAGAACTGCGAACAGCACCTTTTCTGCAGCATTTTACAGCCAACCCATCGTACTCTGTCCTATGATGCTTTTTCAGACAGTGTTTAAAATGCATAATGTTTTTATATAATATACAAAATAACAGAATGCAATTAGCCCAGTATGTCATTTGACCTCTAATGTTTTCCATCTTTAAATACCTTCACTATTTCAGTATTTCGCAGAGTCAGGAATAGCGCCTAAACCTCAACAGTCTCCTTGCAGTTCTCTCCAGTAGGCCATATTATCCACAATAAGTCATTAAGTACCAAAGAAAATAATACTTACCCTGAGTCTAACACATCCTCGGCGTGACCCTCTCATCATCTTGTCTTTTGACTGAAAAAGCAAAAAAACACATCGCTGGATTAACAAATACAGTAAGAAGTGCAAGGAAAATGTTATTCAAGGCAATTAAGAATAAAGCACGTTGGTATAATGTTTTATTGACTGATAGAACAATCTGTTTCAAACTAGGTTAGTTCTGACACGGAAGAGAGGACAACAGAATGGTATGACAAAGTAATCCTTCCAAAAAATAAGAATACAATATCATGCTGCAAAAAAATTTCAGAGGTATGTTGAAGAACTACTTAGAAGATGCAGTCTGCACCTTTACAGAAAGAAGATATGAAGAAAGACACTGATTAAGGAATATTAAAAATTGGCAGAGTACTGATTTACATCTTCCTCCTGTCTCTCCTACTGTCGGGAAAGAGCCCATATAACAAAATGTTTCTGTCAGAAAGTTCCCCATAGTCATTCCCCTTTATACACACATAAATGTCATGTTCAGACAAGTTTCTATTTCCTGTTTTTATTCCAAGAGTTAGAAAAGTCATGTCTACAGCCATTCAAGTGATAAGATTGCAGACCAGAAACCAGGATTCCTCTGTCCAGAACCAGTGCCTAAACCTGTAGCCTAGCCCACCTCGCAGCTAAATTACTCAATATCTTCTTTAGTAGCTCTGTTTATAACACCGACTAGCTAATTCTAAACATCCCACTCACTGCTAGATCAAAACTGTGATCTTAATCTTTCAGCTATTCCCAGCACTGGCTAGGGTAGATTTTGTCAGCACCTGTCTGCCAATGCCGCGTTACTGGGCACTACTGGCAAGCCCAAGTAGCACACACACAAACCTGTTGAGATAAATAAAAAGGAAAGAAAACATCCGGAGGAATCCTAAATATTTTGTTTTCTGATAGATGCAAAACATCTTCTGGTTTTCAATTACCTCCCCCTCATTATTATTTTTAACGATAACTTTTATGCCATCGTAGCCTTAGCTACAAAGTCCTTAGTCTAATACAACCCCTTCTCTGTCACCACCCAGATACAAACTACATTTGTTCAGGTCATGAAAACATAGGTAACGCCGTGGTGGCACGAACAGGTTCTCTACCTGTCACCTCTGAAACATCCTCTTCTCTCCAACAGGATCTTAATACTTCCATGTGCACAATATATTGCTGTGATTATGTCCAGCCCTATTTTCACTGGAGCCATTAGACAGTGAAATCTTATTGATAACAGTGGGAAAATACAGGCGGCAGAACTATCAGCATTAACAGCAATAAGTTATTCTTCATCTGCCACACATTTGAGAGATAGAGCTCCATCAGAGCTACAGATGATAGTTACTTCTCCCACAGAAAGCTTGAGGCACTCATGGCAAGGCCTGTTCACTAGAGGTAATTTTAAAACACGGCAGCCAGAGCTTCAAATGAAGCGAAATTTTGCTTCAAATGAAGTGAACTTTTTGCTGCTCACTCCCTCAATTCAGTCTCTGATTTACCAAAGAATCTTCTGACTGTTAGAAACCATCAGTATCACTCTCCTTGTTTTGATTTGGGTTAGCTGATCAAAATGCAATGGGTGTAAGGACTAGCAGGGCCTCCGTAAGGTATTCTACAGACGTATGATTTCTTTTTAGATTTCCTGCATGTAAACTTCTGTAGGGAAGATTTATTTTTTATTTTTTTAAAGCACAAGACCAGAGGAGTATCTACAAACAAAGCTACTCCAATAATTTTCTGTCAGAGCTTGTATATACTTGGGACGCACCTCACTAGAGTACACCTACACACAGATTTTTTCTATTCCTTGCCATGAGTGAGCTCCTAAAATGGGAGAAGGCCACTGAGAGCTTACTGCTCCCTCTGGTGGTTTCCATCAGAAATACTGGCATGATCTCAGCAGGAAAAAAAAAAAAAAAAACAGTACCCGGGCTGCAGCTGCAACTCCTGAGGAGAAGGAAAGAGGTAAAGGAGCCTGCAGAGCACAGGCTGGGCACCAAGCCTCTGGGCTTGTCCACAGAAGATCCTATAATAGCCTTTCTTTTCCTCATACATCACATTTTAATGGAGTAGAAATTGAGTTTAAACTTTTTAATGCTTAATGTTCTTAGTCTGAAAAAAGATTTACAGGATAAATCACGGGTTCAGCGTGTGGTCCTATATAATTTCCTCATCTTTGGACAGAGCTTTAATTGGTTAACACAATTACAATGAAATGGCAAATCTAATTCCTTCTACCTGAGTGGCACGAGGACCTGCCATTCTAGTATCCGAACGAAAGCACGCAGCTGTCCTCACAAATCGAGCTGCATCCTCGTAGCAGAACTGAGCCAATCTTTCCAGTACTGGAAAACATGGCTCATTTGACATTTTAGATTTGCCCCCACCCACAAGTAAGTTTTTATAAAATGTAAAATTTGGACAGCTTGCCCTTAATGCTTTAAGTTTTTACCCTTTGGTTGAAGGGGAAAAGATCAGGCATGGATATAGTATGTCTTATACTTGGTCAAATATTCTTGAATAATTAAGGGGGATTACAATAATCCCGTAACTGTTTTGAGGAATGGTTCCATTTCAGGGAACAAAATCTCAGACAGCTGAAAGACATGTGGGAATAGCTACTAAAAAGTCACATTCTCCTTTCTTTTTATATATGAAGTCTCAACATGCAGCTATCTTTCTTCAGTGATCAGTTTTAAAACTAGGCAAAATGACATTTTCAATAAAATTCCCACACACACTGTACTGATTTCGGTGATAACAGACTTGAATAGGTTACAAGCAGGGAGCAACAAGAGATAAATCTCACCTGAGGCTCAAATAAAAATTCATAAAAATGAACAAAGATATACAGTATTACTGCAGGAGAAATGTACGTATCTGCCAAAAAATCTGGCCCTTATTGGTTTCTTTTTTACGTCCACACAATGAAGTTTGATCAAGTACAGAACTGATCTAATGTATGCCATTTCAGGTAACATACAACTTCTTAGAGAAATGAAAATAATGTCTGGGTTTATTTTAAAAACAAACAAACCCCAAACCAAATGAAAATCCCAACTTCCGCCCTTCTTTTTTTGGAGTTATTTCCTTTGAGTTTCTGAGCTGCCTGGGAAGTCTGACATTTCAGCATAAAACCCAGCTGCTGTCTGCCTCCAACACCTCTCGGGCCCAAGTTCTGCTGTGCAGAGGCACACAGGACTCGCAGCGGTACCTTCTTCACTCACACGGCGCTGCCAAGGGAATCTCTAACGTAAGCACACTGATGAGCAAAACCATTTGTGTCATTTAATTCCCTTTAGGGAGGAGGAACATGGAACAAGCTCTATTTATAAACACTGAGTTTTGCAGTTTAACTACATCTGCAGGACAACTTTCCATAATAGCTATTGTTCTCACCAAACGCAAAGGCAACCCTTGTTTTTCAAGCCGAAATAAAACCTGACGAATTAAAAACTTAACATGCTGTTCCTGTAGCTCCCCGCTCTCAGGAGGGCCTCCTCAAGCACAGGGACAGCAGTAACACCCAGCAGCACCAACATCTGGAGCTGTCAGTGCTTCCAGAAGAGCTGCAGCTTCTTTGACCCCTCCAACCATTCTGGGTCAGGCATGATCTACGGGGAACAATGGCAACACCCCGAAATTGCTTGAGATTTCAACTCCTCTTGAATTAAATTAAATTCGCACTGAAATTAAAACCAAACACAGGCAGCTGCTGTACCTAAAGCTTTGACTTTTGTGAATGCAGTCATACAGCAGGAACCAAAACCTCAGCTACCACCAAACAGCAAGTAGAAGCAAACACTTCCAAGAAGCATCCTACTTCTTAGGTGTTTAGAGTCTCAGTTACATTAAATCAACGCGTTTCTCGTCTGGTAGTGCACATGCAAATTTACACTGAAACAAAGGCTGCAACAACTAACTTCCAAGAAATTACACACAAATTTCGATTTGGTTTTTGAAAGGAAAGTGTAGGCAGGCATCTAAAGATAACAACGGACACCAGAGGAAAAGTTGCCTTGTATCCGCTGGAGAAGTTTCCTCCCAGAACAAAAGTGCTCATCAGGCTCAGTGAGCTTAACTGCCCTGTTCTCAACCTGCACCAAGGAAGCTTTTAAATCCTTAGAAACCTTACATTAAACTGTAACTTGTGGGAAAAAAAAAATACATATATATATATATAGTCCAAACTGCTAGTGGCTTTATTTTGCACACTACAGTAACAAAGAAAATAACAAAACCTCCAATAGATGAGATTTTGCAGGTAAGCGAACAGATTTAGTACTGAACTGGTTTAATATTTTAGATCTGCACAAGCAAAACCTTTGGATCCATAGTTGGCAGCTGACCTGCTCTGTGTTGACTCACCAAACCATACCCTCTTCATCTAGATCCTCCACAAGCCCCGACTACACCGGTCAGATCAGTGGGGCAGACAACACGGCTGGCGTTGCAGGGACAGCCGACACGCAGGTCAGAGTAACAAGTGCAAAATGAACCCATCAAATGTTTTCAAACAAATCTGAGCAGGCACAGCATGTTTCTACCAGAAAAGAAATGCTACGGATGTGCAATGCACAGTGGTGAGCAACTACTGTGAGACTTAAAACCAGACGTATTGCGTAAATACTGCAGAGAGCAGTATTAATTCAGCAGTATTAATTCAGCATTACTGAAAGCAAGTCAGGCAACATCACATAAAAATCACCTGTGTTTGTTTCCAGGAAATAGGTACTGCTCAAGTATGTGAGTAAATTTACTCCCCAGGAGGAAAATATAGCACTAGTGTCAAGCATTAAACCCTAGCTATCAAATTCTAAGGAAAAAAAAAAAAAAAAAAAACAGATTTTGGAAAGATCACATTTCTAAAGATACTAAAAGCTGTAACAGGTCTTAAGTTCCATACATAATTAAGGTAACAGATGTATCATCTGCAATTTGTTGGATTTATTTCCCAACTTTAATAAAAAATTCTACTGCAGGAGGACAGGAAGGGGTACCACGCTGGCTAGCAGAATCCTGCACCTATGGCCAGCAGATGGAGAAATACCTGCTTCTCCTTCTCCCACACCCCTACCCTAAAGGGAGATGCTTAGGGACACAGGAAAAGAAGGATAAATCAGTTTGGCTGTTCTAAGGCTTACTGAAAATATATCTTTTTTTTTTTTTTTTTTTCTGGGAATTTTATATGTTACTGTCATAAGGGTATGTACCTTGACTGGTACAAGCAGATTGTTATTAATTAAATTATAAACCTGTAATAATTTATTAACTGCATGGAAACCTTTGAAACAAATAGTTGAAACTAGGTACAAAATTCGATCTAGTGTTGAGTAACAGCCACCTTAATATTTTTAACTTGTAAATTCAGAATCATTTTCTTTACCATATGTAGTTTGCAGACAGTTTTGTCTGGTTTTATTCGACTCACTGAGCTGCTTGCAGTGCATGGGACAGATCAAGCTCTTGCAGAAAGAAGTGTCACATCAGCTCAGAACGGAAAGCAGAGGCCAAAAGCAATGTTTGTACAAAAGCAGAGGTTTTTTTCCTGTTTTCTTCAGGTTTTTGCACACAGCTGTTGATTGAGAAATTGTATTTGCGAAAAGCCAGAAAATGTATTCAACTGAAAGTCTCTAACAGAGGGGCACTGAGCCATGACTCCAGCTTCACAGGCATCATTTGAAATCAAGTTAACGAGGTTTGTTCTCGGTTCACCACCAAAGGTTCATGAAACCAGAACAAAATCTGAGCCCCCCTCCTCAGTACGTGGATCGTACACTCCACGAGCACTTCTTCAAGGCAGCACCACCAGCATTCAAGCTGCCAACTAGCAGAAATCTTTCAAAAGCACGAGGGGGGAAATATCCTTACAACACCACAACCGCTTCCTCCTACAACTGGTTTTGCACAGATTTTGCTCCTGAAAGCGACTAACCAGTCGGTGTATGTTTTCAGAAGTATTTTGATGAAACAGTTAACAGAAACAACAACAGCATATCAAAGCCATTAATCTATCCTTCAGGAATTTATTGGTACAAGAACCATAAAATGATTGGAGGCTAACCAAATTCTGTTTCAAGAACACACTCTGGAGTTGTCACATACATCTTTTTTCTCTTTCAACCCTCATTCACTACACCAGGCAGCTGTTAAATCTGCAACGGTTTGAACAGTTCTCCTTTCAATACTGTCATACGTCAAATATCTACAAAGTTTTAAAATATTTTAAGGAACTGACCTTCCTATCTACTGACCCTGGCCTTAGCATTACTTGCACAACTATGCCAGTTCAGCTATTTGTTATACAAGTAAAATATTTATTTAAAGAATACAGTTAAAACAATAATTTTAATCAGATTTTCAACCTTGAGGGATTCTCTAGATTATTTCTATAGGATTCCCAAGGGTAATCAAGACTACAGCTGATGTGTATTTAAGACAGCACTGCTGCCAGAAAACACAAACAAAAAGCAAATCGCGTTCACTTCCTTCTCCCCCCCCAGACATTTCTTTGTCTTCATGCTATCTGCCAGTACAATGCCAACGCACGTTTTTATACTGACAGGCAGAAAACAAACTATAGAATGGATTCAATTGAAAAAACAAATCAGCAGAAAGTTATTTTTCAGCTGGAACCCAGCTTAGGGAACGACTTTACAACTCTTGTGACAAGGCAGAAATGATCTATTTGGAGGCTTTTCTTTTAAATATCATCGGTGCCTCCAGCTACACCCTGAAAAAAAGGCAGTGCATCAGGAGACTTGCATCTGCTATACCTCCAAAAGAAATATTGGTGGATTCACAAATCAAAGAATATTGAGGGAATAAGAAGTCCTTTGTCAAACCAATCCAAAGTGGGATAGTCATTTATTTCATATCTTGCGCTTTTGAAAATAAAAACAAACAAAACAAAACCAAACAAAAACAAACAAAATACCAACCACTTACTGATACTAGACAATCGCTTATTTGAGCAAAACCATGCAAAGACAATCAATATTTGGATGACAAGTCCAGGTCATATTCTCTGGAACACACAACTCATAAACAAATGCAATTATAAGTAAATTTGAGCAATTTTTCTCTTTCAGAAGAGGACTGTAAAAACACAAACTACAGAAGAAGAAAATGGAAAAAGCAAACAATTTGGCATTGTAAAAAAATATAACTGCAATTGAATTAATTTGTTTCTGATGTATGTATTCAAAACATATTTAGGTTAACATCCACTTATTTTACCAAAAAGAAAGACATACTAATTTAGGTGCAATACGATTGTGCACTAACTCTGAATGTTCATGGCGCATCAAGGGTACTTTTCTGCAGTCTGTTTTATGCTACTATGAAAGAAGATTAAATACAACCGTGCAGGGACACACCTATGAGCAGATCTACTTTTCTGGGTCTCTCTCTAAGGAAAAGTTCAGCTGCCTCAGAAGTTGTTACCTTGCAGCCTTCCCCAGCTCCACTGCCAAATGTTAAGCGGCTCTTGGACCTACTGGAGAAAGTTCCTGCATGTACAACTTTTTGGATTGCAATGGGCTAAGGAGTCTGCAAGAGGTGATGAGAAGGTAAAAGCAGATCAGTTAACCGTAATCTCTCCTATCAGCAAAGCTGTTTCCAGGTTGCATGTTTACGAGCCAGGTAGAAACAATCTCGGCGCACCCCACCCCTGCATTGCGCTCATCAGGAAGGGCCAGTTTCAGGCTCAAAACCATTCAGCTGCACGTACACAAGCAGACTAAAGACAACAACACGGCTTCCGACTGAAACTGGCTCAGAAGGAACAGAGTAATCGATCTTATGTACCCTATAAAGCCTTTATTTCAAAATACATGTGTACGTACACAGAATCATAGAGGAAATCAGGTCATTTCCCCACACACATAAGGCTCCCAAACCTGCTACCATTCCAGATTGATGTTGCTTACTTACCACTGTCTTAAAAACTAACGTTCCTGAGTTATTATTCTAAAACTGAAGGTGTAGCTGAAAGAGAGAGTACCCCACTACCTTCCCAGTGCTCACGTCAGTACTGGTGAGGAACGTGGTCACCTGGGACCTGATGCGAGTTCCCCCTCCAGCAGACCACACAGCCCCGAGAGCAGAAGATGCCTGTCTGCAGCAGGACCCCTTCTTTTGGCAGCGAGTCTTTCACTACCTTGAGTTCAACACGACACACACCCTCAGGTACAGGAATGCATTCAGGTATCCAGAGAATGGTGTAACAAGTACTTTACAGACGTGCGTAGAAAAGGTCGATAACGCATTCTGAAGTAAATGCTAACTGCACGGCTTTCTTGGTGGTAAAGGCACAAAGCAGCAAACATGGTTTGATTTCTTGATCCCAAGCTGAACTTTTAGGACAGGTGGTTAAAAAAAAGAAATCTTTAATCTGTGAACTGGAAGTTATTGAAATAACAGAGAACATAGTAAGTTATACAGGATAAAAGGGTAATGTATATAGAATATCCTGAGTTGGAAGGGACCCTTAAGGATCATCAAGTCCAACTCTTGATACTGCACAGGTCTACCCAAAAGTTCAGACCATGTGACTAAGTGCACAGTCCAATCTCTTCTTAAATTCAGACAGGCTCGGTGCAGTGACCACTTCCCTGGGGAGCCTGTTCCAGTGTGCAACCACCCTCTCTGTGAAGAACCCTCTCCTGATGTCGAGCCTAAATTTCCCCTGCCTCAGCTTAACCCCGTTCCCGCGGGTCCTGTCACTGGTGTTAATGGAGAAAAGGTCTCCTGCCTCTCGACACCCCCTTACGAGGAAGTTGTAGACTGTGATGAGGTCTCCCCTCAGCCTCCTCTTCTCCAGGCTGAACAGGCCCAGTGACCTCAGCCGTTCCTCGTATGTCTTCCCCTCCAGGCCTTTCACCATCTTCGTAGCCCTGTAGGGACTACGTATGTAGGGATCCCTATGTAGGGATACCTAATCATAGGAAGTAAGGAAATTTAGGAACTGGTATTTACTGAACTGGTAAAGACCAGAATGAAAGTGACTGCAGTATCCAGAATTATGACGTGCCCATTCACTAGTCATCAGTGAGTGTTTCTATTTCTGCAGCTGAGCACGAAATGACTTTGCACCTTGGACCGTTACTTAGACTACCCTCACTAATTCAGCTCGATCAAACAGCTGACATCTGAACAGCCATTAAAGAGCAACTATAAAGGCACTTTTATTTCTCCATCGTATTCCAGACACATAAAAGATTTTGAATTGACATGAATCAAAACTGCTGTACAGTTTATAGCTGGTTCATGCTGAGGGGTACAAACTCCCAGAGCTGGAGACCCAAGCTCTTTCTGAGCAGTGCTGGAAACTCAGATTTAGGAAGCAGAAGTTTCCCATGCAGTGCTCATGTACCTGTACGTCTACACAAACAGGGAAGTGCAGGACAGGCCCCCCGAGCTGTTATTTGCCATAAACCTCTTCCAATTTCTGACAGGCTGAGTGTGCACGTGTTTTACGCGGACTGATAACCTGCTATGCAGACCGAGTGCCAGCACTCACTCCACGCTGCCAAAACTTAGCTGTGCACGCAGGGGCCCAACCAGCCTCCTCATTTAAGGGCATATCCTCAAAAAAAACCAAGCTGCACTGTCAAAATACTTGTAGAAATTTTTATTCCAGCCGCAGGCTAGCAGCCAGCGGCCACCAGGGAGAAGCCACACAACGCCTCTCGCCACTCCCAGCGCCTCGCTTCAAAACTTCGCGTCCAGAAGCCGGGAGCCCCCGGAGGGGACAGGGAGGGGCGGCGGGGGGCGACCCGCGGCTGAGGTAACGAGCCCGGGGCGGGGGCAGGACCGGGGCGAGGGCTGCACCGGGGCGAGGGGCAGGGGCGACTGCACCGGGAGCGGGCACTGAGGCGGCCGGGACACCTCGGCGCGGCTCGGGACCCCGCAGAGGCAGCGGGGCGAGGCCCCTCGGGGGGACAGGAAGAGCCGCCGCCGCCCCCCGGGGCCGCCACCGCCGCCCGGGGCCGCTCCGCCACCGGCCCCCCCCGTCCCGCCCCGGGGCCGCCCCCGCCGCCCCCACCGATCAATCTCCCCGCACGGCCCCGCCATTGGCCGCTCCCGCCGCCTCCTCCTTCCCCATTGGCCGAGCCGGGCGCTCGCCCCGCCCCGCGTCCCCTCCCCGCTCCCCCCCACCCCCCTCCACCCTGCTCCTCCAGCGGGCTCCCCGGGCTCGCCGAGCCGCCGTGCCCGCCGCTGCCCCTCACCGTGTAGTAGGAGAGGAGCCCGGCGTTGTAGTCCAGCACGAACCAGCGGTACTGCCAGCCCTTCATCACGTTGGTCCATTTGCTCAGCGGGCCCTCCATGATAGACGCCATCTTAGGCACCGAACCGCGCGCGCCCCGCCCGTGCGGTGAGGGGAGCAGGGCACAGGCACGGCGGCGGCCGGCAGGGGAGGGGCGGGGCACGCAGCGAGGGGGCGGGGACAAGGCCACACCGGCCCCACCCCCAGGGCGGGGCTAACGGCTGCCGGGGAGGCGGGGCGCTGTGAGGAGGCGGCCCCGTGGGGGGGGTCGGGGGTCTCCTCACGGCTGTGGGGAGGCGGGAGGGAGCGTAGGGGACGACTCTCTCTACTTCGGTCGCTGAGGAGGGCGTTTAACTATCAGATAAAATACACGGCGCTGCTGCGTGTTTATTGTGGTGGTGTGTTTGTGCCCCTCTGCCTGAGCAAAGCTCCCCTGTGCCCCTCAGGGCTCTCCAGTCAACGGCAAGCTTCAGGTCGTCCCCTGAAGGGGCTCCGTGTCCAGGGCATATAAAAACATTCAGGGCTTGAGGTGAAAATCGCAGTCTCGTTTGGCACTAAAGTAACCTTTTATGGGCAAGGCTCATTTAAATGGGACACAGCTTTCCTGCGGGCCGCTCCAAGAATGTGGAATGAATTCCCCAGGAGCTATGGACAATCGTAAATCTCTTGCTAAATGCAAGGCATGTTCTTTGGCATGGGTCTGCTCGAACATAAATGCGTAACTTCACTTGTACTTCAGCACAAAAACTGCCAGGGCGCATTAGAGATACTCGTGTTCCTCCTTAAGGATAGACAGTATAGCAGCAGAAGTGGTGTTTGTTGTATGAACTTCTTTTACATATATATATATATATTTTTAAGCAAATATAAAACCTTTTTTTCTCTGTTAATGATTTTAATATGAAGAGCCCTTTCTAGTAGGGCTGAAGTGGATATAGTGTCTTACAATACTGGACCTGTGTACTAAATTCAGATAATTTTAACAGAAAAATCACCACAGCTTCCCCCCTTGTGAAAAAGCGTCAGTCCAAGGCAGAGTATCTATGTTTGATTGTATTGTAGATGTATGATGTTGTTGTTGATGTATGTATTGATGTATTGTAGAAAATAAGAAATACTTCAGTATTTCTAGTTCATCCTCCCACTAGCATCACATTACCTAGCAGTTTCCAAGTGGAGTTTATAGCATTGACTTTGCAATGCCCCTTGGAGTCACCTGGTGGTGTGTTTACGCATAGTGGTGCCGGTTTAATCTAGCTAATGTACAATTCAATCTTGAAGCCCGGTTTGTTCATTTTGATAACTGTCCTTTTTCAAGCTGCATATGACCTCAGTGGTCTGTTTTCTTCTTTAGTTTCACTGACTAAACAAAGCACGGCTGCCTAGAGATTATACCCAGGCAAGCAAAACAAAAAACATCAGATGGTGCCAGAACATTACTAGTACTACCATGTAAAGCTTTAGTTGGACTAGAGCTTTATTATCTCAGATCACAACTTTCACTGCACCGTACCACAAGTGTTGAAACTATGCAAAGAGCTTGTGCAAAAAGCTCTTGGCTTAACTGTGAAAGGGCTGTCTGTAGGCAGAATGCTCTCAATGAGAAATTTTCAACAGAAGAGCTTTCTATTCACCTTGGTTTGCCAGAGGCTGAAACTGCTAAACTTCAGCATGCGCTGGAAATCTTACTTGTTCTTTGTTCTCTCTGACTTTTTTTGAGAGGAAGTGTGCCAAAGACTTGCCTTTACTTGAAAAAAAAAAAAGCGCATGTACTTTAGCTAGCTCTGCTTGACTAACAAAAGCCCTGCGGTAGATGGACAAGTTGTGTTAGCAGGTGTTAAAGGGAATTCATCTCGAGATTTCTTTTGAAAGATGGTGCGAATATTCTCTTTAGATGATTTTGCAGAGATAGGCGAATCATTGTTTTTAGTAATAAAAAAAAAGAAAGAAATACATATGAAATTATAGCCTATCGTTAGCATTCAGGATACAATATCATATAGTTTTCTGAACTTTCTTGAAGTGCCAGGATGATGTGTCCCTGTATATCAAATTATTCCCCTACATATTGAGCATAAGGGTGTTGTTGAAGGGATTAGACTTAGTTTGCTCCTTCTGATCAAGACTCTAGATGTGCATTCAGTTTTGAGAGATCAGTGTAAGCATTCCAGTTAATTGTAAGCAATTAATAAAATGAAATCAGCCACAACTGTGATACAACTTGCCTTTATATACTCAGTATATTACATCGTAATTACCAATAATTTTGAATAAAAAAAGACTTGAAATAGAAGTTAGTAAGTCACTTCCTTAACAGAAGAATTTAGTTTGCCCTAAAATGTTCCGTCTGCATTCAATTTGGAACAGTTACAAAGAGCTGTTATTTTTTGTAATTATAGACAGTTTTATCGTGATGTTCTCCATACTTTGCTAAACTTGAATTAGAGCAGTATGTCACTGTCTTTAACATTAAGTAGGGTGCTTACTGTCATCTGAGAGGATTACATATTACAGAGATCAACAGAGCCGGGCAGAAAGCAGCAGCTGTTACCTGGTGCTGCCCTTGTTGCACACACTGCTCCATCAGCTGCAAATCTTGTCCAGCCTCATTCTCTTGCCACACAGAGGCAAGTCATTTCGCTGTGGTGTCCCAGCCACAAGGCTCTACAATGCCCATTAAGTGGCCTCCGGAGTACTCAGACCGTCCCAGCAGGAATGTAGGGGGAAACCTCAGATATGCCCGATCCTTACTGTGTTTTCCGGGACTTCTCAACTTCCACCCTACTTTTTTCATTTGCTCTATTTTCTTTTCCTGTGTCCAAGCTTGTCCAATAAACTGCATCTGTTTGTTTTTTGTTTTTGTTTTTTTGGTCATTGCAGTTTAGTTGCGTATGGTTTCTAGCCAAGAGGAAGACACTGTTGATTTAGGATAAATACCAGTGGACCAGAGTAGAGGGACTGAGAAGCGGGAGTATACCAAAGGAAAGTCTGATGATTTGAGGGCGAAAATGCTTTTCTATTGTAAATTTGCCTGAAATTACAGCTGAGCTAACTTTCAAGAACCTCAGTGCTGGCTGAAATTGTGTGGCTTGTGGGTTTCCTTAAGGGTGTCTGGGAGTGTGACTGGCAGTAGTGAAAGCAGCTCTAGCTTCTCCCAACAGCTGCAATTGCTTGGGGTTCTGCAGAACATAAGGAAGCCATTTGAGGGGAGAACAAATGACATTTTGTTTCCTTTTCCTTTACCACTTCAGGAATAGGCTGTTAGTTTCATTTTGTGTTTCTTACCCTATCAGGTCATGGTGTCAACTGCTAATAACAGTCATTGTGATTAAGAAATTATGTTTTAGCCTGGTGGTGGATGACTCTTTTTCTGCTTGTTGGTAGCAGATAATGTCTTTTATTTGTACCATCAGGAAAAAAAAATCTTAATTTGATTTATTTGTTACAAATACTCTAATAAGTTATGAGTAAGAAGAAGATGAAGCCTTCTGCATCATCTTCAGTCTCCTGCTACTGTCCTGTAAAGATATTTTCTGGTCCCTCTGCGCATATACCAGCTACACTAAGAACAGAAACAATGGCAGAGCCTGAACATTTTTTCTTATATTTCCTCAGAATTATGTTTGGTTCAGAAGACTAAGAAGAGTAATATAAATAGGAGAGAATCACCTTTGCCTTACAAACAGTCATTCTTAAAAGAGGATAATTAAAGGAAATTAAGTGTGCCAATAAGGGCCATCATAAGTAGATTTTCTTAATTGATTTATTATGCTGTTACTGTTTTTAATACAAGTACTTATTAAAAAATCATCATTTAAAGTGTCAAGAAAATAGTAGCTGGTTCTTTGTCTTTCTAAGGCAAACATAATTATATTTTGGGCCTTTCTTGCCAATATCTATTTCTGTATGGTCCCAGCAAATAAAAGCTATTAGCAGTAAATTTTCCCAATCCTGTCCATTTTCTTCTAGTTTTTCTCTCATCCAAACAAATAAACTCCTCTATGTCAGAGTTGAGGACAGGTTGCTGAGGGCTAAGCAGACCTTTCTGACTCTTCTAAGTGACTACATGTTAGCATACAGCAGAAGAAATTAAATTACCATGGGTTGAATGGAATTAAAGTTCTCGGGCCTGAGAATCCCAGTTCTGTTTCTACTTACAGCTTATAGCTGTGTTGGGTTTGAGTTTTCTCAAGAGAAGGACTTCTCTTTCAGAACATAATAAAGATCAGCCTCACTACTGTCCAGATGCTCTTCCCTTTGTGGCACATTTGGTGCTGCACTGGAGAGTTTTACGATATTGGAGCCGTTTCCTGAAAACACATGGAATGGGTTCAGCCAAAATATGGTACCATTTAAGAAAGGGCGGAAGATTATCTCCTGTATTTAAAGCAGTGATAGAGATGTTTCTGAAACAAAGATTTATTTTATTGTTAGTTTTTTAGTTGTCTCTAGTGGTGCTGTATGTCTGGGGGTCAATCCAGCAAAAAGGCAGCTAGCTCACCTGTCTGGCCCCTACAGGACTAGGAAAAGTTCGTCAGCTGTTGCAGTATGTGTTAGAAACGGGTTGTGATGATACTCACTGAAGCAATTTGAGTGACTCACTTAATGACCAAATCCTATTATAAGGCCTGTAGAGGAACACATTTTAAGAGCATTAGAAATTCAAGCAGCTTTATAACAATAACATAACTTTAATTTTGTTCTGATCTCATAGAAGAGTAAATTCAGATTACAGTTGACAGTTTTGCAGGACAGTTTGACATAATGTTATCTGGGAGTTGCAAGAGATGTAAACTGACATTTTAGGACTCAACATTTCTTCAAGAAGTACATTTCTGAACTTGCTGAGGGGCTTTGCTGTTTAGGAACGTGGGTATCACGCTTGAGATCTTTCATTGTTCAGAGATGGAGGCATTAGCAGTAATACAAATATAATACAGAAAGCACTTTCTAACAATCTGTAACTTAAATACACTACAAATCTAGTCCAAAAGATTTAGAAGATTTGCATTGCCTTTATACTGAAGAAATATGAGCTATAAAATCTGGAAATCAATCTAGCAATTAGAAAAATGCTGGAATTAATTTTGCAGGGTGAATGATTCACTGTCATACTAGTATTATTTTATTATAAAACTTACAACAAATCATAATTTAGTCTTGAGAACAACAGGCCCAATATCTTTGCTGAGTACGAGAGTTTAGAGTTCACAGCATGCTGAATCACATTTTATACTCCTAATGCATTGCTTAGATGGGTAATGTCTCAGCATTTGATTTAAGCATCTTATCATCTTGTGGGCAGAATTTATTTAAAATTTAATGCAGAAGTCCATGCTATTTTCTCAACCGCAAATAAGTGATTTCTACTTTAGTCTCCACAGAGACTTTGAGAAGATATAGAGGAATGCTGCTCAACTGGAATATTTACTTCCCTGCAGCCTCTGTATGCAGCCCACTGATACAAAAAAAAGCAAATAAGCATAATCTCTTTTCCCCAAGCTTTTCTACCATCACCTCTTTTCATAGCGTTTGGCCTATTAATATGTTTCAAATAAGGTTACTTGCTCCTTGTAGTCAATTTTGCAAATGTGCAATAGATGCATTGTCTGCTCCCAAATTTAGGCTATTTACAGAGGAGTTTGGTGCATAGCAAATTTAGCAAGGGAAAAGGTAAGAATTGATGTATTGCCCCTAATTATAAGCACTATATGCTATGATTATTTTCAGGAAGGAGTGTTTCTTTTTTCATTATAATTATATTTATCATATTATATATTCATTATATATATTTCATTTTTTGTTAGTAATGGATACTGCAATATCAACGTTTTTAAAACTAATCTATATAAATATACAAGTAGGTTCCAAAATTTATGCATATTATGAGGCTGTTACGAGCAGTATCCCTGGTGTCTGGTACAAAGTCTTATTAAAATCTAGAGGAAAAACATCTTTTTTTTTCTTCTCTCTCTCTTTTTATTATTACTATTTATTTTATTTTATTTTTTTGTCAAAGTAAATAGCAGAAATAATGTAGTAGACAAGCGTAAATCTGACTAGGGTAATTTTTAGAGTACTAGGTAGGAAATCTAAGGAGATGAAAAGGAAGATAAAAGAAAAGTCAAGGAGACCTAGGGCTGAGCAATCAATCATAAAACTCAAGTATGTAGAAGGAGCACAACCCCATGAGTGCTTCTATTATTCATTTTATTCCATAGCTAGCAGTATTAAAGAGGTATCTGCTGAAACTAGGCTTCAGTTGTGTCAATTTAGAATCAATTCCTGGCTCCTTCTGCATTTCAGATCTGGAATTTAAGGCCAAATGGTTTTTCCTTATATCTAGAATCACTCCCAGTGATTTGTACATAGGAGGGGCCCTGTGTAGATCTAATCCCTCATCTAATGCTGTCCTGATTTCGGAATGTCGAAAAGATCTTTCTCTAGAGTTACTGTTTCTTGTACAAGGACTGGGAAACAAAGGTAACAAGGCTTATCCTACCAGAAAATTGGAGAAGTTTTTTTTTCTTATCTCAGAATGAAAATAATCCCTCTTGGTACCTGCTTAAGGGATTTGCTTCGTCCTTGCTCTGATGAAAGCAAAAATGCAGAAACAATTTGTTCATCTTACTCAATTTTCTCCGTTCTGTCAGAAATGGAGAAACGAGCAAAAAATTGATTTCGTATGAAAAAAAAAAAAAGTAGCAACCAGAATTTGCAGAGTAAACTCAAATTGCTCCCCAAAAATCATGGTCAGCACCTGGACCTCAATTTTAGAGGTGAGATGGATGTTTTGCTATTTTGCAGCTGTCAGGAGACTACTTCAGCAGTGTGTGAACTAGCATACAAATATGCAGAAGGCAGCAGCATCTGATCCCCAAATGAAGTGAGACCTAGGCTCACAGCAGCATCTTCTGCAGCTTCACAAACTTTGTATCAGCAGGAAGAAAACCCAGGTTCAAAGATCAGGGGAAAGCCCTAGCCCACCCTGTCTAGGTTTCCACCCCTAGTATTATGATAACTAGACTAAAACAACCACTCACACCAATTAAACAACTCCAGGTCAGGTAATTTCTGATCTGCAAGTCACTGAAGATTTGGAAAGTACATTGGGGCAGTCTCACTCCACGGTTATCTACTCCTACCATCTTCCATAACTGTCGCTACTGCTGGAGATGGGATACTGGTGATTTGGACATTTGTTCTGAGATACTATTTCTGTTGTTAAATAATATTCTTATTTTCACAGTTAGTTAAGGGACTCTATGGATAACTTTCCAAGGAGGGTTCTTTTTTTGTTTGTTTGTCTTGTCCAGTAAAAGAGTGGAATTTCTGTGGGGATGTTTAATGATACTATAGCCTAATTTTACATTTTAATTGTAGAACTTTATTTTGTGCATTTTCTAACGTTTCCCGTTTCAAAGACATTCACTGAAGCTGAAGTTACTCAGAACTGCTGAAATAAACCCAGATGCTGTGGACTGAAACAAGAGGAATCTCACTCAGCTGGTGGGCAGCAGCACAGGTAGGGGAGATGTGGCGGCTCTGTAAATCAGTTGGAAAGCCAGGAACTGGATGAAAATCCAGGCCTAGTTTCATTTATTTGCTTCCAAGTTTCAAAAGTTCAGTTTGTTCTAATCATAATTCTCCATGCCCTAATAAACTATCTGATCTGTATAGTAATTGCTGCATAACTTCTAAGCCAATGCTAGAATAACTTTAATATTATAATCTGTAAATGCTACTGAAGTTAACCGAAATCTCTGGATGATTGTCAGAAAATGGGGAGGTACAGCATTTGCTTTCTGTTGCCCAAGGGAGGTAATTTTTGAAAATATAGTTGTGAGGAATATACTAACAAGCAAGTCTAACTATAAAGCAGTTTGAAGCATACAGAGAGTCGATAATTTCCATAGCAGAAGTTGAAGTTGGTGAAGTTTAGTACTTAAAAGTTTCTTACAGTTGTGTATTAACTTGAGGTATAAACAATGAATAGTGTGCTTTAATTTACTGGCCAGGCTTGCAGTATAGTTTGTAGTTTAGCAGCATTAAGTCTTTTGAAATAAGATATGAAAAAATGAGAGCATGACTTCAGTCGGGTGTTTCCAGCTCAGGCCGAACAGGCCAAAAGTTGTTCGTACTTGTGCTTTCCATTGGTGTTGATGTGGTTACGTGTACATAATGAAGAACAAAATTTATCCCACTGACTTAAAGATTAAAGCATGTAAATAGCCAAAGTTAAGCTCTGGTATTCATATTGCATAAGAAAAGAGGAGGATCTAAGCTTTTTGTTAGTATTACACTTTCTGGTTTATGCTGACTAGTTCTAATTACACTGTTCCTAGTTGGCAGCTAGAGAAAAGATGCAGTTCTGAATACAGCAAAATCAGTAGCAACTGAACTGTTTGTTTTATCAATGTTACAGATTTTAGTTTACATATCTGACAATTTTAGACAAAACAAAATCCAACCCACAGTTTCCTTTATCCAAGTCTCATTTACATATTGATAACATTAGCCTGTTCTGTGTGTAAAATGTCATGTCTACTTGGCTTTACACTTCTGGATGGGAATTTAATCTGTTAAATATCAAGAGTGATGTCTCATACATTTAATTACTGCAGTCTTTGCTTTAAATTTACTCATTGCACTGAATTTCTAAAACAAGAGGAGGACGGTGTTATTTTTCTTGCAGGTAGTGGACCAGTCTTACCCTGAGTATATCTCTTGGCTGTAGAATTAACTCAATTTACAATTCCTTTGCATTTTTTTTAATCTTGAATCCCATTATGCCCACAAATCCTTAATTCTAGCATTATAGTACTTTGAAGATTTCTGAGGATAGTGCGACGTTGGCTGTTACAGTGCTTGTGTGAAGCATAGGTAGTACTCCACCGAGCAGCTGATCTAAGTAGCGTTTGGCTGACTCGAGTGATGGCTGTCATTTCTCTTCCTGGTAGCAATATGCACATAGTCTGTACAGTGAATGCTCAGACTAATTGCTTTTCAGAAATGATTGATTTTTGTCATGCACAGGAAACTCTGCCGTATGCAATATGCCACTTTCTGTGGCTTTTGACTGTACTGTGCCAGGGTTCATGATGTTAAGAAATTCAGACAACTAGATAGAGTTTGGGGCAATGGACAGATTAATAGACAGATATGTATGTAGATAGATGTGTGTGTCCTCAGAAAGAAATTCCAGATGGAAAAAATTGGCATATCCGGGCAAATCAAGACATATGGTAGCTTTAAATCAAGTTCACTTTACAGTGGAGTTATTGCCTAAGACATAATAATGCCTGCAGGAACAGTGCTTCCATCCACTAAGGCAAGCTGGGAACCAAGTGTTTGGCAGGGGGTCCTGTGCAAGTATTACAAGCTGGGGAGAACTTTCTGGTAACTCTTTCTGTATTAGACTGTTTAAATGGGAAATCATTAGACTTCATATTCCAGGCACTTTAACTTTTTTGTTTGTGCTTAAGGCCTGCCAACCAAAGCATAAGTTTAAAGAGAACTTTGGTTTCTGAACTTTCAGTATTCATTTACATTATATTTTCAAGCTTTCCTTGGCAACCTTGAAGGTCAGAAAGGTCCTATGTTTTGCTGGTTTTTTTTGTTGTTGCTGTTGTGTTTGTTTTCCTAATTAAAGCTCAAATAACCCATGCAAGCTCTTAACTCCAGGGACTGGAGCTTTATTAGAAAATAAACAAAAAAGTCAACAAAACAACAAAAAAATGGAAAATACAAAATCTTGGTAGCTGGTAAAGCTGAATTTGTTTTCTAGAGCATGCCAAATCTGAGCAAAATAAGTAGAAAGGTAGAAAATGAGCCAAGAGCATCTTCCAAGCAGATAGGCCTTATTTGTCTAAAAGTGGGACAAGGAAAACTTTTATCCCACTTAACTATTACTTTTGGATGGCATTTGAGCAAGCCTTGTGTGTTTGGCAGCTCATCTGTTGAACCACCTGTTTCAAATTATGCCTCCTCAGAGGGCACTTTGCATCCAGGGACACAGTTCCCCAGAACACAAGAAATTTGAATTGGATTTGCAGTCTAGCTCTCTGTAAACATGGATATGCAATCATACATCCAAATAAATTCTGTTCATTTTGGACAGATGGAAGCATTCATATAGCTGGAGAAACCTGAGAAAGGATGTAAGTGGAGAGCCTTAGGCCATTTTCACTGTTTTGTGTCCCTCGTACAGTGCTCAGGCAGTGCAAAATAAGCGAAAATCTCGTACAGTGCTCAGGCAGTGCAGAATAAGAGAAAATCACCCAATGTCCCCAGGTAGGAAATTTCTCTTGTAGATCGGAAAGTTCTTAATGGACTAGGAGCTGATATAGTAACCAGTTTTACAGCCCATTTAAACAGTGTCTTAAAGAAATTAGAGGGTAGAGAAAGTGGAATTTGGATCCCTCCATTGATGAATTATCTCCAACCCCAGCACAGTGCGAGGGATGAACTGGGTAGTGAATCAGAAAGCTATAACCAACTCTCTGAGAGCCTTTGTTGTGCCAGTATATCTTGGCCAGGAAAGAGGATTTGATCCATAAACTTTAGTGGTACATTAGGTAAATTTTGTATTATTTATGGCATACTAGTGGCACTTAACTTTTTCATATGCTATCTGCTTTGAACATACTTTCTTTTTGTCCTAACATACTGCTTGTTCAACCCTTCCGTATTCCTTCCTTTCCCCAGAATGCTGACTCAATTCATTTTACTCTTTCAGCCAGCTTGCAATTTTAGGCATTTCCTTGTCCAGTTTCCAGTGGAACACCGTGCTTCCCCCTCAGCAGCACTGGGCAGCTCTGTTGTGGCTGCACAGTAACCTAGACCATAATCTCTTCACGGAATACGCTGAAACTAAGGATTTGAGTAGCAGATGTGTACAAGAGAAAGAAATTTTGCTCATATAATGTAGTGATGGAAGAAATGGTAAATCTAGAACCAGCTAGGAGACTTGAGGGATAAATGTCATTTTGTCTAGGTTCTCTTTCTAGACTATTATATTTCTACAGATTGATTGCATTATCAGCAAAGTTTGAGTATTCTGGTGATGAGGATCAGACTTAAGTAATATAGTTTATAATAAATCATGAAAAGAGCCTTGACCAAATGGTGAATCCATTAAATTGTTTGGGCAGATCTTATTCAATGTGATGTACATGAAGAGTCTCATTATGACATCAGATAGAGTGAAGTACTTGAAAATATTTATTTCCGCTAAAATTAGCACACATTGTTCATTTAATCAAATAAGTGCATGTGTGCAACTTATATATCTACAATTTTAGGAATTTTACTTTTTGTAATGTATTACATTTGATCATCTGATAAAATAGGTCCTTACATTACATTGCTTATCCAAGTATTAAGTATTATTTTTTATTATTTTGTATTATTTGTTTATTTTTTATTATTTGTATTATTTTTTATTATTTGTATTATTTTTTAAATTAGCAGTCCCAAAAAAGTTACAGGAATTGATGAATGTTATTTCAGCAATGTTACAAAATTGAGAGACCTGAGAGAAAAAAAAAAAAGTTTAATTAAAAATGTGCCTTTTTGGATCTTGTTAGTAGAATAAATGCTTTTCTCATATGAACGATTTGTTAAGTTGCTTCAGAGCTACATGGGTAGGAGACAAAACTACTGATAAGTAAAAAAGTCAGATATGTAATAATGGTAAAGGGGAAAGAGAAAGACAGAGATTCTTTGCTGTTCTTAGAACCTGCCAAGGGTGTGTTTTGGACAAGAGAAATCTTTTAGACTAACGCAATCTGGCTGGCTTTCATCTGTGCCACTTGTTATATAGGCCAAGCCCCCTGTCCTGCCTTGAACACATTTCTTGAAGTAGAAGTTGGATTAAAAAATAACTCTGTTACCTGACTGGAAATGTACCTGTCGAGTGACTTAGAAACCCAAGCGGGCAGTCCAAGCTTTGGTGCTTTTGTCACAAACTTTTATCATTTAGACTTAGATATCTTGTGTACCTGAGAATCACAACTACAAAAATAAGGAGACTTGAAAAGCAAAAATAAACACCAGGCACTTATATTTATAAATGCAGCAATATAGGTTTTCTTGACCTTGATCTGTATCAGGTACTTGTATGGTTCTTATTTTTGAGCTGATATTTATGTCACCTGGCTAATAGATCTGTTCTGTAGTCCTGCTCAGGAGACCCCCAGCTAATTTCTAGCCTTGGACTTATTCCCTGCTTAGAAGAATTGAAAATAAATTAAGTAACTCATATATTCATTTTAAGTAGCCCTACTGATGCTTTTTTTCTCCTGCTTTTCTGTATATATGTAATTTACCATCATCTAGAGCTATCACAAGGAAACGATACAGAAGCTCATTCAATCATTTTTTTACAAATATTTCTGTAAGTAAATTCACTAGGGTAAACTTGATTTGAACAGGAACTAATTATCTCTCTCCAGTAAACAGGAAGAGACTGACATTCAAAAGTGTTTCAGCCTTGGATGTAATTTGAATGCCTTTTGAATCATGGGGATTCTTTTAGCAAGGCACATCCTCTGTTTCTGCAGAACTTTCATAGTTATCTGATCTTATCTAGCTTACATGGCTTCTTCCTCTGTTTTATACTGAAAACCTCATTACTTTCCTCTTTTGGGCCTCAGTGGTCTTTGTATCATTTTCATATCTGTTTGTTCTGTGAGCATTTTGGTTTTCCTTTTAAGAAGGACAAATTTGTCATGTTTACAGAAATTAAACTGACACAGGAATCTGAAAATCTGACTGGTTTTATACTTGTAACATCATCAGTACCTTTGAGAAATCTGATACAGATTTGTATGTATAAATATACTGATACACTCTTCAGTTGCTTCTTAGCTTATGTGCTTCTCATTTCAATTAATATTACCAGCAGGAATTAACTCAGATCATCTTTCATGTTCTGGAATGTATTTTTAAGGCCAGAATATATTTAAATATAATTTTATTTGTAAACCTAGCAAGTTTCATCAAAAAGCTGTCATGAAATCACTGAGATCCATGATGTAATTTTCTCCGTCACAGTGATTACTACACTCGAACTATTTTCCTTGGCTGCTTTAAATGCTGCTAAAACTCAGGCAAAGACTTTTTTTTTTTTTTTTTTTAATTAATGGTCTCCAGACCTTTGTAGTTACAGCTGTTACATGAAACAGGTGAAGCTGCTGCAATGTCTTTTACTTCTCACTATGAATGATAGAAAAGAAATGTAAGGTCACGCAGAGGCACGCAAGTCCTTGTCAGCTGATGGAGTTCAAGTTCCACTCGTGTTCTTTTGCATCTGATCAGTCATGTGCACACCTTAAACAGTTCCATTAAGGCTGAATCATTGTTGCATTAGTTTTGCAACTTGATCTCAAAACAAAACGAGACAGAAAACAAATGAGTCAGTAAAGAAATAAGTTGGTCATCTCTGAGGATATTTCATGTTTCAATTCCATGTGTACGCAACCAAAGAAGAATATATATTAAATGTTGAACTTTGCACTTCACTTTGCAGCAATGAGATAATATTCAGGCTTTGATATTTAACAGAGCTACTCATTGTATGTGTTTAAAACATTTTTCATAAAGGAGCCTATTTTAGGTCTCATCAGTCATATTACAGTACTAAGGTTCACAATGCCAAACTGATTTAGAAGAATTAAGAAGGAAAGGTGGTGTGAACACAGGTATTTTAATTACATGTCAGTAGTTCAGGAGTCTAGAAAACAAAGGGAGATTTTAAGGCAACATTCCTCACTCTTACATGCTGACACCAGTGGGATTACTTGTTTTGCACTTAAAGGAACATTTTGCCTGCCAGCGTTGTGCAATAGTTGGCCAAGGAACAGAACAGATTCCTCTCCCTGCTACAGAGCATTAAATCAAAAATAATCCCACAAGGTGGTGGTTTCTGGTTTATGGATGTACAGCAGGACTGGTTCTGAGCAGGGGGAGAGCAGCAGAAAGAAATTCCCATTGAATCACACCAAATTCCTTCTGTCTGCAGAAGGGTCTGCACTCTGCCATCTGATAGCCTTCATGAAGTGCAATCTGCAGTCTCCCTTACAGCATATATGCCTGGTACTGTTGGAGGCAAGTAATGCTTTCCTCTCGCTTCTCCCTGTATTGTCAATAATTTGTGATCTTCTCCATAGCAACAAAGACATTGAAACACACTTTTAAATTAGCACACTTTTAAATGTAGATTGATCATGGTTAGCTAAAATAGTGAAATCAGCCCTGTCCTTGTCTACTGAGGGCAAAGTCATTAACACCTTGTCAAATATCATTGATTTCCCATCATCAAGGGTTCTGACCCATCTACTCAACATCCCTTTGACAGTCACAGTACCACAATCCAGCTGACATCTCTGCTCTGTCACCAGTGGTCTTGTCACTGTAGTTCATGTACATGAGAGATTATTGCTGAAACCAAGGAGAATATGATTTAAATTTAGGAAAGGTTTTAAATTCTAGTGTGAAATTTAACACGTGAGTATTGTGTTGTCCTGAACAGGGATGAATTTAAACATGCATTTAAGTGTTTTGTTATGTTAGGGCTTGAATCATTGCTCAGCTTGAAGAGTGGCTTGCAGGTATGGGCTTAGTGATTTGGGAAAGTTAACTTTTTTTTGGCTTATGACCCATATTATTGCATCAATACTAATTTATTTCCATAATTTCCAAACCATTTTGGTATTCTTTGGGTGGTAATTAAGAATAGGAGAAAATGAAAGAAATTTGAGAAGAAGCTAAGAATGTATAAGAGAAAAAGAAACAGGAGGACAAAAAAAAGGAGAGGCTCAAGATTTACAGTAATGCCCTAAAAAGAGCAGGATGCCATAAATAGTCATGAGTTTGTCTTAGATAAAGACAAACCAATCTGTGGCAGGAAGACAGTTTTAAGGGTCAGTAACACGCTCTTTTACCTAATTACTTCATGTACCTTATAATTCTGAAATGAAATAATTATCTTTCTGATGTGCAGAGTGAATTAGTTTTATGTTAGGAGAATGCTGGGAATTCAGTGTGTAGATTTTAAGAAGATACTTCATATTTATTTAAACATAATAGACTTGTAATTGTTTTAGAAAGGCAACTCATGCATTCCCTGGACTTACAGTATAGACAATATGCCTCAGGAAAAAGAGAACAAAAGAAACTGTTGGCACAAGCCTTTCTGCTTGTTACTTTGTAAACATATTAGTTTTCAATCCTCATTTTTGTTGAATATACAATACACATTACAATATTGATGTGTTTAATTTATAATGAAGACTGTTGCTGTTTCATCAGTGGTATTGCTTTTTCTATTTTTGTCTGAGCATATATTAAGCTGTACAAGGAGTGGCTACATCTCCAACTGCTATACTAGCTGGGCATCATGTCAAATTAATACTTGTTGGAGATTTTTCTGGTGTTCAAATATGATCTTGAATGAAAAACTAAATCTTGTGTGAAAAATGTCATTCTGCTCTGTGTCATCCATCTAGTTTATAAGAGAACAAATTAACCTCTTTTATATATCCACATTTTGTTTAATTTTCTGGGAGCATGAGGTATAGCCCCATAAGATTGACTCACACAAATTAGAGAAAATATGCCTACAGTCTTAATGAAAAGATAACTTGTGTATATTTTTAATGGTGTAGATGAGTCTGTAGTGTTGCTGCATTTTAAGTTTGCTGATTTTCCCATCAAACATAATTGTTTTGAAGAGATTCACTCAGGCCTTATTTGGGTTTTTATCAACTGTAACATTCCTGTCTCTTAATAAAAATTCTAGTTCAAAAATATTTTTTTTTTTTGGGGGGGGGGGGGGGGAGATACTGAATATTTGCAATACAAATTACATCATTTTCCAAAAACAAAGAGGTAAAAACAATCATTCCATCCTGTATTCTATTCCTATGTGACATAAAACTACCAGTTCAGAAAACACTGTCCGGATGAGTACATTTGCAAAGATATAAATTTGCAAAGATACCTTAACATCGTAGTCTGTGCTTCTTTAATATGCTATGGTTTTGTATAAATTTGATCATCCCACAACCCCTTTTAAAACATTTTCAAAGCAGCTATGAGTTTGAAAGCCTGCAAACTGCCACGAGGAATCAAGAGCACAGCACAAGAGGAATTAGCAGATTAGTCATTTGTATGCAGTTTTCATAATGATTGCTGTACCTTTGCTAGTAACTAGGCATCTCCCTAGAAGATACACTGAAGGACTCATGAGCTTTGTACAAAAAATTAACAGATACCCGTGGAAAATCTTATAAAGAAGGACAAACCAGCTATTTTAATGGTTCCCTGTAGACTTAAAACATACCAGCCTATCAGAAATCCTACGTCCAGGAAACTTGTAGCTGCATATAATGTAAAGAGCACATAAAGCTGGGGCGTATTACTAGTTAGAGACACGCCTGTAGCTGGGATTTCCTAAAGCAACTTGTGTCACTAGTCCTGGAAAGTACTTGAGATTTCTGATAAAAGATACCTTCAGTCCAAAAGGTCACTGAAGTTCTGTGCTGATCTTCCTCATTTCTCAGGAGGGAACTCTTGATACCAGAAGTGTGGTTAACTCCTGGTGTGTGTCAGGAGTCCAGCTGTGGCTTGGCTTTCTGAAACCTGGTCAACCTAAGGCAGTTTTTGCTTACCTATAAGTAGTTCTCTTTCATTTCCACTCTTTGATATGAGGATTGTAATACTCTTTTTGCCAGGATGCTGTGTGTTTGTTCATATGGTTCCTTTTGCCCTGTGAAAATCCAAATGGTTTAAACCTTCTGCAAGTTAGATCCTTCATTTGGTATTTGCAATACTGGAGCTAATCTACTTTGCACTGAAATTCCAGAAAGCTGGCTAAGTCATTTCATGTTTGGGTATGCAGGAGGCAGGAGTGAGTCACTCCTCTAGTCAGCCTCCTGAGCGTTCATGGGCTGTAATAATACTTTTCCTGGAACAAGCAGAACAGGTCACACTGAATACCTATGTGTTGTTTTGAAAGAAAAAAAAAATAAAAAGTGCTTCCTGTGTACTGAGCCATAAAATAAACAAAGCTATGATAAAGGAAGATAAAGGAAGGCATGGCCACTTAAGATGTTATTTCCAGGAGACCAGTGGATCTGATTAAAATGTTATTAGCCTTACTAAAAGTATTTGGTGACTGTAAGAGGTGCATAAAACACAGAGGTCATTAGTGTCTGATTCTCACTTGTGTAAAAGCCTTTTTAAACTGTCTAGCTCGGGTTTCAAATTCAAGTCAACTGTTCTAGAACAAGTCACTTTATATACATACACTGTGTCTTACAAAAAGGGATTTGCACTGAAGCAGTTATGCTGTTGCTATTGTAGCTATGTTGGTGCAAGGCCCATCCTCCACAAACCATTTGCCTGGTTTTGATTTATTAGTAGTCACTTGTTTGTCCCATGTAGATTTAACCTTGGGCATTTTGCTTTTAAAGAAACAATAAAGAACACTGAGATCTGGTATCCATTTGCCAAAATGTCAATACCTACAATACCCATACAAAATCCTGTTATACTTACAAATAACAGCATGCTAATACTGTTTGTCGTGTTCTTTTGATATCAAGTGTCCTATACTAGGGGATCTTATGGCAAGTAGATCAACATTTAGCAGTTATTACATTTATTACAGAGCAGATTACACATAAACAGATTTCCTGCAGCAGAATTCTTATTGAAGGTGACAATGTATAAAATGAAACAGTTAATTTTAGTTTTTACATTGTTCATTGGCCTTTTGACTTTCTGACGTTCTTTACAAGCTTTCCCCAAAACCCAGCACAATCTCACCACCCCCTTCCACACTACACAATTCTCAGAGTAGGAGATACTGCAAAAGGCTGTAAGATTCATGGGGTCAGCAAAGGGAGAAACAGGAAAACAGGGTTTCCATGTTTAGAAACTCTCCCAGCCCCAGATTTCCACCCTAGCCAAGCCCTAGTGAGCTGCTCTTGGTTCAGCCAAAGAAGTAGTCGGAGTGTGTTGTTTTGCAACCTGCAAAAGGTTTGGGATAGATTTTAGTAATTGTTCTCTCTATAGAAAATAATCAGTGACAAGTTACTACTACTTTCACAGTATGAAGTCCGTTTTTATGACCCTGTATCAGGACATGAAATTTTTATTACAGCATAGAAACAGATAGCTGTTTCCTCCCGAGAGCTGTCATTCCAGGTTCACAAATATCTGCCATACAGCGGTGGATTGGCATCAAGCTGCCAAGTGCTGTTGCAATTGTTACAGAGATGTCTGAGGCCATGAGCGAGCTGCTTTAACTCAGGTACTTGGAGGCCTCCAGGATAGTATTTGCCTGCAGGAGGCACACAACATTCAACACCAGCAAAGACCTACGTGACCGCACCAATCCGGTGTTGACTGAATGGAACTCATTATTATTTTAATTTGCAGAGGCCACAGTGATTACCTTGAGCAATTCTCGCACTCTGACTCTGGACAGAACAGCCATGAGTGATCACTGTGTGTTTTGAAAGGCTGTCCACCCCTCAGAAGAACCAAACGTGCCATATACATGGCCAGGGTGCAAAGGGCCGTAGGCACGTCCCCAGCACTGCCCGCTAGCTCCTATCCTCACTGGGGGAGCAGCGAGGGCAGCCCGTATTGCTGATGCTGCCCAGGAGAGCTCAGCAGTGGTATGAAAACCCTCGCTGGATCAGCAGGCTGCCGTGCTTGCCTAACGTAGAGGTTTCTGGAAGGTCAGGCCCTCACAGACGTACCTGCTGGACAGCATGTTGTGCCCAGAGGGGACCTGTGACTTTTAATTGTGCTCTGGGTGAGGCTGCTCTGCGTGAAGGGCTGTGCAGGGAGAGCTGAGTGCCCGTGCAAGTCCCCGGTGTTCCTTCCCAACCCACCCTGCACCCTCATTTCGACAGCAGCAGCGGGTCTAGGCCTGCACCAGCTGGGAGACTCCTGATGCCGGACCCAGTAAAGAGCCGGGGACCAGCAGCAGGGACACATCTGCCGAGTCAGGCAGCCTGCCCACAGAGTCCTACTCGCAACAGCCTCCAGCGTTAAGCCTGTAACCCCAGAGCCAGCTCCCGTTACCCTGTTTTACGCTTTCCTTCCATTTGCAGTGACAAGGTGTCAGCCTCAGCATGACTGGCCCCCTCCTGAGGGGCTGCCAGTCCGCTGCTGAGTTGTAGCCGCTCTCAGCTGGGGAGAGGAGACCAAGATGGGGAAAACAACACAGAGAGCAAAGGGCATCCACAAGAGGTTGTGGCAATTAACAGGAACCCAGGCCCTCTGGTTCTCTTCTGTGGGCCCCTCAAAAATGCTGACAGGCTCCAATGCTGCTGTCCCCTGGAGACACAGCTGTGGTTTGTAATCTCCTGATTTAATTTCCAGATAATATTGTTGTGGGATAGTATTCCTGTTTTAATCAAAGAAGAAAAAAAATCAACCTAGACAGGTAATAGCCTCTGCTGTTTTCTAGGGTTTTTATTTAGGAGGAAATGAGTGTGAGGTGGAGTAGAGGTGTGACCGTCAGTGTGAATGGTGTGAATATTTTTATTTTTATACTATTTGCTTTCTGTATTCTTCTCTTTTGTATCTTTTTTTCTTGCAGAAATGATGACTGAGAAAGAGGTCAGTAACGTAGAGCTTCTAGAAAACCTTTGTTAGAGAATAGGTGGGTGAGATCCCACATGTATCATGACAGATGTGAATAGCAGCTAACAATGACTGCTGGCTGAGGAATGACGGGATGCAGAGGTGGGGCGTGAACATCAGCATAAGCATGAAACTGAGCTGAAGATTAAAAAAAACAGCAGTGGTAGGAGAGAATGAAGAAAGGAAGAAGAAAACAACGCACGCTGTGAAACCTTTCCAGTCAGCGTGACTCCTGATAATTTATTGGTCTGAATGTGTAATGCAAGGTTAGATTCATGCCTGGTCCACCTTTGGCTAAAGCACAGAAACAGGGATTGTTTCCCTCCACCCTTGGTGGCTGATGTACAAGGTGGTAGGGCAAAGCGGTGAGGGAAGCAGCCGAAATAGCCAGCGTGTGGGAGCGAGCAGGTACAGGAGGGGCAGCTCCCGCTCGCTGCTGCCTGGCTGTTCTGTGCCAGGGCCAGAAGGGCCACAGGCAGTGATAACCGGTGACATAAATGTTGCTTTCAGCCAGTTTGCATGCAGGTGTTTCTTGAAGGTTCGATCGTGGTGCTGTTGGCTCTCCACTCCCGCCTGCTCCTCTTTGTCTTGCTGTGATGTGTCCTCACCATTTTTTTCTCCCGTGAGGATTTTTCGCCCCCCTGCTTGTGCTTTCTCCCCCGTAGGAGAAAGCATGGAGAGCCTCAGGGAGCGACAGGCTCCTTGGCCGGCATTTCCCTTCCTGCAGGACCAGAGGCAGGAGGCCGGGGCTGACCCTGGCCATGTGGAGCCATGAGAGGACGCGTTGGCTCAGCTCATCCTGCCGGCCTCACGCGGCTTCCTCTGGGCCCCGTTCCCAATTCTGTCACAACCAAAGCCCCACAGCCATATAGTTTGGGAGCTCCCCACCTGGCTGATGACTAAACCAGGGGGATGTAACACTTCGGCATGCGCGAAGCACCCGCAAGACCCCACACGGGAAAGGCAGGCAGCCTCCGATCCGTACCAAACCCCCACCCGGCTCCGCCTTTTCACTGCAGCTTCCTCCCGCGCGCTCCGGCTCCAGCCAGCCGCTTCCACCGCCCGGTTTTCCTCTCGGGGCGGGCTCCGGCTCCGACGACTCCGGGCGGGCGGGCGCGGATCCGGCGCCGGGTTTTGACCGGGGCCCGGCCGGGGAAGTTGCCGAAGTTGGGCAGCGGGCGGCGGGCGGCGGCGGCGGCGCGTCCTTCCTGCGGCCCGGCCGGTGCATGATGGAAGCAGCATGGCCGCCCACCTCTCCCTCACGCAGGTACCGCCCGCCTCCCTCCGCCCCGGGCCGGAGGGTGAAGGCCAGGGGCAGGGCCCCGGGGGAGCGGGGAGCGGAGCGGCTCGCTGCTGCCCCGGCCGCCCCTCAGCCTGCCCCGCCGCCTAACGGGCGCCTAACGGCCGCCGGCGCTGTCAGGTGGCGGCTGGGGGGGGTGTGGGGGAGGTTGGGACCCCCCGTGTGAGGGAGGGGAGGCAGGGGGAGGTCCCCCGGGATCGCCGCGATCCCCGCCCGGCCGCAGGTGCCTCTGCCCCGGGGACAGCCCGCAGAGCTCGGGGCCGCGGCTGGCAGCGCCCTCGGTCTTTTGTCTCGGGGAGAGGCAGCGGGCGCCGGGCTCAGATAAAACAAAACAACAGGAAAAAAAAAACCCAAAACCTGCCCCGCGCGTGTGGGAGGCGGGTGGTGAAGTGGGTGTGGGGGGCGCCGTGGCTGTGCCCGAGGAGCTTTCGGGCAGGAGCCGGGGTTAGGGGGTGCTGGGGTTGCTCTGCGTGCAGAAGAGCTGCGAGGACGTCGCTCAAAGGCCTGTTGCAGCGGTGTCTTAGCTCCAGAGATACCGCCTTGGAAGTCATTTTACTTCTTTTTTTGTTAGCTGTGTGATGTGGGGGTACCCTTTTCACCCACTGGCTTTACAGGTGCCTGATGATGAAGGACTTTGCAGGCCCTTACGATGAAGGACCTTGCATGGTCTTAAAGCTTGGACAATTTTGGCATCTTTAGTGTCCAGGTGATCTCTTTGCCTAAACCTCTTTGTTGCTTGAATTTTTTTCCTTGATGGCAGTAGAATTCCTCCATACGTGTGCTCGTACACTGTTGAGGCTGCTTCGTGTTCCCTAGAGATTTGGTAGGTAATGAACTGTACTTCTGGTACTGTTTTGTTTCATGTAGCAGGAACATGAGAAGTTTTCATTCCTACCTGACATGAGCCTGAGGCAGGCCTGTCAGTGCACATGCTCCTTGCTTGGAATGCTTCAATCTGATCGTCAGTTGTCACACGTATGTAAAAGCTGGTAAAGAAGTGTGACTCACGCATGCATGAGGAAACCAAAAAGTTCGGAGCCAGACTACTCAGTTGGCAGTTATTCCGTTCTGTAGTTGACTTGTGAGGAAATCCTCAACCATTTCAAGGAAAGAAAGGGTGGTTCATTAAAAACATGAACTCCAAATACGTGGAGAAAACGTGTCTTTAAAGGTCTAAAGAAATAAAAGGAATATACTTGTGAAGGTAATAGTACCCTCTGTGAAAGCATGCTTTGATAGTCAAAAATGTTAGGTTAGCATTTTCTGTGTCTCTTTCAACAGTCTTCAAGCAAAAGAAAAATGTTTAAAGCATGCCTTTGTTGAAGGACAAAGTTTTCCTAGACCAGTGATTTAATTCTATGGGCTATTCTGTGGGCATGGGCTCTTCTGGCCCTTTTTTGGGGAGAGGGGAGGAGTGCCTGCTACAGTATGTTCTGCAGGCGTACAGGCTGTGTAATCCTTTCATTGTAGAGTTTACGTACTTTTTTTTTTGGTCACATGGAACAGGGACTAAATAGAAATGTGATAACGTTGACAGGAGCAGAAAAACTGCCAGTGTCCTTAAAACCGCTGTGACTACAACTTGCACCAGTGGTTAAATTGAGGAAGCTATTTCTGTTGTTGTTGACCATTTGTGTGGGGAGTTCTTTTTTGGGGAGTGGGGACAGGAGGAGCGTGCTTTGAATAAAAATAATCTTAGAAAGTCAAGCAAGCCTAAAGATCATTTCTTCAACGTAGGCTCTAATTTCAGGCATTTTAGAGTTATGGAAAGTCCGAAGTGTTCTGAATCCATTCTGATGTAGTGTGAGGAAGTGAAAGTGAGTACGGTGGTGGGAGGGGATGGTTGCTGGCTGCAGTTAGATTGATTACTAACACCAGCGAGACAAACTGTGCAGGCTGGTGCTTTCTGCTGTAAACATGCAGAGAATAAGAGGCAGTTCTGCTTGACCTGCAGTCGAGCTCACAGTTGTCTCAGATTTTCTTTTTCCCCTTCTTATGTGGTTGTGACCGATTTAACACAATGAGGAAGTTGGGTGTTTCCAAAATCGGACTGGGGTATTTTCAGATGGCTTTGCAGCTGCGGTATCTGCGAGGGCTGGGCATTGTTTATTTGAATATTAAAGCTTCATTTAAGTAACGTGGAACTTTCTGTTGGTTGATAAGTAAAAATATTTTGGGCCTGTGTAGCTGTAGTGAAATTTATTACACCAAGTGTGCTTGAAGAGCATTGCAAAATGAATATACTTAATCTGAAGTGTCCTGTTCTCCTAATTTTGAACCCCTTAAGCAATATCTTGTTGCCACTTGCATTTGCTCGGTAAGTGTCATGGTCTGAGCATAACTGAATTAAGTGTGGAACTTCTAAGAAAACTTGTACCAAGTGAATGTTTTGTTGTGGTTGCCTTCAGCTTGAAAACAGCATCGGTAAGAAGGAACTGTTCATATCTAGCAGTCTGTTGTTGGAAAACTCTAATTAAGCTATAGCCAATGAGAAGAATTTTATTTTTGATCTTCCAAATATGGCTGCTTAGCTGGTTTAATTAATTTACAGAGGAAGGAAATGAAGACAGAAGATGCAGAAAATACATGTTAAGAGTGTGGGCGATGTTTGAAGGCTCGTGCAATGTGGACATTCAAAAACTTCCTGTCGCCACTGAAAATTAAGGTGGTAGTTCAGTAAGAGAAACTGCTCATGTGTGTTTGAAGGTTCGGGGAAATTAAGATGGGAGCGTCCAGAAGTATTCAGGGAGAATAGTAAGATACCTTCTTGTTTTCCTGATATTATGAAATACATCTTTTGTGAAAAAGTGGTTGTCATCTTAAAAAGTAGCTTTGAGCTGCTTTAATAAACGAGACGGTCACGTAACAAGATTGTACCCCATGTCTCAGTTCAGACTTCAATATCTTGTCACAGGTCCAGAGCGCTGTGTTTTGTTGACTAAGGGATTCGCTGAATTACAGCTGACGCTAAGGTGGACACCTGTCTGATGCATACATTGCCAGTTACTGGAGTATATAGGATGTAAACACAGTATGAATGAGTCTTGTAGTAACAGGTATGTTGTAATGCAGAGCCAAAAAGCAAAGCTCAGCGGTCACTTAATTCTTTTTCACCTGAGGTTTGTGGCAATCTTCAGACTTCTGTTAGGGATCAACACAATGGTAAAATCAGGATTTTAGTTTATTGTTATTTTACAGGAGTGAGAAATGTGTCCTTCTGCATTGTCCTCTGTAAAAGATAAAGAAACCTGACTGTGTGTGTGCACGTGTGTGTGTGTGTGTTTAAGCTTGTGCACGACCAGTCAGCCTCCCCTATAAAGCAGGTAGAACTAAATTTTTGATTGGTATTGCACCAGCCATGTTAGACAGTAGCTGAAAGGCGGTGGAGCTGCTTTTTAACGTTTTACAGACTTTGTTCAGTACTGATTATAAGATGGTAGAGGCTTCCTGTAGTGATTTGAAAATGGAATTGAACCATATTTAATTACGCAGTGACAGCCATCTGCGCAAAGAGAAGGTGGCAGAGCCTCTGCGCATGCTTCAGCTGTTCAAGGGGAATGAAGGTTTTGACTCTGAAGTGCATGGCAATATATGTGCATATAAATTTGCTATAAATACTTTCTTATCTTGTGTTATTGCTGTAGGGGAAAACTTTAATCTCAAGGAAGCTTTCGCTCAAGAGCTCTGTTTAATGTGCTCAACATAAATGTAAGGGAAACAGTGTGATTGCACCAACGAATAGACCTCTTAAAGTACAAGCAAATAAATCTGGAGAGGGATGTCTGCTCTTGTTTAACAGTTTTGGGATATCTAACACTGTGTCATCAAATGATTGTAGAGGAGCAGCATGGATTTTTTTTCACCTAGGTGGGACAAAATTTCAGAAGACTGGATGGAAACAAGTGAATGTGCAGGATGTGCACCAATACTTGTCATTTTGGTCCTGTGTTGTACAGCCTGGAACAGTGACTCTGTAGCTCCCTCTGTGTCTGTGAGACTAATAGTGCTAATGTCAGTGTAGTAATAAAAAGACAGTACTTGGAGGAAGTTTTATAGTGTGTGTGGGGGGGGAAATAATACACAAAGGCTGGATTCAGATCCTTCTTTCAAGGGACGCATTGTGTGTGTGTGTATGTCCTATAACCAAGCGCATCAACTCCAAGCTGATGTTGAGTTGTTCTTGGTCATGGAACAGAAAGTGGTAGAAAGCTTTGCTGTGAGGCACTTCAAATAAGAGAGAAAAACAGTAGGAAAACGTTTTGTTGTCCTTTGGAAAGGGCATCATAATAAAAACCAGCTTGCCTTAAACTTACCTGCTGTTTGGCCTTGTGCTCTTTTTTTTTTTTTTCCTTACTTGTTTAGCTCTTGCTTGTATTCCTGCCAGTGCCGTGCCCAGGCTACACGCTGCTGTAGAAGGGATTCCAGGCAGAATGATCCCTGGATGTTACATTTGTCTTTTGGGGTTAATTTCATGCCATTCTCAGACTTTGAGGGAGCTGCATTTAGTGGTGGAAGAGTGCTGAGAGGAACTACTTGGAACTACTTGTACTTTATCCTTCCTTCCTTTTTTTTTTTTTCGGAAGTGGAGAGCTAGGCTCTGTGCTGCGTTTCAGAGGAACAGTTCTTTGCCACCCTGAGTCTGCCCGGGACCCAGGAAAGAGCAAGAGGACAGCTACGTGCAGGACACTTACTGCCAGATGGTGTCGTTTGGCCTGGAAGCTGTTTTTCTCTGTAGACAGCCTCCCACCCTGGGCTCTTTAACTTTTTCTGCGCAAAGGAAGGCTGTGGATGGCGGGGTGGCCAGCCTGGCAGTAGTGTTGTGTTACACCTAAATGTGAGCGTGCCGGGGGTGAGAACCTGGGGGCACTGACACCTTGATTGGCACCACAAGATGAAAAGGCAGGTGTCCCTGAAGGTGGCTTCTGTTTCCTGGGTTAGCATTCTGAAGTTGGTTTTGTCACAAAGGCTGTAATTACTAGAGCAGGCATGACTCTTGTGAAGTGATTAACTTCTGAAGGGAATCGTAATAACGTAATTCTATTTTTGTGTGCAGTGGAATCTGACCTTTTCTCCCTCCTTCCTTTCTGCATTGAAAACAAGTTGAATTTACTCTCTGCAATTGCACATTATAAATCCCACAAAAAGAACGCTGACAAGAAAATTTTACAACAGCGCTTTAGAGGGTGTAGAACAGTGTTTTTCTTCTTCTCTCAGAAGATCAAGAATATCTCAGACATTTATATCTTTTATTTTATACTTCACGGGAAAAACAAGTCTGTTACTAGTAAAAAATAGTCTGGGAATTTTTTTGTTACTATTATTCTATTTGTCGTCACAGGAAATTCCAGTTATTGCAGCGATACTGATGGTCAAATGAGTATTGGAAACATTAATGAAATAAACAAGAATTACTGGCCTGCGCTCCAAGCACTGAATGAAGAGATTGTTTTGCACTTAGTGTTTTCATGGCAGGACTCGATATTTCCAGGAGTGACAGTGATAGGTCTGGCTGTAAGAATGAAACATTTGGCTGAACAAAGGGGGATATTGGGCAAGAGGGATGATGGATTGATGCTTCGAGAGTGCGCGCTGGCCAACGTTGTTCCAGTTATTTTGCTTGTAGCTTTAATTTGATTCTGTGTCTGTGCTGTTACATTACAATGAATTAATGAATTTTGGAAATATTTGAATGTTTGGGAGAGTTGCTCCTCTAGGCTGCCACTGAAATTGTAGCTGAGTCAGTAAGCAGAGCACTTGTAGTTAAAAAATGTAAGTATGCTTTGGGGCACGCTGAAAAGTGACAGAAAGTGGCGTTGGGTTGGTGCTGCGGTGGTCAGGTCTGGCAAAGCGTGAATGTATTTCGTCAGGCTGGTTTGAGGGATATGCAAATGCCCGCCTAGGTAGTGGCTGAAATAATAAACCTTTGGGTACTGACGGAGGTTTCCCAGCACGTGGAATTTTGTTACCACCACGACCCCAAAGAAGTAAACAAAAACCCCGAAAAGTAGAGACTGAGCAATGCTGTGAGGCTCTTAGAAACTGAGTGCCTCAGGGGCAGCGTTCTTGGTGAATATTCGGGTTTAAAGATCTGAAAGCAGGTGCTCCTGTTACCTCTGGCTGTTCTCTGTCATCTGCCTTGTGGGGTGCTCTGTTAATACAGCATGCTTTCTGTACTTGAACGGGATCGTGCTAAAACCCCAATTTCTAAATAGTTTCTAAAACCAAACTTTCCCAGTAAACATTCTTCAATAATCGGCATGTGTGGAAGTCTGGCAACTTTATTAGCTGTTGCTGTAGGAAAATATGTGTTTTTTTTTAAATAGTCACTATTTACATGTGCTGTAGTGAAGTCTTTTCTCTAACTCTGTGATTGATGACAGCCTAGCATACTGTTGGTTTCTGTCTTTCAATGCAAATTTCTAAACTTTAAATCAGGAAAAAACTACCTTGTTTGGATTTAGTTCGTGCGAAGGTCTGTGCGTGTGACCCAGAAATTTAAGATCACATTCATCTTAAGGGGGAGGAAAATTCTAGTTTCTGGATCATATTCAAAATTAGTTTTTTATGACATGGAACTCACTTTAACTTCTGTTGTGCTTACGTTTTCCAACTGGGGTTGCAAAGGCACCCCATTGCAGCGATACTAGGCTTATCCTCCGCATAAATGCACCCAGTCACACACACAATCTTTGCTTCATGCAACGTGCGCTTCATGAAAACAGCATCTAATTTTGTGCCTCTTCTAACTTCAGGGAAAGTGAGGGAACCCTATCAGTACATTTTTGGGGAATCTCTTGACCAAAGGTCCTCGGTACAGGAACAGATACTAGTTTACTAGCTTCTGTGTGATTTCAGGCTTGTTTTTTTGTTTGGCTGAATAGAGTTTCTAAGAATGGTTTGATTTAAGAAAAAAAAAAAAGCCTTTTCCAATGATGGCGTTTTATCCTTGCTCACCTAAGTTTAGGTGAGCACTAAGTGTCTGGTAGATGACAGTGGAATTAAGGCAGAAGTGATGTCTGGCAATGATTCAAGTTGGAAAAAACTAACTTAAAATATTACTTTTTCTTGCATCATTGCTTTGGATTTAGTTGTCCATCCACAAACTAATTTGGATGTCTGCGAGTTTTGCAGACTAGTTGTGTATGGCACTAAATTCTAAGGAACGAGGCAGTAGATAATGAAATAAAACTGTCTGGCTTTGTATTCGTAAGTGAGCACTTCCTAGACTGTGTCACTTCAGGTTTCTTCTCGTTTGTCTGTATTTGATCTTGCTCAGGAATTGTTGTCTCATACTGCCCAGCCTGCTGACCCCCCTGATAGTAATCTGATAGCGGTTAGTATCGCTGCCTTCAAAAAAGAAGTCGTCTAAAAGTTACTGTATAAAGAGCTGTCGTAGTCCTAATTGTTTTGCCGAATAAATAGAATTATATAAATGCTTAATGTTTCTCTGAAGACCAGAAAAAGTGTTTTCTAGCTTTAGCTATATAGGCAGAAGACAGTTGAAATATGGATTTTGTTTAATTCTATCTTTTTTTCTTCTTGTATAGCTGTCAAGTGCAAATCCTGTGTATGAGAAATTCTACCGACAGGTATGTATATTCTTGTTGAGAAAATAAAATTTATTTTGTATAAAATAATATTATTTTGCTCTAGACTTCAGCGTGGCTAGCAATGTGTAAATGACTGAATTTCAAGGCAAACACTTCTACTTTACAATATATTTTTGTAGTAACTAACACTTGGGTCTGAGCTATATCAGAATAAATTTAGTTATAAGATGACTTATTTAATTTTCTAGCAAACTGTCGTATGTGTAACATACATTACTTTACAATTATACCAGACCGTTAGCTGTTGGAATGGAGTATACCCTTGCTAAATACTGTGGGGATATGTTTTTTTTCTTTTCCTTTTTACAAATGAGGCTGGTTTTCTTGTGTTTGTGGTCCAAGGTTCTTACCAGCTGCTGTAAGGAGTGAAATTTGGTTGGAAGGCCACTGAACGCTGAAAGAATATGTGTAGTTCTTGCAGCTCCCCTCAACAGATAAATCTTTTGACTTTGGAATTTTATACATAACTTATCTTTTATAGTTAGATCCAGCAACAGTAAGGTGTATTAATTTCTATAAATACAGCTTTTTTTCCGAAAAAAAGCTGTTTAAACTACTGTATTATATCAATATTTTGTATTTTGCATATCTGATTATGTAATGACAGATATATGATAACATTTAAAGAAACATCTAAATGAATTGTATAAAAAAAATGCCTATATATACATATATACAAAGACTTGTGAATAACTGTTGAACCTCTGAAGCAACCTAATAGGATGTTTTTCTCCTGTTGTGCAACTGTTAATGTTCCTGTTGGTTTGTTGTAAGACAGGATATCGTGTATACGATGACATTTTTATTTAGGAACTTCTTTTGGTTTTGGTTATCAACGTTAGAATGCAAGCTGCCCTGCTAGGGAAGAGAGAAGATCATGATTTCTATCAACACTCTCTTTTTGGTTTGTGCTTAGAGGATTAATCCCTTTCTCAAGTGCATAAAACAGTGTATCAGCCTGTGACGTCTCAAAAGTTTGAGCTCGCTCTTCTACTTTAAGAAGGCTTTTTCTCCACTGAAGGGGAGTAGCAGTTTGCTGAGCAGTAAGAGAGAGTTTGCCTTGATCAAAGTTAGGATGGCTCCTGAAGGTGGAAGGAGATAGTATCACCCTCACAAAATTGTCTTTCAATCTGATGAACAAGTCTGCTGTGCATCTGTCCCTAGGAATTAGATTTGAAGTCCTTAAGAGAATCCCTTATTGTGGTGAATGTTACAAGGTCACAAGGCAAGGAACTCACCTTTCTCCATGTTAGGTTTCCTAGCCCAATACTACTGACTCTTGTCACTGACTCGCATAATCTTTGTCAGGTACTTGTCTGTCTCTTCCTCTCAATTGTAATTGTTTAACCATTGAAGTGTGAAACCAAAAGGTGGGTACAGAAAGTGAATTTCCGCACAAGTGTGATCCTGGTTCTGAAGTCCCTTAACATCTTGCATTCATTGGCTTACGCAGCCTAGTGAAATCGGAGCACTGTTTGTTGTCTGGCAGCGTACAGTCACGGGGATTCCTTGAACCTGATGTTACTGTGAGTTATATTGTGCCAGTGGATTTGTTTTCCACAGGATTAGTCTTCTGACTTGCTCGGCCAAATGCTTTTTCTGCAAGCGTTTTTCCTAAAGAGTAGCTTTGGAATGTACTATGTCTAAATGCTTTCAGTTGCACTAGATAACTTTTTCCTTCTCCCTCTTTTATAAGGATATGTCAGCTTTTCAGAGTAGCTATGTGAGAAAGACATTTCCCTTTGTCTTCCAGTGCTAGTAGAGCATGTCTTGCTTCTTTCATACCAGAAACACTTAAGAGCATTCCATACAAATTGAGAATAAATTCATCACCTGAAATAGCTCTGATGCTTAGTACTCTGCCAGTTCTATCACAGAGTTAGTCATTCATTTTACATAATGTGTATTGTGAAATGGCAATTAAATCCCACGCTTTGTACTTAGAATGCAGTTGAAACCTTAACCTGTCAATAGGGATGTTTCTCTTTGAATAAGTTTTTGTTTTTTCTTTTTTTGCTTGACCATACTTAGACTGACTCTCAAAGCAGCATGAGGTTAAAGGATATATTTAAATATATATGATAAATTAGCAGGCGGTTACTTGTGCTGCATTCTAACAGGTAAGCAGTATGCCTGAGCTGCTGATGAATTCTTGATGAATCTGAATTGAAATACTTCTCACTGTTACCTTGTGACCTAAAGAGGTCACGTACATTTTAAAGTTTTAATCATTTCTGGCCCTATAAAAGACAACTTGCAGCAAGGTAGTTGTTGTCTGATACAGTTATGAAAAAAAAAACTGCTTTTTGCACACTGGGGTGGAAGGAGAGCTGTGTCAAGCTGATGATAAATACCAGCAATCTGCTCAGTGCAATGGTCAAACATAAGCCAATTTTCTGCATTGTTTTAATGCTTCGTAAGTACCTCCATCCCAGCATACAAGAGTCAAATAGTTTGTAAAGAAATTGAAATCAGACCTTTTTTTGAAAACAAACCAAAAAAAAAAGAAAAAAACCCACCATCTTCATTTTCATTTTAGGGAATTATTTGCACAGAAAAGAAACTGTATCCGTATCAGATTAAGTAAGAAGCTTGCTTAAATCCCTCAAAATCTCCTTCCTCTGGGTTGGAAGTGAGGAAATTAAAAATAAACACAGCTGATATTGTATTGCTCTGACTTTCTTGAAAGCTAAGAAAAATCCTAGGTTAAAGGCTTTCTGAGTGGATGCTAAGAGTACTTGGCTTATGTAAAAGATGGGCTCCTCTAACTGAAAAGGGGACTTGTTGCAGTGACTTGGCAACTCCTTGCCTATATTATGAACAGCTCTCCCACACAAACTGAAATAGATGATTGGAAAATAATTAACAACCTCTCCTAATCAGTCATATTAGCTGTAAAAGTGAAAACATCTTTTGTTTTCAACCTATTAAATAATGTTTTCAGGATTGCTTTTGGAGTTTTTTGATGTATTTTAGAAGCAGAAGCAGGGAAGACAATCTTCAATCTTCATCCACTTCAGCATACTTTGCAAATAATAAATTCTCTGCAAGTCTTTTGCTTTCTAGTTCTAAACACATCTTTGGGAGGTGTTTGCTTTGAGCACCTCATGTCTGCTGCGTGTGTGAACTTTGAAGGTTGGTTTTATGTTTGAAACATAATATTGAATATAGGCTTTGTTTAAAGAAAGCTGTGGGACTGTAGGTGATAGCTTTGCATCACCACCAAGTGTTCTGCTGTATGTACCCGGTCTTGCTGTTCTGTGTGAAGCATCGTTCACGCTAGTCATTCGCAGGCTAATCCAAAGACAGCCATGATGACTCAGTGGTCAGCAAGCATTCAGAAACCAATGGGCTTCACAAGGGGATACCGGCAAATCTAATGCTAGTATTAAGTTACTAGCATGTCCTTCAGTTTTCCATGCACGTTGATTTATTGGTACAATTTCAATTTTGGTTCTGTTTCTTCCTCTTTAGGAAGTGTAGAGAACATTCTCTCTTGCCTCTTTTCTGTCCTTTGAAGTGTTTATCACGTCTCAAATTCTACATAGTTTCAGTTCTTCGTGGGTAGGAAGACTGATTTTGAAGATTATATATATTTTTAATCTACAAAGCTGTTTTGTGACGTGAATTTTTTTCTGCTCCCAGGTTGATTCTGCCAATACTGGAAGAGTGTTAGCTTCTGATGCAGCTGTTTTCTTGAAAAAGTCCGGATTGACAGATTTGGTACTTGGAAAGGTATTTAACAATTGTTTAACTCTATGGTCTCTTGCTTTAGTTAGTATCCTCTATAAATTAAAATACTTAGAATAGTAGTACAGAATACATGAATTTCCCTAATGCATTTTCAGTTGTGCTATCTAATGCTTTCACAGTTTAGCAGCTATGCTTATTCTAATGTGTATGTTGTTCGTGATGGAAATTAAAGCAATATTTAAATTTGTCACCATAAGTAACTGCTATCATGAAAGTTAAGAACTAAACTTTCATCCAAGAATTATATCATTGTTAAATTGAGTGAGAACTTGCCAGATTCCTTTCAGTGTTGTGAAACACCTTTGTGAATATTGTTTTTATGTTTTAGATTTGGGACTTAGCTGATACTGATGGCAAAGGAATCCTGAACAAACAGGTATGGTTGTATGATGAATGAAGTTACTCTAACCATTAGCAAATCTTGAAAAAAGATAAACATTAACATTTCTGTTTCAGGAAAGCAGTTTTTATAGTGGGATTCTTTTCTGGTATGTACTCCCCATTTCATTGTAAGCTGCAATAAATTAAGCAGCCTTCAGCTACTTCATTTGTTTCTCTTGAAGTCATAAAATGAGCTGCTATGTAGCTGTGTAGTACCACTGAGGAGTAATTTAAGGTCTAATGGTCTGTATTAAGGTAACTTTTCCTCTGAATCTTCGGGGGAAATGTAATGCAGAAATTAAAATTGTAGTAAAATCTTTAAAATTCCTCTTTATCTAATTTTGGTGGGTTTCACATCAGTTCATTCTGTTTGGAGTGGTTCCTTCAAAGCTGCAGCTATGAGCAGTATGTCAGTCAGACTTCCATATCAGTGGTGCATGCGGTGTGATCTGCTGAAAAGCTCTGATGCGATGTTGCTGTTTGATGGTTTGAAGCAGTTACTTAAATAATGGCCTGCAGAGAGCTAGCTGCTTCATTCCATGGTAGGAAAAGATGATTGTAGTATCTATTAAACAAATCTTTCATCAGCCTTCTACTTCAGTTCACCTTTCTTGTACGCTGTATGTTTCTTTCCTCCTCCTCTGTCAACTGTCACCTTTGGGATTAGCTCAGTTCCTTCAAGATAAACAGCTGTAATTGCTACTTCAAATTTCACTGCTCTGTCATAGAAGAACTTAGTGTGGAGAGCTGATTACACTAGCCAGGAAGCTACTAAATGCTTGGAGCTAGTAATTACAAGCTTTACTTCGCTGGAAGAATTAAGCAGTTTTTGACTGCTGCTCACTGTCATTTTGTGACACATACCACTCCTCCTCCCCCCCAGCCATTTGTGGCCCTTGTATACGTAATAATACTAGAAAAACTCTTAACTCTTCATAAATTGGAGTATTTTCATGTAACAAAATTTTCACAATTTTTTTTTTCCTGTAGGAGTTCTTTGTGGCTTTACGACTTGTAGCATGCGCACAGAATGGATTGGATGTTTCCCTGAGTAGTCTTAATTTGCCCGTTCCTCCACCAAGATTTGTAAGACTGATTTATTTATTTTAATTGAACATACCAACTCATTAATAAGAACTGCTTTGAAGATAACAATTAGGGTTTGGTATAAATACCAAATATTTTTGGAAGTGATGTTGTAGGGGAGGGGAAAACAGGACAATGCAGAATTAGAATAAGGTGCTACATATTCTGGTCAGGGACTTAAATATAAAATTTTGTAAAATTAGAATATATATAGTATTTGTTCTATTGGTGTTGTCCTTAATGGAAGAAACACTTTAAATTTCTTATTCTAAATTTTGGTATCCTTCACATAAGATATGGATGACTAAAATGCAGTACAGACTTTGAGAAGCAGTCACTTCTCAAATAGGGGAGTTACTTTGAAAGGTCAGAACCAGTTATCTTCTGATGTTTTATTTCCTGTTTTTTCATTAGACTGATACTGGTAGTCCTTTGCTACTCAGTGGAACAGCATCAAGTGATGTACCATGGGCTGTTAAGGTAAACACAATATTGGGCTGTGATCTAGAACTATGATGTCATTTGCAAGGAAACAAAAATCTTGAAAAAAATATGATACTGATAACTAGAGTTCACTAAGTATGACAAATTGCTATTTCTGTCAAATCTGTAATTGGCCTAGTAGACCTAACTTGATTGGATGAGGGGGAGGGAATGGCACTTGGGAAACCCTGGGAAAAAATTCATTTATTTGGAATAGTTACCTGAAGCCATGAAAATAAATGGAAGACTAAATCTCAGTGGGTTTTGTGTGAGCCTATGAGTCAAAAGAAAATATGGAAAAAAAATCTGTACATCACGAACTTCAGTGTGTGTTTTTTCACTGTAACAAAAAAACAAAAAAAAAAGCTTAATACTTTTGAAATAACGAGTGCTTCTTAAACTGTGAGTGGTTGTTTCCATAATTAGTATTTTTGTTCCGCTCCTCCAGCTGGAAGACAAGGCCAAGTACGATGCTATTTTTGACAGCCTAAACCCCATTAACGGACTATTGTCAGGGGATAAGGTGAAACCTGTACTCCTTAACTCAAAACTGCCAGTGGATATCTTAGGACGAGTAAGAATCTTTTTAATTAATCAATAATTTGAACATGATAACTGTGAAACACTCAGCATTGTCTGTTTCTCAGAGTGTTTGTAGTAATGCGCCTAACTTGTAACTACTGTCTTACAGAGTGAGAAAATGCAAAAATAATCTTTGATATTCTGATAGAGATCGCATCTTACTGTTAATGTACCAGTTTTGTGTATGCTTTAACACTTTGTTTAGGACAGGGTGTCATTAGTGCACTCTGTTTCCATCTTCAGATTCTCTTCCTTTGCATGGTTTATATGAATGTATATTGCTTACTGAGAACTAATGCTTTTAGGTTAATAGAACTTTGGATATACTCGGGGGAAGCTCTCACATTTGTTTTTAGTGAGGTTGCAAATAGGCAAACGCTACAGTTCAGGTAAAAATCCCTGTATTCTGCTTTTGATTGGTAGGTGTGGGAATTGAGTGATATTGACCGAGATGGAATGTTGGATCGTGATGAGTTTGCAGTGGTAAGTATGTCTCGGGATTTTGGAAGTCTAATGACGAGTTTAAAGTGGATGAGTTGTGTGTTAACTTTTGCCTGTATGGTTTCATTTATTGCCTTTATTTAGGACCTTAATCAAGTCATAGTATTAAATTAATGTTTCTCTCGTTACTCAACACTAACTTCTCTCTGGGCTAAATGAACCATTAAAAACTTATACTTGTGATATGCGGTCCCACAAAGGACTGAGCCGTTTTCAACTGAATAATAAGTTTTAACTTAACCTTCAGTGTTCGTGGTACTTGATGCCTCAAGATACATTTGAGGATGTTTTTAAAAAAAAAAATGTGTAGAAATTCTTTCAAGGTTCACAGCAAATTTAGAGTTTTAACACTATTAATGCCAGGACTGATGAAATAATGTAAGAAGCAGTAAATAAAGTTCGCTTCTTCCAGGAGATGGCAAGTGAGAAGTGGTCAATATCTTCTGAAACCAGTTCCTTTTAAAGCCTAGTAGTTAACTATTACTGTACTTGATTTTCCTGTACTTACGCTATAATTCTGCAGACTTTTAGCTTTGAGATCGGAGAATCAATATGATGTTCTAGGGAAGTACTGGAGATTCACTTGACAGTCTGTAAAATACGGTATTTAAAATCTCTTTAAGATGCAGTTCTGTGTTGAACGGTAGTCACAAAATTATTAAAACATACAACCACAACAAAAGAGTAGTCATTAAGCAAAGTGACTCTTGGAAAAGCAATTAATACTTTAAAATTAAGAGCTTAAAGTATTTGATCAAATACAATTCTACCAGTGGTGGTTATAAGCTGGGTAATACCTGGGAGAATCATTTTACTGTTCTAAAAGATACTGACCTTCATTTGCTAAGCAGTGAGACTCAAAAATAAGTAGTAATAAAAAACGCAGGTCGGAAGGCAATAAGCTGCAACTCAGTTCAAGGGGCTTGTAAAGGAGGAACATAACAGAAAACATAATGGAAAAGATGCTACAAATGTATTTCTTAACTAGTGTCCCCCCCTTCCCCAGTATTCACACGGTTTGTTTTTGTGTTCAGGCGATGTTTTTGGTGTACTGTGCGTTGGAGAAAGAACCAGTGCCAATGTCCTTGCCTGCAGCTTTGGTGCCACTATCCAAGAGAAAACCTATTAGTGTTCCAGGAGCAATGCCATTAATTCCATCTTCAACGTCAACCAAAGATTCACATCAGTCCTTGCCACCTGTAGGCATTTTAGCTGCCAAAACACCATTATCACAGGTATAATTCTGAAGTGAATTGGGGTTAAAAGATTTGTTCTTAATGCTGTGCTTTGAGGTCTGCCTGTATGAAGTGTCTTGATATACGTTTTTAATTTCCTTCTCCTTGTCCTATTGATTTGTTGATAAAGTTGAGAAGGCCGATGGGAAAACCAGGTTAAGAGAAAAGCTAGCACAAAATTTATCTTGTTCTACTGCTTTTAGATGTCTTCAAATATAAATGATTGGATAAAAGAATATTATTTAGTAAAGATTTTGAAGATATTTAAAAAGTAAATTATTTCAAAACATAAAGCTCAACCCAAAGGTCAGAATCCTAAGCAAACAGTTTTAAAACATAGTCCAGGTACACGTAGGCAGAACATACGTGTTCTGGCTGAAGACTGATTTGAATATGGACACTTTTTAAAACAAATGTGTCTTTACAAGTGGATTATAATTTACTGGTTATATTCAGAAGATGAAATTATTGAGAAGGGAATCTGAGGTAAGAACTGTAGTACTTTAATGCATAAGATGCTGTCTGGATATTTAGACACCTGTATTTGAGCGATCAATAAAAAAAATTAGCACTTTAATTCTGGAGGTTCCAAGGTTTTCATCTGTCAGGTTGCTTGACTGACTTAAGCCTGTGTACAATATGTATTACAAAGGAGTGCCATTCTGGATCAGTGTCTTGGTGTATGTTTTTTGTACAGTACCATTTGGGATTCATATATTAAGTGTGTTTATACACTGAAATTAATTAGCGTCCACGAGCATGCACGTAAGCAGAAGATGTAGTCATTTTCACTCAAAAAAAAAAAACAAAAAAAAAAACCCACACAACAAAACCAACCACCCTATCTTTATATAATAAATAGTATGGTATTTGGAAAAATTGCTTAAGTAAGATTTGTGGCTCTAGTTCCCATCTTTACCTTGTTGAGAGCTTCAGACCTACAATTTAGAATGTCCCAACTGTTAACTCCATGCTTGACCAGTTCTTCAGTCCCTCCAGCTAAAGCTCTCCAGCTGTGAAGAGGAATAAAATTGATGGAGCCAGACAGTAAGCAGGGCTGTGATACAGTGGTGAGGGCACAACTCAGTGCTATGAGGAGATCTGGGCCTCAAGGAATACTTCTAATGCGTAGGCAAAGAGGTGGAGCAGTATCAACCAGCCATGGTGTTTCACTGATATAAATACTGCTTTCGGAGTTGCATGTGGATTTCTGTACAGGACTATTTGGGGCAGTAAAACTGGTTCATAAACTAGGCACCTATATCACTTTTAAAATCTGTGCTGTAGTCCTTGAATTATGTAACTTTGAAAGCAAATAACTATCTGAGAGAGCTGTCTTTATCTTAGCATTTTTTAATTTTTTTTCCCCTCTTCTACCCCCCCCCCCCCCCCCTCAGTGGGTTGTATCGCCTGCAGACAAAATTAAGTACGATGAGATCTTTGTGAAAACTGACAAGGACATGGATGGATTTGTGTCAGGTGTGGAAGCCAGAGAACTATTCTTGAAGACAGGACTGCCTTCTGCTCTCCTTGCACATATCTGGTAGGGATTATTTTTCCTTGACAGCTGTTTAGGCGACGGCATGGTTCTTGCTCTTTCCTAGCACTTTTCGTGAAAAGTGAAAGCTGTTGTTTTTGTATATGATAGCGTGGCCTCTTTATTAAGTGGTAACTTACGTGCTTCTAGTAATGGACAGAAATGGTGGGTGAGGAACAGGTTTATGCTATGAGTTATTTCCTAGCTGGAGGAGGTAAAGAGCCTGAACAGATGGTTACAAACAAATACTACGCTTTAGCTGAATACCTGATTTAAGGAGGCATAATGTTGCTGTGTATCTGAATGGTGATACTAGGCATCTGAGGATTATCTGTGTAAAATTCTTAGCATGTAATATTTATGGCCCATCTAATTCTGTGACTCGTTTGTCTTTCATTACAGTCAGTAATGACACCCGCTGTGTGGTGGTGTGTTTTCCTAAATTTTTCCCCACTATAAGCTATTGCATGGCACTCTGGTAGGAAAAATGTCATTTTTTTCAAGGTATGATTAGCATAACAATTTAGGAAAGTCAGAGAAATGAGATCAACTTGTGTTGGCTGTGAGAAGTGCTTCAGCTCAGCAGTAACTTCAGTTACAAATATTCAGGTGTTGTGACTCAGGCCTGATTCTGCTTTTTACGAGATGCAAAATTGCTCTAACAGAGCTGTGGAAATTGCACAACCACTTTCTCTTTTCATTCTATATTTGCGTAATGTTTTCTATTTATTTCTGTGCCTTACTTATGTATTGCACTTTTTTAGGAGAGGAGATATACGCTAGCAATTTTTACATTTCTAAATAACAGCAAGTACGGGAAACAGTGATTTATTTCATGTGCATCTCTGTACAGGGCTCTCTGTGACACAAAGGACTGCGGGAAGCTTTCAAAGGAACAGTTTGCTTTGGCTTTCTATTTAATCAATCAGAAATTAACAAAGGGCATTGATCCACCTCAGGCTCTGACTCCAGAGATGATTCCACCTTCAGACAGAAGTGTCAGTTTACAGAAGGTAAGGATGGCTTTGGCACACTTGGTATAAATTTCAAACAAAAAAGGTTAATTTCAAAAACTACACAGGAAACAGCTCAAGTACTGGCAAACCTTAAGTATATCATAATATCAGGAAGAAAACAAGTCTTGATTGCAAAGAAGTGACAAAACACTGCTCCATTCATGTTTCGAAATGAAGCTGTCATTTATTACACCTGCCAACCAAGCGGAGAGATCTTATGTTGAGAAAGCATTATTTTCTATTTTGAAAGAATAATCCTTTTCCTGTCTAAAGAAATCTTAGTTCGCATCTGAAGTAACATGCACAAGTTTAATGTTTTTGTCGTAATGTGTTCTCAATTACCTCTTTTGCGTTTCTCTTTTTCAAAAAGTCTCAAAACAATGTGAACTGAATAAAGTTTAAATATTTAAACTTTTAAAAGTAAATGATCCACCATTTTATTCTTCACAGATAGTTTAAATGTCTTCATAGCCTGTTGATTGCCATCTATCTTAATCCAACAGTAGACTATACCTCAGCAGTTCAAGTTATATTTATCTGAATGGCAGAGGTTATTGCAAATTCTTACTTGTTTTACACATCATAAAGTCTTATGTTCGTTACCTTTTCTTGGTTGTGCAAAACATTGACCTAATTCTACAACTCTCTTGAACAGAATGAAAAATTTGCGCCTGAAAAAATTTAGAAACTCAAAATTTGGCACTACTTTTGAGTTTCTGTAACTGGTATCTTATTTCTTTTTACATTCTGTTTTTAAAAAGTAATTGCTTTATTTGCAACTCTACTAATCTTTTTTGTATGTTTGCTTTCCTTTCTATGTCTCTTTTCTAGTTTGGACTGTTTTTTCCATTCTGCACCACTCTGCTTTTCATCCTTATTATTCTGTCAGTTTGTTAACTCTGCTTTCTCAAGGTTAGAGAATCTTTGCTTTTCTAATATTTACTGTCTGTTGGTTTAATAATGAGCATCCTTCTAAGACTCTTAAATAATCACTGAAATAGCACAGCACTTTTCTGAAGTGTCACAACATGTTGCTGTCTCAGATTATTGCTGGTTTTCCAGTTTTCTTCATCTGGAAGAATCCCAAGGTGTTTTGCAAATCTGAACTGCCATATTGTACTTAATTCACTCCTGTGCAGAAAATGATTTGTGGGGTGGACCTCTGTGGCTGTTACGTGTTGGCAATGTGTGGTGCTTAAACTTAAGAGAAAACACTTTGTATTACTCTGTTGAAATTGCTGGGGAAGTGATGATGGAGTAGTAGCCCAATGTGACAGTTGACAGTTTCCATTAGGACCGATACCCATGTTTTTGCTGATTATGTTTCAGAAAATGTAGTGGTCAGAACACATTGGATGAGATCAGCATTGTTTACTGCTACTCTGTGTACATTGTCTTCACAGAACTCTTAGACGTCAGTTGAATTTTGCAGGGGTTTTGCGTTGCTAACATAAAAAAATAAGAGTAAGAATATTATGAAAGAAGGTAAGAGGTGTCTTTTAGCTTTGTAAATCCTTAGCAAGAATTCATTTTACTAGATTGAGCTGGAGGTTTAGCTCATTTTGAGATTTTTCCAAAGAGATGCTGCCTTCTTGGTTGATATGAAAGAACTTTTTTTGCAAGATTGTTGTTCAAGAACTGAACCAAAAGATAAGAGCAGTGTGCAGAAATAGGCTTTTTGCTTGTTTCCTTGAAGTGCTGTGGCTTAAATAGTAAAAACACTTAGGCTTTCTCTTCTGACTCGCCCATATAAGAGTAGTAGCAGAAATATCAGTAACTATGATGGTAATCCATTATATTTTTGAAGTATGGAAAGTTAACTTGCTATCCTTCTTGGTAGATATTCAACAGTATACATGCACATGAATTCTGTTCTCTGATGTTTGGTTTATTTACAGAATTTCATTACCCCAATAATGTAACTTTTATTTCAGTTCTGAAGCTTGAATGCAAATCCCATAAATGGGAAAAAGAGCAGCAGTCTAGTATTTGTTGCTGTTTCTTTACCTAAAACTGTTTGTAGTCACAAAACATGAACTGGCATTACTAGCCATAAAACATAACTTTATGTGCAATTTCCTTTTCTGGAATTTTGACAGGAATTGACTTTTATTGCTATTTTGAGTTAAAAACTGAAGTGTTGCTTGCATGTATGTTGCAGTGTGGTAAATGGCAGCAAATAATTCCAATTCCTGTCTTTTTTTCACTTGTAAAATTAAAGCTAAAAATGGCTTTTGTGGACTGCCTCTCTCCCTGAAGTTCTTATGAAGAATTGAAAATGAGATTGTACTACATTTAGCTGAAGTTTGATGCTAGAATTATCGCGCAAGATTTCTTCAATTGACTAGAGAGAAAAGCCCAGAAAGAATTTGTACTTGTAGCTGATACCACCAAGTTTTCCTTCCTTATTCTTAGGAGAAAGAAAAACTTCCTCATTAGAACACCATGAGCAAATCAGCAAAACTCCTCTAATTTCTTCAGGATAGAATTGAACTTCATAGCTTTTTTGCCATTTTGAGAAGCTGTACACTAACCAGCTTAAGAATAGCTGTATTTTTTCTTAACTCTCAACTCATGCCATTTGCTCTAGTAAAATATGCATGAATAATCTCTAGTTCTGCTGAATAATATTCTCTGCCACTATGTGCTCAGATTTACTGGTTAGGTCTTTTGTTGACTAAAGCTTTACTTTTTTCCCCAGTATAGGCTTGAATAAATATATAGTTAATAGCATCTTGATATATCTTCAGAGAAATTTCAGAATTTAAAGACTTTTATTTGTGTTTTCTTTTTCTTTCTTTTTGCGGTATCACCTGCCTCTTAACTGTATGTATATGCCTTTCCTCTGAACTTTGTGTTTGTCCCAGATAACTTTATTCAAAGCTTCAAGGAATGAATGTATTATAGAACACAGTTACAGTGACTATGGCTTCCTAAATACGTTCATGTTGTAGCAAGGCAGACTAGAACAATTACAGTATTTGCTAATTTGTGTCTTCAGAACTTGTTCTCTAGTCTTTTATATATACTTTTTTGAAATGGAAATAATTTGTATCATAGTAGTTGTCTTATTATAAAGATATAAAGGAAATAAGAACTCACGGGCTATGACTTCGTATAATTGATGTTTCAGTCAGTACTCTGGAGATTTGTGTTAACCTACGTAGATATGACTTAAAGCATTGCAAATGAAGTGTCTATGCTCTGCAACAGGAGGATCACCAGGGTGAAGAAATATGTATATTAGTAGTAAACAAACCCAAACTGTTTTAAATGAATGGTAGTAAGCCATTGTTCTAAAATGAAATGTATTTTACAGTTAAGACCTTTTTGTATGATTAAATGTCCTTTTGTGGAAGACATGCTTTCAAGAGTTTACAGGAGACAAACTGTTTGAATTACTAGATGTGTTTGATGTATGGTGTTTTCTGTTAATTTAGCAATTTTTCTGTTAATTTATACTTTTTAAACATTTTTTTGAAGATTAAAGATTTGCAAATTAATACTACGAACAGTTGCTACTTCTTGTAATAGTGCAAGCTATCTTTTAAAGTGCAGATAGCTGTCAAACTGCATAAACTATAAACTAACAGTATGTTTTCTTTATCTTTCAGGGTACTCAAGGACTCAATTCTGTAGCAGATTTTTCTGCAATTAAAGAACTTGATACTTTAAACAACGAAATAGTAGACCTGCAGAGGTAGGTAAAGGAGGGATAGTTATAGTTGCCTCAGATTTAGTTGTTATACTTACTGGTTTTTTTTGTTTGTATTTGTTTTTGTTAAGCCAATTAAATACAGAAGAGAAAAAACGGAAGGTAATGTAGTCTGTTTTGCTAAAATCAGTGGTAAGCAGGTCTGTAAAATTATTCTAATATTGTTTAACACCTCAATTCTTTGTTAACTCAGATGGGTGCATTTATTAACAGCAAGACTGTGAAAGATCTGTCCATCATGCATTCTGGGCGTTTCAGGAAACTGCATATCCTTGCATCCTGAGATCAAAATACTCTTTTGCTCATCTTTATTAGCAGATGAGCATACGGCACATCTGTAGGGCATGGGAGCCATGATACAAATTGGCATTAGCTGTCTTGATTTATAGAGGGAATCTTAAGGGCTTTTTCCTAATGGAGGCAGGGAAGTGAGACAGGAAGGCTCAAGAAGGATACAGATACAGAGTGGCAAGATGAGAGTTTGCATGTGGACCTCAGCTAGGATTTCGATGGTGATAAAGATGGAAATCCTTCCCTTCTGTATGGTGAAAGGAATGGTTGCAATGAGAAAAATTGTTTTAATTAGAGGTCTGCAGATCTTTGGTTTCTAAAAATTATTTCTAAGGTAATTAGGATAATGATTTCAAGTGACTAAGAAAATCAAGTTCATATATGCTGTATAGTCTTTGTCATATTCTCGAGACAGCAGATATTTTTCTTCAGTGATTTTTTGATACTATTGTAAATTTACTGTAAATTCCTTCTGTCAAGAACAGTCAGTTAAGGTGCTTTGTCATGATGAAATCTGAGTGTCTTATTCATGTCACTTGTAGGAATGAATTAATTGTGCGATGTGTCAAAGCACAATCTGTTTCTAAATAGATAAATGTTTTTTTTGCTTCAACTGCTTTTTACTCCCACTGCCTCCTTGCTTGTCCCTGCTCTGGCTTCCTCTGTTCTTCCTCGGGTAGTATTAATACTAATTTTGGACTCATACATTTATTAACCTAAAATTTGATTTACAACTATATAAATTTGCTGGCAGTATCTTAGAGAGAGAATTTTCACTAGTGTCAATTTTTAAATTAAGTTGTTTTTACCATGTGTGTTTGCAGCCTAACATGCAAGCCAATGCATTTCTGAGAGACAGTAATAGAACTTGTCTATTTTTGAAGTGCGCATTTAAAACAAACAAAAAAAAAAACCAGAGGATTTTCTTCAAAAGAATGACAATGTTTTGAAAATTTAGTTTTTTGAGAGACTGAACAACAAAATATAGAAGTGATGTGTTTGTGGCTCATCAGTGTGTGTGGGAAAATTTCTGGTGGCCAATAGCTTTTTAATCTAATGCAATAAAAACATAATATGTGGAAGACTGAGGTTTAGGATTAGATGAGGAAAAAATGCAGAATACTTATTAGTGAGGGTAAATCCCCTCTGGTACAGGGAATGACTTGTTTAGGGAAGTTGTGGAATCTGCATCGTTTTGAACCTGTCAGCAGTTCTGTTTTCTTCGGAATGCCTCTAAGTTCCGTTTCAGTTGCACTATATTTTTGGAAGGCTATTTGTGAAGCTTTTTTGATCAGCATTGTGGGAGGCCAGACCAGATGTTCTTAATATTCTTTTTTGAACCATAGATCCTTTTTCTTCCCTCAGCAAAGCCTGCTTTGTTTTTGTGCTTTAAAGTTAGCTACAGCCCACAAACGAGTGGGATTCTTTCAAGCTTTACCAGTACCACATTGCTCTAAAAGTGTGAATAGTTGAACCTAACTTGGTGTGCCTCACCAGAGGTGCCATCCTCTGCACATTTTGGACAGCAGCAATTACATTGTCTTGAATACAAATCAGGTTAGAAGGACTGTATAGCTGGTAAGCTGGCCCCTCATAAGTGTGGAAATGGCAAAATGTCCCCAGAAAAACGGGGCAACCCCTCCCTTCCATATGTTCACATCAAGTCTTTGTTTTAAAGTTCAGAGATCTACAGCTTCATAGCAAATCAGTGGTAAGAATTTTAGGGTAGGCTAGATGCTTTCTGCTGACCTCTGGTTTGGAAGTAAGTGAATTGTTATAGCTGAAAAGCTTGGGGAAAACAAAGGAGAGGAGAAACAAACACTATGTGTTTTTTCTAGCATTCCTAAAATGAAATACTACTACTCTAGGAATTCCCAAAATTATGGATATACGTGAAAATAAGAAATGTAGGGCAACTGAGTGTAGATAATACTATCAACTCTATGAGCAGTCATCTATCACTTTTTATGAAAAAGAACTGATCTTTTTTCTGCATTTTTAACTAATGTGGGTTCTAATCAGTAGCTTCCAAGAAGCCTGGCCAGGGTGGTTTCTTATGTAGCTTAAAAATGCCTCTACTGACAAGGACTTCTTCAGTTGTCAGCTATCACAAATGTTTCCAATAGGCTGGCTCCCATTCATAAATACTCCCCATTCACAAATTGTTATAAAGCTTCTGGATTTACTGACATTATTTGTTTTGTAAATCATGGAGTATGTGCATTAGAGAAACCATGTATTTTTTGTTTTTTGTTTTTGTTTTTTGTTTTTTTTTTTTTAAATAATTGCTTTTAATTTATTTGATAAAAGGGCCTCCTGACCTGGCTGCAATTAAGATATGTAGGGAAATTGTATTGCTTTCGTAAATTGACTTTAAGTTGGTTACAAATGTTATTGTCAAGACCACAGGTATTTTTGTTTGTTTTCAAGTGCTGCAGTATGGGACTTTAAGATCCAGGAAATCTTACATGTCCAATAAATCAATTTTGTTACTTGCTTTTGGTTCTTTCAGTTGCTGGGCGTTCCTACAGGCATATAGTAGATAATTTGGAAAAGAAACAGAGGCATTCAGAAGAATTAGTAAATTAAGTAGGTCTGTGGTATTATTTTTGAAACAAAGACACATTACTCCAAGTGGGAGTGGGGAGGGTAGACACTCTTTTTTTAGACTATATACGCTCAATTTGTTTTGCTTTGCCTAAGGCTACTGCCTAAGCTTTTCTTATGCTGACTGACAATAGTTCTTCCACTTGATCTTTTTTTTTCCGATTCATTGTTTGTGTTATGATTTGGCCAGTGTAAGCTGGCTGTGAGTGGGTGTCATGGTCTGTTGCTTGCTTAGGGTCATCCAGATAGCAAGATTTAGGTACCTGAATTCCCTTGAAATAGAAGGGAAGTGAGCTTTATTTCTGGCAGTCTCCTCAGACAGATGAGTGACAGTGTATATTAAGACATGCTCACCTGCTGGCATTTATTTCCTGCTCAGTTTTCATACCCAGGCTGGAAAAACAACCAAACAACTATTTGTTGTTTGTTTTTACCTAATCAATTATTCCATCTTTTATCTTCAATTAGCAATAATCTGCCTGAATGCCTGCTGTGCTTGATAAGCGTCTGAGGGCTCGATGGCATTTTTCAACTTGACTTGTGTTTAGATCTGTGGAAGTGCTCTGAGATTGAGCCCTTTTGTTTATGGAAAGTTACAGAAGGCAAAAATCAACAGAACTTTTTTCAACTCTGCGATGCTTCAAATATCTAAGTAAAACTACGCAATAAATACTGGTTTGTTTAGCTAGAGAGATGTGCTATAGCTTTGATGGAAATGGTAGTATTTACATGATGCTTTCATTCTGATGAATTGGAGTGAGAAGTTATGTGAAACTTGAAGGTTCACGCTTAACAAAATAACTAGCCTTGTTCTTCAACGTCTCTCTTTCTGCAACTTGCATTTTCTAATCCATGTAAGCCTTCCCTCTAGGCACAGTCATCAAGTTAATCAGATACTGAGACAAACAGTAGTAGAACATAATATACAATAATAATCTTTTCAGAGCAAATGCTTATTTAAGATCTGTGACACCTGTTTTTTTCATCTTCCATTGTGTATGGTTTAGCAGCAAACAACTATGGCTTAGCCTGAGTGAAGACAACTTTCTCAGAGCAGATACCCCCTTTACTTGGTGGACAAAAATATTTTATCCCTTATTGGAGAAGAGTAAACGATAAAATTAACTGTTTTGGATTGTTTACCAATCTGCTGCTATTAACAGATGAAGTTACCTTAATTTTAATATGCATTAGTAATAACATTTGATAGCTTTTCCATGTGGTAATTCATTTAGAGATGTTAGGTCTGTCATCGGTGCTCAAATTCTAACTTCAATATATGTCAGAATTTAATAACAATCTATAAAAGTGAGTATCTGTATAGAAAAGCTATTGTTAAATCTGTAAAGCCTAATGCTTTATTCTCTTAATTCTCTTAAACTTTTTTTTTAAACAAGCACTTCTGAGTTGTGTGGCTTTTTCCTTTATAAAGCTATTGTTATCTGACTGCCAAGAATTTATTGATGATAATTCCCCTGTCATCACCAGTCACTTTTAAGCTTGCATAAGTGTCTGTAGGGACAGACTTGATATGACACAGCAAATAACTGTACGGAGTCTCCTAAGCATACATGGATTACGGCAAGCTAACTTTTCTTCTTCTGACTGAGTTTACCAACAGATACATCTAAAATTTGATAGTCAAGGTTAATAATCCACCAGGTTGGCCTCCTGGAAATGTTTTCTAGCTGCTGTTAGTATAGGAATTACTGTGGTTGCAGGGGTTAACAGATGGAATCTGATGCAATCCCTCCCACTTTTCCCAGCAGTTTTCATTAGACAAGTGCTCCATAGCAACAGTGAGATCACTGAAGACAGTATTTCATTGATTTCTCCCTCCCGCCCCCTTCCGTTTTTGAGCCATTCTTATCACTAAAGTGCAGTTGGCTGAAAAGACATCTTTTTTTATGCAAAACGCTTATGTGGGCTTCTGTCTTGTAAATAATTTGGAAAGCAGAAATCCCTTGCATCTTTTGTGTTTAATGTTTCACTATGTATTTAAAGAGAGATACAGGTTTAGGAGGCTGGATAACTGTACCTGCTGTAGCTGATGTTCTTAAGTATTCTTGCATTGTTTGCTGGTCTTCTAGGGAAAAGAATAATGTAGAGCAAGACCTGAAGGAGAAAGAAGATACCATCAAACAGAGGACGAGTGAGGTCCAGGTAAGTAAGGCACAGAATTATTGCTCAGATATCTGTTAATGGCAATGGAATTACTGAATCTTTAGATCACATCACTTATTGAGTGGTGGCTAAGAAAATAAATGTACTTTGAAGTGTATTTGATATATGAATGATATCAATGTGGATTGGTGGGGGTCTGTATGTTTCTATAAATGTGTATGCTTCTAGGATATATAGGCTACGTGGAGTTTTAAATGAAAAATATTTCAAAATAATACATATTTTAAAGCAGGACTATCTAATGTCTAATTAAAACTGAAGAACACGTTGTAGTACTGCAAATTAGTAAACTTAAGTAGCTGAATTAAAAGGACTTGTATAAGGGGCTGCTACTTAAGAGTCATAATAATTACCAGCTCGAGAGGAATGTTGCCACAAGTTAATTTTGCCTAACATAATTGAATTCTAAAAAAATGTATTTGATTTTTATTCAAAAGGATTATATTGAACTTTTCATAATTGAATAGAAAATTTGATTTTCACAAGTGTTTTATGAATTAAAAATTATATAGTCAACATCAGTGTATAGGGTGCTAACAGTGTAAGCCCTGAATTAAATGCTGCAAAGCATATTTCAATTAATCATGAGATGCAAAAGCAGCTGGAGTAGCTGCATTAAGAAAAAAACTTCAGTGTTATATCTGATCATTTACATTTATTTGTGCGTTTGTTTGAGGAATCTTTATTAGTTCAAATACTCGTTATTTGATTAAGACTAAATAATGCAAATTTTTGCATTTTACTTTGCCTTGGGGGTTGGGAGGTCAGGGAAGAAAGCCAATGTGTTACAACCATTGTGACTTTTGTGCTTGGGTATTTAATATCCTTAAAGCCTGGGTGATAATTAATAGTCTGACCTCTCAGAAGATAATCAGATGCTGGCCTGTTTGTCACAATGGCATCCAGATTCAGCAGCTGCTGGAACGCATGCAGAAGTTGACCCTGTCTGTGATTCTGTCTGTGCATGCGCTCGTCATTCCTCTCCTCACCATGCAGATTACCTTTTCACAATGTTAAAAATTCTTATGGGCATTTCTGTTTGAGCACACAGGGTGATTTTGTTAGTTTGTTGTAGAACGTTTGCCTTCATGTGAAGGTTGAGCTCTGTGGTGCCTTTGTACAAAGCTAAATTAAATCCCCACTTTTAATGTTAGAAGGCCTAAAGTGTAACAATATTAGTGTGATCTGCTTGTTTATTGTGTAGTGTTTGACAGTCAGCAACATCACAGAATGAATGAAATCATTGTATCCAGAGCAGTCCTGTTGGAAGCAACTGTCTTAAGTCTTTAACCTCTTAGTGATCACATAAGCTATTTATATCTGGTTAAATGTAGAGCTAGAGTTCTGTCAGTCTGCAGAGAAGGAACGATCTATTACTGGCTTGTCAGAAAAATGGGAAACCATCAGGATCAAATGGGATGTGGCTGCAGCATTTATTCGAGCTGGTGGCCCCCTACCTCTGGTCTCCTTCTTGTTCCTGAATGCTGGAGAACCTGCATATTTCATGAAACTTTCTAGAACTTCACAGAATAGTGGTGACAGACTAAGAATATCTTTACATCATGTTCTCTTTACATCATGTTCTTCTGTTTTTATTCTAATGGTGATGTTTCTCAGATGGTGTTCACAAACACAGTGTTCCACAGTGTTCCAATCTGCCACCTTTGATAAAGCTAATTTAGTGGCATCACACTCTAGGTTTCATGATACCAGGGTTGTGTCCACATACATAAATTATAAGCTCACGAATAGCCAAGGTTTGTGACGGATTGAACAGATTTGTATGGGAGGAAGGAAAGGTTAACTGTTTTTCTCTATTAAGTAGTTTAGACACTATGTAAATAGAGGCTAAGAGGCAAAAACGGAAAAAGAGTTGGAGGGAAATTAATTTTATTTTATTAAAATATCAGTTGTCTCTTAGCAAGGATTAATGGATGTGTTTTTTATAAGAAGCTATGGGCAGAGTAGCAAAGATCGTGAGAAACTGAGGCATTTCCCTCATTTATTCTGTGGTGTAGTTTATAACAAATAACATTTCAAATAACATTTGAAAGCATCCCCTTGCAATCTGATCACCAAGCTGCTCTTCTAGACCCAGGTATTGGTTGGAGCACTGGGCACTGCCTCAAGCCATGGGCTTTTGGCCGCCTTCACAAGACTCAGATCCTCTGTCGAGCACTTCACATGTGTATGGTTTACCAGTCTACCTGCAAGGACTCTGAAATAAGTGGTGATTCTCCTGGCTTTCGCAACAATGTTTGTGTTCCTTAGAATTTTATTGACATGAAGTCAAAAGGTTTGTTTCCCATTTTAAATGGAACACTGAAACTTTGTAAAGAGATTTTTAGAACAAATGCATGCAACTCCTGAACAAAGGTTAGTTAATACAAGTTCACATCTATGGAGGAAAGAAAATGTATCTGCATGTGCAATGCTGTTTCTAGACGAAAAAAGGTAAAAGTATTTTGGGACTTCCAAGCAGTCTGGAATGTTTCTGGCCTTTTCTTTTAGCCTTTTGATTTCTTTGTTGGCCTGAGTTTTCATAAACAGATTTTTTTTTTTTCTCTGAGTATCCCCCCCCAGCGTTGGATTTTCCTTATTCTTGTTAAGTACAAGACTGGCAAGCTATTAAATCTGTTGTCTGCCTGTGGAAATACAGATCTCTACTCATTTCCTTGTCCGCCACTACAATGGAGAGTTACAAGGATCATAAACCTAACACAAGGATTACCAATAAAAATACCAGTTTGTACTCAAAAATGTGTTATACTAACGGGTAATACCCAGATCTTCATGAAGTAAACTGGGCTTCAATTAAACTTCAAAAAACACCTTCAATAGGAGAAACATCAAGCACTGAATGAGGTCCTACATTAAAACATTTGTTAAATTAAAACAGTGTGTGCAAAATTCAGTGCTTGGGTTGGGGCCTAGTTTACTTCATGAAGATGTTTGAGAATCACACCAGTTCTGTGTATCGTGTCCACTCCGCCTTTACTTTTGGAGTGGCCATGTGATTGTGGTTTTGTTTATTATTTGTTTTTTTATTTTTTTTTCTCCCACTTCTGGGAGGTAACAGCCTTAGTCAGGCCTTTTCAGAGCTGCTCCTCTCCTGCTATGGCTAGGACAGATACTGGGATTCAAGAAGCAGTAGCAAGGTTGGAGGTGATCTATATTTAGCTTGTGTGTATGTGAGTGTTTGCTTCCTTTAGAGGAAAAGAGACTGAAATCTCTTTAAGGTGTTACCTCCACCTCCAGATCCACCCCCTCTCGCCCTGGTTGCTTATGTTGTGTGTCAGCTGCTATTTGCTTTTCAAAGTGATGTGAAAAACAAATGCATCAGAACAGTTTGCCAATTATCCAAGTTGCTAGCTGCTGTCAGAGCCTTTTGTGCGTGTTGGTATGTCTTCCATAAATCAGAAATAACTAGTAAGTCATCTACTCTGACTGCTGTACATCAGTTGTGTAGCTATTAATCCTTTTACTTAACTTGAGACATTGATTTTTGAACTTTTTTTTGTAAATGCATCTATGAAGCTTCTTTAGGTAGTCTTCCAGTTGTCTTGAGGTTCCCCACTTGTCTAGCATCTGACTGCCTTTCTGTTCCTCTCAGTTTTTTGTTTTTTTTTTTCCAGTTGTCTTGAGGTTCCCCACTTGTCTAGCATCTGACTGCCTTTCTGTTCCTCTCAGTTTTTTGTTTTTTTTTTTGTCCTGATTATCTGGAGGTGTTAACACATGTGGATTAACTGTCTCATCCACAGAATAAAAATAAATAAATAAAAATCACCTGAAAATGACAACGGGATCTGAGCTTAGAACAGCACACACATGCATGATCTAATCAGAAATTCATGTCAGCTTGTTTTCTTAGTGTCATTGATTTTCCTTCATCTCTGTTCTTTCTTTAGTGTTGTATACAATTCTTCTTTCAATTACCATATTTTCTTGGAAAGGCTGCAATCTTTTCATCTAATACTTTTGTATTAATCTTTTTTTGATCTCCCTGTATTACCTCTTCCTCTTGACTTTGACAGTTCTTTCTTCTTTCAAAATTCTTGTCTTGATTTTTCTTTTCAATGTTATCTCTGCAGTTTAACCATTAAATAACCAAGTCTAAACATTGCTGTTGCTCAAAAGTGAACTAATTATCGTATGATGCTACTTAATGTCTTTGAAATGCAAGATACATAACTACAGCTGTTTCTTAAATTAAAAGATATCATATTTTCACATGTGGAATGTTCATTTCTTACAAGTACTGTTACCTGAAAACAAAATTTTGGTTGATTTGTGCAAAAAATAGGAGTTTGGGAAGATACTGAAGGAAGTGCATTTCAGTTAATAAGGCACTGGTTTTCTTCTTTACCATGCTAATAAAGCGAGTTTGTATTTTGGAATGGGTATTTCAAAGGGGAGAGGAGCAGAATAAAGGATTTCTGTTGTTAAGGAACTTGTTAAAATATATTCCTAAGATACCAGAGAGAGATAACATAGGCTAAACAAATACAACTTACAGATTTGAAATAGAACCCTCCCTCCCTGGGAGTAAAACACTTAATCTCTGTGTGGAGGTGTGGTCTTCAATATTGCAGTGAGATTATTTTTACAAAGAAAAAAAAAGCAAATAACGTGGTTATTTTTGTCTTAGAATTAAAACGAGAATATTTGCTTGCCTGAATACTAGTCTTTGAAAGATAACTTATTGATACTCTGAAATCTGACCAATCATTACCTCAATTTACACTTTAGAATTTAGTGGTAAGAAGGAGTGGGGAACAAATACAGAGCAAATCTTTTTTTATTACAGGATCTACAAGACGAAGTAAAGCGGGAGAGCAATAATCTGCAGAAGCTGCAAGCTCAGAAGCAGGAAGCCCAGGAAATCCTTAATGATCTTGATGAGCAGAAGGCCAAGTTGGAAGAGCAACTTAATGATATCAGGCAGAAGTGTGCAGAGGAGGCCCATTTGGTAAGGTCTAGTGGCCAAGGCCCTTGACAGAGAAAATGCCTCTTTTTGAAGAACGTAGCCATGCAGTGTGTTGCAGCTGTTGGGGAAGGAGAAAAAAATTTAAAGAATAATCAGCACGAGTTTCAGGATTTTGTGAACAATAGAGAATAGGAGATACATCTCTGATTTCAGCAATGTTTGTGATATTTGGTGGCACACCGATGCTACATGTATCTCACTAAAATAAGGCTGTATGCAAACAAATGCTGCAAATTTATAATGCAATATAAGTGAAATTAGAAGGAGTAATTAATGGGACTGATTTCTTGAGAGTTTGAAAAAAAAAGTGGATTTTTTCTAATATAAATCTTTAGTATTTCTTTGCTGTCTAAAATGTTATCTTCAATATTAGAAATACTGGTGTTGGGTAGGAGAACAGCTTGAATAGTACGATCTCATTGAGACCAATGGTGAGTTAACCTCTTGTTCAGGTATGATCTATAATATCTGCAATAGAGGTTTCATACCTTTTCTGGTCATAAATAATATTTGCTGGACATGTTTGGAGGTGTGTGGGTGTTTTTTTTTGTTTTGTTTTAATTTGGCTTTGAAATACTTGTTTATGCATTAGATTGCCATGCTGAAGGCTGAAATAACGAGCCAGGAGTCAAAGATTTCAGCGTATGAAGATGAACTGACCAAAGCTCAAGAGGAGCTGAGTCGTCTGCAGCAAGAAACTGCAGAGCTTGAGCATTGCATAGAGTCTGGCAAAGCACAGCTGGGACCTCTTCAGCAACATCTGCAGGATTCACAACAGGAAATCAATTCAGTAAGGCAGTGTGAAAAGATGAGGGGGAAAAAAAAAAACAAAGGAACAAAACCCAAAATGTTTCAGCTGACAACCTTTAGTGTTTTTTCATAAGGGGAAGGCACTTGTTTTTTTTTTTTCTTCACTGTTTGCTCATGTCTTTCCACTGCTTGCACAGGCTACGTCTGTATGGTAGTTAGGATTCTTAGAGGCTGACTCAAGTTGCTCAAGGTATTTAATGATATTTCTCCAAGTTTTGATAATAAAAGGGGAATTTATTATACTTCGTGAATAATTTCTCTTAATGTAATGAATAACAAATGGCTAGTGCCTCTTTAGATTCCCTACTAGATGTGTAGGGAATTTAAGTTTTTGTCTTTAGCCATGGCCTGGGGCATGGTCTTGCTATTCTTTAATTGATGCGATGCTGGTATAACATTATTAATGACATAGTGTATTTTTGAAGGAGGAAAGTAAAGTGAACGTAAGGAAAAATTGTATTGAGACTAGATACTGAGAAACAGAGAGGTTGCTGTACTGATTTTGAGCACAGAACTGCGCTTTGTATGTGCGATCAATAATTTATTACTTCAGTGATGTTTAGCTTGAGCACCCTTTCGTTACCATTCTTCTCTCACATGCCCGCAGTCTGCTAATGTGAGCCAGAGCCATGTCATTATCAAGTTGAAAACAAAGCCTTTCTATTAACTTTGAACCCTAGATATGGCTGACTTCTGGATCAGTTCCTTCACGTGCTTCATGTCTAACTTCTTAAGTCTTTTTTTTTTTTTTAAGACTTCCACTGCTAGGGCACTTTCTTCTGTTGAAGGGGCTTATGACATACAGAAAACCAAGTATAAAAATTATGAATGACTTTTAGAAACTGAGGAGTAAAAAATGGATGTTGTTTTATCAGAGGTAGAAAGAAGGTAGTGCTATTTCAATATTATTAACTAATAATCATAGCAAGAGATGATTGTGATTAATGGATATGATGCAATTATGTAAGTGACTGGTTATGCCTGACTGTACTAAAAACCTGTATTTGTTGTAGGCTTGTTTTATATAAATACTCCTAAGTTCATTGCTCTTAGCTCAGAAAAAATGAACAAGAGGTCCCCTGATGCTTTAGGCAAGGGTATCTAATGGTTGATCTGAGATCAGTGTATTTGAAAGACGCCTTGGTGTTGTCATTGCTGCCACCTGATTTGTGATGTGCAAAGCAAGGAAAACACTATTAGGTGATTGACCTAGTAGAAATCAGTGGGATTTAGATACCTACATATCTGAACTGTGTTCATTCTTCTGCGTAATCTGCCACATTCAGTAATTTCTTCAGAACTTGCAGATTGTTTGTAGATGTTTACTGTGAGGTACTGCATTATGCACGTTGTAGAAATAATGACATGGATGTAGCTGTCTGCTTAGTAAGATATATTATGGATTCTGTAGACGTCAAAAGTCATGTGAGAGAAGATAATGAATTTGTAATTTTCTTTGGAAGATGAGAATTCTTTTTAAGCAGCCTTTTTAATTTATGGAGTTTAAGGCAATTTCAAATGAGTAATTTAAAAGGAAAAAAAAAAAAAGCTTTGCAACTCTTCTTGTGAGTTTGAGTGGGAAAAAAGGGAACAAGTCTTGATGTTTCCAGTGATTGCCAGCAATATGGTCTGCTTCCTCGGCAGAAGGTTCTCAGGTCTCTTTCAACCGTGTTATATATCTTCTAGATCTGATTTGTACTGCTTTCTCAAATATCACCCTTTGAAATAACATGATTTTATTATACTTGCTTAAGGAAAGTAAGAATTTTAGATACGTCCTTCCATTTTATATTTAAGAAGGTATGGTTATATTCTAGCTTTTGTAGGCTGCTGTACAATACATGTACATTTATTTCTGTTTACAGGTGCAAACAAAACTTCTTGAGCTAAAAGAATTGGAAAATAACCAATTTAGCTGGCACTCTCAGACACATAACGTACTTGTTAATGGAACTGCGGATCATTCTAGTCTTAGCAACAGCAGCAGTGAAACTGCGAACCTTAATGAGAATGCTGAAAGGGAGAGTATAGCAGAAGAAGAACAAATAAACAATGCATCTCCAGTGAGTAAAGTGTTTTGCCTGCTTGATCGTAATGCAATGCAGCTGTGAAGTTAAAATAAATGTAAATATATATTAAGATTGATTATGTTTTGTTTTTAAACACTTGTACAAGTGAACTTTCAGGATGTTATTCTGAGGGAGTATTTCAGGGATCTGAAAGTTGATAAGCAGAAAAAGAGGCAATGTTAGCTTGGCTGGAAAGTAGCAACAAAAATTTTTGTGCATTTGTTTCCAAAGCAAAATGTCTTAAATTGAAGAAGAGAATTAATGTTAAAGAAGAGCAGCTGTTTTCCAGTGGCGCAACAGAAATGGAATGAGAAATAGGACAGAATATCTAAAGATCTCTTGCTTTCTAAATGTCCGTCTTTGTCTCAGTAGTTTTCTGATTTTTTTTTAATAACTTTCACAGGGTTTATGGAACACTTCAGTATGTTCTGTTATAGCTATGAACCTACTGAGGTATCTTTTAACATATTCTTACAGCTATGTGATACTTAAAATAGTACATGTAGTGTAGTCTTCCATTTATTTATACTGAATTGCTTTTATCCTTACATAGGCAAGGAATAGTCCTGAAACAACAGCTGCTGTTGTGGAAGAAGAGAAAGAGATCCCAGCTGCAACTATTACCAAAAAAGTGAGTTTGTTCAAATCTGAGGGAGGAAAAAATGAATGTAAAAAAAAACCACCAACAACAAAACAAACAACAAAACATAACCTAGTTAAATTGTTTGAGGTTTGCATCATGTCACTTACGTGATGGCTATGCAACAGCAGAGAAATAAAAAATGTCACTTGTTACTGTTTTTATTTAGAGTATGATGTCATGAAAGCATTCATCTTACATAGCAGGTTGATTTTTATTGAGGAATACTTTGAATCTCTGTTGATTAATTCTATAGAATTCAAACTCTCAGCTTGAAGAAACTAATAAATGGTAACAGAAGACAAGATAAGTGTCTTGAACTTCATACCTCTCTCTTCTTTCATGTTCTTCAGGAGGATCCATTTGATGCTGAGTCTCATCCATTGCCTGATCTAGTTTCTGAAGCCAGCTTAGAGTTCTTCCAGTCTGACCCTTTTGTTGGCAGTAAGTAAACTTCTTTCCAAGTGCAGATTTGCAGAAATGGGTTTTGTGTGAACACGTCTCGTCCAAATTCATCCTGCACTTTCTCGTTAATTGTGAAAATTGTAACTTTCCCTCACTGGTCTTCCTGAGGGCCTTTTTTTTTTTTTTCCTTTCCTGGGGGTTGCATTTTGGTATTAAAGGTGTGGGTGTACTTGTGATACGTGTGATGTCACTGATCTAGTTTGCAGTGCAGAGCCACAAACAGATCAACTGAGGGTTCAGCGAGCTGTAGTGTGGGGGGCGTGTGGGTGGCTGAGAGTGAATGGCTGTGGCCTACTTACGGTGAGTTTGGCACTCAAAAAAAGGTAATGTGGAACTGCACCATCTGTTCATCTTATGGAAGTGCCATGCTTTATTTTAAGAAGTTGCCACTTATGAATGCTGTTGCTCCGATTTTTTTCATGTTGGAAAGAGTGATCTGTCTGTGATCTATGGAGACACTTGGAGTATGGGAGAAGGGGAGCTAATTTGGATTAGCAGTTGAAGCAGATGCTTTCAGCTACGTTAATATGATTTGACAGGCTTTTGGAGTCAACATGGTCTAACCAATTTAGTTCAGATTGCTTTGGAAGGAGAATAAGCTAAATTTATTTCATATCGCTTGGCTTCTAAAAGAATATCAGTGCAGATTTTAATACATTTAAATGAGTAAATTAAACTAATTTAAAACAGCTTCAATGTTGCCTTGTAGATATAATTTCTTTTTTTGTTTATACTGAAGTGGTCTTACTTACAGGATATGACAACCTTTCTTTCAGAGGAGAAGGTATGTCTGCTGGTAGTCAACCTTTTGGACTTTGTGTGATCAGTATGTTTAGGGGTAGTTACCTGCAGCTAAGAGACCGTACATACATGAAATGAGGGAGTAAATTGATGCAATTGGAACCGTGCATCTAGTACAGAAAGGAACGCTTAAGAGCGGCCATCCATGGTGCTGTGAGAATTACCAAAACTAAGACTAGGCTGCTGTCAGTGGTTAGCTTGGATTACTGTGGCGGTAAATACTGCACAATGTGGATAACTCATAATAGCCAACAAAGGGGCATCTTTGAGAGACGGCTGCTTTTGTGTGCTTCATGTTGGTAATAAGCTACGTGATGAATATTTGCTTTGTCTATTACCAGCTCTTGTAGCTCCTCTGAAAACACTGAAATTATTCTTCTGAGTGTGAGAAATGGATAGAATGGATTGAGAGCAGCCCTGAGGAGAAGGACTTGGGGTTGTTGGTTGATGAGAAGCTCAACATGAGCAGAGTGCGCTTGCAGCCCAGAAAGCCAACCCTATTCTGGGCTGCATAAAAGGGAGGTGATTCTCCCCCTCACTCTCCTCTCGCACCTATATCCAGCTCCCCAACACAAGAAGAACACTGACCTATTGGAGTGAGCCCAGATCATCATCCAAGGATGATCAGAGGGCTGGAGCACCTCTCCTATATGAGGACAGGCTGCGGGAATTGGGGTTGTTCAGCCCAGAGAAACAAGGCTCCAGGGAGACCTCATCGTGGCCTCTCAGTACCTAACAGGGACCTATCAGACAGCTAGAGAGGGACTTTTTACAAGGGCATGTAGTGATAAGACAAGGGATAATGGCTTTAAACTGCAAGAGTGTAGATTTAGATTAGATGTTAGGAAGAAATTCTTTCCCATGAGGGTGGTGAGGCCCTGGAACAGGCTGCCTGGAGCAGCTGTGGATACCCTATCCCTGGAGGTGTTCAAGGCCAGGTTGGATGGGACTTTGAGCAACCTGGTCTGGTGGAAGGTGTCCCTACTCATGGCAGGGGGCTTGGAATTAGATGATCTTTAAGGTCCCTTCCAACCCAAACCATTCTGTGATTGTGAAACTTTAGCTCTAGAAGTGATGTTGTATCCAGAAGACTGTGACTCAGTACATGCTTTCTGATTAAAAAGCTACAAGTCACTTTTTTTCTTTAAACAGGTGATCCCTTCAAAGATGATCCCTTTGGGAAAATTGGTAAGCAACTTTGTAACTTCTAATATGTCTTTTTTTTTTTTTTTGTTAAGGATTCCTAGTAGAACAGTATGTGGGGAAAAGTGTTACCACTTTTAGGCTGAAAAAGGCCATGGGTAGTCTCTATTGAGACTGGCTGTATAGGCAATGTGCCTTGGGGAGTGATAAACTGTGCTTGGGGAGGAAGGTAGGAGAGTGGTAAAAAACATTATATTTTGTAAAATTCTTTTTAAAATTCTTTTTAAGGGAGTTTGGTTAAAGAAACTATATACTTAAGTGATTCTGGAGCTGAACCATTGGTACGGTCCAGTTTTCATCATGTGCGGAAGATGTTGGCTTGTCTAATTTTTGAACCACAGAATGCAAATTATTCACAGATAAATTTGATGCTTCAGAAATCCTTAGACTTAAATGTGTCACCTTCTTGCAGTATGAAAGCAGCAATATAATGTTTCATTTTTAAAACACCAAGCTAAATAAAGCTAGCAGAAATGGTAACGAGATGTTTACTTTTTAGATCCCTTTGGTGGTGATCCCTTCAAAGGCTCAGATCCTTTTGCAGCTGACTGTTTTTTCAAACAATCCTCCACTGATCCTTTTGTGACTGCAGGCACTGATCCATTTACCACTGCTGGCAACAGTAATAATACCACAGTAAGTTTTGATAGCATACCTTTTACTTCTGTATATAATTTGGACAAAATGAACTATTTTGCGTGTTCGGACGTGCCTTCAAATGCTGATATTCAGAAGTGATGTAGGCTAAAGGTACCTCTCACCCCATGGCTCTGTCTTGTCTCTTTTTTTGTCCTGCTTTCTAGAAATAGGAACAGATAAAAATAAATAAAGAAAAAAAGTAAATGTTTCAGTGTGGAGCTTCATTTCTACACAAATTAGAACCTTTTGAGAATAGTGACCTAAGCTCCACTGCTAGCTGGTGAAACTTAATAAACATTGAAGGAAACCCAAGATTAATCTGACCAGGTTATATTGAGACATTTGACTACTTTGCTTCCAAAGCTTATAGGATCAGTAAGTATGTTATATCTTATTTAAAATCTGATGTGGTATAGGATTTTCCCCTCTGAGAAGTCAGCTTGTGCTTGATGTATGTTGCTTTGGGTTTTGTGGTCTTTTTTTTAATAAGACTCACTGAAACCTTGCCATAATGTGGAGATTATTACTGAATTGTGTGCTCTTCCAGAGGTATCTAGGTGTGACTTCTAGCTGTTCACAAGGTCATGTTACACACTACAGGCTACCCCTCCAACCTAAAAAAAAAAAAAAATCTACAACCTTCAATACTTACTCTGCACACTATTGTTTCCCAAGTCACGATATTCTAATATAACTAATTCTTGGTCATACTACAATCTGACAATGAGAAGTATAGAGGAGCAAAAAAAAAAAAAAAGTGGTCAGAGCTGTAGTGTGGGATTCACAGTCTGTAGCAGTCGGTTCTTGAGAGAATTGTATTTCTGAAGTTGCATTCATCCTAAATGCTTTACTGCACCTTTGTGTTACTGACATCCTGTAGTAATATCTTTATGAAGAAAACGGTATATTTCACTTTTTTTTGACTAACTTTTTTTGATGCTGGATTAACATTTTAACTGAAATAAATTTTGATTGTATTCTTAGTATGAGGACTTCTTTAAGCTGAAAACCACATTTCCTTCTAAAGTTAGTTTTTTTTATTTTAGACGGAGACATTGAAGAAAAATGATCCTTTTGCTCCTGGTGGAACAACTGTTACTACATCAAATGATCTAGGTAAAAGTAGACTATACACATCAAACTTACTTTACTTGCTTTTGCTTATTTTTGTTTCTAGTCTCTCTTCCCAAGTTTTACTGAGAAATACTTAAATCCAAGAGACAAATCCATGTACTTCTGTATTGTAAACATATTTAATTTTAGGAAGAAAAACACACTTCTCTGGAGACACAGAACTGAGTATTGGTAAAGATGGTGTATTTCTTGCTTTACAATAGAACAGCACTTTTTACTTGTTTTGTGGCACATAAGAATGAATTGTACTGTTGAATTACAGATTGAGATCATACAAGGTTTAAAAAATTTATTCCACAAATGGGCTTACAGTTGGAAGTGAGCTCTTGTTTGTGGTCATATTCATGTGTGTACACAGCCACAGATGCACACACAAAATACGTGTCTGTGTATATAGGTATATCTCGGCTAAACCTGTTCAGGAAAATTACTATTCTTAGTCAGTTGTTAATATTTAGTTCTTGTAAAAACTTCTTAAATAGTAAGTGTCCACCTCATTAAATATTTCACTTGACTTAGTCTATACTGCAAGATAAGTAACAGCTGCTTTTTTTGTTGTGGGATCTTTCGATGTTCTTTTCAATGTTTAATTTATAATCCCGTTCTGTTTGCTTGATTTGTGTGTATTTAGCTACAGACCCCTTTGCCTCTCTGTTTGGAAACGAATCCTTTGGAAGCGGTTTTGCTGACTTCAGCACACTGTCAAAGGTAATGTGGAACAACTGTCACTCAGAAAATGCATAGAACTCTACGGTGACAAGACAAAACATACTCTCTCTTCTGATGCTTTTATTGTTACAGTTTTGCCACTAGTAATAATTTATAATGGCTAACTTCCTTGAAAAAGAGTTTTTAACAGTAAAATATCTTGCAGTGTCACTGTGAAGAATGCAAAGTTTTGTGTTTTGTGTTTTCTCTGTATTTGAAGTGATTTTTTTTCTTGAAAATCTGCTGAATGTAACAGCAAAAATGTTACTCTTGCACCTATAACTGTACTCAACTTCTTATTGCTGTACACACTAACCATTCCTGATTTTTCTGTAATTTTCATCAGTGTGGGGTTTTAGTATCTCCTGGAATAGTTGGATTATGTTTTTAAAACAAACAAAAGTATTTTTGTATTAGTCCAAACTTTCACTTCTAAATAAATATTGTAGTATTGGAAAAAAAAAAAGGAAAGGATTAGTAGAATTGCACTGAAAGTGTCTATGTTACTGTTTTCTTTGTTGAAGGCCAGCACCGAGGATCCTTTTAGCTCTTCCACATCAGGTTCCGGCAACAATGTGGTCATAACTAAAAACTTATTTGAAGAACCACCATCCAAAAATGAGGATGTTCCTCCTGCATTGCCCCCTAAAACAGGAACTCCCACGAGGCCCTGTCCACCACCACCTGGTAAGAGCTGAAACTGAGATGCTGTTAACAATTAGATTCTTCATACACAATTACAAGTACGACAATTGCGAGGGGATGGTGAAATACACTGAACTAAGAATGAATGAGGAAGGTATAGAACAAGTCTGTTCCTGATCTGTTGTTGTTTTCCTCAGAGTTAAATTTTGTGTGGCATTTAGGATCAGACCTTTAGTTTTTTGGTGGTTGTTTTGATTTTTGAAGGGGGGATGAGAAAAAGGATTTAGAAAATGGGAGAATATAGAGTTGTTACGCATATCTGCAAGAACACAGAGTGGCTACAGATTAAATGGTTGCTAATGTGACAGACCGAATAGTGCACTAAATTATGTTTCAAGTGAGAATTCATTGTATTTTACCCATTGCAAAACCTCTGGTTTTAATTCTGTCTTTAAAGAAATATTAAAACTATTTAGTGCTTACATGGCTGGAGTAAAATGAATTAACTAGGGATAACATGACTGCCTCAGATGTTCAGATTAAATGTTTTCCAGATGGCCTTGCGAGGTCCGTAGTAGTGAATCTAGCCAATGTAATAGTAATAAACCCAGGCTGTTTTCTGTTCAGTGATAACTGAATCCTCTGGTCTGATCCATGACACAAACCATTCTTTTCCAGAAAACACCATGATTGTCAAAGATAACACCTTCTTCTTATGGTTACAACAAGTTATGGTTATAACAAGGTTAAAACACACTACGTACTTTCAATAGGAAATTGGAAAATACATCAGTGTTCTTTTTTAACTTTACATCCTTTGTTTCATTCTCTTTAAAAAATCTACTGCATCATATTTTTTTTCACTATTACATTATATGGTTGAATCTTAAGGTATTCGGAAAAATTAAATATGTATTCATCTTTTTCCCTCAAAAGTAGGGAGCACAGTAATTGTAGGAGTATTTAATAATAAGTTTAAAAACAGGTCTTAATTTCTAATGTTGCCATTAGGAGATCTGGCTCGTGCCTTGTAAATAATCAGTTGAATTGTAAATAATGTTAGAACAGTTGACTAGTCGTTATAATTTGGATGTTTTATAGTGTTTTGTTTTATGGAGGCCCCTCAAAAGGGGGTGTGGAGACTTCTGACTTCACTCTTTGGGAAGTGCCTACAAAGTGGCGTAGAGATGTGCTTTTAGAATGCAAGCACCGAGTGGCAGAGCAACAGCACCATTATTGATAGATGACTAGAAAAATAGCCTGTTTTGGTTTGCACATACTAAAAATGATACTGTGGGTACCTTGATAACCATTCCCAATAACTTTCTTTACGTAAGTCATAAATTGAGATAGTTAAGTGTATTTGTTTTTCGTAAATCTCTTGGTCTAATACAAAACAAGAAAATGCTTTTAGAGGAACTGCCTGTCCTTTTAATTCTACATGATACTGGGAAGTGTGCAGAAGGGTTATTTGCTTGTCTCTGAAATCTGCCGGCTTTCCAGATACTGATAAGTGCTCCCATTTCATGATTTTTTGGGTGGGTTTGGAGGTAGGATTAACATTTGTAAGAATATGAAGTATACTTTTGCTACAGAAATATTTTTTCTGGATGTTCAAAAATTCAAAAAAACTGCAATGAAACCTTTTCTGTAAGTAGTAACATCTGGAAAGAATGGTGGGAAGAAATTTAGCTCAACTGGTCTTGGAAGGATTTGGGTTAATGACCTGAAAGGTGTTGTAAGTTGACTGGGGTTAAGATGAAAAAAGAAAAAGGGGGGGCTCATGTCTGGTTCTGTTCTATCTGCAGCTACTTAGGCAAGGATTAACAAAATAGCTTGTGATTGCTGTATGGCTTCATTTTCTTAGTTTAAAAACTACAGAAATTCTAGGTGTTAGCATAGTGAGAACACGTATTTGCTGTTTTGAAGACATACAAGTATACTTCTGTCCTGAATCAAATTGTGTTATTTTGATCCAAACAAATAATAAAAAGAAGCTGGAATTAACATGGACAGTTTATAAACAGAAGAATAATAACTGTGCTAAGAGAATAGGGCTTCAAGACTTAAAAATTCACTTCCCCAAATACTGTTACATCAGTACATAATTGTGCTTTTGAATCATTAACATATATGTGTTCCGTTTTGATCAGATAATGCTTTAACAAACTGTGGACCGTACCCTCATTTTTTAAACTGGCAACCCTTCCTCTGAATTCATTACAACTCCACTAATTTTCCAGAAGAGGTTGCATTCCAAGTAGCTTTGGATTTTTTTTAACTATTTTTGGCATGTTATTACCTGCTATCTTAAATTCATTTCAAATTCATTTTAATCTAAGGGAAAAGACCTATCAATCAAATAGACTCTTCAGATTCCTTTAAACCGAGCGATCCATTTCAGCCTTTCCCCACCCCAGACATTCCCAAAGAACAAGAAGCAGATCTATTCTGTGATCCATTTGCTCCCACCAGCGTCAGTAAAGAGGCTGACCCCAACAATTTTGCAAACTTCAGTACTGTGAGTAAACAATTTTTACATTTGTTTCAGTATACTGACAGCTTTGAATTGTTCACACTGAAGTCTTCAGTCTAATTAAAAAGATTGAAACATATCCCACATACAAAGGGGATATCGCTTCCAGTTAAAACTGTATTTATTTTTACTTTATAACTGAGGCTGTCCTAAAGTAAAACACTGCAGAATGATGTAGTTAATGTTTAAGTTGTATTGCCTTTGTGAGTTTATGAGGCTTTTCTCATGAAGGCCTCGTAACCTTTAGAAGATAGGACATTTTAAATACATGTTCTCAGAATTACTAGTTTTATCAATGCATGTAGCAGATATAAAATATAAATCTATATAAAGCACACTGTTATTTATCTTGTTAAAGATACAACCAAAGGTGTGACTTCAATTTTGTCACTGAACTGTTTAGTCATAATATTGAAATATGACTGAAATATTGATAAACAGCCTCGTAGTGGTGTATGTTAATGAGATCTAACTGGGCGAGTTTTGAATGGCTGCTGAATTCCAGACCTTATGTATGATGCAGTGAAAAGTAGTAAGTGTCTCTTTATAACCAGAATCCATTTCATAGAAGTCGTGGTGTCCAAGCAGTAGAAGCAAATCTAAAGGTTTGTGCATGCCTTTATTTATTTATTTATTTAGAGTTTTTGCAAATAGGAGTTTTGGAAGGCATTATTTCACTTTCAAGCTTGATATCTGTTAAATGCAATTTGCATTCACAGTAATGGAATTGCTTTTATTATTTTCAGGCATAATAAACTATTTGCTTAATTGAAGTAAACTGAGGATTGACAGGCTCTCAAAATTGTCTTGCACTGGTTGATGTGTCTTATAGCATGACAATTTCTGACATATTATTGATCACTTTAACTAGCTAAAGGGATTGAGAAGCTAGTTCAGAGGAGAGAATGTGAAATGTGGAGGGGAAAGACAAATGTTCATTATTTTCATAGAGGAAAAAGCATTCTTTTCCATCTGCAATTACCGAAAACACTAAGTAACCTATGGAGAAAACTCGAGCTTTTCTATGTTTATTCCTTAAAGAAGCAGTGCAAAAGCAGAAACTAACTGTAGTATATAGTGATAACCTTTTAGGACTTAACACTGGGACATTCATGAAGACGCCGGCTTCACCTACCTCTTAGCTTTCCTGCATGCTGAATAGAAACAAACTTTAGCATAATCTTTTGTGTTTTATGATAATACCCTAACTGTTTCTGACTTACAATCATTGTACCACAGCGATTCAATTCACATACTGTTCTCGTCTAAGTATGTAGAATGAATCTGGTTTTTCTTTTCCTTGCGTCACACTCACCTTTCTCTGTGTTATTGCTAGGCTTCTAACTGTACAGTTACCTTAATATTCTGCTGCTTCTTGGCAGAAGTGTTTTTCAGCTGCACAAATAAAGAGTCGTTCTACAGCTAACTTTTACAGTCACTGTCATCTGGAATAATCATCCCTAATGAAAGTAGGATTCATCAGGATGTTCCATAGTGCTGGGATATGGGTTTATTTTGCAATATGTTCTCCTAATTTATTCAAATTTTTTTCTTGTATAGGCTGGCTTTTATCCAAATCGGTTTGCATTTAAATTATAGCACTTGTTTCTCCAGTAACTGTTTAGAAACTTAATACTGAATTTTGAAACACAGTGTATTTCGTTTTAAAAAAAAATATAATAAAATAATACAGCAATAGGATATCTTCAGTGCATTTCTTGATGGTTAAACCTTGAGCTAAGCTAATAGTAATAGCATGCTGAGAATAAAACACAAATAATTTGAGGACTAGAGTGTGTCCAGTATTTTGAAAAACTGTAACTGTCACTTAAACCAAGAACAGGATTTGTTATTGTATTATTAATCTGGTTATTTTGTCTTTTAAAATGCAGTATTCTACTGAGGAAGACATGATTGAATGGGCTAAGAGGGAAAGTGAGAGAGAAGAGAAAGAAAGATTGGCAAGACTAAAACAGCAAGAGCAAGAAGACTTGGAACTGGCTATTGCACTCAGTAAATCTGAAATATCAGAAGCATGAAGCTTAGAATAAGATTTGTCTTATGTCAACTGTTTTTGTCCCTATTCCTGAATACCTAACCTATTTAAATGTTAATCAGAAGATACGTATATACAGGAAAATAAGGAAGGTTTTAAACTTCTGAAAGTGGTGTGAATGTTTCTGCTAAATTCAATCCTTTTGTTTGTTTGTTTTTGTTTGAATAACTTGATTTTAGCATTCAATTCCGCTCAAGTTTTCAGGAGAACAAGGAACTTTTCCCAGTTGTAAGCAAATCAGTTTTAAATGCAGCAAATGAGATTGTAGTTTGACTGTAATCTGTCAGCAGTTGGTAATTGAGCATAAAGTGAACATAGCAATTATTTTGCCATGGCTGGCTGTCTCCCGTCAAGCAGTTAGCCATTTGAAACCTTTTATCCTTCTTCTAAAGATATTAGTAATGCCAGAGTTGTGGAGTGCTTCATTTTATATGTATGCATATAGATTTTTCTCTTCATTGAAGATTCTATGTTTGGACTTGCAATAACAATCTTCATAGAGTCTAAGTTTAAAAAAAAAAACATGTGTGTGTCTTACTGAAACCTTTAATGCTTTTCTTGCATGGCCATAGGTTTTAAGACCAGTTATTTTGTTTTATAAAGAAATTAACGGAAGATTCATGTGCATTTGCTGTTGGCCAAGATGACTGTCAAATTACAAGAACCCACAGCTATTTGAGCCAGTTTTGCCTGTGAAATACGCAGCTGAACTGGCAAGGTGATAAATTGAAATGGGATTGAGAATAGAAAGAAAACATGTAGTCTGATTTTTTTTTTTTAAACCACATTTTTTTTTCCTGTATGTATAATTTATTGAATGCCAACTGATAGTTGCACCTTAAACTGAATTTCTTTGTGGTCACTGAGTAGGATTGATAGAATGTTAATGGAAATAACTTAATGAAAATAACTTATTGTTCACTTTGGAAACAACTCCATTCTGGAGAATCAATTTCATTAAAATTCCAAAAAGAATAATCTTTTGCCCTATCTTAGACAAATGGATGACAACAGCATAAGCATCAAGAGATTTTTTTTTTTTTTTTTGCACTTTTAACTTGTGGTATTTCTGTTGAGAAAATGGAGAAGTTTCAACGCACAGCACTGAGTAGGAGGGGAGAACTCAGCCATGCTTCAGTATATTTAAGCTCTTCCTATTACCTATCAATGCTGCTGTTGAAAGAGTTTGGTAGTTTTCAATTTTTCAGGAAAATGAGTAACCAGACTGAGATGTTTTTTCTTTTGCACTGGGAAATGAGCATTTAACCACCTGCTCAAAAAGGTAACTTAAAATTTTGCAAGGATTAAATCGTTATAACTTATCTATACATCTTTGTAATGAGTGTACACTAATCTTGCAAATCATATGCTTAACTGGATTACATAGTTTCTTATCTTTTGTTAAAAATGTATACTCAGTGGACCAACACAATATTATTATGTATATATTATATATATATATTCCTGCTTTCCTTTATGGAATTTAAAGTTTTGAGTCATTCGATGTTACATTTCATGTTACTGACTCTGACTATAGTACTTTTACTCAGACTACCAACAAACCACTGCTGTGAGCTAAATGGCATTACTTATGAAGTTTTATCTGTTTTTTTTTAAAGAAACTTGTTCAGGTGGGATTAGCCTCTATTTATAGACTTTTGTTTAAAAATTCTAACAATAGCCTGTAATTATGAAGAAATAAAATTTAAGTACATAAGTGTGAAATGTTGGCCTGTTTTTTCAAAAGGGTGCTGTGAGCTGTAAAATAAAATGTAAATGTAATGTGAACGATACAAGGTGTTCTGTTTGTAGTCTGATGGGAGGTGGTTAATTTTCAGAGAATCAAATTGCTTGAATCTGGTGGTTAGCTGAAGTGCACATTAATCCCATCTGTCACTTGCTTCGTTAGGAGTTGAGGCAGCTTCAAAGAAAAATTCAGGCTACTTTTGCCCAAGGATTTTTGCCTGCACAAAGCTTGCAGTGCCCAAATGTTTACGTGTCTAGGATTCATTTGTCATGATATGTATGCATCTCCTACTGGCTGCTGGCAACATAAAGCAGATTCGTATGGTTTGGCAGATCTTTAGTTTGACCCAGCGTGTATCCTTTTCAATATGTCTGTCAGCATAATGCCTCCTTCATGTCAAGGTCTGGACATAGACTGCTTGGTCAGAGGTTCTGGAGTTCCAGCAACTGTTTTACATCTGTCTTTGATTCTTTGATTTATTTATTTTTTTTTGCTACAGCAATGATAGATTTAAATATTACTCATCTAAGTGGACCCAAATCTTTTTTTCTTGTTGTCTTTTAATGGTGTATCAGTTGGATTAGGTGATATAATACCTTCATTAATTTAATCAGGTTAATACATATTCTTGAGGCCATTTGACACCCTCTGCAGAATGTCCTTTTTTTTCCAAGTCCCTGTCCATTTGATTCTATCATGAAACTGAAAACAATTGCTATTCATCTTGAATAACTTGATATCCTCACCATCTTTGTCTAATTTACTGTATTATGAGGTTATGTCACGTAAAAGTTCATTGAATTCACAGCAGACCGTTGCACTCTTTATGTAAGAGATTATCTAACGTCTAGCAGACAAATTGGCCATTTCCAATGCAAGGTAACTTTTAATTAGAAATTGTATCAGTGGCATGTGCTGGTGATTAATGTTAAAGATCTGTTATATCACTGCCAAGTATTGACATGGAATAAAGTGGTGATAAAAGTGCTTAATAAAGGACCTGACATACTGAGTTGACTTGAGTTGTCTAGAAAGCTGTATGCTTCAGCACCGAGGACTTTAAGCCAGGAAATCTGTTGTGACAAAGAATGCTAACCCTTCTGCTTAATACTTAAAATCTGTTGTTAGATCTCAGTATTGGGCATAACGTTTTTTTTGGTTTGTGGACTTCCATGCCATCCTTTGCCACCTGACACTCCAGCTGTATGTCGCTTCTTTGCATAAATAACATCAGCTTGCAGAACGATGTTGCCTACTGTTGTTTCCCCACTAGATTCTCAACAGTTTCATTTAGCTACTGAAATTTAAAATTCACTGTTTCAGAATTTGAATTTTTAGCAAAACTACAACTTCAGTATTGGAATGCTTTAGCCTGAATCTTCAAATGCATGGCATGTGCTACCTCGTGTTTTGCTATACCGATAGAGTGGTATTTTTAGATGATTAGATGATGATATAGAGGGAACAGGGCTAATATACAAAAGGATAAAATGAGAAAAGTAACTTATGTGTTCAAAACATTGGCAATTCAAGACATGTCTTTTTGGAATTCCATAACATGTCAATGAATACTCTTGAATTCCATTGTTAGGGTAATGGCTGGCATTCCAATGTATCCATTCATTACTGTAAAATGGGAGAGGATTTACCTTGTGCAATTGTAAAAACACAGGAAAAAGTCAAAGCAAATTGTCAACAGTTAGTACACAAAGTAGACAGTAATCTTCCGCAAGTCTGAAATAGACTTCTTTGGTAAGTAGAGTGGAACTTTACCTATATGGGTGTTACTGACCTGTTGAACTCTGTGCTGGATAACTTGCATGTTGTCTTCCTTGTTGGCAGCATGATGTAAGTGTTAAAATTAAAAGGGCAGTGAGGGGAGGGCAAAACAAATCTTTTGAAGCAGAGGCTAAGGGCGCAATTTCCAGCTGGGCAGATACAGGTTTTCCAAGCTGTAACACCTAATGTTTGTGCAAACAAAGTCTTCACATCTTTCTGCCCTGGGGATATGTCTGGCATTTGATCTAGTCTAACTCTTAAGCTATCAAGAGAGGTAGAGAGCTCCTGTTTCCAGGGAGCTTTGCAGTTAGAGGACAGCCGCTGTCTGCATTCACTGCCCTGTACGAATGGAAACTCAAGCAGGGAGAGAGGACAGCACAATGTAAGGAATTATATGTGCAGAAAAATCAGGGAGACAGACGAAGAAAAAAAAAACCACTACTTTTGTGTTTATATATTAATAGTTAAGCATGAGAATTGCTAATTCTGAATTTTTGTGAGAAGTCTCACAAAGAATTTTGGCTTGTATCTGTTATATCCCAGAAAGATGGGAACTTCCCATCTTCCCTGTTATTCATTCCCGTCAGGAATTTGTCAAGCGATGGGCCTTCAATAACAGCTGCATTGCCATTTCTTGCTCAGAACAGAAATCCTCTTGTGCAAAAATGAGACACATTGAACTGGCAGGACCTGACATGGGAAATGAAAAGCATTAGTTTTTAAAGAAGGTGATCAAGGAGCTGATAGGGAAAATGCTGCATTGTTTGGATGTGTATTTAAGAGGTCAGGATGTTGTTTCTACTTATCTCACTGAATTATTGAACGGTTTTGGACAAACCACTTTTTAATTTTAATCTCCTTCCTGTTTTCTAATTGACAAAGGGTCTGATAGTTTTATATAACTGCTGGAATTAAGAAAGACATTCTTGTGCAGAGCAGAAACAATATAAACCTATTTTATTTCTGCGTATTCTACAGTTAAGAGAGATGGCATTTATTTTCTCTGTTAGTATATCAGCCAGTTGCACTCCAGGACTATACAAACAAGTGGAATTAGATTAAGAATTCGGCAGAAATGCTTCTCTGAGCAAGATATTCTTGCTTGAGGATTTAGGTCGCTGATGATTCACGTTGAAATTCTTACCTTCACTTCAGAGGTCTGTCCCAGCTGCCATTGGCCAGCAAGAGATCCTTGTAAGGCCATTTACATACTGTCAGCTTTCTCACTTTTGTATCTGACAGTGCCCAAGTCAATAAAAGAATTAATTCTGATCCACTTATTCAGACTGATTTTCCTGTATGGACAGACTCAGTATTTATTCCTTTGAGACTGTAGCGTAAAACTTCTTATATGCAACTTTGTCATTAAAAATGTACTACTTAAAGCCAAGAGGTCTTTAGGATCACTTTCCACAGACTGCAGTCACACTTGAGATGTGACCACACCTGGTTTACGTAACTCGTAAACTAATTTTGAAAAGTTCAAAGGATCTTTAGGTAAAATCCATCTTGTAAGTGTTAAGAAAAACTACCCGAAGTTCTATCAACACCTCCTTGTTCTTAAATGCTCTTCTGAACGATAGATTCACGTCTCTGAGTTCTAAACTGTTCTGAGAAATTTCCAGTATGAAATCCCATTTTTAGGCCCACATTTAGTATTTATTTACTGAAAAAATAACTTGTTAGAGGCCTGAAAATTGTATGTAAAATATGTGCTGAATATTAGAGTTGGAGATGAAAAATCTCTATTTTTCTTTAATACGCTCTTCATTTTTGTGAAAATATATTCGTGTCAGATAATAAAAGCATAACTGGTCTGTTCGTGAACATACAACAATACACTCAGGAAAATAACTCATTTGAACTGCAGTTAATTTATTGATGCAACCTTGTTTTACTGTTTTAGCTTTTTTAACTTTGTCCCTACAACAATGAATTCCTAAAAGTTGGGGGAAAAATGTAATTACATGCTGGGGTGACTATTGATTTAAAAAAAAAAAAAAAAAGTTTTTAGTTAAACGCAACTAGCTATTGAAAACGGGCTGTATCTACACAGTGCAGAACTGCTAGGGAATTGTCATCTATAGGAAAGCTGTGAGCAGCAATGTACTATTTTCACAATTCCAAAAACTTTATGTGTGTTACAAGTATCCTATGCTGAAAAATGTGTTTTATGCGTCTGTGCCAAATAGCTGTGAAGGTGTTTACCACCACTCCTTATAACATCCCTCATTTGTTTAAAGTGATTGATTTAGCTAAGTCTATTTTTTTCCCTCCTGTCTTCAGACTAAAGAATCATGTTCAAATTGATCAAATGCATTCTCTTCAATTTTCTTCTCTCAAAAATCTGTACCCTGTGCAATGGAGCTTGAGGCAGGGGTGCCACCTACCTCGTGTTTCACACATCATGAACCACATTGTCAGTGTTCAGCTAACAAACTCTTTTTCCTTTTAACCTTATACACCCCCTGTTCTTATTAATGTGCCCATTGTTTCACTATGTCAACCACGTCCTTTCTGTTTGTCCTGCCACTCCCTCTTCTGCATGCACCTTTCCCTTCTTTCCCCTGTTCATTTCCTTCCACAGACTGTTACCCCTGTGATTGCTGATTATACTATATGCAATTAATGGTAACAGTTGTGTCAGTATTCCATACTGGCCTGTAGTTTGTTGTCTTTTTTTTTTTCTTTTCACTTTGTTCTTGAAATTACTCTTAACTTGTTCATTAACTGATAAATTTGAGCTGTATGCACTGCTGGGTGTTACTCGTTTTGTACAACCTGCTCACCTTGTGTTGGGGGCTGGAGGGCTACACCTTTACGAGAGCTCCCAGGGGTGCACGCTAACACGACGTTGGTTGATTCAAAACTCCGGGAAATACGGATTATATTTTGCTCCCGTTTCTTCACAACAGGAATTAATGACTCCAATGCTAACACCATGGAATCAATAATGCAAGAACAAACTTAAAACCGATCTTTTAATTAGCCAAGAGTGTATTAAGTAATAGTGCATGATTTCTTAGCAGTTTGTGCTTGGAAATGCTTCATAACTTAGAGCTGAATTGAAAAGCTGGTAACGTGCCCTTGGGGGGAAGGGGCCGGTGCCACGTTCGCTCACCTGCCCACCTTCCCCCTTCCCAGCACTCAGAGCTCCCCCTGCCCCGCATTCACTCCTGCACCCTCCCGAGACCTCCCTCGGCTCCCCCAGCCCCTCAGCGGGAGGACGGCGCCTCCCCGGGGCGGGCGCTGCCTCAGCCGCTCACCTGCGGGGGCGGCCCCGCGACGGGGCCCGGCCCGGCCCGGCCCTGCCCGAACATGCGCCGAGCCTCCCGCCCGCCGCCGCTCCACACCATGCCAGCTGCCTGCGGCGGCCGCCCGCGCCGGGGAGCAGCAGCACCAGCGGGAGCAGCAGCACCAGCAGCGGCCGCCCTCGGCTCCGGCCTCCCTCTCTTACCATAGCGGCTGCAGCCGGGGCCGCCGCCGCCTCCATGGAGCCCCGCGCGGCGGGCGGCAGGTGCGGGGCTGAGGCGGGGCGCGGGAGCCGCCTTCACCGCGGCGCTGAGGGGGCCGGGGGGCGGCCGGGGGCGGCGCTGCGGGCTCGGGACGGCCCCGTGCCGGCTTAGGGGGGGGGGATAAGGGGCGGCCGGGACGGGCTGTGGCATGGTTGGGGAATGAAGTTCTCCCTGCTGCTGCCCCCCTTCGAAGGGGACCACCGAAGGGGCAGAAGGCGGCTTGCTCTTGTAGGTACTTTTTTTTTTTTTTTTTCTGCGTAGGAGGTCTAAGCAAATTACATACCTGCGCTTGCAGTCCTGCAGTAGCTGCATGCAAATTTAACTTTGTCTTCGCCGTCTTACTCAAGAGCGGGGCGATTTCGGCCTCTGAAGTCTGTGGGAGAGCCCGGAGGACCGAGTCACCCCGAGCCACCACAGAGCCCCCTGCCACCAACCTGCAGGAGCCAGCCGCAGGTGGATCCCTTCCCTCGGCCCTTCCACGTGTGCACTCCCGCTGCCCCTAAAACACATAAACTTCCATTGTGTGCCTTTGAGGGAGTTGTTCCTACACGGGCTGAATCAGTGTGCAAATAACGTTCTTCCTTGATGGCGACGACACGTTGAATTTTACAGGCAGGTGCATTAAGGCCTGTTCATGGCTTCCCTGTTTGACATGATTTCTGAAACGATCTGCTTTATGGTCTGCATGGGGTAAAACTTGAAGGGCTGCGGTTCTTGGAGAGCCTTTCTCTGCTCAGAAGGGCAGTAGAGGGTCCATTTGTGGCTCTTGGAGAAGTGTCGAAGAGGTCTTGTGCTCTGTCTCTTCCTGGGTGCTTTCCTCGTGTTTTAATGTTGCAAACAGCATCAGTCTGAGACTTTAATTGGTCTGCAGAAACCGTGGCAGAAAACATTTCCTGCGTTTTAGATTATATAAGCTATACAGTTGCGCTCGTTTTTTGTTGGCGTCCGTATTAACGTTAGTCAGAATTACTGCTGAGAGTGGCGGTAGCTGGTCTGCTGGCCCTTAGAGCAGCAAACTCCTGTAGGATTAAAAGCCACAGGCCGTCTTGGACCTGCTGTTGACCCAAAGTTGTACGTGTATGTATAAAAAGCTTTCTACAGCATTGGTGTCACGTTCTATCTCAACAACTCTTTAAAGGACCAATATTTATTTTTTTTTTATTCTCTGTGAGGAAAGCTAGGTCATACATATGGTTGCAGCGATGATATTAAATGACATTGTTGAAAGACTGCTGGGCTTCCAGGTCTTGTGCTTGTACTGATAATAGCAGGAGCAAAGACTGAGAGATTGCGACCCTGTCTTCATGGCACTTCAGGATGTTTTGAACGTGCAGAAGGATGTTTGCAAAAGTGCTCAGAAGCAGCAGCAGCTTGTTGAGTGGTGTTGGTTTGGGCAGGTTGTCCCAAAAGTCAGTCTGTGCTGGTGAAGCTGTGGAGAACTTGGTGCTGGGTCCTCATCTCCTTTCTGTAGCTCCATCTACTGGAATCAGCTGTCGTGTTCCAGCCTGGAATTGCACTGGGATGTCGAGTACTTCAGATGTTTCAGTTACTGTACTACAAAGTGCTGAAAACAAGTTGTATTACGTTTCAGGCATTTGCTAATTATTGGAAAAACATATTGCTATTTTCATATTATACTTCCCATTTTACTCAAAACTGCTCCTTTAAAACCACTCTGAAGATCCTAGAAAATACTTTTGTAGGGCTGAGCTTGTGGTTTCTTAGGTTTTGGACATGTTTTGGGAACAGAGTGAAATTATTAGGTCATGTTTGGAGGACGTGATGGTCTAGTAGACTGCTTGGAACTTAAAACAAAATGCCTTTTTTTTTTTATAGAGGTGATAGAAAATGACCTCCCATTTGGCAAATTTTCAGCTTTTGTCTTCACTTTGATAATAAGCAAGATTTCGGTTGTCTTTTGTGGACAAGCAATAGTGAAAAGATAATCTGAATTTCAGGGTGGCCATTCAGATATACCTGGCTTAATGGCTTAAATCTTGAATTTAAATCAGAACACGCTACAGACCTTGCACATGCTTTTTACTTTCTTTCTCTTTGGCTCTGAATAAAATTGTTTTCCTGAATTGGTGAAATCTTCTCACTACATCTGTGTCAATTTTTTTTTTTATTTTGACCAGTGTCTGTTTCCTGTCAGAAATGGAAAAAATGCCAGAAAGTTCCCAGACTGCTCTGATTCCGAGTCCCAAATCATCCCTGCTTTTTATTTTTTCAATCCTCGTGTAACTTTCTCAGTTGTTTCTGCACTCTGTGAAATGGGGAGAATAATAACTGTCTGCCTCTTGAGGCAGTTGTGCCTAAGAATAATGTTCAAAATGGCTTTAGAAGCACTGAGTGCCAAGAAAACTTGCTACTAGTGCTTTTTTTTTCTGTTCTTGGGTATTGATTCAATTCTCAGGTTCAAGAGAATTATAAAAGGGTTGTATTGAAGTACTGTGCTTGAATTTTTATTTAATTGGAGAGAATGTGGCATTGTTATTGGCCAAGGTACCATGAAGTATGCTTTGCAGATAACTTCTCAAACACAAAGTCAGTTTATTGGAAGCTTTCAGGGAAATATGCCCTGAAATTTCATGTAAAGCAATGATGAAAGGCTAAGCAAAAATCCCCTATTTGTCCGAATTTTTTTTTGTGTCATTCCTATACATAATTTTGATGAGAGCATAAAGCAGTTCAGCAATGGAATTGGAACAAAAACATGGTTTCTTTTTTAAGTTGCAATAAAACATGACTGGGTAGTTCATTTTGAAAAAGATTTGCATATTTTTAACACAAAACAAACAAAACATTGCAGCTCAGAATAAATACTGCCGGAAGAATGCGTTTTGGGCCAAAATGTGTATTTTATCCCTTCCATATATTTCATCTCATTGAAGTCTGAAAGAGCTGGAGCGTAAGCCAACATGAAAAAGTACAAACCAGACTTTGCAAAATGCTAAAATAGGATGTATGGGTAACTATTTTGGGACCCACCAATCACTCTTTATTCAGTTGGTTATTGTTAGGCAGTGGAGAATTCAACCAAAAGTGAATATTCTCCAATATCGCTCCCTCACTTTCTGCTGGATCTTATGTCAGTAACATCACAGACCTGTAACCAGTAACATCTAGCCTGATCTTGCACTGCAAAAACCGAAATTAATGGATATTTCCTGGCTTCTTATGATGTACGTGGCAGATGTGAACTTGCATTTTACAAAAGCTTTTTTGTGTGTGTGTGTGCGGTGTGTACCTGGATGTGCTCAACACTATTGCAAGACAGGGGTCTAGTGCAGCTCTTGTTGAATTCTCATCAGTTTTGATATGAACAGGATTGGGCCTTTAAAAATTCAGAATAAGTACATCAGAGGTGTAGGGTGACCACAGCCAGTAAAACTGAGACATTAGAGGATTTGGGGAAATAAGTAAATGGGTATTATAAGGTTGTCGAAATACCTTAAAACACTTGGAAAAAAAAAAGCCATAATGTGAATTGCATTTGTGCTTCAAAGTGTCAACAATTGTAGAGTATTTGAATTGATAAAAAGGAGCTGGTAAAAGTTGTTAAGCATTAACACAGACTGATTTACAGGTGAAAATTCACTCTTAGTTGCAGTGTTCCTGTAAATTCCTGTAATGCTGCATGTATTTGTTTTCTTTTAATGTTGACCCTGTGTGAGCCGATTTTTCTTTGTGCATTCCAGCCGGTTAGTGCAGCTTTAGGAGGCTGGGTTGATGATCTTAATTTTTTCTCGTTGTGTTTGGTGCAGGCAGTTCGACTAACTGGGACTCATCTCCCCCAGCGCTGCCTTTAGCCCTCCGTAAGCAGCTGTGGCAGTAAAACACTCCTGCTCACGGAAGGGGAGCCGCAAAAGTGACACCAATACTTTTCATTTGTCTGAACAAATCTATCTAAATGAATTTACTGCATTATTTGCCTGTTCAAATACAGGATGAGAACTGTCAACGTAATGCAACCTAGATCCTGCTCGGTGCAAGTTAAACAGTGGTGGGACCGAGGGCACAACAGAAGTCTGCCGATCTGCTGGACTTTGTTCCTCTCCCGGGACTGCTTTGCCACATCCCATTGTTCCGTGAGCTTTTTCTGAAACGTGAGAGCCAAAAGCACAAGTGTATTTTTAACAGAAGGCTTCCAATGTTGCTGAGGCACCAGCAGCCTGGCGCTTTCAGAGCTGAGTTAGCCTCGGAAAAGAACTGTGTCATGGTCCGTGCGCAGCTTGGAGTACTGACTAAGGTCTCTCGAATTGCAGAATTGCATTGTGTTTGTGTTTCCATACAAAATATTTGGAGAACATGAATATTCAAACCTTTCCAATCGCTGTGCTGTTGGTAGAAGCAGTGACATTTCTGCAGCACCCGGGAGTGTTAGTCACAGGCCAGAAATGTGTTCAGGAGCACAAAGATGAACGCTGAGGTATTTCTCGCTTGGCACACAGATCAGGAAGGGGTATGGTAGAATTAATTTTCTTGCATAAACTTATTTGCTTTCAAATTATGAAAAAGTTTGTGCATTGTCTGAAAACTGAATGCTAACAAATTATTAACCAGACCTGCATACTGGTTCTTCTTTTCATGGTAATGGAGCAGATTGTTTCTGATCTCGTGTGGTTTTGGAGCTGTTTGCAAAACAGAAAAAGGATTCTTCCCGAGTGATGTGCTTTTTGTTTTCTTTGCATGGAGAGGTTTTTTCAGTCTCAAAGCATTTGTCACACAGTGCTGCTTGAAGAAGTCATCCATTTAGAAAAGACGAGGCAAGCGCGGACAGGCAAGAGAAAGCGACCCCAAGTGTCCTCTATTACCTCCTAGCTTCTTTATGGTTATCCAGCACGCCAGCAATGGGAAGTGGTGTCGTGGCAGTAATCCTACAGTCAGCGGTGGTGTTTCTGAAGGCGTGCAGTGGAAGGGTACCCGGCGTGTCAGTAAGCCAAGCTGTGTTCTTGTGTTGGAGGTGTCTTAAATCAGATCCGAGCACATACATCACAGTTGCTTGAACAAACTTGTGAGCTGAATCTGTAGCCCTTCAGATGAACGGCGACGTGCTCCTTGCCTTCGGCGCAGCAAGGCCGTGTGCCGAGCAGTCCCTGCTGGCTGCAGAAATACTTTGGTGGAAGAGCAGCAGCAGAAGGCAGCTGTGCTGCACCGGCGGAGTTACCGCAGCAGTCAAGGCAGAACCCAGGCTGGTGTTTGCTGGAGTCGCCCTGCTGATGTTTCCGGCTGAGATTAAGGCGGTGCTCAGTTACTGAGCACAATTGTGCTAATGCTGTGCCAGACCTGCGACAGAAGGTCCCCAGTATGATTACAGAGGTTTTGCTCTGACGTTCCTTTGGAACTGGAAGATAATCTTTCCCTCGTATGCTTTTGTCTGATCTTGCCTCTCACTTGTTTTTTGTGTTAGTGACTTCATTTGTTTGTGAAAAAAGGGGGCACTTCCACTGCTCCCTGGGTCAGAGTCTCCTGGTCGTGGGGAGAAGAGGTGGCTACCGAGTCGCTGGCACTTGGTCCTCTCTGGGGTGGTTTCCATCAAGGACCGGGCAGTTCAGTTGTGCTCAACTCTATTTCTTATTCTCCCCCTCCAAATTAAGGCATCCATGCACATAACCTAAACTGACGTGCACAGATAATGTAGATTTGGCAGAGAAATGTGCCCGTGTTTTTGGGTATGATTGATTTAACTTGCTTTCGGCGTTTCGCAATATTGAAGGAGCTCTTGAATTATTATCAAAAGCATTATTATAAAGGTTTGTAGGCACAAACCTCAGACTTAACTTTTTTTTTTTTTAATTCCAAAGGTCGGATAAATACTGAGTTCAGATGGGTCAGTAGTTCAGCGTTTTGTAGAACACGAGTTTCAAGATTCTTTTTATTAAAGAAATCCATAAAGCCAACGACAAGTCATATCAGCATATGTGCTGAAAACCTACAGTAAGAAATGAGTGAACATCACACACAGTAAAATAAAACCTGTGCAGAAACACCATAACCCCCATGCTCCAAAAAATCTCCCCCTCTCTTGTTTTGTCTATGCAAAACATCCTGGTTCTTGTACTTTGGAGAACGCTTTACTTTTCATTAAGATTCAGGGATTTAATTTTGCTTAGTTTGCTTATATATTTCATTCAGTGTTGCTGTTAGTGTCAGAAGGATTTGATGTTTAAGCAAAAAGAGCGTTGCCTAAGATGTCCTGAGTAATTGTGCTTCTGAGTAGAGGCGGTGGGGATGCAGTGCAGTGGGACCAGGTCTTACATTAAGCCACGGGATATACTGGAATTGTGATTCGTGAAGCACCCCAGCTGTGGTCCCTAGGGCAGAGAACGATGATTTCACAAATAGTCAGGCCACAATGAGAACCATATGATTGTCCTTACAAGACCTGCAGCCAAAAAATCAGGAAATGGAAAGAAGCTTTTAAAACCAAGGAGAAAAGAGCCTAAACGTGGAGATGTTCCTGATCTTAATTTCTTCGGTTTGTTTCCTTTAGTTTAAAGAAAACATGGATATGTGTGGCGGAAGAGTTGCACGCTGAAGGTCTGTAATTGTTACCAGACAAGTGATGCTCAGAGGAAAACCAGCCAGCTCAAGTCCTGAAGACCTTGGCAGGGACAGGCAGAGCCCTCACCATACAAAGCTCTAAAGGACAATTTTGGCCATACAACATCAGCTAGACAGTGGATCAACAGCTAGTGAAAATGATGAACAGTCCTCCTAGAGTAGCTCAGGATCATGGCATAGAAGCACCTTGGTTAATTGTGAGTGGTAATTAGTAGTTATTCCCAAGTGGGGAAAAAAGCAGCGATGTCTTTTATCTCCGGCTGTAGCCCAGGTATGTGCTGCTGTTACAGACTTGTAAGGAGCCATTAAAGGGGCAGCCTGTGGCTCTATTAGGATAGTTTTTATACCAAATGCAGCACAGGCTTTTCCTGTACAGGATGTCATAAAACAGCAAGAGATTTAATCAGGTGTGTTAATGTCTCAGAGTACCTTCCTGAAACTATCATCTGCTTGTTTATCGTTTTTTGGGTCTTCCTTCAGCAGCTGACATCTTCAGTATTGCTGCGTGTAATCTAACAAATAGGACCGTGTACAGGAGGGAGGACATATAATTTTTAACATTAGATTATATGCTCTTGGAGAAACTAACTTAGATAAATTAGATCATAACTGAACAACTTGTCCAGTCCAGCTGTCTTGGCGAGCGAGCTCGGCGCTGCTGCCGATTGCAGCTGCTGCCCTCGGGTCCAGGACCAGCGCTGCCGATGTGCCAGCAAAGCAGCTGGGGAGCATACACTGCTTTATTTTGGACAAAATCAGCCAGATGAGCTCACTCCACCGATTCAATTGTTTATGCCAACCCATTTTGCATGACTCTAAAGAGAGAATTTTACAAAGACTGTGTAAAAAAACGTATTGCATTAAAAGCAGCGTGGGCAGCAGGGTGAGGGAGGGGATTGTGCCCCTCTGCTGTGCTCTCGTGAGACCCCACGTGGAGCCTGCGTTCAGCTCTGGGCCCCCAGCACCAGAAGGACATGGACGTATTAGAGCAAGTCCACAGGAGGCCGTAAGGGTGATCAAGGGCCTGGAGCACCTCTGCTATGAACACAGGCTGAGGGAGCAGGCTCTCGGGAGATGTCACAGTGGCCTGCCAGTACCTAAAGGGGGCTGCAGGAAAGCTGGGGAGGGACTCTGTCAGGGGGTGTAGTGTTAGGACAAGGAGGAATGGCTTTAAACTAAGAAAGGGTAGGTTTAGATTAGCTATAAGGAGGAAATTCTTTACTCAGAGGGTGGTGAGGCCCTGGCACAGGCTGCCCAGAGAAGCCGTGGATGCCCCATCCCTTGGAGGTGTTCAAGGCCAGGCTGGATGGGGCTTTGGGCAACCTGGGCTGCTGGAAGGCATCCCTGCCCATGGCCGGGGGTTGGAACTAGGTGATCTTTAAGGTCCCTTCCAACCCAAACCACTCTGTGATTCCATGAAAACCTCCGTGCCTCCCAAAGCTCTGGGAGCCCCCAGCAGCCCGCGGTTTGGCTGTGGACTCAAGCCCGTTTTGTGGAGACTCCTTGCCGGGAAGAAGCACTTTCTTGTCTCTCTCACCTGTCTGCTCCTTGCGTTCGCAGCAATCCATGCCTCAGTTCTCCTGCGTTTCGCCCGGCCTCATTTGACTCTCCCTCCTGGCTCACAGGCTTCCGGCGTGGTCCTCTGCTGCGTGCAGTAATTGTCATTGATTTGGATCCCTGATTACAGGGATGCTCGACTTCTGCCTCGCTCGCGTTGAGTGACAGGCAGCCGCTGCAGCCGCTCGTTTCAGACAGCTCTGCAGACCACAGCGAAGGCTGGCAGCTACCAGCACCTTCCAGAGCAGCGGTGCCCGGCGGTGCCTGCCCCTCGCGTGGGGCAGGGTGGCTTCCGCGCGGGGAGCAGCGAGATGCTCGGCGCCCTGCCCTGCCCTGCGCGCGCGGAGCAGCGCCCGGTGCCTGCCGCTGCTGGGTGCTGCTGCCCGGCCGCCCCGCGGGCGCAGTGCGGGTGAGGATGTCAGAGCACACCGGAGGGCTGATGGAAAGGTAGGTGGCCGGGCTCCCGGCTTCCCCTCTGGGGTAGGGGTGGTTCTGGTCTTACAGTGGAAAGCAGGAGAGGATCCGCAGCCCGCTCGCTGAAGCATGACTAATCACTTTGCTAAAAGGCTCGGCGTTTTCGAGTTGGAAGTCTGTCTTTTTTTTCCCTCTTTACAGCTATAAGCGATCAGTTGTAGCACTGATGGGAGGTGTGTGCCCTAGTCCAGGTCGGGAGCCCTTTACCTGGGAGCTACATCAAATGTCTGCTTTCCCTGGAGCACCGGGGAGGTGCACAACTTGGGTTTTGATGCTGCTGGGGGTGGCACTGTGCTAATAATTCTTATACTGCAAAGATGCCAAGTAATCAGTGCATCTTGTTTGTGCTTTGAGCTTCCACAGCGTGTTGTGGTTTTTTGGTTTTTGTTTTAATCATCTTTCTGTTTTAAAAGGAGTACCGTGAAAAGGTTTGTTTGTATTGAGTGGGGTTTGATTTGTAATTCCCTGCTGGAGGCAAACACATCAAAACAAAAACAGATAAAAATATTGCTAGTCTAAATATTTTAAAGCAGAAGAAATTACATGTTATGCACTTCTAAATACGCTGTTTGTTTCAGGGCCACAGGTTTAAAAAGGCATGCAAAAACTGCAATACACGCAAGCAATAATTGGCAAAGTTTTAGTTATTACGGTAAGCGAGGCTCAGAATAGCTTCCAGAAGATAGGCAGACGTGATATTGCATTTTGCGCGAGGCGGATGCCAAGACTTGGTTAATCAATGTTTGCAAAGCACTTGGGGAGTCTCCTGGGTGCAGGTCGATTTGCAGCATATCTCAAGTGTGAAGACAGCAGCCACTGTGAACGGCGTCGTGTGATGTTCCGCTCAAATTTATAATCCTGATTTTCCTGTGTATAATTTTGCCCTTTCTTCTTTGCAGTCGTTATTCATAAAGTCAAAACTGAAACGCAGCTGAAGCGGTTATTACTGATGCTATCTGTTTGTTCTGTGCTCCCCTATCTTTTTTTCCTTAAGAGGATACCAGGATTTTGGTTTCTGGTGTTCCTTTCAGCAGGCTGTCTGTTTTGCCATTTTTCAATAAAGTAACGTAGTTTTCAGGTCACAAGACAGTTCCAATCAGAGCTGGTGGAGTCAGAAACCCAATGAGGATTTTTTTTTTTTAATTTTGTTGGGGTAATTTTGTGTACAGACTTGGATATGACATATTAATGCAATATAGCTCTTTGATCATTAGATGCAGATGTTTCAGCTGTCCTGACACTGACCAGGTTACTTTAACTTTGTTAGTGCAAGGTCTAATTTGTTTTTTTCTGTGGTTTTTTGTCCAGCAGTTCTGATGGTGAGGAAGTTGGGCCAATTTTTTTCAGCTGGCCTGTCTTATCCCATTGCCAGTAACCCAAAGATCAGCTGAGAACCCCCGTGAAAGGTCAGGCTGACATCTGAATGCTGTGAAGGAGAAAAGTACGGTCAGACTAAGCCACAAAGATAATCTTCCGAATTCTTAGATGCAGCAGCAGTTTTTTGTTTGAGTGCAGCATCACTTTGTAAGGACAGTGACGTTCCCGGGAGCATGCACAATGTGAAATTTTAGCCAACCTGTGAGTCTGTAGCAGTCTATGGGGCAGGAACCAAGCTGAACGTGAGCTGAACTAAAGCAGCTGTTCCAGCAGCAGGCAATATAATAATTTGATGCAGCTTGGAAACATCTCATCCTTAAGAAAGCGTCAGTCAAAGTAACTAACCTCTCGTCTCTGTGAGCCTTACACCCAGTCAAAGCGTGTGTTGTCACCCAGTGCTTCTGTGTTCATGCGAAATGAGCTCATAAAATTGCAAGAATTAGGAAGGCGATGGGAAGGCTAGCACTGAGGATGGGAAGTTGAGATATAGAAGTAATGCGCTGGTAGAAGGAGAACAGATGTGCTGAGTTTATTCTCTCTTCTTCTGGCAGGTCACCAACATCAGACCTCAACACGGCATTGCATGAGTGCATGGCAGCTCTGGATTTATTTCTTAGCAACAAGTTCTCAGATGCTTTGGCTTCATTACAAGCAAAGTAAGTTGGTTACTTATACCAGTTTTCCTTTTTTTATTTTTCTTTGCTTCACCATCTCACAAGAATTGCCTAGACGGCTAGTTCTCTATCAATAATTGATAAGGCTGTATGGTTTTGGTTCAGAAAGGGGATGGTAAATAATATATTAAGTTTTTGGCAAGACAGAATAAATGCTTTACACGTGGTTGAGTAAGTAACGTGATTGATCAAAGGTAACTACAAAAAGTACTGAATTGCTGTCTAGAGAAGTAACCATTTAGCTGTAGCACAGTATGTGAGATTCTAAACTCCGGAAAGAATTAAGTCTGACTTCTGTCAACCCCCCCGTTCCCATATTTTCTCACATACAGCCAGAGTTTGTAGTTTTGTGCCTAAATCAGCAACTGACAGTGTGTCAACAGGCTTGGGATATGTTACTGTAGGTCTGAATTTAACTTTGTAGGTTTACTTTGTGACCGGATTATTTATTTATCTTCAAATACCTAACTGCTTGCAGGAACTTTCTCACAGCTTATTTTACAGTTCAGTGTTGTGGTCGTGCATTCTGCTTCCTAATTACATGTTGCCCAGCTGCAAGCAGTGAGGTCAAAAAATAACTTCTAAAAATTGTCTCGTCAGTTTCTGTGATTTTTTTTCATACCCTGGCCTGAAGTTACCTGTGCTGTTGGATTCTTGAAGTCTGTGGTTAATTTGCATTTTTTTCCCTCAGTTTGCACCATGTATTTTTGAGCTAGCAGGACATTGTGTGTTCTTCCAGGTCACTGGATTATCAAACAAGTAAAATTCACAGGTGATGCAGGTCCTCTCTTTTGCCAGTTCGGTTTGTCTTTTCCTTTATCCTTGACTGCATGACTTCAGAAGTGTTTGGGGGTTACCAGTGATCTAATGGGTCATGTAATAGAGCTCTGGGTGCTCACATGCAGAAGTTCAGAGAAAGCACATGCAAACGCTTTTCAGTAAGCATTATGACCCTTTACATTTGCTACAGACCAGGACGAGGCCTCAGATGTCCTCAGCAGGAGCAGCAGGTCGGTCAGGTTGCATCAGCTTCCTTTCCACCCAATTACCTTTGACTCGCCTCACTCGTGTTATACACGAGTGTAGCTGTCAGTGTTCTGCATCTCCTTCTCTTCACAAGTCCTCCCCAAGTTGTGACTGCTCTGGCAGGAGCGTGTGTTAGAAATGCATCAGGGGTTAATCTGCCTTGCTTTGCTGGCCTGTCGGCCTCAGTCTTTGATACCGGAATCTGTAGCTTACCCATTTCAGTACACAGTGCGAAAGACATCCATAATAAATGGTAGGCTCAGGCATATTACTAACACTGGTTTTATTCACAGCAGTGTTGTTTTGTGTTTACGTATCATCAGAAGATATCATTGAAATGGCAAGAATAATTGTTGTCGTTCTGATGGTAAAGCCCCTGTGCTCATATGGAAATGCTTACTCAGTGCTTAGCACAGAATAGGGAGATACTCTTGGAGATCCCAAAACACTGCAAAAGCTAGTGTGGCTGTGGTGTTTTTTTTACCCTATAAATCCATTTTTCTTGTATTGCATATGGTTTCCATTCAGCTTTTGTCAGGCCCTGCAGAATACATTTCATGAGCTGCCATTCTGTTTTTGTACCTGAGCGTGTTGCATATTGCAAAACCATTTTGAAACAGGTTTTTCATGTTAGCCTGTTACGAGGAGGCCTTATTCCTGTTGTCCTTTGGCAGCCGGGAAATACAGGCTTATGATCTTTGCAAGCGTAATGCAGAAACAGGATGCTAAATTTCTCCACAGATGATATCCATTATGAACACACTCCATCTCTTCAGGGAATGACAAGAGCTGTGGAGTGGGCACATGTGGTAATACTGAGTATTTTCTTTGGGAGTCATCAGTTCCTCAGTGCTGCCTTTTAGCATGCTGAGATTTGAAATTGGTTTTCACAGTCCATAAACATACTATCTTTGTTTAAAGAAATACTTTTCAGTTTTTACACGCTTGTAAAGAATATCTTATCCTAAATTTTGCAGCTTTGCCACTTATGTTGTAGGACATACTCTGCTCTGTATTACATTACTGCAGATTCACTAAATTACTCACATTTGGCTTCCACAATAAATGTATTTCCAACTGATTTGTACCATGTGTAGCTGAGAACAGATTTTGGCAATGGATGAGAATTAAAATCGGAAGATCTCTCTTAGCAGCTTAAAAAGAAATATCTAAGGATATTGTCTAGACTTGTGTTGAGATAAAGCTCCTTTTTCCTGTTTATAAAAAAAACATATGGTCCATAAAGATGAGGACTTGTTTCATAAAAATTTTAATCTGGTGTTTTTGCTTCATGTTACGTAACATTTTGTTTCCTCAGCTACCTTGTAAGTTTTAGAGTTAGTTTTCTTTCTTATCATTAAAACTCTGGTTGCTTGACAGTGGGCTCCAGTTCTCTTGTGGTTTGTGCAGTAGGCTTAATTAGTTTAATCTCTTATATGGAATATTCATATTCAGACTAAGAACACCAAGAAATTCCTTAAATTTAGTTCCCAAACAAAATGTTTATTTTTAATATACACCCTGGTAACTGTAACACTAAAACTGACTTGTCACTGGGGTGGGGACAAATCTCATGTTCCTCCTCAACCCCAAGATACAGCAAATCAATTAAAAGCTGACTAGGTTTTCATTCTCTTGTAATTGCAAGCAGATAATTAGCACTGAAAGAGTTGATTACAGTGAGATTTTCCCCTTCCCTTCTGTGAAACAAATGTTTAATATTTTAACAATCATCTTGAAGGAAAGCATGACATAATCACCTGATGGTTCGCTGATGTCAGATCGCTTGGGAGAATAGTAAATAATAAAGATAAATTCATGACGCAGAGCAATCTGGATCATTGGGTAAGCTGCAACACATCTGTCTTGCTGCTTGCAATATTATAAATATGAGAATGATTCATTCTGGGCAGTTGACTTTATCCTGGAAATAGTCTCCCCAAAGCCCCTGGAGATGCCGGTAGAAAGTTAATTCCAGAGTGACTGCGTCTGAAAGGTAAGTTCAGTCCTTTGATGTATGAATATGTCAGGTGGGTACGAAGACGTTCTGGTACTGCTTTGCTGGCTACTTGTACAACTGCTCTTGGCATAGCGGAGTTCTGTAATACTTACTTACCATCACTGGAATTTTTTTAATCCAAATTACAATATTCAATGTTATTTTTTGTATTCTGAGTTTTTAAAAGTTTTTAAAGGTTATTAAGGTTTGAATGGGGACCTTTTAATGTCTGCCTTCATTGTGTGGTGAAATGTTCTTGTTCTGTCGAGCAAAAGCAAATATGATGCTGTTCAGTGAGGTGTCGGGGCGTTCCTTGAGAACTAGCCAAGAAGGTGTGTGACTGTCGTACTGAGCAGTACAAGAGTAAGGGGGAAGCACGTGGAGGTAGCTTGAAGCTCTAGAAAGTGTTTGGATAAAGATTATGTCCTCCAACAACGTCTTGAGGAAAAAAAAGGCTGTTATATTTCATTCTGAATCCATCCATATAAAATGCAGGTCTTAAAATGAAACATAACTGGCAGTTTCAGTTATTCATTTAGTATAAATAGCATAGATAACTGCTACATTTGTTTACAAATGGTTGCATTGCTGTCTATCTCCCAGCTGCAGAAAAAAATACTAAGTTTTGATGCTGATAAATACCAATTGCCTAATGAGAAACATTAACCTACTTTAATCTCCTGTAAAATACTATAAGCAAGATAGATGAAACCATTGATTAGAGAAGGAGTGATTTTGCATCAGAAGCAAATTGTTGGAGAGAAAAATCCCTCTTCACCATTGTCTATTTGAAAGTGTAAATTTTCCTTTCAGTACAGTGGATTTAATGTTTATCTGCTTTGATTTTGAAAGCAAATTTCTAAAGTTTTGGAAGAGGTCTATTTTAGTGCCTTTGTTGTGCTTTGAATATGAAACTTGGAAAGGGTTTTATTTTAATAAAGGTGAGATGAATTGTGTTTCTTTGCGCCCACTGAGGCTGATGACTAATCAAGTGAACAGGAACACTTCATCAGGTTGGCATATTATAATATGTTTTTTTTTTCTGCTTTGCATTGTCAGTCTACTGAAAGAATCTTGATCCAGGAGGCCAAGACAGAGCTGTCATGACTCCGCTGGATTTTAAGCTAATTTCTCCATTATTAGTTTGTTCTTTTTTTCACATTGGAAACGAGATGGCTGTCAGTATAGTCCAGGGGCTCACAGTACTTACAGCAGTAGGTGATTTCCCCACACGGCTTTTCTGCTACATTGGTTTAGAGGTTGGTTAGAGCAGCTTGTTACCTGTGGACATGGTGTGGGCAACGAGGAATTAAGGACAGTCACAAAACACTGACTGCTCTGTGGCTTAAAGATGTGCACTGCACATTTCTTCAGTACAGCCCGCTTGCTCTGTGCCATGTGTGTTGGAAAAAATAACCCTTCGGCATCGTTATGGAGGGTGGCGAGGGAAGCACCAGGTGTCTGTGTAATGCTGTCAGTGCTGGTACCAGGTATTATTTTAATCCCTAGATCTCAAAACATACATATAACGAGGCAAGTCAGGATCATATAATCACTGGGATTTCTCTTTGGTGATTTTATTGCGTAATGTCATTGAGTGGGGGTTACTTTAGATATAGAAAAGGTTATTTTTTTGTCTCTGGAAAATATTAACCAAACATCAGGGACTCCTGAGGACACTTTAGGGTGTTTCACTCCACCCGGCAATAGAATCAGTGCAGGGATTCAGACCAGCACCGTGAGTTACCAGATCACTGTTGGGGACACTGTCCAGATCAATGCAGGGTTGTCTAAGGCTACCATAACATTATCTTTCAGTACAATCCAGGTATCAAAACCTGGGGAGGCAAATGTCTTCCTGGGAGAGGAAGTGGGAGAGCTGAGGTGTCTTCAGAGTTTCGCTTTTCTCCTTAAAATAAGATCACACAATCACAGAGTGGCCAAGGTGGGAAGGGACCTCTGGAGGTCTTCTTGTCCATCTGCCTGCTCAAGCAGGCTATCAGCCCAGATTACTGTTAGCTCTCGTGGCCTCAAGGGAATGTTGCTGGCACATCACTTTCTGCTTGGAAAAAAAAAGACAACAAAGTCGTTCAGTTTGAAAAACAAACACCTGAAGTGCATGTATGGAGAACAGGCGTACTGTTCGATTGCAGGTATTTGTGTATATTCCCTGCAATAGGGAACTATCTGATCCATTCTAAAAGTGTAAACAATGGAAATAACAAATGTAGCTCTTTAGCAGTGTTTGTCTAAGTCATGGAGTTTGTCATGGGTGAATTAGCAAGGCCCACAGAGAGTTCCTGTGGCAGGAATTCATCTGAGCTTTCTCTTCAGCCTGTTTCCCTAGTCTTCTTTATTGGACCTCTAGGCCTGAAGATATTTTGATTCATTTGCAGCTGGTTATAACATATGTGGCTACTGCATAAATGCTGTAAATGCATGCAATATGTAAAGCCTTCCCACCAGAGGAAAGGTGCTGGCAATGGCTGCAGTTGGAATTCACTTGTCTTCCTTGCATTCTTGTAGAAGTTTTTACGCTTTCTGTAAAAGAAGCATCATCTGACGTCCTGCAGGAACGCATGGGGCGGAAGGTTAGCAGAAGAGGAGAGGAGGAAAAAGTTATAATGTTTGGTTTAGACTGGAATGCTTCTGGTAGAAAGATGTGTTTGAAAAAAGATGCTATTTTGGCCAGGGTTATAGTATTGTGTTACATATCTCCTTGAGTCTGTCCTGAGTAACTGTCCTAAAATAGAAGAACGATGTCTGGATTTGTGTCACGTGCTGTAGAGTTCATTTAGGTAATCTATTTAAAAAAAAAAAAGTGATTTGATTTCCCTGAATGGTTAGCCATGCAGGTAATTCCTGTACTTCAGGTATGTTAAATACCTATCTTTAGCTCAGAACTAGAACATTTTAGCACAGTTTTTGAAACTGGAGATGCAGTCATGTTTTCCTGCACGAATCTGAATCTGTTAGCATTTCTTGATTATAGTGACTGTTTGTGTGTCCTTTGTGTTTGATTTCTAGTTCATTTGGACCTAGTTTTCCCATCAGACTGATTTCTTTCTGGAGTTGGATTTTTTTTTAAAAGTAATTATAAAATCAAAACAGCTGTTCTTTGAATCTTGTGTTTTCTTGCAGAACTAAAGACAGTATGTATCATGCACTGACTTATGCCACCATACTGGAAATGCAAGCTATGATGACATTTGATCCTCAGGACATAATGAATGCAGGAAACACAATGAAAGAAGCTCAAGCCACCTGTCAAAAGTAAGTGTGGGGCAATTCAGTCAGTAAATAGTCCCTTCATGGAAAAGTCTTGAAAGACATGCAGTTAGAAAAAGAGATGTAATTTCATAGGAATTATAGGAAAACAGAGGTTGGCAGGGACATCCAGAGGTCATCTAGTCCAGCCTCCTGCTCAAAGGAGGGTCAATAATGAGGTTAGGCTACATCACTTCAGGTTTTCAGCGTTCTTGTCCTGAAAACTTTCGTTTACTGCAGTATCTGATTTTTCTTGTCAATTAGTTTTTTCGTCCTATCTGTTGCCCTGGTTCTGCAGTGTCTGGAGGCTATTTACCATTTACAGATGCAGCACAGTTCTTCCCTTTGGTGATGGTTGTGCTGTAGCCATCTGTCTTTTAGCCAGCAGTGCTCCCACTGCTGTACACACATGCACACACACAGTGAATCAAAAAGCCTCCTCATCCCCTTCCACCATCAAAATGGATTTCTATGCACAAAGGATAAAAGACAGATCTCAGGAGGGTAATGTTGACAAAGTTCTACATGGAATATGCTCAGGTTTGCATATGTAGTGAGATGACAGAGGGTTGGCGAATACTAGAGGTATGTTGGTGACTATATGGATGGCCAGCTGAAAGATAGGGTTCTCATCTTGCTTCATGTTCAGAATGACCAAACTGACTTTTCTGCAGATTTAGGAAGAAATCTACAGTAGCTGATTCCATCAACAACCTTGTGCATAGACAAAGCCTTGAACACTTCACTGAAGGTAACATTATCTCTAATTTTCCTCTTTTTTTCTGGAAGTGGAATTGTATATAATTGTTCACACAATATGTTCTTAACAGTTTGCTGACTCATTGACAAAATTTCTGGTTTGTCCTTTACAACATCACTAGATCAGTGTTTTAGTAATTGATGTGTCACCATGTCCAAAATCTCTGACTGTTTTATATTGGTTGCTGATTCAGTATTTCCAAAAATTGCTGTGTAAGGAAATACCTAGAAAGAAGTGGGGAAATGCCTAGAAAGTTTCTAGATCCAAGAATTCCTGGAAGTCATCATTCCTGCAAAATTTCACTAACTGTGTATCATTATTGTTTGGAGTTCCTTTGATAGTCTAGAACTGAAACACTGCAGCCAGTTTGGAAAAAGTTTTTCTCAGTTTGAGATTTGTGAGTTTATTCCTTTATTAATGGTCTAAGTATTTTTAAATTATTTTTCATCTGATTTTTGTTTTCTCCTGCTCCACGTGACACTAGAGGAAATCCATGCAGAAATTTGCTATGCTGAATGTTTACTTCAGAGAGCAGCACTCACATTCCTCCAGGTATGTTTTTTTTTGCATGGCTCATTACAAAATAATATACGCTGTACAGATTTCCTTTGTTAAAATTAATAGAAGTCTGTGGTTTCACCTAATGATCTATGACTCTTTCATCTGGATTAAATCTGGATTTTATCTGAATTATTTGCTGGTGAGATAGTGACATGTTTGGTTATGCCCAATAATTATCTGAAAAGGCTTATCTCATTACAAATTGGACTGAGTCCCTTATGATGCCCTTCTCCATTCCCCTTTGGATGTGTGAAATGTTGCTGCACTAAACACTGATTTTCAAATACTGTGTGTTGGGATATCAGATCTTAAAAAAAAAAAAAAAAGAAAAGAAAAGAAAAAGAGAGAGAGTAGTCACTGAAGCTAGGCTAGGCTGGAATGCAAGGGAGATTTTGTTTCAGTCAGACTGGTGTTTGCTTTCCCAAGACTTCTTTCTCACTTGTTTGTTTTTGAACGCTATTATGGTCTGCACAGCTATTAAGCTCCACACATGTTTTTTGCTGAATAGTGCTGCCTGTCTTTAAAAGAATGGGAACTCTCCCTCTGCTTCGAATTTTATCTGTCTAGACTAATGAAGCTTGATTTGTTTGAGAAATCAGCATTAGCAACACTTATTCCAGCTATCATTAACAATGTAAGCTGCAAGCTGGAGCCTGGGTAACTGATTTTTCTTTTTGATCTGCCTCGACTTGCTCGGTAACATCAGGCCTCTTCATCTGTGCAGAGGGGATAATAGAAGTCAGTCACATTTACAAAGAGCTTCTGCTTCTTAGGTCAGAGATGCTGATAGAGAATGAAATGCAGGCGGTGGTTTTATAATGACTGGGAGTTGCCAGATGGGCTCTGATTTGTGTTGCTTGTGGTTTAGTTTATGAAACGTATCACCTTTTTCAGCTATCTGCCTTGCCCCTCTGCTAGAAACTATTGCTTCATGGCAAAGCCAGTAATAAAAATAGCTTCTTCTGAAGGTTTTCAGGGTGCTGATAACGGTGTCTTTATGGTAAGATGCTTGAATTTGAAATGGCTGAGGTGTATCTACCTATTTTCATATTCCTACTTTTTGGGATGAGTGGCCGGTAGCACTGGGGACAGTTCAGGTGATATCTGAAGCTATGGCAGCAATGTTTTCCAGAACTTCTGCATTATGCCTGTAAGAAAAATGTGTTTAATACAGTGCCTCTTGGTTTTAAGCACTGTTTTCACAGTTTTCTATTTTAAAAAATGTTTATAAATACATAAGAAATTTAAGAGTAAGAAAATAATTTATTGTCTTCTTCTGCATGAAAAATAACTGGTTTTTGCTTCCTCTTTTTCGCTGTGTTTAATTTTTCATGAACCCATGAACTGGTTTTAAAAATTAAACAAAGGCACTTGTCTCCAACAGCTACTGCAGTCAGTTAATTTTGATGCTTAATGTAAATGACCAAACCAGATTGAAAAAACGTAGAAATTAGCATCAGGATTTTGAGGGGGAGGCTGAACTATTCTTGTATTGGTTACCTCTGTTGCTGGTATCTTGAGTATTGATTTAAATATTTTGCTTTAAACATTTTGAAATCATCTTCTTTCATCTTCCATTTTCTGTTCAAAGGAAAATGTACTTTTTTTTTCTATTCAAAGGAAAATACAACTGAACCTTTACATATGGATAGGTATGCCCAGCCCCTCCCCAGTTGCTAACACAGTTTGTTCTACAGAACAAAGAAAAACAGGGTCACATCCTTCTGTGATTATTTTGTCTGCATGTTACTGGGATTCAAGGCTCTGGGGATATATCAGGAATTACACGTTCTCTTATGGGGTTTTCTGTCCTCATTTATCACTCTTGACAACTCTGCTTAAGGATGGCTGTCAAAGACCTGTCAGTGGTGATGTTGCAGTCTGCAGAAGTAAGCCCCTGCCCTTCAGTTCAGGCCATTAGGCTTCCTACACTGATTCATAATTAATTTTTTTCCAGACTTTACAGTTTTCTGTAACTTTGATTGGGTTATCTTCCCAACTGTCAGAAAGATGGAAAGCTCTTTGGGGCAGGTTCTGTCTCTTTGTTTACATATTGATGAGCAGAATTGGGCCCCGTTTTCTTGATAATAACAGCAAACAACCAAACTTTCATCTAATCTATGCTGTTTTCACCTAATCTATGCTATTTTCTCCACAATGGGTTATACAGCCTCTCAAAATACCATCACAGAAAAATCATTTGCTAAAACGCATGTAGCCTTCCTATTCCAAAGTAATAGCAGATACCAAAACAAACCAGAATGACAGATTAGATGTGATGAATGAAGCAAGAAACTACCACCAGAAACTTATGGGACTAAAGAGTTTTCTCTTTGGGATGCAGCTGTTAACTAAAGGTCCCCCAGATACACTTTTTTGTAAGTTCTCAGTTCATTATAACTAGTAAAGCAACACGCTACCACACTAGTATGGGTCTCGGAGGCACTTAATTCAGACCAGAAAGAGCATATCCTGCATAACTTTACTTACCCTGCTTCCTTTTTAGGATGTGAAACTATATTCTGTAGACTCCTGAGGACAGGCAGTTATTTGTATCTGGTGCTGAGCCAGGAAACGTTCAGATCTTAACCATGCTGAAGGACAAATGAAAGAAAGCTATTTTTTGAAACAGCCACAAGTGCATGTACCGTAGATGCTATTCATTAGTTTAGTTCCCTGTGTCCATTAGGGAGATTCAAATGGTCCAGAGGTCACAGGAGCTATACAAATCACAGAATGCATCAAAGTAAAGTCTGTAGATAATATGAACAGAGTAAAACTATTTTAATATAGAAAGGAAGTCATAAATGCATGTATTGTTTCTTAGAGAATTATACTGTCACTGTAATGATGGTTATGTTCATGGCATGTGTTCATCTCCAGAACACAGAAGCTGTTTATAATGCTTATAAATTCATATTGCTAACATTTTTCCTTTCCAACAGGATGAGAATATGGTTAGCTTCATAAAAGGAGGCATCAAAGTCAGGAACAGTTACCAAACATACAGGTATGTCAGAGTGATGACAAGATTATGTGTACTCTTTCCATAAAAAGTGCTGCTGGTCAAATTCTCCAATTCACAAATTACTTTCTGATATATTTATTGCAGCCTTTATTATGGGCCTCACATCTAGAGCCTTTCTCAGCCCACACAAATTTCTTCTTTGCAAAACAAAAGGCATTGATGTTATGGTTGATTTGGATTTTAAATTTACATCAGGTAGACAGGGAATAGAAGAAGTGGTAGCGGACCCTTCCCTTGTTAACTGCCAAAGTTTGCCTACTTGAGATATGATCAGGCATGAAACAGGTCATCAGGCTTATGAATTGGCATTTCTTTGTAGTTCCTACTGCAGCTTTTTGGAACATTCAAATCCAGTAGCTGAAGCACAAGTAATTCCATAATAAAGGCATGAAACTAAAAATCAAGAGAATATAAAATGAAGAGCTTGCAATGGAAAATATAAATGGCTTCAAAGAAAGATTTAAGCAAATGTACGGGAAATAGATTTATCAGGGCTAATTAGCACGATAGAACAGATGCAGTCTCTCTACATCATGAAGTCCCCGAACAGACAATTCATAGAGGATGTTTTTCCACGCATATGCCACTGTCTGTGTGAAATATTGGGTTAGCTGGACCTTTAATCTGGTTAAGTATGGCAGCTATTCTACTCTAAAGAGAAGGTGCATGCTATTAAAAATGATAAGCAGGGTTGCTTATCTAAACTCACAATATGTCCATTACTTAGCGTCTAGAAGCCAAAAACATCTGCCTAAGCATATTTCTTTTTGGGAGGTAATGGAGAGAGATTTTCAACATGTGCAAAGTGTTTTGAAGTGCAGTAGTAAATTCTGCAAAGGTAAATTAAAATGTACACCATGGGAAGCATACTCTATTGTGCCTCAATAAATTAAGAACAGCTCTGGTATATGTAAAAACAAAGTGTAATAAATCTAGTAGGACTCAGGTGGTCTCCCTCAAAAGAATGCTAATAACAACTTCAATATTACTAAGACATACTTTAACAAAGGGGAAGTTTGTATGTGAGATTGGCAATTATGATTTTTGTACTGTACCTTTGATGTGGCAAGAAATAATTGTTTGCAGCCCTGGTGAGAGTGTGGTGCAGAAGGTTACAGCAAAAATGTGGAAATGAGCCTTTGTTTGCTTTGATTGATTAATATTTATCACAATAATTTCTGATATAAAAAAGTGATCTTTGCTTTCCCTGCTGTCAACAGAACAGGTTGGTAATCCACAACAACAGCAACCCTGACAAAGACAGTAGGGGTAAATATTGCAAAGATATGAAACTCTCAAGGAGGAAAGGTTACCATAAAAAAAGGTGGAGTGAAATAATATAGTAATTTAGAATGAAACATTTGCTTGCTGTCAGTGCATAAAAAAAGAGAAAACTTTCATGGTAGAGACTAATGAATAATTTTAAAAGGTGAAAATTAAATTTGCATCATATTTTGTTTTATTTTAGGACTTTAAATTTGGGCTCAGAAAAGCCACAAAAAGTCACGTATATCAGACACAAAACAGTATCCATTCCAGGTTCCACAGAAGTGTACTGAAGGGGAGAAAGATGACAGTGTCCATATTTGTGTGGGTTGAAGGTGACTAAATGCAGGTCCACTGTAAAGGCTGCAATTACAGTGAAGTGTCTTAGATCTATTAGCAACAACCACCAGATAAAAACGTGACAGCCTGCACACAAATATGTGGCTGCCATTGAAAGAGTGTTGTTTTTTTTCCCTAGTCATAAGCAAATTGAACTAAAACAATAATGTGAAAAATACATAGCTGTGGAAAGCTTGGGGAAAAAGCAGCTTCAAATCCAGTTGGCTTACATAGGTAAATAAAGGGACACTACCAAGTTGAGATCTACAAAGATTAGAAATACAAATAATTTCCAATATACCTGCTCACTTTTTAAAATTTCTTACAATCGTCTTTTCCTATATATAACACAATGTTCTTTTGGTTGAACATACACAAAATGGAATACATAATCCAGAAATTAGTGAAATGCAAATCAAATTAATTAAAAAATTGCTAAGTCCTCTCTCCTGCACTGCCCCATCGTCTCTTTTTGTAACAGTAAATCCCAACAGCCATTCGTGAAACATTTTCAGGCAGAAATGTGGTTGCAAGTTGACTATGTCTGTTTGACAGGAATTCATCTCCAGGACTCCATATTTTTGAGTTGATAGTAATGTGACAGAAATGATTTGTTGATAAATCCAACAAAATGTTGTAGGTGTTGTTCACCTGGGTGATATGACAAATTCACCTTTTTTGAACTACTGTATAGGTCAAGGTAATTGGATTACTTTCTTACTGATTTGTAATTAGTGTTAATCATTTTCTTTACTGACAATATGACACAATCTTGTGCTTTTTCAGAGAGCTGGACAGTCTCATACAGTCTCCACATTATGTCAAAGGAGAGAACCATCTTCATTTTGAGGGAGGTGTAAAGCTTGGGGTTGGAGCATTTAATTTGGTATGTACCAGCAGTTCTTCTCTTGAGCTCAAGGTCTGCAAACTCCTGAAAATGTTCTTAACTACCTGAGAAGTTCCATGGACATCGGTGTTACTAGTCATGGGGTTAAAATTAGGTGTGTGCGCTGATACTTGCAGGATCCCAGTCTCTGGTCTAACAGCAGCAGATAGTTATACACTATAGAAATAAAGAGACTGCTACCCATAACGTGCCAATACTGCTGTGTGTGTGCAGGCCCACGTGCACGTCCTGATGGAGAAATTATAAATTGAGCAATTTTTTCGTCTGACACAGGCTAAGGACATGTTCTCTGATGATATAGCAGAGTGCCTGCGCCCAGCTGCCAGTGGTGGTGACCTAGGTTAGCCCAGTGGCCAGTGCTTGGGAGGCACACAGGAGCAGGTTGTAGCTTCATGAGAAGGGACCCATTGGGACAGGCTGGAAGAAGCCTCGCTCAGGAGCAGCAAATGCCTGTGCTTGTTGACTTCCATTTAGTATTTTATTGGCACTGAGGGAGCAACCAAGGACAGGGAGTTGGCTGTTGGCAGGACAGCTGGTGGGGCAGGATGCGTGAGTGAAGCCTGGGATGCTGTTCCGGACACCATTTGCTGCCGTTGCTTGTGTTCTGGTCAGAAAAACAAGGGGTCAGATGTGGTGACATGGCACAGGATGTCCTCTGTAGCAAACCACAGGGTGGCTGATGGTATGAAAGTCTGTAAATGCGTAACTGTTGTATTTCTTTCTGTAGACATTGTCCATGTTTCCTGCACGGATTCTGAGATTGCTGGAGTTTGTTGGATTTTCTGGAAACAAGGTAAAGGTGAAATAAATATTGTTGGTACATTTCCTTCAGGCTGAGAGAGAGAGAGAAAGAGAGAAAGGAGTTTCTTCCTCCTCTCATTAACTGTAACTCTCTGAAACACACTGATTAGTATCACACCATGTACATTGCTGACACTGTTTTCATGCAGTCCAGTATTCCTTTATATTTTTGTCTGAACTATTACACTTTAAAGGTTGTGATACCATTTTTCAATGATAATACACTTTTGAAACATGATACAAGACAATGGCTAATACAGTGGTGTTGACAAAGTCAGGTTTTGTTTTGCTTTTAATTATTTTTAGTTACTGGTCTTTTGATATATGCTTCTGCTTAGAAGGTCATAGCCAAGATCGTATTCTTAGCCTTTTATAAATTATCTTACTTAATAGTTGCGGTTATTAGAGTATCTGAATGACCCTGAGAGGTTCCTGCATGACATCCAGTTGGAAAAAAAAGACTTTCAGTTTCATTTGATTTATTTTTCTCCATGTCTTTAATGATTTCTGTGGCACCTAAATTTTCTTTGCCTAAAGAGTAAGTGCTTTTTTTGCCCAAAGAGTTACAAGTCTGACCTACGTTGTTTGTGCATGCAGTTTAGGGCCAGTTGTTTAGCAATGAAGCAGCAGTAAGCTTACACAAACCTGACTTACTCTGTAGGGCAGAGGCACAGAAAGTGCCCAGAAAGTACTCTCTCTGTGTTAGTATTTTGTGGTTATGTTGTTTCAAAATAGGATAACAAACTGATGGGAATTAATTAGTTTTATGTTTCTTTTTTTGTTTTTATCTTGGCCTTGATACCTTGTACCTGTCCTTATTTCCCATCCCACCACCAGAGTATGAGATTCAATCAAAAATTGGGTTCTTGGATTAAAAAAAAATTAAGGTTCACTTAACCTGAACTACTAGTTATGTTTATTTCATAAATTCTGGGTAAGGTAAATGTTTGATGTCCCACAAACACAGCAAAAGTATAAACAAGTTAAAACTCATCTCTTTTTTATAATGTTTTCTATTTTCAAAACAAGTTTCAAGGATAAAAATGTTTCTTTAATCAGAGCTGCACTCGTAGGTGACATGTGGGTGAACGTCATTGCCATTTTATTAGTTTATTGGAGGGATGTTAGATCTGAAAATAAAATGTCATGTTTAAAAGCAAGGATCTATTGGCAGAGCATGGATTAGAACTTGGAAATGTCTGGGAGCTTGACCAGGAGCTGTTTCACAGGCAGTAGAGGCAAAAATCAAATAGTTCCACCAGTCAGTTATGAAAACAAAATGCATCTAAAGCAAAATACTCTCCTAGAAAATGTAAGGGCAATTCACGTACCAGCAGAATTCTGAGAATACTGTATTGAACACTCATTCTATTACTGCAGATGAAAATTTTCCCTCTAAATGAATTTCTGTTCTTTTCCATTGGCCCTGGGGTTTGTTGTATGGCTATGAGTGGGCTGCTATTTGTGTTGATGAGTCAGCTCCTGTTCCAGTTTTTCAATAACTGACTGAAGCATGACCTAGATTAGCATAAATTTAAGCAAAAACATGGTATCTGCACACCATAAAAAAGGTGCATTTTAAGCATTTTGATCAAAGTTCATTGATGGTCATTTATTTTAACATCCCAGAAAAGTCTTTCTGCATTTGACAGTTTGAAACTAGATGCCCAAGGTGAAAAGCAAGATTGCAATTGCATTCATAATCCCTTCCAGTGGTGGTTTTCCAAAGCTTGCAAGAGGAATCTGTCCTCTGTCAAGAGGCTTGAAGGTGAAAGAAACAGTAACAAAAGAAGAGAGAAAGTGTGTGTGTCATATGCTGCACCCCATCCAGAGGAAAAGGAATTTTGAGTACATCAGTGTTTGACCATGCAGTCTTTTCATTTAAATGCTCATGGTGAGCATCAGGCTGTGCAGAAGCCAAGAGAGCCTTGAGCTGCTTATGGTTTGCCCGAAAGAGTTATATTTCACTCGAAGACAGTTTGCTTTTGGAGTGGATCATGCGTGTATTAGAAGTGGATATACAATTGTATTAAGATATCTTCCACAAAACTAATCTGCCTTGAAGCTGGCAGACTTGCCCCTAGCAACTCTCCTCTCAGACATGTCATGTCTGCTAGTTATTGAAGACGTGCCCAAAGCTGCATTACTTCCTCAGCCATTCATGGGCACTGGGGACAGCATGATCAACTTAACAGCAGTCTGGCATCCCAGAATAGTAGGTAGGATAAGATCAAGAAAGTATAAAAGTAGCCTGAGGCCACCCTCGTTCCCTTCTGCTCCGAGAACTGCCAGTTGTGCCACGCTCACTGTCTGAGCTCCTTTCTCCTGGTATCATTGGTCAAACTAAGGGTTTATTTGTGTTTCATGGCATAGACCCTGCATCTGAATATTGAAATTCAAGGCACAGGAATGCAGTTTCACCTGATTTCATAAGAAATTCTTGGTGGGTTGAGGTATATATCATGTGTTGGCTAGGCCACTGTTCTGTAACAGGGGAGGCAGGCCTTACCCACTCTGGGCAGCAGGTGCAGAATGTGGCCCATCCGGACATTTTGTGCTAAATGGTGACTAACTGCTGGGGTGAGATCACAAGACTCCTCAGGCTGACATGTACTGTCATTCTTACTTTACAGAATGCTACAGATACTGTGTTGCTAAGCTGTAGAAAAGTTTGACACCGGTCCACCATAAGTTAAGTGCAGCTTGTCAGAGGGTCAGCTGGCAGCATGACTTCAGGGGAAGGCAGAAGAATTTTCAGATAGAACCAATTTCTTCCAAATTATACTTTCTGAAGCGGGAGGATGCTTTTTCCCAAAGCAGCTGAGCTGAGGAATATTTTTGATGTCTCAATTTGTAATAAATTGAATTTCATTTTCCCAGGAAGCATCTTTTTGATTTGCATTTTGGTCTCCTGCAAATTTTAAACTGAAGTTACTTAATGCATTCAAGTGCCCAGGCTACCAGTTTAATTAGTTCTTCATAAAAGCTATCATTCATCCTACTTGCTACACCTGCAGTAATGTGATCAAGTCATGGGACATGAACAGTGACCTTGTTTTGCTTCCTTTGTAAAGATCTGTAATTAAACAAGAATGATTTAAAATATAATTGAAGAGCTTTCACTTCAGGAAGTGAGATGGATTTTAGTCAGCCACAGCTGAAATAGATAGGAACCAGCCTATATGCTGTCTCACGATGGTTTTGAGCATTGTCCTTGTTTGTGCCACATTCACTGTGGGAATCCCCCACTGCTTGTGTGGGACACCTGAATGAGAGAATATTGGATGTCTTGGAACAAGGATCACATCAATGGGATACTGCTTTTCCTTGTCATGTAGCAACAGTATAGGGAATTAAAAGAGTATGGAATGTTCTGAGCAACTTGCATAGAAGGGTAAGGGATACTGCATTGGATCATGACATTTGTCTGTAAGAAAAATGTGTTGCTTTCTCCTCTGTGTTACACCTTACGCCCTTCATGGTAACCTGCATCTTGTGTTACTGTTGTTTAAGTATTTTAGAGAAATTATTAATACTTGCTGCCTTGACATCTGTTTTACATTGTAGCAATAGACTTTGTTTGGAAGAACATCCTGGTGGTTTGGCATTGCTCCTGTCACCAGTGGCATAGGTGTGGGAGGTATTTACAGGTGTTAAAAGGTGCGTCCTAACAATTAGGTGTAATGTACTCGATTATACTGACTGGCTCCAGTGAGTATAATTTGTTCAGAGTAACTCCTTAGGCTTAAATAGTAGCAGCCTGTGATTTGGTGCTGAGATCCTGAGGATCATGTGGGTGTAATAGCATTGCCCAGCTCGTGACACCTCACCTACCTGATTAGGTTTGCTGGCTAATTTCTGTAGGCTCCCTGTGGAATAAGAGTAGGTGCTTAAAAAGGTGATTCAACGTGTCTGACTTGGGCTTCTGTGCTGAATCATTCCTTCCAGTACATCTATCTCTACCAGCCCCAAAGGGTGCCTGGGGAGTCTGTCTGGCTGGACATGGTAGCTAAAATGTGCTTCTCAGGAACACCCTTCGTCATCCCGCTTTGGAGATCTTGCCATAACAAAAGCAGTTTGCAAGAGTGTTTTTGGAGAAGCAGCTTTGTTTCAGCCTTCTCTACAAGCAAGCATTGCAATAGTAGTAATAACCACTTCTAGATTTCTTTTTTTTTAACTGTGTTTACTGATTATATTGTTATTTTAGTATAGAAAGTTTGGGGTATTCCAGTAGCAGAGTGAAATGTAAGCAGTCTTTAATTACCTGTGTGGGACAAAATAGGGCTATAGACATGACAGTGAACTAACTTGCTCAGTGAGCTTCCCATACCTGCGTAACCACTCAGTTTAAGAATTTAGGCTGATGTATGCCAGATTTTCAGCTGTCTTTTCTAAAGCATGGGCAATTTCTTAATAGATTTTCTTCACAGTTAAAACTTTCCCAGATGGGGTGGATATGGGCTGCCTTTCTTGTTCATACAGACGCTAATATTGGTTTTGGCTATCTTAAAATACATTTTTTGGACTAAAATACATGAGTGAGATCAACTTGACAAGTAAATTGTTTTATATAATTAATATAGTTTGTTTCTCTGTCATTCTTAGTGCTATTCACAAATATGAGCAGCAGCCATTTTACATGTATTTTTATATTATATGAAAGATATCTAACACTGTAAGGCCTTTTACTGATGTCTGTAAAGACTCAGTAAAACATCCGTCCTGAAGATTTTTCACTTAAAAAATCTACTTTGGAAGTCTACTTTGGATTTTTTTTTTTTTCTGCCAAATTCATTCCACAAAATGTTTTGTCTTCTACCTTGCAGTACAACAGTGTTACTTTTTAAAAAAAATCCAAATATTCGTGGTTTTCATCTGAGCAGGTGGAAGAAGCTGAGTGTATCATATTTTGTTAGTTATTTGTATCAATCAAACTTCTGCTTTCAGCCGAAAATGAAGTTGGCTTTATTTCAAGAGTGCTTGCTTTCCATAAAGTCATTGATTTTCAGTAATGATTTTCCTGTCTTTTGAATTTCTTCTGAAGTGATGTACAAGTCAGTATTTTCATTATTTTATCCAGACTAGATGTCATACTAATTCTCTTGCAGGTGTGTTAATGGTACCTATTACTTTCCTCATAACAGTAATAAATAAATAAAGATTTATTAAAACTCAAAACAACTGTATTTACATTTAAAAAAATAACCACACTAGTTAAGTGAAAACATAAATTTATGATCAAAATAAGAATATGGTTACAGGCTTCAGGGTTTGTCCAGTAAATGGTAAAGGTCATGTAGTGTAACACCTTTCCACGGGCAAGGACACACAAAAGATGAAAATCTGTGTTGAGATCATGCGCTGAGTATTCCCTGTGACACCTTCTGCAGTGGCTCCAGAGACATCCCTCAGGGTCCCTATTTATAGTGTAGCTGGTTTGAATGGATGTCTTTATAGTTGTATACATCATGTTCCAGTAATTTTCCATTGCAGTCATAGTGCAACTTTTAAACAGAATTTTCCCCAGCATAAAGCGAACGTCTTACTGTGTGTGTTTACTAGGAAGCAAATCTCATGGTTAATATGTTTGTATATTTATATTCTTGCCATTGATACCAGGGAACCAGTCCTAGAAAGGGATTGGTAAATACTGTTGTCTCAGGAGCTTGAATCCTTAGTGCTCCCTTTGAATATGAATACAGCACGATACTTGATCGCTGTAGTTCTTCCCAAAGAGAACAGGAACGTTCTTCTTTCCATGATATTTTTCCCACCTCTGGTAGAGGGCCAGCACCATTGCAAGGCTTCTTTTGTTGACATACTTACAGACATTCTTTTGCACTGTTATCCTTTGCCCTGCTAGTTGCAGATATTGTTTCCTTGATGTCTTTAACTTGCTCCTGCAGTGAATAACAACAAACACGGACACACTGCACAAAGACGATCAATATTATTTGCCAGGCATTTTAAAACTGTGCTTTTTTCATTATTGAAATGTTGTTTAGCAGCACTTGGGTGATGGTGATAAGTTGTTTCACATTCTCTTACCTTAACCGAGTAATAAATCACAAATTGCTGCTCTGTCACAGGATGTTTTCCAGAGATTAAGCAGTTACTCCATAAAAAACTGTTAGTATAATCTCTCTGATTGCTATATAAGTAATTTACATCAGTGTATTTTGGGAATTTGAGAGTGAGCAACCTATCGATGACATTGCAAAAGGTAAATATATATATATATATCAAAAATAACTTTGGTTCTTTTCTAATACTTTGTCCTCCTCACCTTTGTTTGCACAGGAGCATGGTCTGCTGCAGCTTCAAGAAGGAGCGTCATCATACAGCTTTAGGTCGGTGCTGTGTACCATGCTGTTGCTTTGCTATCATACTTTCATGACCTTTGTGTTAGGTAAGATTGTTTATAATAACTCTTGGATTTGATTAGTTCTTGTGGGAGACAAAGGGGAAAAAGATGATTTCAACACCTATTTGTTGGCGAAATATTTGTTCACACTCAGATGAAATATACATCATTTTGGGGTGATTTTACAGTAGTGATCATAACCAGAGAGTATCTTAATCTTCAAGATGGAGGTTTGTGTAATGCATAACAAAGGAGAAAATGGGGGTAGCAAAAGAAGTCATGAGAATTAAATCTTTCTTCTCTAATCAGGTGTATTAACTGGGAAGCTGAAATTGTGGCTATAAGTGAGATGAGTTCCTGAATAGTTTGTTTGTGTTTGTATATCATCGGTCTTTTTTGAGAGTTGATAGCTTCTCACTGAAAGAATACACTTCCGAGTTATCTACTGTTAGACCTTTTTCAAAGTGTGTTTGTCTACTCATAAATGAGTTTTCAAGTCACTGAGCACAATATTGTTTGAATCTTCCTGCTTGCTGGCTTAGTGAAACTGTATTTATACCTAACTTAACAGACAGAGGAACTTCTGTATCAGCCAGATGAGGATGGCTAATCAGTACCTTGCCCTCCTGTTTTTTGTGTTTTTGTGTGTGTGTGTGTGTTTTTTTCTTACTGTTTTTATTACTTGCATTATTATGCATTTTAGGGACAGGAAAAGGAAATGTTGAGGAGGCAGAAAGGCTACTTAAACCTTACTTGGCTCGCTATCCAAAGGTAAAATGAATCATAATTCAGATTGGTATGATTGCTTAATGTTTCCCTGCCAAATAACAAAGATCTAGAATGTATGGTCAGCTTGAAAACTGTTAAAGAATACTTGTATTTTTATTATTATTTATTACAGGGAGCCATATTCCTGTTTTTTGCAGGCAGGATAGAAACACTGAAGGGTAATATTGATGCGGTAAGTAATCCACTTGCTCTTGGAAAAAATAAGCCTCAAAAGCTTCAGAAAAACTCCTACAGGAACAATGTTTCCATTTTGGTTAATGTTTCCTGTTTCTTTGGCCTGTATGTAATTTATAGCTCATGAATGCAAGTAGGAATTTTGAAAACTATTTTGACCAGCTTGTTTCACCAGCTCATATCATTACCCTTGATTTCTGGTGATAACCTAATCCACCACTATTAATGACACAGTTTTGTCATTGTCTTTCCTATCCCAAAGTGAGTTGTACCTTTAGAAACATCCCATGGTAATCATTTGCCTTAAGTCTGAACGGAGAGTCATACAAGACTTGCAAGAATTAGGGTGTTGCAGAATGCACGTCAAAAATATTCTGAGACACAGTATCAGCTGATGTGCAGTGCTGTAGCTCCCTTGAAGTCTTTGGAGTTATGACAAATGTCAGCTGAGTATCTGTCCTCTGACTTTAGTTTCCCAGTTTCCCTAGGGACATCCATTCATTTCGCGTGTACTTACGACTGAATATAAAACTTCCAAGAATGGGGAGCTCTATTGCAAGGGTAAACTTGCTAACCCCAGGATGCCTGTGGAGCCAAGGATCTCTTATGTGAAGCCAGCAGACATGATCTTGGGGGGAATACTAGGCTGTTTTTAATTTGGAAACTGCAGGAGCTATGGAAGCAGATCATGAAGACCAAATGTCTATTACAGCTCTGGTGTACATGCATTTACATGTGATTAAGGCAGTGTTTGGAAATCTCTATGTTCAGGCAGTTAATAGGTATGAAGAATGCTGCGAGGCTCAGCAGTACTGGAAGCAGTTTCATCACATGTGTTACTGGGAGCTCATGTGGTGCTTCACCTACAAGCGCCAGTGGAAGATGGCGTTCTTTTATGCAGATCTGCTAAGCAAAGAAAACACTTGGTCAAAGGTAAGTTAAGCAGAACAAGAAGGAAACATTTAGTGACAGGTGTAAGGCCCTGTATTATCTATTAACTTTTAATCAAGTAGAGTTGACTTTTTGTACCTTTGAGCTGGGTGAAAATCGTAAAACAAATCCTGGTCTGCTGTGGCTTTTTCAAAACAATGTGTGTTGTGAACATTCAAATCTGAACAGACTGTGGGCAAATGGAAACCTTTTGGGCCACATTTGCAGATGAAAAACAGCCTGTTAAAGATGTTCTGCTGTGGATTAACAGGTTGTTTTGTCAACACATTGCAGTTAGTGGCAAGATGTCATTTCTTTCTTAACATTATAAGCTCTTTTGGTGATGAGTGAGATTAGCCGTGATGGTGCCTCTAGGATAATAAATGCAACTAGAAGAAGCACCTTGCCCTGTGCATCTGAAAATGAGAAGTTTTCAAGTCCAGAACCTTGGTAAATTTCCTCTCTCCTTCCACCTGAATCATAGGGAAATCTGTCAGAAGGTTTTTAAGTCTTGTGGGTGGGTGGGTGGGGTTAACTGGTGTTCACCGGTTTGTTTCTCCTCAGTGTGATGACACTGTGTGTATATTGAAGCATATCTCTGGTTTTTTTTCTACTACACATGTTGGTAGAGTTGCACATGTTGGCCGAGTGCAACCAAAACTGACATAAGGTCCAAACAACCAGATGAGAGCAGCTCTCACAGTGCTTCCAGTTGGATAAAATCTGGCGCAGGGATTCGTGCCCCTGGGTATTCCAGCAACGCTCTCAGCCAGATGCATTGGTCTGAATAGCTCCCACAGGACTTCTGTTTAGTGGTGGACCACTACCTGACTAGAAGCTTTAATATCCTGAAATGCTGTAGGATTAATATTAATGTATGTTCTTTTAAACTGTGCGAAGAGTTCTTTAGTTTATTGCACGGGCCTTAAGGCAGCAAAGATGCTTCTTATCAATAGGTAACCTATAGTAAGTACAACATGATAGGAGCAAAATATTAACTACATGAACTAAGTAGATAATGGTCACATAAATGGACTGTTATATTCTGCTACAAATAGATACTCAAAGCTTAAAATATTTTTCCTGAAACTTACGGTTAATGTAGACTCCTTAAAGCAGTCTTCGAGACTGCTCAAGAACTCACAACTGTCATTCTCTGCTGTTCCAAATATTGAAATGTCCTCTGCTGCTTTGCTTTCCTTGGTTGCTGAATATATAATTGCTCACAAGTCCCTATGAAATCAGTACATTTCATAATCTGAAATAATGAAACCTTTTAAAAAACTGTTGTGCTTTTTCTAGAACTTAATATTTGAGATATGCTACCAAGTTGTGACTGGATACACAAACCATATGGTTTGTTTATTTTTTTTTCTCCAAGCATAACCTTTTCATAAGGTTTCTAGTGTGTATTCATGAGAGAAATACAAAAATTTATTTCATACGAGCATGATACGTAGTTGTACACTTGTTCTTGGAATGTGAACATGAGCTGATAAAGAAAACAAAGGCATACAAGATTTTTTAAAAATTACCCTACTTTTGAAAATATTTATCTCCTGATTAAAATTTCTGAAGATTATTTCTATTTGTGAGCAAAAGCAGCAACTTCTTCCTCTTTGTTGCTGTTTTATTCTTTAAATCAATAATGGTGATGCTGTAAATTCATTTTTCTGTACAGATATTCTTGATTGCATTTGCAGGCTACCTATATTTATATGAAAGCTGCTTATCTCAGTATGTTTGGACCTGATGACTGCAGTCCTTTTGGAGACAACGAAGTTGAATTATTTAGGTAAAATTTGCTAACTCTGTTACAACAGTTTCATATCAAGTCACAGTATATATGGAAAAGAGGCAAAATTACTCATTGTGCAGTTTGGAAGATAAGCACAAATAGCATTGGAATTGGTAAGAAATTGAAGAATGAAACATTACCCTTAGACTAAAGAAGACCCTGAATTCAGACAGCAGATTTCTACTGGCCTGGAAATACTTTAGAGACAGGTATTAGTTCTGTCAGCCATACAGTAGCTACTATAGTTGCATGTACCATTCACATTCTTTTTCAGTTGTTTCTTTTAATCAAAATGGCATGTAAGATCTGAAAGCCTTAATGGATTATGCTACAAGATAGATGCCTGTAACAGCTAATGGAGACAAAATCATGACAATTTGATTTTTGGGCTTTGAGACTGAGACCAATATTAAATAGTTACATGTGCAAGAAAATATTTGCATTACTGACCCAGTAATTTAATATATTTCTAATGATTAAGCTTAAAAAAGCCTAAATTCTGCTGTACCAAACAAAATTAATTACTTTGTTTTTCTGAGAATGTCTATAAAATTTCAGTATCACTTTTTGATGTGCTTAAAATATATTGATACTTCTCAGGCATTCCATATCTTAGATAATTATTAAAAGCAGATTTCATTGGATTTGGGATCCATTGCAAAGGGAATCAGTTTGGTCTTTGGGAGAATGGGAGGAACACTGACAAAAGCCAAGCTTGCCTCTTTCTCAGTCTGTGAAGATGGGCCATTTATAAGTTAGGTGCCTCACCTAATTTATTCTTTTGGGTGGGGAAGAGTCCTTCTTTCTGCTGCTTGATTAAAGTGGAAGCTTAAAAGAGATATGTATGTCCTGCATAAAGACAGCTTTTGTGAATATGTATTGCTCTGCTTACCTAGAGACAGCAATAGCTGGTGTGTAGCAGCTTTTTAATGTTCTCTCCACTTAGATTTTTTTTTTAAAGTTTGAATATTGTTTTCCCAGAGGTTCATAGAGGAAAAATTCCTTACTTTTTTTTTTAAAAAAAAAAAAACTTTCAGGATTGTTCCCAGCTTGAAACTGAAAATCGCAGGGAAATCACTGCCTACAGAAAAGTTTGCCATTCGGAAAGCTCGACGATATCTTTCTTCAAACCCCGTTCCTTTACCTGTTCCACCTTTGGTAAGTTAGAAATATTCTGCCCCCCTGCCCCTCACCCATTACATTTTTTTTAATTTATTGAAATAAAACCAAGATAATTAGAATACTATCTTTCCGTGTTTCTAAGGTAAAACCTCTGCAAGAGACTGGAATGTTCCCAAAACAAAGCCAAATGAATGCAAGGAATGCTGTAAAACTGGGGCATGCAGCAGCCACAGGGAACTAAGCCAGTTGTTTGTGACACATAAATGTGTTGCATGTGTAACTCATTATTCTAGCTATGGACTAGCATGCTCCTATCAGCTTTCTTTTAATTACCTTTTGAGGAACTTTGCCCTTGGTCTCTTCTGTCATGTGTCAATTACTAAGACTATTAAAAGAAGACTTTAAGGTACAAGAGAGCAGAAAAAATCAAGAAACCAATGCTAGAACTGGGGGCTCCGTGTAAGCAATTCCTTAATGTGCCCCTGAATGTTTGCAGTGTGGTGCTCTCCAAAGCACCTCAGGGGTGGTAGGATGAAACACAGCCAAGTTTCTTTAGCCATTCCAGAGAGCTATTGCATACAGTTAATTTTTTTTTTTTTTTTTGCCTGTGGTGCTGGCTAGTTCCCCATGGCCAGGTAAGATCAACTGCGTAAGGCACCCATTGCCTAGCACATGGTGCACTTACAAAAATCTGTCTGGAAAGACCAAGTAAAAGAACATAAAAGATTTTGACTCCACAGGTTTGCCAAGTTCAGTGGCATTAACATTCGCAGTGCCTTGAGCTGTTTTATTTGAGAAACAGATGGATAATTAGTAAATACTCTTTAAGAAAATGCCTGAGCAAGGAGATCCTCTTGGAGACACCAGTGAGTAGTCATTTCTCAGCCTACCAGCTGGTTATGTGACACACTGCTGCTTGAACAAACATAGTCTCCTGCAGATAAGGTACAGCACAGCATGGGTATTCACTAGTGGCCGCTTTCAACCAAGTCATGAGTCTGAAATGAGAGGAAATGATGAGATTACTTTGATTTGCCTTTCAGGTTTCAGAGATTGTAGAGAATAAATAAATATACACACCTGGAGTTTGGTTGGGCTATTCTAATGGAGTTTTAACAAAATGGGTTTCTGTGCTAAAGGCTTTCCCTGGGGTGGTGGGGACACTGCAGTCTTTGTTTCTGCTGCAGTTGCATTTCTGAGGCAGCAGATGCCGCAGCTGAACAGTTGAAAGCACTCAGGATGTGGAATGGGTGCAGAATCCCATTTTAAGATTTTTCTTTTCAATGTGAAGGGACTTGCTGAGAGGAGAGAAGTCTTAAATATTTAGCCTAGAATAAATATAGTTCGAGTATTTCTGAATCTAAACCATGGTAATAAATCTACGCTAGATACAGTAAGTTCAACACCAGTTTTCAGTGTTGTAACATGGAAAGCAACGCTGAAACAACAGTGACCAGACTTAACATCATTTCATCTATTGTAGCCTGACATCTTGTTGTACAGTAGCTCCAGAAGTCAGTTATTCTGTACAGAAACTTTAAAGAAAAGCTCTAAATTATCATATTCAGCTTAGGTCATAAAAATAAAATAAAATAAACTTGTCATGAGGACCACTGGGAAATACTACAGAAACTTATATCATTAGCTTTGTGATTGCTTTTGGCAGTTGCCGCTTCAATACATTTGGTCTGGTGATGTACTCTAAGGGAGAACCCTAATAACAACCAGGAATTAAAACAATAGTTTTTAGTTAAAGTTACCCTAAGAACAGTTGAATTATGAAAGAAGTTACTGTTTGTGGGAATGTCAAACAAACCTGAAGAATTTAAGGGGTTTATGGTTCAGCTCTAGAATTCTGTTGGTTTGTTTGAAGCTTGGCTTAAAGGTTGGGAGTTTTGGTTTTGTTTGGTTTCTTGAGATTTCTTACTTTTCTCTGGAAGCAATACATTATAACTACTTACTATTATCACCGCCTTGGCTAGGCTAGAATTGAAAAGCAAGAGGAGACCTTAATAAAAGGATAGATAGTCATGTGCTGTTAAAGTTATGTTTGTCTGTTTTGTTAGTACTTGCCTTCATCTATAAGTGCGATTGTGCTGGCATTCTCTTCAAGCATCTTCCTTGGCATCAAGTGCAGTAAATGGCTCTTCAGTTGTTTTCCAGGACTAATTTGCTCTGAAAAGCAATGTAACTAGCTTCCATTTGCAATGAAAATGTGTTTTGATGAACTGAGTTTTTAGCTAAGAAATCTGTAACTTTTTCATCATACAGAGATAACAAGTATTTGATAGCTGTGTTTATCCAGTACTGTAATTAACAATGCTGTCTTCTCTCCCTGACCTTAGGAAATGATGTATATCTGGAATGGCTATGCTGTAATTGGACAATGTCCCAACTTAACAGAAGGCATGTTAGAGACTTTAATTGAAGCAGAAGAAGCATTGGCAAGAAGTCCAGGTAATCAGTGATATGGTTTAAGCAGGTATTTTACGGCGCAATAGCTAAAGATATTATCTGTGAATAAAGAGAGACACTTGTTAGTAAAGTTAATCTGATCATAGGAGGAAGGTAGATTATGAAACCATAAACTGTTTGCGCAGATAGGACTAATTTTCCTCGTTTATCATAGCAATAACTTACAATAGTAGCAAGCTATTTTCCGCCCACAGATGTGTATTAGGAATAGTTTATGACATGTATTAAGGACTGTTTATTTTGGTAGATCAAAATCAGCATATGAATTGACTTGATTACTTAGATCATGAAGCTTTGTTATCCTTAGATACCGTATTTCAGTTTTGAAGGATAAATAGGAATGGACGAGTGTCAGTCTTCTGTTCTAAAAGTGCTGTCAACTTATGACGTGACCTTGGAGTGATATTTGGAGTGTCCTTGGAGTGGACTTGAATGATATTTGTGTGTTGAAAACTGAGATATCAGGGATTGGCTTCCTTTGCACTATAAAGGAGCATAAGAAAGGGGATAATATTGACCTGGAACAGGCTCTGCTACCACATCTTTTGTCAGTCTGTTAATTAGCCATCCATGAGAAAGTTGAATTGCCATTTATTTCTCGGCAACCTTCCCCAACTCTTACAGAAGTGCAGCCAGTCTGCAATCACAAAGTCTCCCCTTACTAAATAGTTGATCTTATTACATACCACCTTCCTGCAAAAGTATCGATCCCATCTTGACAAAGGAATGTGGTTACGTCACTGCACTGCAGTCTTTTCTAGGACCTTGGTCTTCCTGTGCACATTGTTACACAAGTATTCTTCTAGAGTTGAAAGAGTTGCTTGAAAAAATGGCTAAAGCTGTCTCCTTTTTAATTATTTGAGAACAAACAAAAATATTTTCACTGAAGGTGACATCTTGCTAGAAGTCATTTGTCTGTTTCACCTTTCGTCACACATTTTGCTACTTTATTTTGGATAAATGAATTATTTTGCTATTCCTTTTTTTCTTAGTTGGTAAATAGTGAGTAAGGCTGACGTTTTGCAGGGATTTGTGGAAGCTGATTCATGTTTGTAGTACACTCTAAGGACACATAATTGAAAAGTGCGATATATTTTAAACGCACCAACAATACCACGTGACAGAGTTACACCAATAAGATGTAAATCTGTTAACGGAAATAACATCTCGAAATGCAAATCTGGTATGCACAGTTGTGTCTAGGGTAGGTTCATAAATGTTTTGGATTTTTTTATACAGTTGGGGGCAGTTTGTAGGCTGTATTATAAGTAGAGGAGATGTGTGCATATGAACATGTTCATGGAACAGATGTCCAGGAGAGATAACTGATCTGCTTTTTGTTTTTCTTATGCAATAACTCTTCTGAGGCCCTGAGACATCTGACCGGGCACATACTTAGTGTGTCACCTTTTGCCCTCTTTCCTGTTCCTTCTAAGTTAGTGTGCTGTATAGTCTTTGGGCATCTTCCCTCAGTTTTGCTTTGGTGATATATTGTATATAGATGTTTCTTTTGGATTTAGCAATACAAGTGACTGCAATTGGATCAAGACCTCCAAAGGGGAACAACTGTTCCATGTAGAATGCGTCAGCATTTTATCAGCTGGGGTGGCAGAGGAAGAACTAGATAAAAGACTACAGTAGTAGACATAAGGTGAAATTCAATAGCTCAGGATGTGGTATCACACATTTTGCAGAAATTCCTATTAGTATTTCGTGATACAAGTTTGTCTGTGATAGCAGGAAACTGCACTGAATGAACTTAATGGATCATTCAGTTCCTTCTGTCCTGTGTTCCAGTAAAGAGATTTTACTTACACCTACCTGTGCAAGTTTCCCCGCAGGGAGGAAAGTCTCCAGTGCTCTAAAGTTTTCTAAAATGTGCCATTTGCTTCATCTTGCAGCTACGGAATTGCTAGCAGATGACCAGTGCGTGATAAAACTGTTAAAGGGTTTATGCCTCAAGCATTTGGGCAAGATTGCAGAGGCAGAAGGCCATTTTAATTACATCTACTTAAAGTAAGTTGTCATACCTGCTGTGCAGGAGAACTCTTGAATCTCTCAGTAACTGTCAAGTAACTGCAACCTGAATGTGAATAGAAAGGGGAGGACTACAGTATCTCTAGTATTTATTTCACTTGTTTCGATATCACAATTTTGATTGCCAGTATTGTTAGCTATGTAAGGAGGAAGAACTGCAATTCTGTACTTTTTACTAAGATATTTTTTTCCTCTTTGGAGGCTATACATGCATAAAATTTTTGAGATACTGCTGCTTTTTCTCCCTCTTTTCCTCTCACCAGTCATGAAGAAGCCATGCTCAAAGAACCAAATGCAGTCTGCAGAGACAGATGGCAGCACAATTGTACTTGGAACTTCTATACATCGTGCAGTGAATGGGATCTCTTTTTCTCAGTTCACACAGACAGAGCTCATATTATTGTCACCTTTTCTAATAATTCCCTTATAATAAAGGGAATATTTTTTAAATCCCAAGATATAACATATTGTATAGGATAGTTATGTAAAGTACGCTTTTAATAACCCAGAAGGTAGCTTTGGGTAGAGAACACAACAAGTGTTGTAATGAAGATAGATTGCTCTTTCTGATCTTAGCTAATCTCCTATTTATTTGTGTTTGGAGCTCTTAAATGAAGGAAATAATATATCATTTCAAGATATTGAGGCTATTTCTTTTCCAATGCAGTGAGAAGAAGATAAAATATGACCATTATCTAATTCCAAATGCCTTGTTGGAGCTGGCCTTACTGTATCTGGACCAGGATAGAAGAGAAGAAGCAATAAAACTACTGGAAAGAGCAAAGTAAGCAATTGAAAAGTCTTTGCTGATGGGTCAGTATGTTATTTTACTGATGGGTAGGAAGCAGACACGTTAATACTACAGAAACTCATTGTTTCCTTTGTTCAGCAGAAGCAGACATGCCCTAGTTTTGGCTGGGGCCTTTTCAGGTAGTAGACACTATCCGATCGTTCAGTCTGTGAGTTACCAATCCATTCTGATAAGAGCAAAAATAATTTCAAAGATCTTAATATGAATGTCAAGGGCTTCCATAAGGAATAATCCATGTGTAACTAAATGTAATTATCTTTGTAGTCTATTTATTTATCCATAGAAGATGTATTAAATGAAATCAAAGCTCTGTGTTAGGGCTGAAATAATATTACTCAGATTGATGGCTAGCAGTGCTGTTTTTTTTTTCCTTGATGAAATACATTGAAGATGATGTTTCAGTTTTCATTTATCTTTGTGTTCTTTCGTCTGCATCTGAAAGACAGCTGAAACACCTGCCATTGCTATTTTTGTTGTGATTGGTGTTTCTATCCAAGTAGGTTTATCAGGAATAGTTGGACTGGATCATGTATGTTCTTTATTATACAATCAACAAAATAGAATTTTGACTCTGTCCCAGTCTTTGCTTCTCTGCTGAGCCAAGATTTCTATTGGGGGGAAGAAAAAGAAAAGGAAAAAAAAAAGGCAGTCCAAGCCAAACAACCCTCATCTCCCTCAGGCATCCTTCCGCAGGGCAGTTCACCTCTCTGCCTGGATGCTGAATGAGGCCAGATGTTGCACGTTTCCAAGTGTGCAGAATCACACCCAGCCGCTGCTGCAGGTGTGTTGCTACAAAACTGATCTCTGGCCCCAACTTTCAAAGAAGTCGCAGAGAGCTCTTCTCTTGAGCTTTTGTCCAAGTCAGTCCAACATGTAAGAGTGGTGAATCAGTCTGCTGAAGATGATGCCAAAAGCCTGTCAACACAAAAATTAAAATATTGCAGCTCTTAATCTCCTGTGCTCATGAGCCTGATTCTCTGTGGGCTCATGGAAGTTATTAGGAATAGCAAAAATTGCATTAGCAAAACGCAATGGAAATTGTTTCAGTCAATTTCACATTCCTCAAAGCACGCCTTGCCTCAAATCCTCAGTTTCTTTGCTCAAATCTTAAAAAGAAGCCTAGAAATTACTGCTTCAGAGCTTCTCACTCTGTCTGGTACAGCTGTCAGTCCCTGCTCAGCCTTCCCACCTCTCACCTGGCAGCTTGTGTAGCTCAGGTCCCCTCAAGGGAAGATGTTGGCTTAAAGAAGGGCACAGCAGATAGCAGCTCTTAAAAATCTCGTTACCCAGTGTTTGAAAGGCTAATACTCGGGCTTGTTATGCTCGAAACACTCATGGAATCGTGGAGAAAAAAAAAGGGTGTCTGTCTTATTTCAGTCGATCACTAAAAACTTCAACCTTTAAGTTACCACCTGTAGCATTATATACACTTGATCAGAATGCACAGGTTTTATAAGCGTTCAGCTAAAAATGCTGAGTGTCTTTTCAGCCACTAGGGGGAGAACACATTGTCTGTGGTGGATTTCAGGATTGCAAAATTATGCTTGCTGTTGGCAGGAGTGGAGATGAGTGCTCTGCTTGTGCGTGATGCTTGATTTACTTGACCTAAATCCACGTACTGCTGCTGGCTTGAATGTTTCAACTCTAGGAGAAAGAGTGGAATGAGATAATAAACAGTTTTGGCTTGATCTTGCATGGAAATATTTCTATTTTTATTACCATAAGCAATAAGCAAGAATATCATCCTGCTGATGAGAAATACAAGAGGCATTTTTTAATGTCTGCATGACAAAATCTACTTAGTTTTCAGCAAAATCTCCAAAGCGTTTCAGATCAGCATGCAGCACAACCCATTCACTTCCACGTTTCAATCAGCCTCTTGAGTGCTGCATACGTAAAATTATAAGCTGGTGTAGGATGGGTGAGGAGTCCTTTGTTTTCGCAGAGACTGCCACTGCCACAGTGGCAGATGCTTGCCTCCATGATTGATTTGAATTATGAATTCTGAGCTGAAATGCTTTTAAAATATACAGACTGCTTAATACTTGATGAAACATTTCTGTAAAGGTGACAGTATCTGCTAAAAGAATATTAGATGGTCTAATCCTCATTGGTGTCTAGATTCTGTTTCCATTCTTCAGGAGTTGAAATGTTAGTTCCTGGTAAGGTCTGCATTTTCCCTGTGGTCCTGGGAACAGCAGATACCACCTCTGTTGCTTTGGAAGTCTTGGAAGTCTTAGCTTTTTTTCTCCTGGATGTTATTTCTATTATGTTTCTTAAATTGTTTTACTATGATTTGGCAAGTAGCTTGTAGACAACTACAGGTATCCAGAATAAACTGTATCACTGAAACATACATCTTCTTTTTACCATTGTACCAAATGTAGGCAATTTAAAACTTCATCTTTGAATTACGAATTTATTCAGCTTTTTAATAATCTAGAAATGCAATGTTCATTGTACATTGCGTAGCAGTTATCAGTGGTTGTTGGTCTCATTCCTGTCATTACCATACCTAGCAAAGGTTCGTATCGCTGCTGCAAAATGTTTAAATCCTTGCTGTTAGCACATGTTCCTCATCTTAGTAAAATGAGGAAAAAAATCATGAAAATAGGTGTTCAAATTCATCAGTCATACTTTGGGACCTAATTTCTGAATGTAAACTAAGTGGATGTTATGGATATTTAATATGGACTCAATATTTTGATTGAGTGGAACAGATTCAATTTCTTATTAAGCTATATTTTTCTGGTAATTGCCAGACAGTAGAACTACAAATAAAGAACAAAGAGCTACATTGTTTGGCCAGAAACACATGCCTTGTATTTTACAGTAGGCAACAAAGGAGCTTGTGAAGAAAAGGCTTTTTGCTGTCTACAGTTGTTTTACTTCGAACAATAATATAAAGATAACTTGAAAATATTTAAATATATATATATTCATCAGAGTGGATCTGCTTTTGTTTTAGACATAACTACAAGAATTACTCCATGGAAACGAGAACACATTTCAGAATTCAAGCTGCCCTGCATCAAGCCAAATCCTCCCCAGAAAATGGAATGCACTCTGGAGCCTCAGCAGTGTCGTAACTTTTTCTTCTTTGATGTGCTGTTTGTTGCAAACTTTGGTGCAGACAATTACTGACACTTTAGAATTATTTTTCCTTCTCTTTCAAGTCACTGAGAAACCAAATCATTTAAAATTTTAAAGGTGATGCATAAAACATTAATCCAATGTGATAACATGGCAAAAAAAAACCTCAAACCAACTATAACCCATAAAAATATTGTTTTTTCAGCGGTGGCTTTTTGAATACTTACATCTGTGTAGTTCTCTTTTCAATCATGTGCCTTTTCTTTCTTGTATTCACAACATCTGCTAAGCAAGATAGAACGTAAAGTGGAACAAGTGGAAAAAAAAGCAACACTAAACTTTTCATGGTTCACAGATTTAATCAGAGTGAGCTTTAAACATTCATTTGAATTCATACTGCTAGCAGTTGAGAAGGAAGCTTCTCTTTTTCCAAGTCTCTACTTGAAATGATGTGAGAAAATCTCAGTGCACAAGAAACACAGCAGGGAGGAGCTCTCAATCCTGGGCATTTTCAATTGTGCATAGAATGTCTCTTTACTAGCTTTTAGTAGTTGCTTTTTTGCTGCTGTAAGAAACTTGCTGGTGAAGAAAATGTTCTCCCTTATGCAAGTATCTTGACATTTTCTTTAATCTTGTCTTCATGTCAAGTCTGCTGCTTGTAGTGCCTGAATGATTTACCAAGGATTTTAGAGAGGGGGGGAAAAAAAGGTGGTAGCAGTATAAAACTGCATCTCTTCTTTGACAAGTTTAAAAATGGGAGGACCTTAGGAAACAGCTCTGCCGTCAGAACAAATATGATTTGAAGTTTATATCGTATTCAAAGCACAAGTCCTTGAAGGTCACTTAAGAAACAGCAATATTCCACTGGCTGCACAGCCATACAGAGTTACTGTGACAGTCAATTTCTTCTTAAAATGATTGTTCTTAGAGATGTCCTACTTGAGATGTCCATGTTTAAAGAGACCATATGGCAATGTTTCCTGCGTTGAGAAGCTTGGGTTGGAGCAGAAGCAGGCTCTCTTGGCAGGGTGCTCTGCCATTTACAAATGAGATCTTTTTTCTTTTTGCTCTTTATTATGTTTTTTGAGAACCTGTGAGGAAGTAGGGCATTGAGAATAGAGCGACAGGCTAGCTCTTCTTTCCATTGCTGTCTGCCATATAATTGCTGCTTTTCTGCAAAACTGGTGAAGTCACACGTAAAACAAATTTGCACTGTACTTACTGTTCTCCAGGCTAGCTCTTTGCTTGTACACCTGTGTTTTTTGAGGGCACAGTTCTACCTCCCTTTTGAAGGCGATTCTTCTCCATGAGCTGTTCTGGTATGTGGCAACGGGAGGTCTTCTGACAGTCCTTTTTCTCCAATGGAGATGCTTGTCAGGAAGATTCATATATAAGTACCTCACAGTGAATATGCCTTCTGAAGTGATTGTTCCCAGCAGAAGAGAAAATTGACAGTTTGTAGCTCTGCTTTTACCTCCTCTAAAGAAATGACATTGTTTTATAATGCAAATTAATATGCAAGGAGACAGAACCACCAGTTCCTCAACAGTGAGAACTTGCATTGTATTAAAAATAGACACCCTTTATAAAAGTCTTCCCAAGTTAAAATTATAGGTGAAGAATGCATTTTTTAAAGTGACTTTCTCAGATAAATTCTCAATTCAGATACAATTCAATACGAACAGTTATGCTATTTACATATTGCACATCAAAACTTAAGTGTAAAAACTCAGTCATTCTTTGTATAGAATAAAAAAGATTCTTGTTCTATTTCATGCATATAACGCCTCTTCTTCCAGTTGTGTCCTTTTCAAACATTTTGGCAGTCTTAGCATCTTTTGAGCAAGCAATGCCATGAAAATTAGCATAATTTGTACTTTGCAGAAAGTGAACAATCCGTGTGACTGTAGATTCATCTCAAGGCCACGGAAATGCTCTTTGAAACTTCACCCACAACTGAGTTGTGCCTGTGCTCTTAGATGCGTTGCACAAAGGCCGTATTGTGCAACATGCAGTCAACTTCCCTGGTTCTTTGCAGCGATGAAAATCCAGAGATTTTCATAGTCACCTTTGGTCGAACATAAACACCCATCGTATCGTACACATAATCTCCAGCTTCAGTTGGGGACCTTGTAGTTGGTCATTACCAAGTAGTCTGTGCTGTCACTCTGACTTTTTCGCTCCCAACCAGGAGGAAACATCACCTTCCTCATGCAGCAAGGTCTTACGGATTGTACTATTCTGAACTCACTAAAGGAGAATAAAACCTTGCTTGCTAAAGGATGCATGGAGGATCTGGTATGTTACCGCTGTATGTCAGACTTGATTTTTAGATACGTTTTGAATTGCCTGCTTTTACCCTTTGTTCGTGAGTATATTTCATTTTGTTTCTTTTCTGTGGCTAGTGATCAGAAACTCAGTGGTGTCAGTGTGGGCTGCAGCTAATATATTGATATCTGGAACATCTGTAATGGGATTGTCTTTCAGGCTAGAGAACCTTTCCATTGCTTCTACTGAAGCTGTTGCATTCCTCCTGAAGGAGCCCTCCAGAATGGCAAATTGCTTTAAGTACAATGAATTAGGGAAAGCACAATTGGTGTGAGAAGTTCTCAAGCAGCTTTAGAATTCAGTGTATTCACCTACAAGAAAATAGTGGATACCTAATGGAATCACAGATCAAGGATTTTCACCATGGCCTAAGATTTAGGAAACATTAGGTACTGCTTCAGATGGATATAGTCAATGCCTCATTTGCGGAAGAAGCAGTTCCTTCTGCTTTCAAATACTGCATAGCCTGACTGATGTTCAAGAAACCCTCTCTATGTAATAAGCTTTAGCCAACAAGTGCTGGTATCAGCTCTCAATTCTCAGCAAAGCCAGAGAAGTTAACCAAACGGAAACTACTAACTCACGTAGCAGAAAGTAGTGTTCTGCACTTAGTAGGACTTTTATCATAAAACTTACATACTGTATTTTTTTTATATATATATTTTATTTAGTAGCACTGATAAGTGGTTTCCTGTCAATAGCCAAGGAGAAATTCATATTTGGTCTCCTGGATGTCTGCAGAAATTGCCGTGGTTCGCCTTGTGCTATCAGTGTCTTCTGAACGTGGTAGTGGCAAGGGAGGGAAAAGCAGTAAAATGAAGATAACCGTCATCATTAGATTTGATATGTGGAGTCACGCATATGTGCTCTCTCATTGAACCGAAGGGAGGATATGGGTTAAAAAGCTAGCAGCAAGCAGCTTATACTGAGGTCTAACAAAGTCTAACTGTACATGAACAGCTCCTAAAATAACATGAGATGAGATAACCTGTTGGATAAAGAACAGTGGGGTGAAGCTGAACCTGGTTATAGGTTTTCTTGATGATAGAGAAGTGTTTGATGAATTCACAAACGTGATACAACTACTGCTATTTAGAAATCCTCATTTATGGTTGCTCAGCTAAAGCACAGGAGCACACTTTATTACTGATACGCAGTCCTATTATGACCTACACTTAATGCATTCTGTCACGGGTGGTTAGTTTAAAGCCTGCCCCATTCTAGCGCTGCCCTCATTTACACTGCAGTGATAGAGCGTTCAAAACTTTGCTTTGGAAATTTTGCCTTTTATAAAATATAGCAGCATAGAACAGGATCATATCAAACATTTCCCCCCATTTCACACTGGTTTTGGCATTAAATTCTATATTAAGTTCAGTGCCTTAGTACTCTAGTTGATCTGTGGCCTGGGTCCAAGATAGCTAAAAGATCCTGGGGCGATAGATTTGACAGCTTGCATATCTCGGGCCCAACAGCAGCAACTGCAGTAAAATAATGGTTCTGTTTGTGAAACAAGGCTTTCCTAGAGGTCAGCCCAGAATGCAAAAGGCACTCCCAAGAGCTTAAATACAGCGCCCTCAGCCTCCTGTTCCACCTGCAAGATGTGTTTCTTTGCCTTCTCTAGCATAAAAACACAGTTGCAATGTGCATGTATATGAAATGACCAAAACAATGCGTTCCACAGTTCCCCCTCTGGGAGGAAGAGAAGAAGATAAAGAGGTGAGTCATGTTGTTTACTGCCGTACAGGAAAACGGTTAATGGTTGGAAACGTCACTGATGAACAAGATCGGAAAACCTGAACAGACTAGAAATGAACTTGCTTCTTTTCTCATTATGTTCTGCAAATACCCTTTTGTGATAGATAACATGCAGAGTGTGTATTGGCAAGTATTATAATGGAATGATTTATCATTATAAAATATTTTTAAAAGATACTCTCCAGGTTTGCTTCAGGTGCTTTAAAAAAAAAAAAGACAAATACTTTATTTTAAGTCCAATCCTTGTCTCAAAGATTTATGAACAGCAAGAGAACTAATAAATATCTGCATTGCACTGTGGTAAAATTCTGCATGGTGTTTGCTCCAAATTCAACATTTTTGTAGGACCAGGCTTTGTTCTATTGTTTTCTGTGTTTTGTTGTTGTTTTTTTTTTTTAAATCTCTGGACCTACTTTCTTTCATTGCTGGCTGAACACAAGCAAAATGTTTATTTAGAATTATGTATGGTGTTGAATTCCACTTGCTTTCACTCTCCTTGACTACATTACAGAAAGAATACAAACCAAAGCAGTCACAAACCACCCAGCACACTGGCTTCTAAAATTCAAAAAAAAAGAAAAGAGGGAAAAAAATCATTTATCTCATGTTAGTCAAGTACTGTAACAACATTTTCAGGTCTGTGGCTGAAAAGTAACATCTCTTTTTTTTATATCTTTTACGTAAGACAGTTTCTTACCAATTCATCCAAATAGTAATCAGACTCAAAAAGGGGCCATAATATTCAGCTATTTTAGAGGAAACAGCTGTTCAAATGTTGTGTTCACATTCTGTACTTGTGCGACAGCCAGTAATAGTTAAAGATTATGACTTCCCTCTAAATAAGTCGTCTAGGCTCTGTCTTTCTGACTTTCGTTAAAATAAGTGAGGTGACTACAAAAATGCTGATTTGGATATCATAGCTACTGACTTCTTTCAATACCTATCAGAAATGGTACTTAAACTTCTGTGCAGGCTTGCTGCTGGAATACAGGTGGTAGGGAGCTCCTGGATTAAGGCACGTTAACGAAAACGTAGTTGTGGCTGTTTGGAGTCCGTTGTTCCACTTGTCTGTGCCTGCCAGTGGTTGCGTGCCAACGTTTCGTGGACTCTGCTTTCTGCAGAGGGCCAGTGCAAGAAGCCAGTAAATGCAGTCTGTGATCCCAGTAATATGGTATGAAGGTTGTTTGCATTAGTGAGGGGGAGTGTGGAGGGTGCGCAGAGAGCAGAGCCCCAACATGTACGTGTGCTTCAGAGCATGAGTTTGTTATTTGATCAAGTGCTTGCTAACAAAAAGTCCAGTTTTAGTGGTGTGGGCCTGAGATGGATGATCACAGACCACAGGTCTCCTTGTGGCATCAAGGTTGCGTTCATCCTGGAAGCCAACAGGGAAATAACCCAGGCTGTCCATCTGCCTTCATATGAGTTTCGCTTTTGTGAACCTTTTCTGATGGAAGAACTCACTGATCTCATGTTATCCCCACCCAAAATGTTCAGAAATGGACAGGGCAGTTAGCAGAAGTGAAGGAGAAAGACAGGTGCAACTGTTAGGTCTAGTAAGGACTTGGATTTGGATTTTTTAAACAGCAAGCAAATGAAAAACCAGGCAGAGTGAGTTCTGTGGGATTCAGACTAGTAGTCTCTGATTTGACTTTTCTCACTCACTTCTCAGTTCTTTCATAGAAGAAATGTGCAGAATCTCCTGTTATTTTGCTCTTTCTCCCAGGTCATTTCAAGCAAGATGAGCAGTGCGTGCGTCCTGGACACAAGTAGGTCCGTCAGGACTTCAGGTCCTCTGCTGAGGCAGGTAACTTGGATCTGAGCCTTTTATCTGTCGAGAAAGAGAAGATAAGTAGAAGCTGCAGTTTTCTGGATGTTTTTCACCTCTCACTGTTCCTCTTACCCAGCCACACGTAGGGTGTGTGGAGGTAAGGAACGACTTAGCGCACCAGGGCTGTATTTAATGCTTGTCCGCAGTACTGGAGCCACAGGAGCCGTGCTTGGTTTTGATGGTGCCGTAGGCGCGGTTCCAGGATGAGCTGGTGTTGTGTGTGTGAATGCGGTGCTTTTCCTGCCCGTTTGGCAAGGGTGGTGCTGTGACATGTCTAAAGAGTGCCTCTGCTGGTGCCGTGCAAAAATGGAAAATAGGACCAGAATCTCCAACGTCCGGCAAAAGTCAGTAGGTGAAGCAGTGATTGTAGAAGATGCAACATATGGGTTGTGTTCAGTGTCATCTTCCATCAGGTACCCAGTACTGCTCTCATCACTCCCGAGGTTACACAGCCTCCGTTTGGCAGCTGCAAACTCTTTTTAGAAGCAACCAGCAAGGCCAGCTGCAGTTTTGGTATTTGATCTGGCCTCCATTTTTAAGGCTTCCAGTTACCTGGGAAGCCTTGGGTAAGGTTTCTGTTCCATGATGCTGGGCTCATCGCTGATGCAAATAATACTTGGTTTTTCTAAGGAGCAGCAGGAAGCCCACCCGTAATGCCTTCGCTATTACTGAAAGTTTGTGATCTGTGACATACATACATAATATATTCTTAAAAATATGTGTATGCATGCTCACACACACCAAAATTCTTGATTAGACAGGCAGCCACCACTGAGGGGTCTGTGCAGAGGGGTAGGAAAAAGATGCTACAAAGGTGAGAGTCTGTCTGTCTGCAGTGAAGACCCTGGCAAATGTGTGGCTAGTGAACAAGAGCAGGGCCTGTGTCCAGAACGAAAATACATGGTGTAGGCAGGCAGAGAGCACTTAGTATGTGCTGTGGATTGGGCAGAAACCGTTGTGTGCCGAGTTGTTGTTGGAATGCTTTCATTTAAAATAAAGACAAACACTCTCTTGGGTTTGGTGCTGCGAAGAATAGGTTTTTGAAGTTATTTCTACTTTTTCTACATTTTTTTTTTTTTTTTTTAAGCTGAGGAGAGAGAAAGTTTGGGGGCTTTTTGGTTGGTTGTAGCATGGTTGGTCCCCTGTTGCTGAGTGACTTACATTCCTTTCTGCTGCTAGAAACGCAGGCAGGCATTTTCATTAGTGTTTTTTTGATTATATAGATGACTTTCTGCAGCTTTTACTTAGCTGTGTATGTACAGAGTGGATATTGTAATGAACCAGGTGGCAGCATGCAAATATAGTTACTCCTTCTGCTTAAATCAAAAGGATGCTTTTGTGGGTTATGTTTGGACCATTCCTTTTATCAAAAGGCTTTACATTTCATACCAAGAATTCCAAAGCCTTGAACTCTTATCCCAGAACATATTTAAATGCAAGATAATCTGCAAAGGATGGTTAGCATAAATTATATTCTTCAAAGTGAAATTCTATATAATAGAAAAGTTAAAGCTTTGAAGCTTATTTTTATTCTGGGTATTAAGGAGTGTTCTTCTGGACAGATTTTGTTCATGTTTTTTATAGGTTATCAACTAGTGTGTATGTTTTTAGTACAAAATTGGTGTTTGTAATAAACTGTATTTCCAGTTGACTAGCATCCACTTTGTAAGTCCCTTTTAATCCAGGATTTAACTGATCAGAGGTCTTGTGTATGTTTGGTTTCAGCCGTCTCGTTTTTTATTTAAATGCCAGTCCGACACAGAAGTACTTTCATCTTTACCACGATTGCACAAGGACAGGAAATGTCGAAGTCTTGAAACTGTGGCAACTTTTAAGTTCAGGTATTTCATAATGCTTTAGCCTGGAAGCACACACTTCTACCACTGCAAAGAGAGGCCTGTCAGCTTTCCAAACACATAATTGCTTTCAGCCCTGTGAAGCTGCAAGGTAGTAGGAACTTTGAAAACTTTATGTGGTTAGCGCTTTTCCACAACTCCACCTCTTCACCAAGAAATTCTCTGCACCTTTTTTTGTTTCGGTACAAACTTTGTTTGTCTCTCTGATTTACATAATGAACTGGCAGAAGGTACTCAGTATTATCGTCTTTAGACATAAAATGATTTAAATGATAATTCCAGTAGCATGCAAGAACTTTTAAGCATAAAGGGCTTTATGAAATTGAGTACCTTTTGCTTCAGATTTGTGGGGATTTTGTTTTCTTCTGTTGTATGAGACAAAATCCATTTCCTACTGTAAGCTGCAAATATGGCCTGATGATTTCCCTGCTGTGTATGCACCTTAGATGGTGGCCATGCCCTTTATCCCCACCTGCTCTATCTCTGGCACTTCTGTGGCAGCTCATGGTTGTTGAATGGGACTGCAGGTCGCTGTGAGGCTGCGGTGTCTGGCAACGATGACAGGTGCACAGGATTTCCAAGTCCATGTCTCCTGCACTGTTGCCTGAGATGGCAGAGGCTTGACCGTGGTGATGCACGCAGGTATTCCTGGGGCTGCGCCAGGGTTGTTCTGCCAGTTACTGTTCTAAAGTATGGCCACTTTTCCCTGCAGTGCACACCTCCAGTAGGGTGCTTTAAAGCAACATTTTTCTAGTTCACCTGATGCAACTACAGTCTTGATTACTTGCACACGGGCTAGAAGAGTGGTTTTTTTTTCTTGACATTGTTTTAACTCTGGGCCTGTCCACCTTGAAACATGCAGCACTGTCAGAGGAATGGCTGCAGGCAAACAGGGCCAGAAGAGCAAGAGTCAGCCCTTGCCACACGCAGGGCTGCAGCAGACTCTGCATAGGAAGCAGCAGTGCTGCAAACTGTCTAATATGGTTGAAGTTCAAGTAATTTATTGGACACCTCTGAGACAGGAGGCAAATATTAATTCCACCATCTGTAAGATGAGGATAAGACAGATCTGGTTTCATAACTGTAGCTAAAATTCAATTTACATGTTATTTTTGCATTGAATTCAGATAAATTAGTTTGAATTAGAAATCATCCAGAACAGCATTGCACCTAAAAACTTGAAAAAAAATCACTTGATTTATTTGTTATATTTACACGTTTGGTTTTAAGCTAAAATTTGATTTATTTTTTTTTTGGAATGTTCTTCTGTAATCAACTCTAGTTTTAGCCCTTCACACCTTTTCGTTATTTAACAAGCATTTTAATAAAAGTAATTTTTTCCCTTAGCCCAGTAAGTATATCAGTGTTAAAAGTTCAACTATACAAAGTGCCTAAAAAAGCATTCAGGTCAGTAACCAGTCAATATTTCTTTCAAATCTTCCTTAATCAAGTCTAGTAATAAATAAAGACTAATACCCATGTGACAATGATGCTTTTTAAAATTGTTCATTTGCCAGTTTTAACAAGATAAAAGAAACTAATACTTAATGTGGACATTGTTTTACGTTTAAAAAAAAAGAAAGGAAATTAAAACCCCCAAACAAAAACAAACACCCCAAAACAGACAAAGGACACAAAAGAACACACATGGAATGATGAAAAGGAACAATTATTTCGCACTGAAAAATATTGCACAACTTCAGGTCTGTCTGCCCAGATTTTGCTCCATGTAATTAGGTATGTATGAATTAAGCACAAAATTTTGTCCAGCTAGATCTATAGCAATTTGAGTGAATCTAGAACTGTAGATTGCTTTGACTTGCTTCTGACTGCAACTTGGAATTCTTCTCTACGTGAGCAGGTTGCCATCAGCTACAGCGTTGATAAATAAATCAATGTGTGAATGCTATATTTTGCTGACCAACCCTTCAAAAGTTATCGGTGAGGCGCACAATTCTTCTATGTGGCAAATACACGAAGTCATCAAAGTACTTGGGTCTTTAAACACAACTTGTTATATCAAGTCCTCAAACCATGTATGAAAAACAATCAAGAACGTTCCCTGATTTGCTGTGGTTAACTTGAGACTGCATCTCACTTTGCAAGACCAAGACTTCTCAGTGTTATCAGCGTTGCGTTTGAAGGTATAAACGTCACTGCAGGGTACATTAAGAAAAAAAACAAACATGCTAAGTGAATAAAAGGCCTTTACAGCTACAATCTTTGCTAGCCCATCTCTTAACAAGCACGTACTTTTTGCTGCAGAAATAAGCTAATGGTGTCATTCTGGCTATAGCAGTACTATTTTCCCCTTCAATTGCTACTACGACAGTCTGTGTTTATATAAACTTTGCGTTATATGCAGAGCAAGTTTTTTCTCATATCTGATTCTTATCTGCTTGGTGGACTGATGTGTCAGCCAGCAGGGCTTAACAGATACATTTAATACAGGAGACTGAGATACAGTATGTTTATTCTTAACTTCTGATAACCTAAGAACTACAAGAACAAGAGATGCAGTATCCATTTCCTGTGATTAAAAACAACCATTTTTAGGGAGAAAAAAGTAGAGTAAGTGATCACTGCTAATGCTACATTAGTTCCAAATATCTTTTTCCAATTACGGTAGCTTAACTATTTATTGTTCATCTGTCCCACTTTTAACTTGATCAAGGTAAAAAGTAGACATGCAAGTGTAAGGACTGTTGTTTCATCAAAACCGAAGCAAGTTATAAAAACCATAATACCATAATTTAATTTGTAGGACCAGTTTCGTATCTTCATATCCAGCATCACTTGCAGAAAAGGGATAATGCATCTCAGTTTGCTTACAAGCTAGGAGATCACTTTGAAGTCTGCATATTCCTAACTGCAAACAAAATATAGCACTTTTAACAGGTTATAAATAAACTGGTTTTCAAGCACAGAGCCAGCCCAACAATAACAATACACTATTAAGAAGACCTAAGGCAATGAATTCCATCTCCAATGGAAAGAAAAAAAAAAAGAAAAGAAGAACTGTGCAAACAAGCTTAAAACTATTTCTTTGTGCCAGTGTTATAAAATGTAGATTTTAATAAAGCCTTGACCCAAATGCCAGGACTTGTGAAAAGAATCAAAAAAAAAGTTACTTTATTTAGGAAAAAAAATACTCTTATCTTACTGCTAATAAAATCGGATACACGCAGTTTAAACATTTACAGTTGCTGTAACACTTTACAATTCCTATATATGGGTGTAAGAACAAACATTAAAAGACAATGGTGGGTCAAGGCTTTACATTAAAAATAACAACCTACTTTTTCTATAGTCTCTAAAATACTATTTTTTTTCCAATATTTGCAGCCATTCAGGAATATTTTTTTTTTTTTACGTATTTATTAGGAAATGTATATTTTGTGCATGATCTTAATTCCTAATTCCTGGCTCTTTGGGCTGAATGACAAAAGGATCAAACCCATTAAAGTGGATGGCCTCCTTGAAGGTTCAGTGGAGAAACCCTGGCTCAGTTAGTCTCATAGGATGAAAGCAGTGCTGCATCCACTGGCTCCATGCAGGATGGACAGGTAAAGGATCTCATCAACCAGTCATCTATACAGTCCAGGTGGTAAATGTGCATGCACGGCAGAAATCGGATAGGGTCCCCATAAACAAAGTCCATCATACAAATGACACATCTGGGGAAACAAAAATTGTTAACACATTTAAGATGCTGTTACCATACCACACCGGGAATGAAAAGCAACGTAATGTCTACTGGATGTAGTGTTTCACTGTGTGAAACAAGCTTTAACTACTTCTAGATACAGCGAGGATTTCTTAGCTACATCAGTGCTGGCTCCACCAAGCACTGCGTTTCTTGGTGTTCTCTTTGCACAGCGTGCCCACGACTGCAGTGTTAGCAGAAGGCAGGAAGCCTGCAGGCATGGAGGGGACAGCTCAGCAGACTGCGTAAAATTAGTAATGGGAAAAGGGAGTCACAAAGGTGAGGAAGAAGCAGTGTGGAACTACTTCCCGGTGAAGAGAGGATAAAGGGGGTGGTGAAAAAGACAAATTGTATGGACGAGAGAAAGTAGATTTCATTTGTAGCAGGAAAGCAAAGAAGGATGAAGCAAAGGGGCTTCTGCATGGCCCTTTTTTCAGAAAGCTGTGTCAAATTACACCCGGATCAGGTTTCCTGTGGCAATATCATAAACCAATGCAACACCCAAATTATTTGTTAGTTTTCTGTAACTTACTCTCTGATCTTCTTCTCGGAGCCATCTCTCCCAGGATCATAGACTCCTTTAGGTAGATGCTGAATAAGGCCTATCCTCTGCGCTATTCTGATTTGTTCTTCTTCTGTCAGCTGTGTTGCTAGCCGAGTCTGGCTAGGGGTCGGATGATAAACAGGAACAGGGACTTGCTCCTAAAATTAAAATAGTTCAATTTATTAAAAAAAAAAAAAAAGTCTTTCCTAGTATTTTCTAGCACACAGACAACGTACTTAACTTTCCTTCTCAGTCCTACAAGTGTTTCTGTGATCTCCCACTCCTACTTTGCAATTTTGGGGCTATAATTATAGACATAATGGGATGAAGGATTGAGGCCAGCGTCTTGGGCAAGCAGCTGTTTGTGGTTGTTCTCTGCAGAAGCTTTCTGTCTCCGTGAGTCATTCACAGATGAAATATGTGCACGAACTCCACCTGAGAGCAGGCACATAAATCTTACAGGCACCTGGTAAACTGGCAGATACTGAATCAAACAACGTAACGGCTTTAAGTTGCAAGTGGAAGAAGCCCCGGTATTTGTACCAAGAAGTGGTTTTGCTGTTTCATTTAGGAAGAATTATTTGCAAAGAAGAGGACAGGCGAGTCCGAGAGTTTCAGAAGGAATGTTTTATGACTTCTGTAATTACAAAAAATAACGTGAGCTATTCCGGGCCACCCAAACTCCAATCCAGAACTGCAGACTTGAATTTGTGCGTGTTTAAAAAAATCTTACCTGGACAATAAAAATAATTGCTTAAGTAAATAACTGACATTCTACATTTTTTCTTACATATTTATATGATTTTACAAGTTCTCCCAAGCTGGACTCAGCTGATGTATGTTCAGAACACTCATTTCCCAAACAGAAACTATGCAGTATTCTGCATTCCTTCCTCTGCCATGGTCTCAGAAGCTTCTTTGATCATTAAGGAGCTTTACAGCAGATGCTTTCACATTTATATTAACACCATACCTCGCCTTTCAAGCATTTTTTGAAACTAAATACCAGTTTTGAACAGGAGATACTCCTAGGATAATACTGACCAGTAACCATAAGCCTACTGTTAAGAGAGAATTTCTTGCAATAAGTCTATTTTAATGGTGCTTCTTAAACAGCAGAAAAAAATCAACTTATAGACGGAGGAGCTGGACAGGCTGTCCCCTCGTGCTGCCCCTGCGCCTGGCTGCTGCCGAAGGTGTGACATGGGACATGTGGACAGCACCCAGCTGGATTCTCCAGCACACAGCCGGCTTAGAGGGACGCCAGCACGGACCTGCTGGCATCACCACCTGCATGTAGCAGCAGAAGCACGACTGCCCTTCCTGCTCCTGCTCCCTCGGGTTCAGGCGAGAAGCCCACCTGGCCAAGCCTAGCTTGGACGGGTAACGCGCCTGCTCCTGAGCTAAGGCGACTCTTCTGCTGCTGCAAAGCGTGGTGAGCAGGAGCGCGGCTGGGGGCAAGGCTCTGGGACAGCTGGAGGAGGCACGGAGCTGCTTGCTGGCCAGAGCCTGTGGTGCCTGGCAGTAGAAGCCCTCACTTACAAGAAATGCTCACCAGAAATACGAGTTTCCCTGGCAATGCTTTTAACACTGTGCCTACTGCTTGCAGTTCACCTGTGGGGTAGAATTCACAGTCCTCTCCTAATTAAACTACACCAGGGTTTCCCCCCGTAATCTCCTCGCAGGACGCAGAGGGCTTCCGAGAAGGTTTGAAGAGTGCTAATACAGCCACGCTTCTGAAGAGAAAATGCCAGTGGTTCACCAAGTTTGATTCATTTCCTGACTGCTCTAGACTGCATTTCACAGAATCACAGATTTCTTTCAGAGCAGCTGCCTTTTAATGGTTTAAATTATCTAAAGTATTCTCTAATCGCTGCTTGGATAGAGAAAATCACCAGCTGAAGCTAAGAATGACCTGTCAGATACAACAGTATCCACAAAATGGCTCTGCAGCCTGTGATGCCAAGAAAATAAAGCAGTTTTTCCCCCTCCCAAACGCTGGACACCCTCTGCACTGAAGACAACAGCCTGAGGCAGAGCCCTGTCCTGGTCTTACACTGCAAGGCGCCACAAGCTATCAATAACTTTTTATTTTCAAGGCTCTGCTATACCTCTATGGAAGCACAATACGTAAATCAATGGTAAGGGACGTTACTGCTGGCTCCTTCATTTGTCACGGAGAAAGATGTATGTTAACGCCTCACACTCAGAGACAGAGGCACCCCCCTTCCTGTCTGCAGGACAAGAAGAGCAGAAGAAACACCATGCGCTGCCCAGGGGGGTGCTGGCCGGGGCAGACGAGGGGAAGTTATGGGTACGTAATGCATCTCCCCTTGGTACAACCATGGCTGCAAGTGCTTACACAGAAACTTAAAGGCGGCAAAAACAGGAGGAAGAAAAAAGATCAGGAAGCTCCAAACATCTGAAAGTAGCAGTAACACTGACCTGCTGGTGAATGGCTCCATCAGAACAGCGAACTGGTCAGCTCAGCGTGACACATACAGCACAAGGAAATTACAGTAAATGAGAATCTGTCGCAAGTTAAAAGCTATCACATCTTGGACAACTCTGAAATGAGCAGTCAGGCCTAACAGCCAGCTGGTGGCTGCTTCAGGTAAGTTTTGGATAGTGAATGAGCATAAAAGACAGAAAACGAGCATGACTTTAAGCACAGAAAGGCCAGTCAAGGAAGAAAAGCCTTTCCCCTGTTCGGGTCGGTTACAGGCGCTCGCTGCCGCTGACCACCGCAGGCCCCCTTACCTGGGGCCCCCTTGGGCACGACTTCAGGGCCCCTCTCCCCGGGTGACTTCTGCCCACAGAGAGGAGCAGAGCACGGGGCTGCCTGGCAGTGCACAGGCCCCTGCTCCCTCCACATACCAAATCCACAAACGCCCTCCCCAGCTCCAGTGCTGCAGGCAGCGCTCGTCCCTTGGGCCTCCTGGCTGAGGCTGCCTTGGCGCAGAGCCGCTGCCCACACCACGTCTGATACCCACGTCTGACAGACCCAGTGAAGGCAGGAATTTATGGTCGTCAGCTGTGAGCTCCTGCAAGTTCACACACCAGACAAGAATCTCTTGTCAGATGAGTGAGGCTGGGTGAAAACGGTGCTGCCTTTCAGCACGAAGCCTTCCTACTTGGGGATGTGAAAACACGGGAGGCGGAGGGCTGCCAAGCTGTTGTGAAAATGCATAAATCGTGTTGCTGTAAATAAAAACGAGTGACCGCTCAACACCCGTGATCCTGTGCGCTTCCTTAACGTGCTGTCCGATGGCACTCTCATCTCTCCTCCAGTCGCTACGAAAAGCCTGCCCAACCCGGCCAGCAGCGCTGGACAAAACCCACCATGAAGACGGAAGAACAGGGCCCCGGCCCCGCACGCTGCGGAGGGAACGCCAGCAACGGCCGCTTCACACCCGGCCTCTCCCCACGACAGACACAAAGGCGAGGCGTGCCTATACCTGCGTTATTCTGAAAACGCTTCAGACTGTTTATTCACAGCAATATTCGCCCTCGGCAAATCTCCTGCGGTTTTTATCAGCCCAGGTCAACGCGAGGCCCCGCACAACCCAGCGGGGATGTTCAGGGGTAACGAGCTGAGGATTTAAGGCTTCGCTCAAATTACATTTGTGGCTACAGGCCCTCTGACATGTATATACACAAAAAAGATTGTATTACCCACGTAATTATTATTATAGTCCAAAGACGAGCATGGATTTATTGCTCTTCTGTCTCACTTTTCCCTTATCTCCTGCGGAAAATGTTTTTGCAGACAAAATTACGAAACACTGGCCTTTCTAGCCAAAGTCTGTGTTATTTATCATTGGATAAAGACGTCAGGCGTTTCGAACAGAGATGAAATTTCATGCAAACTATTCTTCCATGAGGAAAAAAAGAAAAAAATGATAAAAAAAGGCCAAAAAAAAAAATCTACACGTTAGTGTCAGCCAAAGAAGTAAAAATCACTCCCTGGCACTCAGTTTGCTTTTATCAATTACTACATACATCATTCATAATTATGAAACACCTCAGATGGCCACAGTCCCAGGGGTGCGCCCGCCGCTTCTGCCTTGCTCAAAGGGAGATGCTGTCAGCACACCTTCCCCTGGCTTTCTGTGCATACAAAACCTAACTCCTGATCATCCCTTGTCTTTATTTGGCCCTCAAATAACAGCATGAATTCAGACTCAGGACTACAGTGGGGTTTGCATCTCCACTCCACCCTGGCTCCTTCTCCCCCAGGGGCAGGGGGAGCCGTACAGGGCATCTGGAGGTCTGTATTTTTCACTTCTCAGGAAAATAAACGCTTTCACACTTCGCTTGAAAGGCCCAGACACTGTTCCTGCGTGTGGATTCCCAAGCATGCTTTGGGTTCTTGCCTAGAAAAGGAGGTTTCATTCAGCACCATTTTTTGTTTGAGGTTCTCTCATCAATGCAACTTATCCTGGTTATTTATGCTGCTGTAAATCAGCTTCTATTTTGTTTTACAGCATTCTCATCTTGTTCTTGCCAGTGTAATGAATTTGTAATACTCTGAAAGCAGGTCAGTGGTTGATCAGAAACTCTTAATCCCTGGATAAAGATTATTTTAAGATCCCTCTACGCCACATATCAGCAGTATGCTATCAGGGCTTTTGTTTGTTTGTTGTTTGTAATAATTGCACCAACATGCACGAATTATCCTTTCAGGAAGGGCAAAGGTGAGACAAATAATTGCTAACATTTCATAGCTCCAGAAGTTAAAGCCTCACTGCCATCCCTGAGATCCTGCCCACAGCCCCCCGTTTTCCACGACTGACCAGTTTGCTTCGTTTCCATCTCTAAATTTTCTTCCTCATCTATTCCAATGCTCTCGATGTGTGTCACCCTGGAATGCTTATTTGCACTTTTACACCAGCACGTCTGTTCGACAAAGGAGACAAACTTCCTCCTACCTATGCTTTTCTGAAGTCTTTTTTACACTTTCCAAATACCGGTAGATGCAGCACTTATGCTCCTTGTGGCTGCTGCTAATTAATTAATACAAGTCTAGCAGTTCAAATTGAATTTCCCCAATCGCTCCCACAGCTCGTTTTTGAAATCCCTTCACTGTGCAAACGTCTGTCTTGAATCGTGGTGTCTGAAGGCAGCTGCTTCGCGTACGGCTGCGTCAGGGCCACCACATCTTCACTGCTCACAGCCTCGGCCACCGATGGTGACGCGGAGCAGAGACAGCCGCAGCGTGCGGCAGCTCTGTGCCCGCACGCACCTTCCAGCCTCGTCGCCTCCCAGGTGTCCTGCCCTGAAGGTGAGATGCAGGAAGCCTGAACAACCCAATCTAGACATAAACAACTGCAGTTTACAGAGGTAAAGGCAGGAAGTGAGGAAAAAAAACATCTTGCTTTTTCTGTCGCTTGCAAAATCCCCACTGAATTTTATGAAATGTTCTCCTCTCGCTACTTTATTACTCATAAGAAACTAACTGGGATAATGGTCCGGAGGCCTTTTCTGGAAATGCCATTCTGATCTGGGTGAAAAGACTCAAACTCCATCTGTATGTTAATACGCAGTCTGAAATAATATCCTCCCCCAAGACATATTACTGTAAAACCACTCGCCGCTATAATGTGCATTATACTGCAACTACAGCTTACTTTAATAATCCTTAGAATATTACGAGCAGGCTGCCAACTATAAAAGCCTTTTTCTGCCATACAGAAGAGAACAGTTCATTTATAAAGCTAAATACCAGCTGCTATAAAACATCATGTAATGAAATCGTTACCCAATCTCTTATATTCCTGCTTCCAGGTAGCCAGTCAGTATAAATAACTGCGATAGCTGAACACTTACGCTAAGAAGTCCTTTTTGAAGCAGAATTCCCTCGTCACACCTCTGCCATTCGGAAGAGACAGCTGGGACAGACAAGCAGACCCGACATGTGCACCCTGGAGCCGCCCTGGCTCCAGCTGGAACCTGAGCGTGGGTTTGCCCAGCAGACCCGCTGCACTTAACAGTAACACAGCCAGAAAAGAGATCAGACACGACATTAACACCGTATTAAGCAAAACCGTAATTGATCCTTTACCAAATTTGCAAAGGAGCCAGAGAGTGGTTCCCTTTGTTCATGGGAGAAGCATGAAGGTCCATGTAGCTCCCCCCTGCCAATGGCACCTCTCAAACCAGATTCTTCGCCTGGTCTCCTAAATACACATTTGCTTTTGAAATAGTTACAATTCCTTGCATTTCTCAGGATTCCTAAATTCCTTCCTAAAGAGATTAACTACACAATTTAAATTTAAAAGTAAATTTGATTCATCTGGAACGTTAAGGCCAATAAAACCATACTTCATTTTAAAGATTAAGGTATTATTCCACTATCACTGCTTGCTAGAGAAAGTTTACTTTAACTATTTGTGACCATTTTAAACAAAACCACCTTACTTTTATTTTCCTTTGTTCAATATTTTCCTTGGTAAAAGCTGAGAGCACTGAAGGACAAAAGAAAGCCACAACATAAAACGTTTCACATCTCAGTTTTTCGTTTATAGTTTTGTAAGTATCACAATTATCACTGAAATATTAACTTAAACCAGAGAACTGTCATGCAGAGAGAAATGTGCACTTGCATCTTACTGGCCCATAGCAAGTAGGAGAGCTACGCATGAAAAAACAGCAAAACCCCTGGCACCTGGGATGTGCTCAGACTTGTGCACGCTTCCCACCAGGGTGCTCCTAAGGAAGATAAATGAGTTAAATTCTGAACTGGGTGTTGTACACAGGGGCGGTTGTCACTGTAGCAGACTAAGAAAGCAGTCTGCAGCAGAGGAAGGGAACAGACTCCCTGTGTTGTTTCTCCGGCTGGGAAGCAACACCTGCTTTAAGCCATTTCCCTTCAGAGTTCTTGGTGTAGGCCCTGGCGGTCCTGCAGCAATGGAGCAGCCTTACTTAAACTACTACTGCTAAAACTGTAAAATAGTCCTTCGCATTTTTCCACAATTAACCTGCTGAAATCTCTGGGAAGTGCACCTGAAGAGTTACAGCAGGCAAGCACCAGGAGTGGGTCCTGGCTGCTGACTCTTCCAGCCCGTCCTACCTTGCAGGTGGGAATCGCCTGCTGCTCTGTAACGTCACCTCGCCTGGAATCTGATTGTCATCAATGCAAACCTAAATACAAGAGATTAGCAAGAAGGGGTGGTAGGGGAAAAGCAGTAATTAAAAAGCAGTAATTAATCCCTGGAAGCACAATCTCCTGACACAACCAGACAATTTTTACATTTCCAGGCTGTGCAGCAGGTTTCTCTGGCTCCAGGGCCGTATCCTTGGGCGCGTTTCCACTGAACAAGTCTGCTCATCAGCTCCACGTCAGCTTCAGCTGTCCTTGCTCCCTCCTCCACTGACCCAACCAAACTTCAGGGTGTGAATTTCTGCAGGATAACACACACACCAGCACATCCTTACTAGTCCCAGGCCCTCAAATTGCCCAAGAGAACTGACTCCATCTCCAGAAAGGTCTCCCGACAGCTCTGCTCGTGGCATCAGGCCACAGCTTCTGAGATAAAGTCCTCTCGCTACAGCTCCTAGCATGTTTATTTTAATAGGTTATTTTTATGTGGGGAGGGAAAAGACCCACAAACAATTTACAAAACTTCACGCATTTCTGTCAAGCTGTTGCAATGAGCAAAGCCAGGGAAGAACAGTTGCCCCCAGACGTTAAATTAGGGGCACTCACAGACAGAACAGCCTCCTTGCGCGCCCCAGGGATGACCAAGCAAAGCAGACAGCTGGGTAAGGAGAACAGGGAGCAGACAGGGCCAGCAGTCATTCCTGCAGCTGGTGGTAAGAGAAAAGCACATGCATGCGAGTCATCCTACCCCATAAGCAAACCACAACATCTGCATTATTGGCACATGTTCTCTCCTCCTTGCACCAAGTGGTTATCTCTGCAGAAACCCCTTCTTAGGTCTGGCAAGCGGAGACAGTTATTATAGCACCATGGCTGCACTATACACAACACTTATGGTTCGAGCAAGACGGTTGCTGGAGAAATGAAGGGCAGGTTTAACAACAACAAAAACAACTGAAGTTTGGGGAAGCAGAAAAAACAGAGGAGCTTGGTCCTAGACAGCGGTGGGGAAAACAACTAAATCTCAGTGAGACCGTCTCCTCTGCTTGAAGGGTCCAGAGTCAAGCTGCTGTGTCCTGCTGACTGCTGGGGAACTGCCGTGACGCGTCCCGGACACCGTGTCCCACACACACCTACCCGAACCACTCAGGGCTGTGACTCACTCGGGGTGCAGCAGACGAAAAAGCCCAAGCTCACGCGCTCCTGAGACGTGAGCCTGGCCCAAACCTACCGTCCTGTACCGCCGAGGCACTGCTCCGGTCAGACAACTCCGCCAAGTCCTTCCGTGGGGGCTTGAGCCTGGAGCACCCCGGAGAGGACAAGCGTGTGGGTGGCTTCACGTGGGCAACATGAACGCACTGGGAATATTCACCAGAGCACGCTGTGCTGGGAGCTTCCTACCCAGCCCACGGACTGGGCACAGCCAGGCTAACCACAGGCAGCCTCTGCTCACTTCCCAGTGCTGTTTCAGTTTGGGGATTTGTGACCCAAACTGATCCAAAATGGTGCTGCCTCTGAAATACCAGTCCCGCCACTTCCCCTGCACTGTCTCCCGTCGTTGGCTGTATGGACACTGACCCAACTGACTTCCCCTCACAAAGCACAAACCAGTATCATTGACTGCGTGATCACTGAAGCACCTGAAAAAGCTGGAAACCAGCAGCCCAGAGGAAAATGCACAAGTGCCCCTTTTAGGGACGCAGGCCAATTGCGAAATATTGACTCCAAACACTTAAGAATAACAAGAGCACTAAAACTGTCTAAAATGTATCTTCTGGCAAGAATTGGTTAGGTCAGTTTGAAGGCAATTCTAAGAAGAAAACTGATATTTTGAGTACTTGAGGAACAAGGTAGCAAAATTACAGAAATCAGCCCTAATTAGCTGAGAGGAATGGCTGGGGAAAAAGACAGAAATAGAGAGTAAACATGAAAACGCACAGAAGCGAAACACAGGAGCAATCCATCAGGGGAGGACTGCTGAAGTATAAATATATACAGGCTGCGCTTCTATGTATAAATAAAGATGTGTGTATACATATATATATATATATAATGTGTGTGTGTGTGTGTGTAGTACAATAGCCTGTCAGAACTAATAAAAACATAGTAACATATAACAGAAAAATATGAGTAAGATTGATACGCAGAACTAGGAACGTATTTTAAAGAAGTATACGGTGTGCAGGATATCAAAGGATCAGTGCCATCACGTGAAGAAGGATCTCATCTCTGGGATCAGCATTATCTCCCCGTGACACAGCAAGCATCTTCCTAGGGCAAAGAGGGCCACCCAGAAGACAATTTAATGGCCTTGTCTAAAACAAGTTTCAACATATATCCAAAACATAGCATCAAATGCAAGTCCTCACACACCAGGCTCCTACAACAGGCCTGACAGACACAACAGCCGGAGCCGGGATAAGAAGATCACCCTGCGTACAGCCGTCCCGAGGGTGCCAGTTCAGCCGAAGATAAGAAGTTACACAGATGACGAAAACAAACAGATCAACAGCAGCTATCTCCGATCATCTGCCTCCTGATGTATTATCCTACGCAATGACACTAAATACTTCCCTGTAGCTACCCAGTTACAAGCAAACATCGAAAAGGAGGTCTGAAAGGGGACACAGTAGATCTTTTTATAGATAAACAGTCTGTTCCCCACCTCCCCAGTACAAAACAGGCAACGCAGGAGAGTGCTTTTGGCAAACCCTGACCAAGACCTTCCCCTTACCCAGGGAGCAGGCAAGAGCAGGGCACTCAAGCTGCCCTAACCCAGTAAAGTGGGGAGCAAAGGTTTCCCCAGACAAGATAAGCAAAACCAAGCCTGTTGGAGACTTTTCCCTCGGGCCTTGCAGGGAGCAGGAGTCCAGGACAGCAGGACTCTGTCACTCGGTGCAGAAAGGGTACAAACCCAACCGTCCTGCTAAGGTTAAATGACTTCACAGAGAGCAGTGATAAAAATCCTCGTCCTAACACAGGAGAGCTTCAAGAGATGGACGGGGCTGGTGATGGGCTGGGTAGCCACAAAGCAAGAAAAACTGCAGCAGAGAGAATGCCGGCATGTGGCACCTGCTCTGAGACCTCATCAGCCAGCAAAGCAGCCCGTGTCAGGAGGGTTTATTTCAAAACTCGGGAATCTGTGTTACACTTCACTTGATCATAACTTTGTACTCGATTTGAAATATTTTAATTATGTTTTTAACAAAGCCATCTTCAATTATGAGTGCTTGCTCAAGCAGGAAGCTGCCACACCTTGGCAGTTCCATGGTACACTCAGATCCGCAGCCCTTTTTATTCTCTCTTAATTGCATCTGAATTTCTAACACAAAGTGCGCGTCCCTAAGATCAATGTGCATGACTTGAAATCTCAGCCGATGCAATGCAGCAGGGACCCAGACCGTACAGAGGATCCAGCAGTTTTCTGAGGCCAATAAAAGGACACAGTCACTGCTGGGTTTTGCAACAGCTTAGCCATAGGGGTTGTTCAGTATGTTTCTGCATTAGCTTGTTAGAAAGCCACAGATACGTGAGGCAGATGTAATATAGCTGCTGTACACCAGGGCACCTAAATGCAGTACAAATCTCCCTGAACAGCCGTCCCTGTGGTGCGCCAGCGTGGAGATGATGTCCGCACCACCCTGATCGGTTCCCTCCCTTCTGCCTGATGCCAGCAGCAAGATTCCTGTGACTTCTTCTGCACTTGACTTCTGGTGTGCCCTGCGAGCTGTCATGTGAATGGGGTTTGGATCAGGTAGTGCTGCCAGCACCACCGGCCGCTGGGCTGCACACAAAGGATTTCTTCACTGGCGATGCCCATGCGCAGCCCGGGTAACACGCTGTGAGGATGCAGTCACCTCTCCCAGGCACGCATCCACTTCCATGGCCCACTTCTGTGAGAATTAACACACACAAAAAAGGTGATTCGGCTATTTGTTTGGTGTCATTTGATAATAACAGTAATTATTTCAGCTCTGAGGTAATGAGCAGCAGGAGTAAATAGCCAGAGGCATTGCTTCAGGCTATCAGATCATCTCTGCTGGTCAGTTATTAATGTTGAAGGAACGTCTCAGGCATTAACTATTATTGCTAAATCTGTTTTTGGTTGTTGGTTTTTTGCTTTGTTTTAAAGCAGGGCTCTATCTAAAAGCAAGGAATGACTGGATGAAAACTAAGGCATACTAAAGCATTATGAAGTTCCCCTTCCCAGTGCAGTATTAGCAGTGAACACAAGGGCAATGTTTCTATTTTTTTCCGGCTCAGTCTTGTCCTCACAAGCAGTGACTCTGCATTTTTAGCTCGCAGGGCACAAATCCAAGAGTGATCTCATTCAACTGTCAAACCACTTCTAACAGAAAAAAGGTCTGTGCCAAGAACAGGTAGAAAAATCATAAATAGCTCTCTCAGGACTTGGTTATACAAGAGAAATATTTCCAGAATGTATTTTCCCTACTTATTTTAGAGTTTTCAATGCATAGAGACAGTTCAATGAACACCTGCTCTCTCCCTAGTCTGTCACCAGAAAACAAACGTCCATTTTACAGTTACCTATGAGGCACACATTCGGTCACTGGAGTAGTCAGGATGAGCTGCAGACGTTCAGCTTCACAGCTGAATAAGCTACGATGGCCATCAGTAACTGCATAAGCAGCCTCCTCTCTAATGAATGTTTCTAGTCTGTTATTTCTTTAACCACTTTTCTTCGGATCTTGCCTGTGCTTGTTTTACACCAAGACCAATTGCGCTCATTTCAGCGCAGGCCCTTTCACAGTAGGTGCTTTTGGGTGAGAACTGAGGGAGGTCCAAAGCAGTGTGGAGCTGCACCTGGGGTCCGGACCAGGTTCCTGAGGGGCTGGCCCGGCCACACCGCCGATGTGCTGGGAGCCGCGGTGTCTCGTGTTGTCAGCCCTGAGCAGCCAGCCTGCCCCACTACTTCCACGTGATTTCACAGAACGTGGCAAGAGCTTTAGTGACATTAAGACCAGCTATCTGAAGAAGACTTGAGGCCACACCGCTACCACAGCCACGCAGCCTTGACGGGGCCAAGCCCACCAAGCGCTCCCCTCACCACCACAGGAGCAGGGACGTACAGCTCCATGCAGGCAGCTCCTGCACTCCGAACACCACCAAAATACCTGCATTTGACCCGTCACTGTGCTTGCTCACACAAATGCACAACTGGAAGCTGCCAAACGCCGCCCACAACAAGCCACAGCCCGAGGCAGCCAAACAAGCGCCAGGCCTGGGGACTCTGGTGGCAGCGAAGCACATGCTGAAGTGCCCTCCTGGGCCAGCGCCTGCTGCCACAGTGGCTTGGAAGAATACAAAAGGCATTTAAGTGGAGTGCCGTGAATACAGAGAGGTCATTTTTCTGAATATGGACTGCCTGGTGGGAAGACAAAGGCCTGCTTTACCCTGAAATACCCACATCCGAACAGCTGCAAGACTTGAGGACGCCCACCACAGCCTGAGCTCCCCCACACACAGTCAGAGGCTCTCCACGTTAGGTGGAATGCATCAGAAATCCCGAACAGCCGACGCGGTGCTAAATACGTCACTTCAGGTTGGGTTTGAGAATGAAATCCCACTGAAATAAGGCAGCTACCTGTGCCAACTTAAAAGCGTTCATTTTCCAAGAACATTATGGGTGACTTTCAAATCCTCTGCTTTGGACACATGCATACGAGACCACCCCAGCTGTGCACTGACACACAGCTCACACAGGTGAGGTACTCGCTGCTTTTGGGGCTGCTCACAGACAGAAGTGAACGCCGTACAACATTACACTACCCACACTGTTTCGGGTATTATGAAGATGTAAAGAAACACTTTCACTTACTTTATTCTCTTAATGTTTCGTGTGGAATAACCATGCCCTGCTACAACCCACACAACCACTAAAAGAGACTTCACCAGTTTACACAAACCCCAGTCACGATAAAATACCAAAATGGGGTAACACCGATGGAAAGCTCTGAGACAGTAAGTCTGGAGGTACTCAGTTTGTCACTGTGTCAAACAAAAAACAACAACAAAAAAAACAGCTATCAAGAAAACCCTGGGAGTTTTTTAGGTTTAATTTATGACATTTAGTTTAGAATACACTTTGTTACTTGGGGTAACTACAGAGTTAACTGTAGTAGGTAGAGAGGCTTAAAGAGAAGAAAAAGGTGGAAAACTTGTTGGGATTCTAGCTGCATGAGCACAAGTACGGTTACTCAGTTACTACAGAAATATTTTAGTTATCTTTCTAGATTATTATTACTTATAACTCCTTTGCTAGGCTGCACCCTGTCAGCAATGCTTTCATGAAGCATTTCCAACCACAAATCCCTTTTCAACATTACCACGGAACTTGGGAGACCACGACTTACTTTAATTTCAAGTTATTCCAAAAAACCCCAACAAAGCAGAAATTTTACCAGAGGCTTGTGTCTGAACACCGCTCTGTCCCGCTGGGGCTGGGTGTACCGAATCCTGACACTGAGAAGGGAGAAGTCTGTGGCTGCATTTTTCTTCTTGAGCATTTAAATGCAGCAACAAAATCATACGTACCAAATACAGTAGCGACTTTGCTCTCCCCTGAAGCTCCCTGGATGGTTTCCAGAAGGACACCTATCCTAAATGCGTCACTTTGAGAGGACAGTTGCACCACAAAGTAATCTAGGTGGACGTGCTTCCGCAGGGTCATTAGATTTCCCAAGTAATCTCTGAGCCAACAGGCGAGGTAATAAAGCTGAGCATTTAGACTGCTTTTATCTGCGCTACCGCCTCTCCTATAGGCAAATCTCCACTCCAGCAAAGAGAGTAACAGAAATTGCTGCAGCTAACAGATTTTTGTTCTCTCAGTTGCTTTGCGTCAGGCAGCAGAAGCAGAAACAAAGCAGGGAGATGGGCAGCTCCAGGCACTTCCCTGGGGGCAGAAAGGGCTGGGCACCGCTCTGTCCACAAGCCTGATGGTCTTCAAGGGAAATCCGCTGAAAGCCCTATGCAGCAATTTCAGACTGCCCTACCTGGTTAAAGAAACTTTCATTGCTCAGCTGAAGCTTTGTATAGAAATTAAGTCTTGAAATACCATACAGGCCTGGTCCTGACTTTGTCTGTATCGGTTCACCCGATGCTGCATTCCTGGTGAGGTCTAGCACAATGTAAACTGGTTTACTCAAGTGAGAGAGGGTAATGGCTAGGAGCACACCCAGAGGTGCTTGTCCCTTGGACCTCTGAGCTGCTCATTCTACAGATTTAAAGTAAATATTTTTATTACTTCCATTATCAAAATTCACTGCAAGATGTTGAGCAGTCAATGACCCTTCTGCCACTTCAAACATGCCTTGCTTTAACCTTTTTTTTTTTTAAAACAAAAAAAGTGTCAGTGACTATGGATGAGATGGATTTTGTTTTTTGGGTAAACCAAGTTTCTTGAATATTATATCCACTGACAAACACAATAAAAATAGAAGCATTAGCCTAGAAAAACCAAGGCAGAAAGGGATATAGGACTGAGCTCTAAATAAACTAGGAGAGTAAACATCAGAAAAAGAAAAACAACTAAAGATCTGTTTGGTACAAAAATAACAGGTTCAAGCTGGCCATAAATATCTAGAAATGCAAAATAGCTTCTTGGCTGATTGGCTTAGTTCTTGGCTGATCAAGAGGCTCCCTGCAGGAGTAGTAAGGGCAGAGCTTGATCAGCTTATTGCAAAAATTATATGTTGTCTGCAGAAAAGAACTTCACTAAGAATATGTCTGACTACCCACCCATCCCCTTATTCAGACACCAGCCCAACAGCTACTCATACGCTCCTCAATATGCAAATTCTAATACCATAATGAACAGAGCTGCTATCCAAATTAATGCAATCTATGATGTAGTGTAATAACTAGCAACAATACTCATCATATCTAACTCAACCCAATTTAAATAAAATAGAGAAGGTAGTGCTCATTAAAACTGAGCATTGCTTTGTTGAAGTTAATATAAATGCTTGCAGATGCTCTCATAAGTGACTCCACCTAGAAGTTTAAGACACTAAGAACAGAAAAGCTTTAAGAATGAGAAAATAAATTTTTGGATAAAATCATTTTGCATTACTAGGTCTGCAATCAGGACAACTGCCGAGAAAAAGCCTTTGATTTTGTGATCTAGCTATAGACAGGGTCCTTCAGCATACGCTGAATTAGCCTCTTTTACAGCAATTGCTCCGTTCGGTTCACCAGGAAGTTTCAACTCTTCTGTTCGCCGAGCCCAGCTGTAGAGGCCTGCATGGCTTGTGCAGCTTTGGATACATTCAGGTTCAGCACTGCACATGGCAGGAGCCTGAAAGCATACCCAAGTCCTTCCTCCTCCCCAGGGAGAGCAGAATGCTAGCAGCAGACCTGGCCTGACCTCTGCTGGGGTTCTGCTGGCCCGCTGCTGGAAACCACCTGCAGCAGAAGCATGGAGGTTTGGGGGCAAACCCTGCTTCCTGCAGCGCACTTGACAGGTCGAGGCAGGAGAAAAACAAGCTGTAGAAACCTGCTGACGGTGCACTAGCTGGAAGTCCTACCCCATATGGAAATCTCCAGCCCTTGTGCTGCTTGAGTAGCACCAGGCAGCTGCACCACAGCTGAGAACTGGTGGCAAGCAAGATGTAGGGCCACCAGTGAACAAGTACCCATGGGGTTATCACACGATGCTGATATGCAGGCACTGTACTGCTGGAACGTGGTAAACGCTCTGCAGCTAGAATCAAAAAAATAAATAGCTATCCTACTTCAGTTGGGTGCATTACTCAAGTCTTTCTAAGCAAGAGAAGGCGATAGCCATTGGTCAAATTTAAACTGCTATATTCTGTCCAGCTGAAATGCGTTACTGTGTTCACACTGAAACATGGCCAGCGTATTTAGTGACATAAACCAAGGGAATTTCAGCGGCAGCGAGTGGTCTCACTCAAAAGAGAGCTCCTACAGCACTGCGCAGCCCATAACAGCAGCTGCCTGCTCCCCGGCCACCGGCAGGGGAGGGCGCCCCTCATGGCCCCAGCCCGTGGTGGCCCATGGGCTGTTGCTGTGTGTCTCTAAGCCAAGAAGTAGCCTGACCTGACATAGCTCCTGAGATCCAAAAAAGCCGTGAAGTTGCTCTTTACCGCCTGTGTCCAGCATTGCTAGCTCTCAGTGCAGAAGACTGAAGAGAAAGACACCGAGCAAGGAGGTGCGATCCGTGTGAGAGGACGGCAGAGCTGCAAACTTTGCAAGAGTTGCTAACACTGCGTGAGCAGACGTGAGAAAAAGCAGCAAGATTTGCTTCTCAAATTTACTTCTTGAAACAGGGTTTTGTCCCTCATCTTGCTTTAAGTATGACTGGCTTCAATAGGAAACCACCAGTCTCCTGAGGCACACCAAGCTAGAGTAAGGAGTCACAACACGTAAAAGAGGACTGCTAAATTGAGACGGCTAGCTTAGCTTCTGCTGTTGTATAATCATATAATTTCTTAATTCTAAACGTTTTAGACAACAGGGAGGTTGTTTCATTAAAAGCCACATACCCTGGCAGTCCTCACATACATATGCACAAAGGTAATCAAACTCTTAACAGTACTGACAGGGCTTGCCAAGTTATATTCAGGCTTTGGAAACAATCCACGCAGCAATAACTGGAAGGCTTGTGTGAGGAAAGAGGCACAGCAGCACCCCACAATGCAAATGAATGATGTTACTGTAATCATTCGCGTCCCAAGGGAGATCACAGTCTGCTGCACAACATGAACAGGCTGTGAAAGTCTTCACCAATTCCTGTACTTACCAAATATACTCATGAACTGTTAGCTAATGTTAGCGAAGTTTCTTTAAAAAAAAAAAAAAGAGAGAAGTGAGGAAATGCACCTAAGCTTCTTTAACAGCAGTTGTGGCAGACAGCTTTAGATTCTTTCATTCTGTTCTTTTTGTTTGTTTGCTTTTAAACAGGAAGACCACAATTAAGAACAGCATTAAGGTTTTGTCTACATTGGAGATTTGTCCCAAAGCAGCATAATCCCTGCAGCTTTAATCACTGCCCCTCTGAAGTCAGCAATGGCAAACTTGCACCGCATTTTATGCGCAGACCGTTCCCAGATGCACTCACTGTCCAAACTACTATCAGGCTTTCGTTCGGTGCATGCTCTGGTATGCGGTTCCAAGTATATTCTATGGAGAAGCAAAAAATCCTGTACCATTTTGTGGAAATAGCACATGGCTAATAACCATCATCTCTAGACCTTTCCAGAGATGCCACAAAGTAAAACCGAATATATAGACTGCATGAAGTGCAGATAAATCTGACCTCTACCAGGAAGTCGGTTTGGCCCACTAAGCTGACAGAGGAAAATAAGAGAGAACCCATCTGAGATGCTTTAACGGTGTGAGCTGACACACAGAGTGATCAGATACATACCAAAGCTACCACAAAGGGACCGGGGAGCACACGGCTGTAAGAGGAAAGCAGGAGGGAAAAGCGAAACAATCCTCTCTGGCAGCAGCAAGGAGTTAGACCTGACTTCCTCGCGTCAGAAACACAGAAGCACACCGTGTGGATGGATCCCAAGGCACACCGTGTTTTAGCCTGTATTTCAACCCATGGTACACTGAACACAGAGAGAGCTCCCGAGTCTTTTCCTTGGCCTCAGCTGCATTTTCTCCCCAGTACAGTCTGTCAGAGCCATTATTTTTAAGTGGTGGAACGGAATTCTGTATTAAATCAAGTTAAGTGAACACAGATTCTCATTCCCCCACATGCCTGAGGTACACACACACTACCATAGGGGCATATATGGTTTTAATTGGCGTTGGTCCCTGGTGTAGCCGAGGCCCCGGGACAGGAGTATTGGGTTTCATCACACAGCAGCACTTTCTTTAGAGACAAGGAAAGTACCCCTCTCTCCTAGAAATACTGTACAAGCCCAAACAGCTCAAGTTACTGACACACTAAATCAGATAAATTCCCCTCTATTTAAGAAAATGTCTTACCCTGACAAAGGGATGGATGAATTTCCCTCCATCTGCAGTACTCTGGCTGCTTGACTAGATGGAAACATTTGTCTGATCCCTCAACACCAACAACCTGTTTGGAAGCATCTGTTACATGGCTGTTACTACCACTTTCCCAGTTTTTGCTTCTCGATATGAAAACACCACCGCAGCAACTCAAGTGCTTAGGGAAATTTCCAAGAAGAAAGACAGTCTGTGCCATCTGACTAGGGAGGCACTGACCCCACGATACCACAGTCTGAGTCTGAGTCCACTGCAGAAATTCTTGCCAGCGCAAACGCTTGATCCAACTCGCTCTTTAATGAAGAGGTAATTGGTCATTATTCATCCGCAAGACACTGAGCAGACATAAAGCTGAAAGAAACAGACATTAACTTCTTGATATTGCAGCTGGGAGTTTGAAAGTCCTACCTTGACTACAGTGGAATCTAGATAATGGTGTGTACATAAAATATATTTAATAGACACCAAAAAAAATGAAGGATAATACACCCTTCTTTCCAAGCTCAGCATAAAACTATAGCTCTTTTATCCTTGGTTTACCAGCTCAGAGTAGATGACAGCTTTAGCCACATGAAGAGACCTCAGGAGAAACTATATATAGGGTGAAACAAACTTTTCTCCAGGAAGCTCTAAATCTAGGTCATCTTGCTTCTTCTGAGAGGTAAGAAAAACAGGTTACTCACTGAACAAGAGGAAAGATTACAGTTTATAGAGGAAAACAAAAATTACTTGAAGCGTGAAGCTTTTTTTTTGTGCAAGTGGACACTATTTTTTTCTTTCCTAAAAGATTGTTCAGGAGGATTCTGTAAAATAAAACTACTCGTACATTTAACATGGTGTCTCTGCACAGCTCACTCCACCTCCTGCAACTCAAGAAAGCCACTATATTTACAAAAGGAATGGGCATTCTTCAGTAAATTTATTTTCTAGCTTAGCCACACAGTAAAACAAACACAACCTAACTTCTTAAAAATTCCAGAGTTTGTCTAAATTCAGACATAGTGGAAAAAAAATCTCTTTTGGCACCTCACTTTTGGTTCTTGTAGATGAGTGGCTGGAAGGATTCTGCAAAAAGCAGAGCTGCACCTGAGTTACCGGACGCATCCCTTCCAGCAGGTTACTTATCACAGCACTACGTCCAGTTGAAGGCAGGGTGGCAGAGCAATGGGGCAACTCACCTGGGGCTGGGCCTGAGGCCATCCCTCCCGATCCAGCTGGCGGAGGACACGTGGCCACCACAGCCACCGGAGCTTCGACCACGCTGCCTCCCCAGGTGCCGCTGGCGAAGGTTTGCTTTGTGCTGTTACCAGAGCGGGCTGACACATTTTCTTGGCCCAGGACCGACCTTAGAGCAACGCTACCTATGCAGCGCTTTCTCCTTTTTTCTGATTTGCGGATCTCTGAAGAAATTTGCAGCAGAGGTGTGTGGACCTGTGTTCTCAACTTGATGACTACAGATGGGATTTTATGACTTAGCTGTTTTGAGCACTGTAAACACAGCTCATAGACCCTCAGAGATCCAGGGTCTCAGAGATGAAAAATCATTAACCTAGAAAAGAACTAATACTTAAATTAAGTATTTTTGCTTGAGATTTACAAATCATAATGTTTCCTTCCAAGAAGGTCAATACACTTCCAAGAATGCCACCCTTCACAAGACAATCCACAACTGCCTCAAGGTCCCCAAATGAAGATGTAACATTACAGAACTTGGTGAAGCAGACACTAAAAGCGATGACTTAGTCATATCTCATAACCTAAACTGAAGATAGACGGATGCAACTGCAATACAAACTGTAATACCTAAACAGAAAACAACCAAGAGAAACCCCCAAACATCAGAAACTGGTGAAGCAATTAAGCAAGTACTATTCGCATGCAAAAAATAAAGTCTACAAGTGTTAAGATATTAATTTTGTCTCACCTAAATCTGAATTTCCAGCATTTGTTTGCCAGTCTGAGCCTTTTATATAGTTTCCACTGAATTCAGCAGTTAACTGCCTTCTGTTAAGCAATAGTACAGACCAAACCAGTTTCACAGTTGGCTATGTCTGTAGTCAAGCAATTCTTACACCTGTTTGTTCAAAACCCAAGAGCAATCACTTCCCTCTCTGATCTTCAAATAAAATGCATTTATTCAGACAAAATAAATATTGGTCTTAATCTATAGTGCAAAGTCAAACTGTCTGAATTACAATTCCAACAACTGTGTTAATAAAATGCTGTGATTAACGTTCAGCGCGCAGAACAAGCTCTGTATCTGGGTTTAATTACAATGCCGAATAAAAGTCAGACACAGAGGCATCGTCCCCAAGTAGTCACGCGTTATACTGTCCTGTAGATATTGAAATGACGGAATCCGATGCACTTTGATCTCTTCGGTCTAAGTCTCCTGCAGCTCTAAAAGAGAAAGGGCAAGAGTGTCCAGCCTCGTCTGATTCTGCGACGTTCACACACTGAGTCATAAGGGATTTGTAATCCTACCAAGGTGCACCTTAGAGGAACAAATAAAGGCAGATAAATATTGTTCCAATTCCTTCTGGCTAGAGCTTGCACAGAGTCATCAGGAGAGCCATACAAAGTGATAGCGGTGAGGACCGCAGAGAACCTTACAGCACCTACAGAACTACTGTCCAAGTATGTGTATTTTATATGCAGGTATTTCTGGTTTAAAATTATTTGGCCATCTCTTTTTAAATCACTTTTGCCATGAGAAAACTTAGTATTCATAAAACTGACAGTATCTGGCAAAGTTTTGGTGCTTTCAGTCACGGCTGCAGGAGAGGTGATTCCCACCCTTTGTGTGAAACAGCGCCGAACGGGTTTTTACTTACACTGGATATTCATGAAACTAGATTTTTATTAGTCATAATAAAGGCATTTCCTTGATGCTTCTAGGACTTCTCTTAGCAGTCCAAACTCTAATGGCACATGGGCTAAGCTCTGGAAAACTCAGCACTGTCGGCCAGCTGAGATTCATCTTTGAGGATGAGGTTGTCTCTGCAGATATTTGCCCTTTGAGTTCAGTGAACTGAGCACAGGGACTGCTTCTGAACTGCGCCTCCAGAAACACAAACTGCTCTGGGTGGGGAAAAAGCAAAAGGGAGGACACGGAGGCCTCTTCAGTGTCCAAAAAATACCATCACGGGAAACAGGTTTCATTACTGCAGAGATAATAGTCTGCACATGCATCGCTGCATGCTGGGGCTAAGGGAGGAACTTAATTTCATGAGTCACAGTTTCTCCCATTCCTCCCACTGTTTCAGTCCTCCCTCAGGCACTTCAGGTCCTGAACTAAACCTGTGGCTGAAGACAGGCAGGAGGAGAGGCTCAGAAATCAGACTAGCCTTTGGTACGGTTTCATGCATACGTGCACGTGTGCGAAGCAGGGAGCGTGCGCGAGCTTTCTGATGGCTCAGCAGAAACGTCCAGTGCAATAAACCAGCTGGTTGTGATTTGGCTGACGCAACTGTGGTTGAAAGGAAGGCTCTTTTATCTTCTCCTCCAGTTGCTGCACGCATCTGTTGTTTGTCCATGTCACTGGTCGTGGATTGTGGCCCAGCAGCTTTTCTGCCACCGGCATTGTAACTTTCTTCTTCGTTGTCGAGAAACAAGAGCGGCCGACAGAGATTCCTACGGAGGACTGGTAAATAAAACAACCGTTCCTTGTAACTCCTTGGTCTCTTGGAAGTTGTTTCATTAGCTCATAGGAAAGTCATGGCCGCTTTGCTTTAGCCCATTCCGCAGACCATTATCTCTTCAAAACACGAAACTAGTTTATTTTCCGTGGTTCTGAAACCAAACTCCAGCTGTATGGCCAGCAACGTCTGCAGATCCCATCAGTGAACTGGCAGCACACACGGGAAACGTAACAGCTTCCTAAACACAAGGTGGTCCTGGATTTGGGGGAGGGCGGTATTGTTTGTTTTGATTGGCGTGCCTCAAAGAATGCTGAATCTCCACGGATAATGAAGATTCATTATCCTGATTAGGCAAGATTTTTTATTACCATCTCCACAGCCTGCTCATTCCTACTAATCAAGCATCTGGAACATGAGCTGCCAAATAAAAACTAAATTATCGGATTCCAGAACAGATTTTAGGAGACATCTATTGTCTTAAACAGATCTTCTGATAAAGCTCCCTCTCTACAGCAGCAGATTTGTTGTAAATTCCTGCAGAGGTTCATTTTGTAACAGAGGAATATTATTTTATTAAAATCAAATTATCACAGAACACTTTACAAACGTGAATTAAATTACTATGCATGTCTGCACTAAAGATAAGCTTTATTACTCCTCATTTTACAGATGAGGAAACTAAAGCACAGACCAGTTAAGTGATTTCCCAGAAGTTACAAACTAAACAGCAGGCTGAACCAAGAAAGACCATGGCTTATGCTAGGGCTGCTCAAGTGATTTTATTAATGTTGAAATCCACGGTTTCACCCAGCAGGAAGCTACGCGTGGACTCAGGTTTTGCCCACCAAGAAGCTCTACGTCAATTCCCCTCTGCCAGGCCAGGTGGCTGCTGCATTTTCCTGCCGATGGCAGCTGCCCCCTGAGGCTGGCAGAATGATCGAAAGGACGGCATCTTCAAAAACACATCCCACCTTCAGGAAGCACGACGTACCTCTCACTTCTGAGACTTTCACGCTGTAAGGGCAAATTTTTCTTGCAGTCTAAAACCAGACTGGAGCTTGCTTTGTCTTCTAGCATCAAAGAACAGTGACTCGCCAGCTTTTTTTTTTCCCCTGAAGAGGTTTTACTCTAACTCAGCCATGACATCCCTAAAAACCTGCTCATTTTGTAATTCCCTGGTCTCTTAGGAACTGTTTCATTAGCTCATAGAAAAGTCACGGTTGATTTGCTTTAGTCTATTCCGCAGCCCATTAACTCCTCAAAACATAAATACGTTTCTCCGTGTGTCCATGGGGAGGCAACAGTAAGGACAGGCACTGCGACTGGCAGATACCAGTTCGTCACTGGCAAGCAGTGTTATTTTTAGTTTCTTGGCCTTACATTCTGCAACCAGTTTGCCTAGAAACATTAACAGGGTCTCTAACAGCACTCGTTAAGCCAAGCCTCTTTCCTTCATCGAAGTGACGAGCAGTGACACAGCAGACAGGGACAGACCTTGCCTAAGAGCTTGGTCCAACTTAGACGTTCCCTGGGGAAACACGTGCAACACAGCGACCAGCATCCTGTCAAATGGGCTTATAAACATCTCATCTTCTTTTCTAAATTCCTCTTGCAAAACCTCCTGGCCAAAACGGACAGATCCTTGCTGACTGCTGACTCAACTACAGTAGCCTAGAAATTGACTCCAATATTCATAATTAGGAAGTGTTAACACAGAGAACTCAAACGTCAGCATACACATCCCATTTCTTCTAGCCATGCCCAACGTGTATTTATAACTGACCGGAGTCTGACATCTATTTTAAGCTGCAGAGAACTCCAATATTCAGCCAATGCTCATTAAAATATCCACTAAAAACAGTTTTTAAATGGTATTTTCACTATTATTACACCAAAAAAGTTATCTAGCTTTGCAATACCAGCTGGTATACTTGATCTGAAGATCTGCCTTTCTGCCCCTCTCCTCCCCTTACCCCCACCCCTCGACAGCAGCGCTCAGCCAGCCTGGCAGCCTACCTGAAACCACCGTGCATTAAGACTGGAAAGACAGGTGCACAATTTTTTGTTTTAAATAAATACTAACCATAAAGGAGTTTATACTCGGCACCCACAGAAAACTTTCTATCTATCCTGATTACCAGCAACAAAGTTATCTACACAACTTGCTAAGTTCTTCAGACATGCACAGTATATTGCTCAATAGCGAAATAATCTTGAATGCTATTATGAACCACGAAGTTCATAATATATTTCATTACTACACATATCTCATTTATATTTCATACATATATTTCATGAGCAAACTGAATATCCCTATACAGATATTTAAAACAAAACATATTGCTACTGCTTTGCACATCCACACGATTTACCAGAACAGCCCTGTAAGACACTGAGGGCTCGCAGATTTTCCAAATGCAGCTGTCCAAATTGTATCACAACAGTCTACCAGGACTGACTTCACCATCAGTGCTTGGTCTTTCACAGTTAGAGATATTAATATAGCACTTGCTCATTTTTGAAAACAAGTTATATAAGGCAGCCTAAGCAATCATATTCTTGAAAAGGAAGTAAACGACACGGCCTTACTCTACCATTTCTCCTCCATGCAGCACATCCTAAGCTTCACCTGCTCCATCGCTCTTCTCGTTGCAGCTGATGGGCACCTACACCCACGGAGTCAGAAGGCACACATGAACAGACAGACACCCCTGCAAAGTTTCCACCAGAATGAGGAATTGGGGGCCGGAGCAGTATTTCACCGACTAAATTGTAATTCATACATACATCTTTAGCAAGATGTGGAGGACAAGCAGAGAAAAGGAGAAGACTGCATATGCAATATTTAATACGCACATTTGTCTTACATGAAATTACTGGTTGGTTGGGTTTTGGTTTTTCCTTCATGGCTACTGCTCAGTATGCAGAGTATTTCCATCACATCTTTCCTCCTTTTATGCTGTTCCGATATACACCAACAGTTCCAGTGCAATGTAGTACTTAAGCTATGATGAGAGAGTAATAAAACCTTTGTTCTTTTGAGCAAAGTACACCCAATACACGCATCCACGGCGGCAAGTTCCAGACAGAAATGCAGCAGACTATACTGAGAAAAGTTTCGGACTGGCCACTTTCCCAGGGTCTCGAAGAAGCAATGCTGCAGGGCCACATCTCCTGCACTGCACCAGGCACTGGGAGGGGGGCACAGGGCCCCTCGGGCACAGACCTCTGGGCCGCAGGACAGAGGGACCAGGACAAGAGCACGGCGCCTGCAAGTGATGCTCATTTCACAGAGCAGGCCCACGGAGGATATTGCAGCAACCTCAATTTAGAGGAAGCCATGAGACAGCCTGAATTGTGCTTTCAAAACCTGCTGTCGCCAACAGCTTTTGGAAGATTATGGGCACACAGCGTTGGCTTAAGCTCATGTTTCTGATCTCTCGTCTCATTTTGTGCCTACAACTTAATCAAGTGACTATCCAGGTCAAAAGGTTTTAAATGAATGCCTCAAATAAAAAAAATAAAAATAAAAACCCACTGGAACATTTTATCTGGGCCTCTAAGACAACACAGGGTAGTACTGAGCACCAGAGCTAACTTTGGATCTCCTCAGATAAAGGGGTAAAACATTTTATCAGCCCATCTTCCATATCAACGTTTCAAACATGCTTTTATGAGTTCAGTATCAATACCAAAACTTACACTTATTTCTCATGCTTTTAGCTTATTAATTTAGCAAGTGTTACTTTTTTTTTTTTTAAAAAAAAGATTGCAGTGTATGTTGTCGACAGTAGTACCTTTCAGAAACTCAGGTAGAAAAGATGTATTCGGCACTTCACTGAACACATTCCAAAGCTCAATAAACTCTGAAATTGTTTTCTGCAGCTAAGGAACTATTTAAGAACAGAAATACGAGACAGGGATTAAGAGAAGTTGCACATCTGTTCTGCAAAATAAAATCGTTGGGAAGAACTGCTAGAAGTAAAGAGAAACTAGAAAAAAACAGTGAACTCCTCTGGAAAAAACAGCAGAAGGCATATTGCCAACAGATGGCGAAGAAGTCAAACAGAAAAGAAAAACAAACTTGAAAGCACACGCAATTTTGAGGACTTGAGAAGAAACAAAACCAAAGCTAACTTGTTCCTAATCAGATTCACCGGTTAGAAATGGAGTTGCATGTGCTCAGCGCTTAGAAAAACAGTTGTAATTCCAGGATTCTAAAATGGAGGCATCCAAAACCAGCATCTGTCTATGAAAATGCTGGTCAACTCTTAAAATAATTTCCTTTTCCCCTCAATGCATACACACACACTCTTTTGTGTGCTTTAATTATTTCCCATGTTAGCCCTTAAGCCTGATGCTCTGGAAAACGGCTGATGTTTTCATGGACCTCTTTCTCATAATGTGGATGGCTGTTTAAAAAGATATTTTCCCTCTGAAGCCTTCTGCCTGTAGCTTACAGTGCACTGACAGCAGACAGGTATATGCAGAGCCTCTGAATGGAAGGCATATTCCTCATTATTCCGTGCGCCTACACCGCCAATCCATTTTTCAATCTAACTTTTGGAAGCAGAAATTTTATTTCTGAGTGATTTGATATCACGCAATCATAAAATAAATTTGACATGCAATAGTGAAGTGACTATTGGAAGCGCGTTTTGCTGTTAGAAGTTCACACCCGAAAAAATTATGGCTTAACTAGATTCCCATATGGATGCCCTCAGCACAAGTGTGCCAGGCAATTTAACATGTTTTAAGTGTCAGAATAATACAGACTTTAGTTAAAAGAGATATACAAGTTCTTCTCTGCTGTATCTTCACCTCTTCATCGGCAAGCTTCCTTCTCTTCGCTTGCATACCTTGCAAGAGCTGTTCAGGAAGTTGGCACATCACTGCTGCAAACCCGAAGGAAGCAAACCAAAATATGTCTATTTCACGACTAAAGCTCCAGCAATTAGGTTTTAATCTTCCAGTTTCTTGCGCACTCCCCAATTGCCACAAACAAGTTTTGAAACTCATTTTACCCTCTTCCTCGCCTTCCCTCCTCAGGTCTGAATGTTCTCACATACACATTAACTCTGGTTAAAACATCGTGGATGAAGTATTTATCACACATTAGGACAGAACTCCTACATTCCCATTTGTAACGCTGAATCCAAGCTGCCATTTGGAAGTTAAAATGAGATCATAAGCTACTGCTGCCACAACAGCAATAATGGAGCACAAGGAATCCCCCAAGTTCAGCATTTGGCTTGTGCATTAGGCCTAATACACTTCAAAATTATCAATCCCCTTGACCTCAAAGTGCATGAAATACTGCACAACGCTGTAAGTAATGTCTTTTTTAAAGTCACAAATCACCATGGTTTAAGGCCTGCGGAACAAGAACCTTTGAATTTTGACGAGGAGACACAAAACACCACGTTACAGTGAGGGTTTAGCAATTGGTCGACTTGTGTATGGGGTTTTTGGACAGCAGTGCCATTCAGGACAGCCAAACACCTGTGCGCACATCACCTAACGCTAGACTGCTCTATTCAAATGCGGGAAGTTTGGGTATGAATGCACTTACTCAATAACGGAGGTCTGTAAGTTCACTGATTTTACTGTCTACCGTTTTCTCAGTCAACCATCCACACTTACGTACAATTTTTTTGTTTAAAAAACATCAAAAAACACGACACCAGCAACTGAGTAAGATGTCTGCTTATCTATCACTGAAGGCGACGTGAGAAGGCCTGCAAAATGGGATTTCTCAACTCTCTTAAGAGCTAACAGCTTTTTTTCCTTTGAAAGACTTTCCCAAGTCTTCCCAGAAATCGCAGACGTAAACGCAACAAAAATCAACATATCAAGTTGGCTGCCCATGCTATAACAAAAACACGATGCATTCCTAAACAGAATGGACAATTAGGTTTAGCTTAGAACAACATGACCTTTAAAAATATTAATCTGCTGTCAAACACTTTACTGGTCAGACAGTTCAGAATTCGGAGAAAAATAACCCACCTCGGGAAATTCTTTCTAAACGTTAAGCTTTTGCACTCGCGCAAAGCAAACAGCTACGCAGTGCCAAGCAATACCAGCGCTGTTCCCCTGCATCATCGATGACTGCTACGTATGTGGCTCCTCTTGAGCACTTAAGGGACTTCCTATCAGAGCTGTAATTCTTGAACTTGTAAAGCATTCGCAGATTACACGTCTACCCGGTTAAATACTTCCTGCAATTTTGTTAATTATACGTCAAGGTCTGCAACTACTGAATGACTCCCACCCTTGACAATAAAGAGCTCTCAAGCCATCCTCCAGAATTTGTGTCTCAGTCATTTTTTTTTTAGATTTCACTGATCTATCCTATTCCATCCTTCCAGATAGGAAGACACTTTTAAAACTCAAATAAAATGTGCAGCTATACTGTTGACATTCTTCCTTGTATTGTTTTCTTTTTTTTAGTGCTGTGCAGCCTTTAGAGGGCCTGTTTAAAGCCTTATACGTTTCTATATACGGGGACGGAGATGACCAGGAGTGGACGAGTGCAACCCCAAGTCCAGCTGCCTTCTTTGGGGGGCCATCGCATTGAACAGAGGTCAAAAACAGGCTTTTGGTTACTACTGGCACTGGGATTCTGCATCGCTACCCCCTTCTGCGAGGCACATGATACAGAAAACACCCAGCGTCTTTTCCCTCCCCGGTTACTCATCACGATGTACATTAACATATTCTTTCTAGACAGAAAAACCAATGGGAAAACGATCCCTTCCAGGTCCCCTCGGCAGCCGAAGGGAATAGGATCTGGTGGATTACAGAAGTTACTCGCTATGGATCGGTCCCTGCTAAAAATAAGCGCGCAGCGCAGGCTGGAGTAAATAGACCCAGACAAAGAGCAGTTTTTGTGCAAGTGCGTGTGGCCTCCCGTTTGCGAGTACGGAGAAAAGAGCAGCACCAGACAGTGATGTCACCGGGCGAGGACAACAAAGGAAGCGGCACTGCCCGAAATTCGGGGTCCTCCTCTCTGTAGCCAAAACCCGGAGCCTCCCCCCTGCCCCCGGCGGGCCCTCGCCTCCCCCTCCGGGCCCGGCCCCGTCCCCTCTGCGGTTAGGGCCGGGATCTCGCCGCCCCCCCGCCGCGAGGCCGGATCGCCGAGGCCGGGCCGAACAAAGCAGCGGCCCCCGGGGGGGCGGCGTCAGGGACCGGGAGCGCCTCAGCTCGCTGCCCGGCGCTGGGACGAAGGCACGGGGGCAGCCGGCCCCGCGGGGGAGCCCAGCCCGGCCCCGGCCCCCCCCCCCCCGGCCCGCCGCTCCCCGCTCCCCCCCCGTACCTGATATGGCGGCGGCGGCTCCTGATCCGGCTCAGCCCCGTCCCCGTAGCTGGCCCTGTCCGACTGCGACTCGTGGAGCAGCGAGATGTCATCCGACGTGGGGGACTTGAGGCAGTTCCCCATCTTCCCCCCCGGCCCCGGGGAGCGGGGCTTCCCCTCCGCCTTCTCCGCCGGACCCCGCCGCCGGCGGCTGGGCGCCCTCAGCCTCCCCGCCGCAGCGCGCAGCCCGCAGCCGCCCCGCCGGGGAGGCTCATGCCAGCCCCGGCCCTAAGCGGCTTAGCGGCAGCCCGGCCGCCCTCCCTCCTTCCCCCGCACGCTCCGCAGCCGCCCCGACCCCCGGCAGGGCAAGGCAGGGCACGGCAGGGCTCGGCTCCCAGCCCCGGGGGGCCCCGGGAGCTGGGGGGGCAGCGGGGGCTCAGCTGGGGTCCGCCCGCCGCCCGCCCCGCGGCAGCCCGGCGCTGTTGTGCTTCCTGGTCACCAGCTTTCTGCGCACTGGGCTTTGTCGCACGGCCCGCCCCGGCTCCTCCTCTCACTCCGCCCCGCCGGGCCACGGTCGCAGACACAAGGCCCGGTTCCGTCCCCGAGCCCGGGGGGAGCCCGGCCCGGCCCCAGCGGGCTGAGGCGAGGCCAGGCGGGGGGCTCCGGCCCGGCCGCTGCCTGCAGGGCTGGGGCTCCCGCCCTCCCCAAAATGGTGGGTGCCGCCGTGCTCCACCTCCCGGGGCTGTGTGTGTGTGTGTGTTTGCTTTCCGGGCGGCTGGGGAGGAAAGGCCGCCCCGGCACCGTGAGGGGACAGCGGGGTGGCCCCGCCGGGAGCTCCGTCCCCCCCCGGCGCTTCTCCGGTGAAAGGCTGGAGGCTCCAGGTCCCTTCCCGGCCCCGGGTTGTTCCTCAGGAGAGATCCCCCAAAGATGGTTTCCTTTGTGCGAGCGCCTGGAGTTGCTGGGAAGGGCACGATTTAGAGCCTGCAACTCAAGAGTGTGGAGAGAAAAGAAACATGCATTGTCCCTTCAGTGTTTCTGTGGTGGTGGTTTTTTGTGTTTCATCACCTTTCATGTGATGAGCAAGGATTAAGATAAACCACATATTTAGCTCCTTTACTAAGAAAAAAACAAAAACTTTTGGATATAAGTACAGGTACCTGCAGATTCCGAGAGAGTAAATGCCCCCTCACGCTAACATGGACCAATGTAGAGGGGAAACAACTTTTTTTCATTTACAGGACAACCCTTTAAATGCTTCCAGCTTTGTCAGTCTTGATGAGCAGCCATCTTAGGTCAAAGTATCTATAAACCAGTTGACCACAATGAAGTATTTGGCTCTACAACATTTACTTAAACATTCAAGAGGTCCTGTGGTGGTTGAAGAACTTGGAGCAGTGTTTCTGCTGATTATCCATGTGAGTTCCTCCTTGAAGATTTCCCTTCGTTACCGTTCAGGAGTTTTGTTTAGCTGTTTACCACTGGATAACCTAAACACCTTCAGTGTAAAAGCTACAGCAATTGAGAAGTTATTACTGATGTTTATGGGGTTCAAAATGGTTTTAGACCTTTCTAAGAAACTAAGACTAGAAATGTTGCAGGAGACATAAGCATTGCTCGTGATAGAAAGGCTTTGCAATGGGCTGATGTAACTAATAATGACTGCTGTCATGATGCGGTCATTTGGGTGTTTATCATAAGAGTGAGTTCACTTGGTTTAATAGGAGAATTAGGAAGGCAAGCAGTAGTTAGAGAGGAGCCGTTGCCTAACCCAAGAATGGTTTCAAGGTGAAAGCAATGTCAGAGCTGCCACTGCCAGAAACTTGTAAAGGATTTCCAGCCCTATTACAGGGATCTTCAGTTGTGCAGGGGCAACATCAGCAACAAGATGACCGGCCACTAGGAAGGTGTCTGTTCACTGCCACTTCACATCTTACTCTCTCTGTGGAGCTTCAGCCCCTGTAGTCGCTGTGGCTGCATCCCCAGTGTGCCTTGCATTCCTGATCCTGCACAATGGAGAGGTCTCGTGGGAGCACAGGGTGCCTCCCTTTGGGCTGGCATGCCAAGGTTTAGCTTTCTGTGGAAACCAGCATGCAAATGTGGATCCCTGGTCTCACCCTGATATGTAGCCAGGACACAGCTGGGATATACTGTGGGGTCCCACAGAATAGACGTTGCCTGTATTTCCCATGAGCCAGATCTCCAAAAGAACTATCACTAACTGCTACGCCCAGTTAAAAGTTGCGCCTAAGTAGGTACAGGATACTCTAAATTTGGGCTCCATTTAAAGGTGGATACTTGTCAAATGCCAGAAGAGGTCTGTTTTTCATGACAGACTCACAGAGACCGAAGAGGAAGCAGAAGTTCACGTTTGGCCTTGCAACGCTCTGCACCTGTGAGAGCTTTGAACAACGAAGAACAATTACCAGCCACTGCTGAGTTCTTTGAAGCGGAGATGGTTTAAGCCACTTGTTTTTCTGGGCCATTTACTCCTGTTATGTCAGGTAGGTGGTTAATGATGGCTTTGCACCACCAGGTCACAAGTTGCAAAGTGGTCCAGGAGACGAAGAATGGAAAAACTGTTCACAAATGCAGAAGTGTTGTCATTCCATATACATATGCCTGCTGTGGTGTGACTGTGAGGGTACTAGTTTTTCTACCACATTTTCTTGCAGTATGGGGACAAGAAAGCAGTCAAATTGCTTTTCAAGGTAGAGGATGATTGTCCTGCTCAGTGACCATTTCACGGGAGCCTGTCTTTAGGGAACCCATGACCTGTTTTCACTGTTTCTTGGTATTAAGTTACAAAAAAAAAAAAAAGGCAGATCTGGCAGGCTTCCCTCTGCGTGCTTTCTGTAGATAACTATTTTTAAGTACACAGGCTGCTTAGAAGGATCTGGTTTTGTGGGAATAGACGCAGAAGTGACCCTTATTCATACAGAATGGTAGAGGTGACTATAGATCAAATAGACTATACACCCAAACAAAACATTTATGAGCTGTTCATGCTGTTCGTGTTCCACGCAGAATTGGAAGCTCACAAGTAGGTTTTATATGGTCTATGTTTTCTGAGAAGATTTACAAATACACTGGCCCTCTTCCTGCAGAACTGTAGGGCAACTAAACCGATGGCTGCAGTTCTGTTTTTTACTTCCTCCCATAGTTTGGGGAACAAGTAACTATCAGACTGGATATTGTAGTCTTAAAATGATCTCACAGATACAAGGGAGAGCCATGTAGTAATTTAGGGCAGCATAGATATTGCTGGTAGAAAAGATGAATGCAAATATGAAAATTTATATCAGACTGATACTTATACAGAACTGGTAACCTATGTCCATGAACTTTTTCTTACCTGTAAACTTTTAAACTACTGGCTCTAATCAGTTGTCGAGGTGGGAGTCCAGAAGTCTTAATCTTGCCAGCATACACGATTAGTATTCTGATAAATTTTAACATGGCAATGTCATACACAGGTCTGTTCTGACCACTTCGGTCATTATTTGGCAGCTACAGTCTTGTAAGTGAAATGTATTTTTAAAAGGAAAATGGAAATTGATGCAAAATGTTTTTAAAGGATTCAAACAATTAAATGTTTGTTTTATTTTGGAGGGTTTTGGTATTAGGGGAGATGAGTTGCATGTCACTGTATTCTTAAGACTGGTATGAGCTCACCAGAGATCATGAGCTATTTTATCAAAAAATCTCTAAAATTCTTTTGGAGTTAAAAATCTAAAAAACACTGAAGACCTTATGAGTCTTTCTTCTTAAGAGTTTTTCTGCAAAACTGACATCATAATTTGACTAATTTAGAGGCAAAAAACCCTCTTGTGACTTCATTTTACATGATCCTTTGTTATGTTATTGTTGGACAACATATGTTTAATGCGTCATGCTCAACAAAAGTTTTTGAAAGACCTTTTGTGTCCTCAGCAAGGAATACATTCTTTGATTACTTTTCTTCCATCAGCCTTATCTTCCCAGCATTTATCATTTCTTATTATGTCTTATCTTTCTTCTGGATAAGAATCATATACAGAAGCCTAGTTAAGTTAAGTTCTGAGTAAAATCTTTCCATGCCATGGTACCCGAAGTTTTACAGATAGCATTGTTTGCTCAGGTAATGTTGGTGAACAGACAAGTTATTTTAGAACCTTTTCCTGGAAAAAAAAAAAAGGCTTTGTATACCTTTGGAGAACAGAAATAAATGACATTCTGCTATTATACATGTGAATCTTATTGTGGGAATGGACTAATTAATGAATTAATTTACTTGGTTTTAAAGAACGTGGCATCTTCTAAACTGAATTACTGTTTTCAGTTTTGTTGACATTTTAGTAGAACCATAGGCATTTCTCAGTATACATTATACTTGTATATTGTTTTCCAAGAGAGACTGAATGCAGCACAATAATGCAATTACAAAACTAATATATTTCCCTTAAATCCATTTTTAACGCAGTATTTTGCTCATGTTTCTAAAAATAACTTAACCTTCTGCTTAAGTTAGCACAAATACCGCTTATCTCACTTTAAGTTAAGTCCTGGTAGGGGTGTGTTTTCCATTGCTGGCATAAGTACGTTGCCTTCCATAATACCTGTTGTCCCCAAATCTGAAATGTTTTATCACCAAGGAATGTAATACTCCTTGTACTGGGGCACCTACACTGTATGTCACAAAGAAGAAAAAAGACATGTATTTTGGCATTAGAAAACAAAACAAAACACAAAAATCAACCACAAAAACAACCAAAGCAATCATCACACAAAAGCAACCTCTTCAAACAAGTCCCCTGTCACCGAGCTTCATGGTAAATTTTGTGTAGGAGTCAATTTTCCTTTTTCTCAGTGTAACACATATTACCACAGGCTCAACTTCAAGAGTGATCAGAGACCTAGAAAATATGATCTAAGAGGAGAGGCTGAAAGAACTGGGGTTGTTTAGTCTAAAGGAAAGGAAAGTGTTGGGAAAAGTGATAATGATCTTCAAAAATGTAAAAGGTTTCTGCAGATAGAAGGAATAAATTGTTCTTCCTATTCAGGGGATCTAGGGCAAGAGATAATGGATGTAGAGATTTAAGGTAGACATTAAGAAATTATTTCAGATTGCAAAGGCAGTTTAGCACTGGAAATTATTACCTGGGAATCTCACTTCCTGAAGGTTTTGAAAAGCAGGTTAGGCCAAATGTCTCAGGAATGGCTTTAGATGACGTAGATTATATACAGATAATTTCAAGAGGTTTCAGATGATTTTATATTTTGTCATTTCTTTCAGGTGATTTACACCAGATGTATTATTGCTATGTTATTTTAATTTCCATTCTGCCCTATATCGTCAGAAAATGCCAGTAAGAAAGCATGGCAGTAGATGACAAAATTGGAGTAGAACGGGTCATGAAGTTCCCAAAAGCAAAATATTAAGGGATCACAGTCGCTGCAGGGTGACTGTTCTGTTTGAACGGGAGTGTGAGTCACCGATACCGCTGCGTGACAGGCCTCAGGAGGCTTGGATGCTGGGCTGGCATTCAGCACGTAGTGGACGGTCAGTAACAGACAATCTCTGTTTTGAATTATCTTTTAAATTTCAGTTTAATTGAAGTGTTGGCCTTTCTTCACTATTTGCTGTGTGTAAATACCTTCTGACTTGGCAAGCAGCAAGCTCTATCCAGAGTTTGCTAATGGCCAGCGTGCTAGTCATCAGGTACCATCACTGCAGGTGCAGGGACATTCTGCCCACGATGTGGGGAAGAGATGGATATTTGGAGTAGCAGGTCCAGAAGCCAAAATTACCTCAACTAATGAAGAGTAATAAAGTTTATTATGATGTTGTTTCATCTGAATTTGACTTTTATCTTGGAGACCTTTTGTTCCTCATGAAGCCTTCAATTCACTGCAATGGTCAGGTGGTATCCAAAATGCCTCTTTCTTTTTGAAACAGAATTGGGGCTTTTGTCAGCTGAGTAGAATGTGCCTTCTACTGCTCAACTTAATGCACCTCTTGTTCACCTTATTGTAATTCTTCATGTTTCTTCAATTTACACCATTTTTCTGCGGCCTAAAATGTCCATAGATAGCTTACCGTAGATAGCTATAGGTCTTCTGCAATAACAGAGTGATTAAATGACACATGGAAAGATTCCTGAGAACCTCTGTAGTGCATCCTTCTGATATACAACTCTGTCCCAAGATCATCTATGGCTTTATCATTTCTTGTTTCCGAAAATTGTTTCCAGATACTGAATGACTTCTGTCAGTACTGTGTCCTAATCCCTTACAATTTAAAAATAATAATAATAATATTGCTACAGGTTAAACTATTACATATTCTGTCTGCATTGTAGCAGTGATTTTAGGTATCTGAAGACTGTTACCATGCTTTTTTATTTCAATCTTTCCCTAGGGATCATGATTTCTGAATCTCCTATTCTTTATGTTCTCCTACAGACTCTTTCTTTGGTCTAGTTTTTCAGTAAGCACAACATCCAAAGCTGGTCAGAGTACTCCAGTTAAAACCTGAGCGTTGAATAGAGAGAGCATTATTTAGTAACTGCAGAAATGCCATTTATCAAACTTAGCGTACTTCCTTTCATAATATAACGTAATTGACTTCAGTTTGGGGTGCACTGTCACTCTTTATCCTTTTCAGTGTAATTCCTGCCTCCTCAGATTTTCTTATTTTATATTTCTCCAGATGATTATTCTGAAGGGTACTATTTGGCACTTCCTGTTGCAGCGTTGGTCTGTGATGACTTAGCTGGCTGAAGTGCAGAAGACAAGTTACTGAAACTGAACAGAAGGAATGTGAGCAGAAACCACTGAAGGCTTCCTACAAAAAGTATTAGGTGATTGTGAGTGACTGCCTCTGGCACTGGGGAGGACTTAAGCTTTGGAAAATTAACTTCACCATCTGGTCAGAAGTGTTTCCTCTTAAGATTCAGTTTTACTTTTGGAATAGTCCTTTCTGCCTGTGTGTGTACCCTCCTCTTGGAGGGAAAGCAGGCTGGAAATATGAACCAGTGTTTGGTTTTGCATGCACAAATACTTCTGTTGTTTGTCTCAATACTGTGCTTCCTGCAAAAATCTCTAGCAACTGTATCATGCAGAAAACAGGAATGATTATAAAGGAAATCTTCATGATTTCTCTTGTTCTATGAAAAAGGATATGAGAGGATAGCTGTACAGTACCAGTTAATCTGTCCTGCTTTTAGCTGTGTGGAGATTCCTCTAGAACATGAAAATCTCAGTTGTTTAAGGTTACTTATCAGACAAAAGAAGAGGGAGGATCCTAAGGTTTGCTTTTTAGCAGAACTAATCACATATTGATTCAATAAACACTTCACACAAACTGAAACAAGACAGCAAAAGGTAATGTAAGTCTCTTCCTGTTTTTTTGGGGAAAAAAAATCAAAATATTTGTGTATAGTAACAAATTATTTTTCTTCTCATTTATTTTGAAGTGCCTGCCTACAGCTAGTTTTGTAACAACAAACTTTTTCCCTCTTTCAGTTGTTTATAAGAATTACAGACTCTACAGAGCTACTTTCTTTAATTTCTGTTGGAAGTGTTACCATCTTAACAGTAGCATCCTAACAGTGGAGTTGCAGACTGCTTTGGAAATCTATATATTTGGGTACACATTGACTTTTTTCCATTGTCCCAGAACAATATACACTTCATTTGGTGTTTTGGACTGCATACTTTTCCACAAAAGTTCATGTAGAAGTAAATCACTGTGCAGAAGCTCTGAAGGACATAGGGTGATTGTCATGGTGGATATAGTGCTGCTGAGCCATAAGCTGTACACCAGCACAATGCAAAAGTTAAGGAAAAGGTAACATCAGTTGCTGCTGTTTTGATTTACTGACGGAATGTTTTTACCCATGAAATGGGAAGTGGGGGCACAAATTTTAAATCCTGTGCCAGAATTTAAAAGCACGGTCTAAAGTGTTCCGGTCGACTGTGATGCCATTCATAGGTTTTGTATCAGAATCTTAAATTTGGATACAGAGATCCCCGTTGTAGAAGCCCCATCTTGTGGACAACTGTGGTGGTTTTACCCAGCTGGGCTGCTGAGCTCCACCACAATCGCTCCCTCACTCCCCTTCCTCAAAGGGAAAGAGGGAGAAAATACGATGGAAAGGGCTCAAGGGTTGATAAAAGGACAGGGAGATCACTCAACAATTATCATCAAAACAGACTCAGCATAGGGAGGTTAATAAAATTTATTACCTATTACTAACAAGCTAGAGCAGTGAGAAGCTAAAATCAAACTAAAACCAACTTCCTCCCATCTGCCCTCTTCTGTGTCCTCCACCTGAGCAGTGCAGGGGAACAGGGAATGGGGGCTGTGGTCAGTCCCTAACACTTCATCTCTGATGCTTTACGTGGTCACTCTCTGCCCCTGCTCCACATGGGGTCCCTCCCACGGGATGCTGTCCTTCCCAAATGGTTCCTGTGTGGGCTTTCCACAGGCTCCAGCTATTCAGGACCTGCTCCCGTATAGGTCTGTACCAAGGGGTCATCCCCCAGGAGCAAACTGCTCCAGCACGGGTCCCCCATGGGCGGCAGCTCCCCCCGGACCCCCTGCTCCTGCGTGGGCTCCTCTCCACGGGCTGCAGCTCCGGCCCGGGGCCTGCTCCTGCGGGGGCTCTCCATGGGCCGCAGCCTCCTCCAGGCCACATCCACCTGCTCCACCGGGGGCTCCTCCACGGGCTGCAGCGTGGAGATCTGCTCCGTGTGGGACCCACGGGCTGCAGGGGGACAGCCTGCTCCACCAGGGGCCTCCCCACAGGCCGCAGGGGAACTGCTGCTGCGTGCCTGGAGCACCTCCTGCTCTGACCTTGCGGGCTGCAGGGCTGGTTCTCACTCCTTGTTCTTCCAGCTGCTGTGTAGCAGCAGTTTTTTCCATTCCTTAAATCAAAGAGGTGCAAACAACATCGCTTATTGGCTCGGCTGTGGCCAGCAGCGGGTCCCTTTGGAGCAGGCTGAAACTGGTCCTTATCTAGCATGGGGCAACTCCTGGACTCTTCTCACAGAGGCCACCCCTGTAGCCCTCCGCTATGCAAACCCTGCCACATAAACCCAATACAACAGCCAATCAATGGCTGAGGATATTTTGGAAGTCTTTGCAACATATAAATATCATACACGTGTAGAAATCAACATATGTTTTTTGGAGACTGTTTCAACCGGTAAGAAATAGTGAATTACAGAGCTAAGATAGATAGGGATGGAGACAAGAATGTTGTCTACAGAACTCTGTTTTAAGTCTGAATCTGCTAAATCATTAATAAGCCTGAATCTGGCCTTGAATTCCCCAAATGGTTTTCTGTTGCATTTGTCTAGTATAAATCAGTCTTCAGGTGACAAAATTGTATAAGAGCAGAAGAATATTCTTTGAAAAATTTGTTCAGACAGAAAGAATAGCAAAGTACGCATGGAAATTGAATCTGGAAACTTTGGGAATATCCTTAAACAGATACTTGTTTTCAGCACAAAGTAACGGAAAAGGGCAAGCAACTCAGACTCGATGTGCCAACATACTTGGTAGGAGGAGGATTAGGAAGGTGGAAAGAACATGAAAACAAGCCTGTCATATAAACTATTTTCAGATGTAACTGTGACTAATAAACTATGCTATATATATGCATAGTATATTCTATTACACAGAATAGAATATGTATATAATTATAGTTTTGTCCTTTTGGAGAAAGTAGGTTCTTATATGATAGTTTTCCATTTAATAATAATAAAGACTAATAAAATAGCCAGAAAGCGTAGTGACATCTAGGGAAAGTTTGGCAGAAGTGCCTCCATGCTAAAACATCTGTAGCTCCATTCTTTACTTCTTAGATTGGTATGTGACAGACTTATTCTCCGTGCAGAAAGAATAATGTGTTGAGTGACATAACCTCTTGAGAAACAGGCATAGTGAATATGAGGAAATTATTTTAAGATTTTAGAATCATCTCAGTAGGAGTTTTGAATGGGGACAGTAGAAAAGAGCTGCTCTTCACTGCATTTACAGGTTAGGAGCAGGAGTTAGCTATATGCTTATGTCAAAACTACACTTTAAAAGACACCCTACATTTCTAACATGTCAAAGTGAGTGTACATCTGCCACTTTACAGTTCAGTTTAAAATAACTATTAATTTCATGTTGAATCCAAACTAAAAGGTTAGGTTTTCATTCATTAGACCAAGAATTTCATAATAACACAACTTGTTCCTAACATAAACAGATTTTAAAAAGTGACTGTGCTTAATAAATTGACTATAAAACTGTAAACAAACACTACTGCCAAATTATAAAGAAAACTTCATGGAAATGCCCATGATTTAAAAACACATTTATGGATTTTGACGAGTTCTTGACTGTCTCTTTGTGTTTCTCATAACAATCCAAAGCCTTTTTTGAAATAGAGTTCTGCATTTTGATGAGGGGCATCTTTGAGGAATCATCCAAGCCAGGGCAAAAACTTTGTGAAAAATGCACAGTTTCAATTTTGATCTCAGGCTGCTCCTTGAGGACAGGAATATTAGGACTTCAGCAATATACAGAACTAAAATTGTTGTCTGAAAGCAAATTCTGCTGGAAACCAGCAAGTGCAATAAAAATAAAAATCTTTCTTAGCGTGGAGTGAAGCCACAGAAGGAGTGCAGGGTGTTTTTCTTCCTCAAGAGACTGAAAGGGAACAGCAGATGCCAGTTCACCCCTCCAGAGAAGAGCATGTGAAGTAGGAACACCTACTTATAATTCCCTGCACTTAAATAATGAAGCACGAACAATTCAGCAAGAGAACTACAGACAGATATTAGTATGCATGCAATCTAGAGATGAAGCTGTAGCTCAGGAAAATGAGTATGTAAAGCATGCAATAAAAGGGGTTTGGAAAGCAGGAGTTTATTCAAGGATGTTCAGGAGGGAATGATTGCTCAGAATCTCTGCTCCAACAAGTAAATTCATTGTAGTTCAGGGTAAGGACAACCACTGGCATAAAAGACAGACTATTACCTTATTCTAGGGAAAAGTCTCTTGAAAAAGCCAGTGTTGATAAAAGCAGAAGTGTCAGGAGGAGTAAAAGACAAGGGCAAGCATTCAGTGATACTTTTCATTTTAAATTTTAATTGCTTGTTTATGCCCATGTAAGAAGGAAGGAAATTAATGATGTGGCTCCATCAAGACACTGAAGAGTAAACTGTTGTACATTTCCCAGCTAGTATGATCAGCTGCAGTGTATCATAAACAGAAGGTTAATTGCTGAAAGTTGCAGAGTAATGTGCATTTCTTGTTGTACTAACAGATTTTATCAAGAAAATACAGCAGGATTGTAAACTCAGAGAAGTGTAAATTGGGAGAAATATACTGGCAGAAGGGACGTGTATAGAATTAATTTGAAAGGGAATTAAGAGGAGTGATTTGTGAATTATTACTTCTTGAAGATGGGTATAATGATCCATAAATTAATGCACATGTAGATCTTATTAAAATAAAGGAAGTAAATTTTCATCCTTATCTCTTTATTTTACCACACACATTTCTGTGAATGTTTTATTTGGTTCCCTCTAGCCATTCTACTGTTTTTAATCTTAGCATATTAATTTTTTATTGATATATGACGTGATGTGGTGTGGCGTGTCGTTATGTTACTACAAATTAAATGTATGCAGTTGAACTCTGAGCTCTTGTGTTCATAATCTATGAAAGTATTCTATTAATTCTGTGTCTGCAATGACCTTTCAGTTCCAATTTTTGTATGTAATTTTAGCATAGTACTTTACATCTGATTTTCAACAATGTGGGTTTTTGCAGCTGGGTGACTCAGGAGTTGTTTCAAGCATTCGATTGCCATTTCTGTTTGATTTTTGTTTGCTGCCCGTCATACGCTATTTTTTTAAACCAAATTATTAACATTTTAACAACAGTTTTATTTAATGTATTAATGTATATATTCTGATGCTCTTGAAAAGACTAATAAATAGACCATTAATCTTTTCGTAAAGTTCTTTTTAAAAAGAAATTTCAGCCTGTCAGTCACAATTCCAGAACACACTTCTGGTTTGACAAGATTTCAAGTCATGTGTTTGGATGAAGTAAGGCACTTAAACCTTATCTTTTAATAGGTGGCAAGTTAAAATACCAACTCATTAATCAGAGTTTTGTTATAGGGTAAGTAGGTGTTATATATCTCATATTTCTTTTTTGACATGTTGAGGGGCAGAAATGGAGAGGGAAAGGAAGAGGGAGGGGAAATTCATACCTGTAAGGTAAAAAGTCCAGAAGATAACCTTCATAGAGTATGAATCAACAGTATAAAATGTCTTAGTAATTTAAAAAACTGCACTGAAACCACAGATACTTTAGCTGACAAGTCTACCTTGTAATATGTCCAGCATTCTGCAAAAAGCAAGTATACTGTCCATGTTGCACAGTGGTCTCAGGCTCAGCTTAAGCAAGGAAGGTATCATTTAAAATTAATGTCTCGTGCAGAGCTCCTAGGGACTGAGGGAGGGGACTGTTGTATGGCTCAGTGCTGCGTTGCTGGGCATTGAAAGGATTGCCTTCCTCAGGGAACCCTGGTACTGATTAACCAGAATATGAGAAGGGATTTTCCTTTAGCTTCTGAAGCCAAATATTTTAGAGGAGGAGAATCTTATGTATCTGCAAACAGAAATGGTTACGTCTTTAGAACTCTAGAGAAGTGGGTGGCTAACGTCACAGCACTTCAGTTTTTCCTCTTTTCCTAACCAGGAAAATAATGAAGCTGGGAGATTTGCAACCCCGAATCTGCCCACATATGTGGAAGCTGGTTGATTTATCTTCTTTAAAAAACAAGCACCTTCTTTCACCAGTTTTCCCACTTCATCTTAGGCTCCCTACAGCCTACAAGTGGATTCTCCTTTGTAATCAAAGGGGAGGAAAGCTTGTGTTCTACCAGTTTATAAATTCACCAGAGCAAATCCTTCATGCCAAAACTCACGGTTTTTTTTTTACAAGACAGTGTTTTGTTTTTGCAATTAACATCTGTAAGGATACAATGCTGTAGGAACTATTAAAGAGCAATATTGATGTTATGTTAATATTTTACCAGAGGAGTCGTAACAGTTACTTACTTACAGGCATGTCTGATATCAGCCTCTTACCTGGCTCTGCACCTTACTGTCTCTTCCTCGTGTGCCTCCCTCTTCCAGCACTGTCCCTTTCTCCAGAGCCATGTCGCGGTAACCCCACTGCCATTTGTCACCACCATGGTGTCCATTTCCCCAGAGAAAGGTCCTGTACATGAACAGATCAGGGAGTTAGGGAAAAGCCCCTGTCATCACCAAAGACATCTTGAAACTCTTCTGACCCCATCCAAAATGTTTAATAATTTGACAGTTCCTGATGGTGAGACACTTTTTCTGGTATTGGTGTCAGGAACGTTTTAAAATATCATCCATTAATCACTATCACAGCTTCTAATTCTGGGTTTCTGTTTCAAATCTTCCCCAGTTCAATCAGAACCAAAGTTAATGCCCACTGGCTGATCTCCAGTGCATGCCTGCACAGAACAACTGTTGCCTTTAGCTGGTGGGGAGATCAAGGCTTGAACTGACGAAAGACATCTGTATCTTGGAAAACAAATTAATGTTTATGTTTTAATTTATAAGTTCCTGGCTCTTTTATAGTTCCTGTTTTTCAAGTAATATCTCTTTGAATCCCTAGCTGATGGAGAGTCAAAATGGAAAGGGCCCATGAGAGAATTATCGCAACGCAACATCTGGTCTGCATTGGAAAAAGCTGAGAAAGATATTCAACATCTCTGAGACTAAGAAGCAGTTACAAGGCACTTTAAAGTCAGTCCATGAAATATTGTGCAGGTTGTGGCCACCTGGGCCAATCTAATGTTGTTTTGGGAAGAGCTACTCTGCTTCCTAGCATCTGAATTTTAATCTCACTTCAGCATGGATGTGGGAGAGCGGGGAGTAATATGAGAGGTGTTTGCTTTTCATAATGTTAATCTGATTCCCAGCATTGGCCTAATTATATTGTGTTTTTTGCTGTTCTCTCAATTTCCTTTTGGGCATGTTAGCTGAAGAGTTAAAAGGCTTTCCATTTAGCATAGCTTTATAGGCCTTTTTAGCAGCAAAAAGGACAGAAAAGACCCTGATTCTCTGCATTTTCAGAAGAATATTTTGGTTTTTACATTTTATTCCAGAAAGCAAAAGGACATTAAGTAGACTGCATATTGGTTGATGTGTTGGTATGTCACTTGTGGCAAGGAGTTCTGCTGTACCCAGTTGTCGCTATTTTCTGCACTAGCAGACTGTGAGAAATGCAAAGAAATGCAAAGAAACCAAACCGGGCAGTGAGAGTACCAGTGAATCCAGAGGGAACACACTCCTTCCACCACAAGAAACTTCGGTCCTTTAAGTCATCATAGCTCATGCAGAACAGAAACAATTTGACATGTATAACAAGAAACACTGAGAATTGTTTGCCAAACAAAGACATATACTGCAGATGAAGGAGCTGATGAAATTTGTTTATAGTTGAGGAACTACATGTAGATTTTTCAAGAAGAAGGTTGCGCTCTTTCTTGCCAAGACAAACAAATCTGATAGAACATCTCATTGCTCTAGGCTGCCTGAGGACCCACTGGAAAGTCTATGGATGTTTCTCTACAGAAAAAGTGCACGTTGTCAATGCCTAAGTGTTTTGTCCACAGTTGCACTGTGGCAGCTGCAGAGGAAATGGAAGGTTCTAGGGAATACATGAGGGAGAGCTGGACTTTTGGCTCCTGAAAGAGTATGGAGTGCTTTTGGAAACTGTGAAAGAGGTTACGAGCTCAATGTTATAGCTACAGAGGGTTATCTGTGAGTTAAACATAGCAGTAATTAATGTGGTGTCCTTAGACCTCGGTCCTAGCTATTTACATCATACAGAATTGCAGTTTTCCAGGATGCTTGCATTCCTACAAAGATACCCAGATTTGCACTGTTACAAGTTTTCAGTTCTACCATTAGAAATATACTGTGCACAGAGGTTTTTACAAGGCAGTAGTATATAGCCGTCACAAACAGCTATTTATACTGGGCCGATTATTTAGGAAAAATGTAACAAGAGTGTAAATGCAATCTCTGATATGGACATAAAAGGTTTATTAGCAGAATAATATAGTTTTTTACTTCCCTGACTTGTAATAGGTCCTGGAAGTATAAAACTAATCATGTCCTTAAAATTCTGTTGTATCTGTAAAAATATATATTGGAAAAGGGCCAGCAGCATTCTGGGCTGCATTAGGAAAAGCATTGCCAGCAGGGCAAGGGAGGAGATTATTCCCATTTGCTCAGCACTGGTGAGACCGCAGTGGAAGTACTGTGTCCAGTTCTGGGCTCTCCACAATAAGAAGGACATGGCATACTGGATGGGGTGCAGGGAAGGGCCATGAAGGTGATTCAGGGACTGGAGCATCTGCCTTGTGGTTGCCCAAAGAGGTTGTGGAGTCAGCATCTTTGGAGATGTTCAAAATCCAACCAAGCAAGGTCCTGAGCAACCTGCTCTGGCTGATCCTGCACTGAGAAGAGGGGTTGGACCAGGTGGTTTGCTCTGTTAATTCTTACTATGTCCTTTAATCTAGAAATGAATATTTGGTGCTTTATGTTACAGTATTCATTTGATGTTTTATTACGGGTTTTCCTTCCTTACTAATACTGATACTAACAAATCACAATGTATTTTGACACGTCACTTTAGTGGTAGGTACATACTATGTCTCAAGGAATTGAGAATATCACAGTTTGAGGAAGGTAAAATATATAATTACATTGCACATTCTATGGCACTTTATATAGATAACTTGCAACTATTATAGCAGCATCAGAATAAGAACGAGGCTGAAATTGAAAAATGGCTTGCATTTTTACTAAACAAAAGATTTATAAGGGAAGATATTTTCTAGCTCAGCTGAATAGTGATCTAAAAATTTACATGTGGCTTTTCATCAAGAAAATGCTAAGGAACTAACTTGCACTGTTGCAAATTACTAGATCCTCCTTTCAGGAACACTTTGTCTTTCATGTTGCCTCTAAGAAAGAGAAAAACCTTTGGGGGAAAAAAAAATTAATAATCTTTGGAAATCAAGAAATTTAATAACATTACCCAAGGAATTAGGAAAATAGATTACAAAACATTTGATTTTTGTTGTACCTCATCAAATGAAACACTAGTAAATGACCTGTTTCCTTTTTATCTATGCATAGTCACATCAGGTTTTGTAGAGCAATATTTAAATGCATAAATAATGCATCTGATAATTAACAGAACACATTGAATTTTGTTATAGATGAACCCATCTTGAAAACACAGAATTAAATCTTCAGACTTATATGAAGGACAAATACACATAGTCAAAAGTGCCCATCTACTATTGCCACTTTTTCCTGCCTAACCACTTTTACAGTGTATTTCCTCTGCTTGTTATAGTTGCTGTGTGGGATGGGTTTTTTTGTTGTTGTTTTGTTTTGTTTTTTTGGTGGGGAGAGTATTATTTTAAATTGACACCTCCAGCAGCAGTGCCTCCTTCTGCTGTTTTCCTTTTATGAATTTATACCCTCTGATATCTACCCGAGCCTGGCATAGCTCCAAGTCACCCATTTCTCAGTAATACAGGAAATTAAATCTAATGTCTAATGAGCACAGAGGCTTATGTAACCTCTGTTAGCTGAACAAATACTAAGTAGCTTAATAATATTCGCTTGTCTTTTGATGGTTAGGGAGTTGTGCACTTTGTTGTTCTGTAGACCAACTACATTCTGCATTTGGACTAGGAGCAGCTGGGATTTATCCATTGTTTTCTGGACACTTCCTGAATATCACCTTGATGTTCTGCTCGTGTTGAGGGACCCGCTGGAACCTTCATGTCTAGGGTTTGTCCCGTTGTCTGTTGATACCCCCACAGTTCTGCTGAGGTGGGTACAGTGTTTAAAAATACAGAAATCTGACTTTAAGCCATACCGATTAGCTCCATCATTTCAGGGGCATGTCTCCTCCATATATCAATTTAATATGTGGATTTATACTGAATAATTTTGAACAGTTATAGCCCTATGAAACTGCTTCTGTCTAGTTTCTGTAACACACGAAGTGACACAGGGTCACAGATGCTGTGGAAATTGGTTTTGCAGCTGATATGCTAATTCAGTGAGAAATCATTTCTTGCAGAAAGCCAAAGAAAATTATTTTAATATAGTGCCATGCGAGTTGGTTGACTTTCAGGAAAGGGATAATTAAAACATTCAAGTGAGTTCCAAGTCTCTGGAGAAAATACCATTATGGAAATACAAGGTTATTTTTACCATGCAGCTTATTAGCTTCCTTACTAAAAGGAAATCAAGGAACTGAATATGATAGACACAAAATAACATTTTCACCTCTTCAAGAAGACAAGAAATACTGCTATAAACTGAGTTCAGTATAACACTAGATTTGCAGTAAGTATAAGTCAGTTTATTTTCAGCCAACAGATTCTTCAGAGGCATATCAATGCCTTAGCTGTCCTCCTCACCCCTCTTCTTCCAAGCCTATGCAACAGTGGGTGGGAGCAGTGATTATTTACCTCCTTTACTGAGAATACACAACTGTAGGAGTAGAAAATCCATGTAGCATATCCCCAGGCCCCAACAGCCCACCACTCCAGGGTAGGGTCTGCAAACTCCATTGCAGATGAATTTGCTTCCATTTCTGGCTGTTCTGTTGGAGATTTTCTGCACTTGGTTTCTTCCCATTGTGGTTTGGTTTCATTTTCTCAAATGCTAGACCACTTCTTCTGAGAGTTACCTTAGGTGTCAGGCAAGCATCCCCACACATATTTGCTAGCTATGTGTATTTATTCAGTTCAGTGAGCTCTGGTATTTGCTGTAACACCCCATTTCAGTTAGAATGGCAGTGGGCTGTTGTAGAGCAGCCTGTGAAGCTGCCAGCCAAAAACTTAGTTTCCTGTTTATTCCTGTTACTATCATGATGAATTGGGAATAGTTTGTGAAGGCACAAGAATCCAGAAGAAAGAACATTCTGCAAACTTCTTTTTAAAAAAACGTACTGTCTAAAAATAATAATAATAAAAAAAAAAGTTAACTGAGGCAAGTTTTCTCAGCTGGAGGCTGCAGGTTTTCTGTGCCTGGCTTTAATAGTTACATATTTATCAGAAAGTTAAAAGTAGAAACAGAAATGCTCTGCCAGGTAACCTATCTGCAGCAGACTTCATATACTACTCAGGAGAGTCTGGGGAGGGACTGTGGTACAGTCAGTGTTAGTCCAAGGGCCTGTAGTGTTAGGGCTGCAGAGCTCTGAAGGAGAGCCATAAAATGGAGGGTCTGCACCCTGATACAATGCCCAGGCCACAGGAGCTGCTCAGCCCCAGCAGGGTTTATGCACCTGAGAGCCCAAGGCAAGAGTTCAGCAAATCCCGTGGACAATCCAAATGGGAGGAACTTGGTGAAACTGTCATCTTCCCCTCCACCACCTTTGCTTTGTGCTACTGTAAATAAGAAGTTGTAATTATCTGCTTTTTGATGAGATAGGGATAGAAAATGCAATTCAATAATTGATATTATGCTTCCAAAGTTTATTCCTATAGGCATACACAAGATGGATGTATGCCACACCCTGCATAAAGACCTCCTTCTGTTTGAAATTCTGGGGCCTCTGTTCTTTACTGATTTCTACATGTAGCAGATAGACATAACAGTAACACTTATCTCGAGTATCTCCAGTGTAAAAGGTATTTTCTGGAAATCTAATGGGCAACAGAGTGGATTTTTTTTTTTTTTGTCTTTGAGCAAGCAATCATTTAAAAGGTATATGAATTAATTTCTGCCAGAGATTGTTTTCTTGTGGCTTAGCTTGATCACTAATCTGACTGCCTAGTTTACATTTACAGAGCAGGACCTGAGGTTTTCTCCATGTCTTCAGTATTATTGTTCTGATTTTGCAAGTCTTGTTGCTTGGGATACTTGTACAAGTAGTGCCTGTTTGCACAGCAACACCAGAATGACGGTTAAGACGCTGCTATTTAATCAAGAGGGAACAAAAATAGTTTTGAAAGCTACCACTCTTCTTGGCTGATGCTCAGAAAAGTTGGTGAAAAGAGCAAAGAAGTCAACTGCGTACATTAAGGCCAATATTTTTTAATATATCTTATTTCATAGCTGGATTTTTAGGAATCAAATTTGTAATTTATTTTACTCTGCTTTAGCAAAACATGTGTGAATATATATATTTTTTTCCAAATTATTGTTGTGTTTTAGATGCTGTTGTTGACACTAATCAACTTTTCATTTCATCTAGTAATGTCCACAAGGTGGTGCCACAGCTAAAAAATTAGCAATAAATAAAATTAATATAATTTGATAATTCTACCTGAGCATCATTAAAGAATGAATAAGCATTTCATAAGCATAACATCATCTGCATTTCTAATAACATTACAGATTCATAACATTTAAAAAAAAATCACTAGTGCATAAGCATGTACAAAAATGAGGAGACAGCTCAGGATCGAGTAGACAAGTTAATGAAAACTGAAGAATTAGATCCTCATACAGATCCTGTATGTGTCCTAGCAGGACTACCAGTGCTGACACCGTGCCCCACAGAGGAGGCTGTATTGCTTCCAGTACAGGTGTAGACTTTGGCTCTCTGTCAGCCTCATCAGGTGCAGCCTGGCCTCTGCAGGGTCCCATCACTACTTTTCCCAATGTTTCAAAGTTTTGAAGGACTTGGTGCACAGATCCACAGTGAGCTGGGACAGCTTAGTTCAGGCACCCAACTCAGTACACCATCTTCTAACCAGGAGCACAAGGAGATGCATGCTCACAGTGCTTCAGCAGTACCATAGGAGTCAGCCTGAATCTGGACAAGCCGCATCGCTCTTCCTCAGCTCTGGCCAAGTCAGCTTCCATGTAGTCACCCTCATTGTCTACAGCACATTGTAGACAAATTTTTAAAGGTTTGGGGGCTTTTTTTTTCTTTTTTCTTTTTTTTAATTTTTTTTTCCCACAGCCAGAATAGGCAGGGGCCCCATTCTCCCATCATATAATAATGTACAGTTGGCATAGATAATGTACAATTGATTCAGAAGGGGTAGAAAGTGTCTACAGAGGGACCTAGTGTGAGTGCAGCTGGATCAGTATACACAGGCAAAATTAATAGTAGTCTTTTTTTTTCTTCAGCTATAGTCAGAAAGGCAACCATCCCAAACTGTGTTACACAAAGTGGTAACTGAGTACATGTGATGAAGTTTCTGAGCATCTTTCTACACAAGATCAGTCCAGAGAAAATAAAAGACAGTAACACAGAACATGCTACAACTATAAACATTAAATTCCTAATATGGCGGGTTAAAGAAAAGACAATAAAACTTACATGAAAAAGTTTTCTGTGTGACTGTGAATGGCTGCACAGTTTTATAGCAGACTCACACGTCCCAGAGAAGCTCGCTCACTCCTGCCAGTGTTCGCGTGCTCAGTTCTTCGGCCAGCCTTGGCCATGCTGCCTCCTGTACCCCTCCGTGGCCTCTGCAACACAGGTGTGTGCACCGGCAGCATAAATGTTCTTGATGCACTTCTGCAAAGGATAGATTAAGTTTGAGCCATTTGTACATGACATTATTTTGTACCAAAAGCACCAAGAAAAAGGGATAATTTAAAAATACTTTTCAAACAAACACTGCATTGATTGTCACTTACTGCTTAAATCTCTTTGGTGTGATAGAGCTGTATCAGAAAGAGTAAAATAACTATTTTTTGCATAGTATTTTTTCTTTAAATTGCTATATTTTTATTATAAAATAAAATTCTGGTGGCTTGTAAGACTCAGAGGAAATGATATATACCCAGTAATATGATCTGTCTCCCAGCATAAACCAACATGAGAATTAAAGCCTTTGTGAGTCTAGCTTTAAAAGGTGTCAAATGGCACAAATGCCTTTTTTTTTAATTAATCATATTTTTTAAATCTATTTTAAAGTGGTTTTGAGTATCTTAAAATTTTGTATTGGATTTAACATCTGTTTGGACAAGTCAGAACTGGAAAACTTGCTAAATGTACAAATCCACTGAACAGGTCAACTAGTTTTCATCTCTGAGTCAGTCCAGTGACAGTGACATTCAGTCACCATATTCCTGTAAGATTGCTCTCTGTTTACGGCAGCAATGTGTGTTGCAATTAAAATGACATATTCCTGTTTAAGTTTAGAGATTGATTTTTCTTGGACTGAAAAATGACTTTTGAATATGTATATTTTCAGATGCTTACCTGTAGGTGCATAAACACAGAGGAAATGATGCTTTGTTTTAAAGGAAATAGCAGAGCATCTGGGATTATATATTTAAACTTCCACTGTATGTGAAAAAAATAGATATCAGCTATTTTAGTAATTTAACCAACAAATTGAAAACCTGAACATTTGTGCTTGCATTTTATGTTTGCAGTGATTTTGCATTCTTATTGGAAATCCCGTAAGTATTTTTAAAATACCAAAATAATTTTTCCACTGTCAGGATTTTTCTAGTTTCCCATTTAGGCAATCATGAATAAATCACGTTCTAGCTTTATATCTCTATATCTGTACCTATAGTTATATTTAGATTCCATTGCATGTTTGTAGGAGGGGACTTCCAGCATGCTAGCTCAGAAGTCACTCTGAGCACAGCTCAGAAATCATCCTGCAGATGCAGTGTTCACCGGAAACAATTTAGAATGGCAGTGGTATCCTGCAGGATGTGTGCAACTCGTTCGGCTATGTGTTGATTTACACAGGACTATATTATAGATTATACATTCTGGTAATTGTGGTATTATTACTACTAGGCTATATCTAAGCACAGGAAATACATATAAGCACGTCTGGAGTGATAACATCCACTTCTGTTTAAAAAGCCATTTTTTATTCCTGGTGAAAAATGCATACGTAATACAGCATTTGCGAAAGAAAACAGACAGTTTCTTAGCAAGACTTTTAGGAAAAAGCTATTAATTATAGTAGGCCCATAACCAGAATTTACAAATATATGCACATGAACTTTTATTCTTAATGTCTTTGGAAACGTTTTGATAAGTGTGAGCTTGATCCCAGATCAGGAAGGTGACACTACATTTCCATCTGAAAACAAGAGACAGAGCGGTATAAATCCTCACTGTATCACCAAAACCGCAGTGCTGCATTGCTATCAAAGAGAGTGAGTAATAACCATTCTAGCTTTGTAGAAGGTTGTGAGAAGCTAATTATTTCATCTCACTGATACAGCAGATTGTATTTGTATATACTACAAGAAAATTTTGCTATTAAAATTTCCTCCTTAAAACATCGCCCATCTCTCCATATGCATAAGAAAGCCCCTCTCACCCCCACAGCCACTTACGTGTAGTCCCCCTGTGCCTGCTTATCAAACATCAGGATCCAGGAGCAGGCGCGTTCTTCATCCAGCAGCCCCAGCCTCCTGCTGTGGTTCAGGAACAGGTTGGCTCCAACCGTGACTTGGAGAGAGACACCCTGCTCCTGGCGCGGGATGTGGTGCTCAGGGCCCGCCAGACCCCTCCCAGAACATCTCTCACCATTTCCCTGTAACAGCGTAGGCTTCAGACCTACATGTCTGCCTAGGGAAAGGACGGGGGGTAGTTCTGTCTGGAACAGGGAGGGAATATCCATCAGCTTTTGTACACCACCAACCTCTGCTCATCAGACAAGACTGACAAAACATAACCACCATATTAGCCATACCATGCCTATTTTTGACTGATTCATCAGGGAAAATATATTAAAATTAATGCAGTTTCCCCCTTGTTTGTCCCAACAACAGAAAATTATCAGGGGAGAGAAAATAAGACAAAGTCTTAACTTTAAACCATAATTAGAGGTGAGGATATGATGTCCTCCCAAAAGGCCTTCCAGCAAAACAGTTTTTTTTTCTTTTTACTATTATAAAAGATTTTTGCCTATATTAATAAATTAGAAATGTAATGGCAGAACTGTGAAATAAGTTAATAAATCAAAAATATAAACCCACCAGGCCATACCTAAATCTTTATCTATACTACTGCACGATGCAAATTGTATTGCAGAGTAAAATCACAATTAGAGTTGATGCTGTTTGATACTTTTCCTATTTGTAATCCTGTACTGTGTAATATTGCTGCAGATCAATAATATAATGCTATCTTGCACAAATTGATTTGTTGAAATGAGAGTTATGAGTAAGGTTCTGGCAGACACTGCAAAATACAATAAAGGATTGTCCTGTTATCATGTCTAATGGTAATGTGATATCTGCATACCTAAAATAGCCCCCAAACTGATGATTTGCTTCAATATTTCATTATATATTGTTTTCATTATATATAATTTAATATTAAGAACGTATTTGTCTTATGAATGTGTAATTGATACCAGTCTGAAATTTTTGTGCTGTCAAACTAACACTGAACAGAACTTTAGTTTTGTTAAATCTCAAACTAGACAGATTTTGAAATAATAAGGTGGGCGTTGCATCTACATTCATGTTGATATGCCTTTGCTTTTTGGGTGTTTCATTATAATATTGTTTTAGAAAAGTTACCTAGTTATATAAGTTTTGATTTACAAGATAATTTGAAGATACATTTAATTTTAACTATGGTCTTCAGTATTTTCCTGAGCTGGAATCTCTCTTCTTAGTTTAAACTTGTGATATCCTGTTTAACAAAGGAGCAGCTTCAATAATACTTGGAGTACTTACTGTTCTTCAAGTTTGTTAAGTTTGTTGCTGGGATCAGGGCTTTAAAAGCAAAGGTCAGATAAAGTTCCCTTCTTGGAACACACTCAGAAATGAGCTGCAATGTTTGTTTTTTTTCTTTATAAATCTACTTATTAAATAGTTAAATGACCAATGATAACTTTACCTTTAATACAATTAAATGTATTTGCATGGGTCAAAGAAAAGAACAAATGTATGGATTCTGTTGAACAGCACACCTAATGTAGCTGTAGCATGTGTGAACCTTTCTGTAGCACATATAGATTTTTCCTTTCATTAAGCAGTTAGAGACATTGCATGCAAAAATAATTTCACAACTTAGAAAAGGCATTCTAATGTCCATCTCTCTATTTCACATGGGAAATATATTTCCTCACTCTTGTACATGATACCAAAACCATTGTGTCCTTCCTTAGTCATCACTATGGAGGATCAATTGCAATGTCCATATAAATTCCAAGCACTGCACGCTGTACAATATGTAATTATCTGAAGATATCCAAAGGAAATTGTGTTTCATAACATCACAATTGGACAAGTATGTCTCCTGTAGTAATCAGCAGCAAGAATGTGATTTTATTTCAGTGGACTACAATAGAATCTAATCTTAAAATAACAGTTCATAACACTTTGCAATTATAATGTTATGTTTCAGACATAATGAAGTTACTTTGGTCAAATTTTGTTGGAGTTTAGAAGAGCAACTTGTCAGTAAATGCTCAGTGGAAATGTATATGTTTTAACTGAAGTCCACTAACGAGTCCTCATCATTAAAATCTTGTGAGATCTACTGCTTGTGGGGATCTGTGCTGAGCCCCAGAGCGGTGATGGCTGCTGGGCAATTAGAAGCTTCCTCACCTTGCCCAAGTGGTGTGACATAACTCAAACACCTAGGGCTTTGTTTGTGGTTTAAATTTCTAAAAGGTAAAAGTTTCTTAAGCATTAGAAGTCACAGAATTTACAGACCAGACTGTGTCGTTCTTCTCATATGTACATCTTTAATAAAGCTGTGAGAAGGTTGGACAGTCAGCCTGACAGATACACCCTTTCATGTTTTGGGTAAATAATCACTAGTGCGTGGCATCTACTTTACAGGTTATGTCTGAATACATTTGCAAACAGTTGTTTTAGGTGACACAATGAAGTGAGCAGCATAAACTTAGAAAACTCTGCATACAACTTTGTCGGTGTGCCAGAACAAACTTGTAGGGATTCCTAAGGTTTCATTTCAATTAATTGCCACGACGCTGAAATCCATTTATTCCACACTAAGGCTCATCTTAGTCCCAAACGCTGTCAGCTAGCATCGGTGCAGGCCGACTGACCTTTGTTCCTGCACAGAAGCCCCCCTTGATGCAGGCCAGGTCATCCGCTTGTCTCTGGGCCTGGTCTGCCAAGGCAGGTAGGCTGCGGTCGGCCTGGGCCTCCCTTACATTTGGTTGCGTGGCAGAAGGCCAACCTCAATTGGCATGTCTGTTTTTCCACAAAATAAAATCATTACAGGCAACAAGATGAGAAAGTGAAAACCCCTTAAAGTTGTTAAATTATATCTACTTTTGAAAAGGAGCGGTATTGAGCAGATACTCAGGGAGGCAAGAAAGCCCAGTGGATTGAGAAATCTGGGGTATTTCCCAAACTCTCCTGACTTGTAAATGACCTTGAGCTGTCTTCTCTGTGCTTCAGTTTCCCCATCTTTACGAGGAGGATAATAATCCTCCATAACAATTTTAGATGTACTGAAGGAAGGAACTGTATGAAGGCTGGGCATTGCTTGCATTAGCCTGAGGTGGATCCATTTGTGGTTAAAGATGGCCAGGACCTGCTCAATGCCCTTTGTCTTCCAGAAAATCTGGGAAAAAAAAGGAGAAACTATTGTCTCTCAAAACACATTTTCATGTTAAAGGTCTTTCCTATCTTTCAGACCATTACAAAATATCTCCAGAACATTTCATATTATTTAGTTGCTGCATTAATACTCACAGTTCCTATTAAAGTTACTGGGAATTGTGCTTGCCAAGTGTCTCTCAAGATCAGACAAATGATAATTTTACATAGATAATGTATTTTTGAAAAATAATTTTTAAAAATATAATATTATACTTAAATATTTGGGTAAAATTAGTGTCATTTAGTTTGTTATAAGATACTTCAATTGGACTTGTAGCTGGAGTTGAAAACATTTTGATTGAAACTCAAAAAAAAGTTTTTTAAATTTTAATTATATCTTGATTTTACATGCTTTGTATTAATATACAGCTACAAGCTCTGTGTACAAAAAGAACAGTCTACTTGCAAAACTGTTGAATGCTTTGACCTCAAGGGCATAGAAACTGTTGACTCATTGTTTTTACTGCATATAATATTAGTCCTTTGTCACATCCAGGGGATGACATCATCTTCTTCATTGTTAGCAGCAGGTTTGAATAATAGAAAAAGTGCAGCATTAGTTGTCTGCTGTACTTGCCCTTAATAAATGAATGGGTATCTGGTCCCGAGATTCAGATTCATATTTCTGGGTAGCATTCAGAAGGAGTTTGTGCCCAGCCCCTGCACGGAGTTTTGCTCCTGCCCGCATGCACACCCTGTGCAGGCCAGGCGAGCTGGTAGGCAGCACAGAGCCTGCAAAGGGGGCGTCACTGGTGGTGACACTGGCTGCTCAATGGGACAAGGGCAGGCAGGAGAGGAAGAGGCTGCAGGAAGAGCAGACGGGAGACTTTCTTCAGGGTCAGTTTAATAGGAGGAACCCCTGAATTTCTGGGAATCATTTTTCTCTGTAATCTAAAATTATGAAAGGTAATTCTCTGAAAACAAGTCATCTCTAGAATATGCTAAGAAAATGGGAGCTGATTATCTTCACAATACACCAGGATAAATATGTTATCCATTCCAAATTTGTATTCATATCTATTAGTCGTCTACATCTTATTCTCAAAGAGTAATTCCTTATTAGAGATATTTTCTTATGCCTGCCTGTTTCCTGGAAGAATGAGACATGATTATAGATAGCAATCAGGCTAATGGCGGTGTTATTTGGGTAATTCACCTCCTTCTCCTCTAGGATTCTGCTGAATTCTTTTATGGTGAGGAAAATTTGAAGTGTTGCTTCCTGAACAATAAATATTCCCAGTAAAAGAGAGTTCACTCTAGGAGAGATTTCTTGAGAGACTGATAAACATGCCAAATCCTAATCTCTCCCCATTTTCTATTGCCCTTAACCCCTTAGTCCAGAAAAAAAAAAAAAAAAAAGTATGAAAGTATTTCACTAAAAAATTATACCTGTGTGGTCACAAAATGATTTTGTGCTGAACAAAATTTCTTCCTGTGATGACAGCCTGAATCAAACTGGACTTTGAAAAGCTGAAATACCCCCAGCTGCAAGTCAATGATAGAAGGCAGCGGGCTGGTAAAGTTGGAGGCAATGGGTTAAGGATCCTGGATTGCCTAATGGCAGAGTGAACTCAGACAAGGGGTATGTACTTGGAAATGCTACTAGAATGCCAGAGCTAAAAAAAAAAAAAAAAAAAGAGAGAGAGAGAGAAGACAAAAAAGAAAAAAAAAGTGGTTAAAGATTAAATTCAGACCCACTGACTTGGATGTAATAGGGACTTAATGTATTGGCCTTTTTGCAACAGGCTGCACTATCATGCAGATAGTGACAGCTGCCTTGCAAGTAGATGGCTTAGGTTTAGGCAGGTGAGTCTATCCCAATTACTGTCTCAAACATATTCCAAATTTCAGACTTAGCTATTATGAAAAGTTCAAAATGTTAATTCTTCTTTAAATGTGCTTTTGCAGTATGAAATCTGACTTTTCTCAGTCTTCTGTTTCAGCCTATAGTTCCTCTTCAGTCAGTGTTTTCAAAAGATCTCAAGTGGCATGAATTTTGGTGAGGCTAAATCATTTGGTATTCTCTTATTCTGCTTAGGAGAGGCTTGGCTTGGACAAAAGCAATAATGCCAGTCAGTTCCCCTTATCCCTTTAAAATTATGGACCACCTCTATAGAACTTGGTCTCATGTCATGTTCTGACAACTTGTCTAAGTTAAACAGGTTTCTGTGGCCAAATTAAATGCTTGGGAAATAGACCATACAATTAATTTGCAATAGTAAGGTGTATTAGCATCATTTTTCCTCCTCTCAAGGGAAATGATGGTTCAAGCAAAAGAAAAGGTTAAAACAATAAAGATATTCTGAAAACATCCTGTTAATAGTCCTAAACTGGGATGGTGTTGTTTGTTCTGTTGTGCATAAGCAGCAAACAGTATAAAATTCAAATTTTATTCCTATGATAAAAGTATAGCCTTAAGTGCTACAGAATAATCTCTGCCTTTCTGAAAAGTTGATAAAAATATGTTGTGGGAGAGCTTTTCTTTGATTTTCATAGGTGGTATCGAATCTGCTTAATTTAAGATTATAATAATAGGATTTATTCATTTATACATGTCAGCAACATGAAGAGAATATGGGTATGTGAACAAAAGGCAAACTGCAAGCACAATAACCGCAAACTTTTTTAAAAGAATGAAATATTTTATTATATGAATATGTAAATAAGGTTTCCCATGTTTGTGTAAGGGCAGAAAAGACTTCAGGTTTTAAATCCAGCCAAAATGCAAACTTTCATTTACAAATCTATTAGAAACATTGACCTTGAACATCAAATTCAGTGATAGCAAATATCATATGCAAAATAAGTGGATATATCCAATAACATTCAGAAATATTCAAAAATGACTGACTGAAGTATAACTTGCAAAAAGAAAAAAAAAAAAAGGCATGAAACAAGAGTTTGCAATTTACCTAAAATGTTTTTTCCTCAGAGTGGATGAAATCTGATTCTTAAATGAAAATGCTTAAATCTGATGCTTATATGAAAATAGTCATAAAATATGAAAGAAGATGTAGAATGTTATTTGCTTCAGTTCATGTACAGTAATCAGGCTGGACGATGAGAGAGTCTGCCTGTAATTCAGAGCATTATTGAATAGTATGCATGAGCAGTGTTCCTCCCCACGTAAACAACTGGAGCTTTGCATGTGTAGCAGTGTAGAAAAACAAGTGTTGACTTATTCACAGCTTACTTTCTGACTCTGGATTCCCAGAAATATAACAACATCTAGAAGCAAATGAGCATGTAGATTATTCAAGCAGCTTCTCTTTCATTTTATGGCCTTGATATCCTTAAAAAATTATATTGGTCATTTTGAAAAGCAGAACTTTTATCTCAGCTCTAATGCTCACTTCCTTACTTTTCTTCCAATACAGATTTTTGTTACGAATTTAGCTTTCCTTATTTCATTTTCCTTCAGACTGTCATTTCAGATGTTTCTTAATATTTTTTCAAACAGGTTCTCTACCAGAGGCCAACTTGCTCTCCTGCTTTTATTATTTCTGCATTTTTCTGAAATATGTTGACTATAGTATAGTTTTTTCATATATGTAATATGAATTATGTAATTTGATAATTCTGCAGAACAGTAATGAGAGAAAACAAATCTGATTTTTTATCTGATTATGCCTGGACTAGCACACAAGTTTTCCTGCATTCTCATAGAAAGTAGAACAGAGTGGAACAAGTGGTGCTCCTGACTTTATAGCTTAGAAAACATTTTAAAGATATCTCAGGAAAGGCAGACCCAAAGCTGAGAGTGGAGCTCTACTCATCTTTAAAAAAAGTCTTATGTTGCTCTCCCTTGGTCATATCTGGCCATTCAGGATCTCCTGGTATTTAATCTCTGATGAAATTAAAATACACAAATAAATAAATAAATAAAAACACACACACTTGTAAGTAGGAGGCAAAATATGGGCAGAATTTCACCCACCACAGTACTTCCTATCACTATCCCTGACTGACACAAGTGGGTGATGAAAACTGTCCTTAACTGTGCCTTGGGGTACATCCTGATAGGTGACAATGCAGGAAATTGTGACACTGTGTGTTGTAGGTTTTGCCCATGGCAGAAGAGCTGTATAAGCCTTCAGATGAGGGAATTTTTCTGTCTTTGAAGTACAAATTGAAACTAATGTTAATTATCATTCATTATCATACAATTATTCATTGTAGCAATGAAAGTGTAAAAGTTGTGGCAGAGCTTGTGTCTTTTAGCAGACAAGTTAGGAAAAATAGATGACTTTTTGGGTACAATAGCAAGTAATGTCCTCCCTGTATGACGCTCTTGCTATAGACAAAGAATGTTGCAGGTTTGTTTTGACCATTAGATAACCTAAGAAAACAATAGCACTATGAAAATCCAAAAGTTAACCTTTAACTCTTTTCCACCTCCTTTGTTAACTTCTCAGATTATCCTGCAGAGATGCACTGGCTACACCTCTGGTGAGAGATCCTCCTGCTTTGAGAAAAAGTCTGAGGAAGGTGTTCTTCAAAATAATTTACTGTTTAGTTTCCTTAATATTGTACAAGCTAGATATAACTCTTCTCACTCATCTCAGCACTCCACAGATGCCTCCTACTTATAAAAGGCATCTAATAACAAGTAAACCTTTTTGAAACACTTCTCAGTGCTCCAAAATAGCCAGTATTCTCCTTATTTATGTTATGTACCCAAACTGATTTCTCTGTTTTGGTGCCTCCAGTGCAAAATTATTACATTGTCAGAAATAAATCAAGCCTAACATGTGGGGAAAAAAATGTGATTCCATCATATGTTTCATATTGTACCATTATGAAAATGGTATATTAAATTCAAATACTTCAATTGTACCATTAGATGGTGTCATTATGTGGCTTGCTAATTGATAGGTTTTTCAAATGAACATTGTAATTTTAGACTTCTTAGAAGTATCCACATGAAGAACTTCCAAACTTTAGACAAGTAAACTGGGTGTTATGAAGGAAAAACATTTTCTGAGAATATTTCCTAATGTGTGTCACTGAAAAGCCATTACATAACGCTGTGTGCATTCCAGTACTTGGTGCAGTCTATTTTTAATACCTGGTATGAAAGAACTTCCTGCTACTTTTTCTCTTTGAAGACTGCTTTGTGGTTCATTAGATCATGCTGTCAGGCCAATTTTTCTGCTATCCCTAAATCTTGATAAACTGTATCAAAAGGAAGAAGAAGTTGAGTATAAAATATCATTAAGAATGTTGCTATGGTCCCAGAAGTAGGCACTGCAAATTTAGGCTTTGGTGTTAAACCTTCAAAACTATCTAAACTTGTTAAACACCTGTACTTCTAGGAAAAGCAAAAAAACACTTGTATGCCAAGCACAGCACTTTGCAAAAATTTACAACTTTTTTGTCTTTATAAAGCCAGATTAATCATATACATTTTTAAAATGAGATAAGTTTTAATTTCATCATTTTCTCCATACAGTGTTATCACAGGTCACCATTTTGACCATAATTAATATAATCATAGTCATTAACATAAAGTATTTTGCATAAATGCAGACAAACTCCTTCAAACACAGGCTAGACAACATCTTTCCAAATGTTTTAACTGCACAGAAAGTTTGAGCACGAGTCCGATTTTGCTATTAAAATCAGAGAGAAACAGGAGTGACAGAGGTTAAGTGGCCAGAGGGGACCCCCATTTCTTCTGGGCTGACTTCCTGCAAAACAAGGGCCACAGGACTTCCTGAATTAGCTTCTTTTCAAGCTAGAAGATATCTTTTAGGCAAGCGTGCAGTCAAGTGACAGACAATGCATTTGATTTGCTGAAAGAATTTAAAAGCATTAACCTTACAGGTTAAAAAAATAATAATTTTCCTTGCAAGTTAACAGGAGGCTCACTGTCCATTAGAAAGGACTCCTGTGACTCTGCTACTCTCATATTTAACAGAAAAATCGACAATTTTAAAAGCAAAGGAGCACCCAGTGCTAATTACTGCCCAGGTTTAATCCATTGGCACAAGTGAATTAGAGACAGGGTATCTAAGAACCCCGAAACAAACAGTAGGACTTCTCTTGTTGCTGATGTTCTCCCTGCAGAACCGATTCCTTTACCCCTTTCCTCTGCTGTCTCCATCAAGTTTCATCGCCATGGAGTACTTTTTTGATCATTTCTTTCAAAATGTGAAATCTGACTGAGTTCTGCTTAATTCCACAGAGCTGCTACTAAAACAATTCATTACAGGTCACTTAAAAATCTCCCGCACTGAGGCCAGAGTCACAGAACTGCTCAGCTTCGTGCTGTCCTGTGCTTTATAAAAACATCTTGTTTTCAGTTGCTTGTAACTGTTTGGGATGATTTTTTTCAAGCCAAGCTTCTGCCCCAGGTTTAATTTTTGGCAGTTTCCAGCTAAACCACGGTGGCCATTTTCAAGGACAAGGTTAAAAATATTTTTGCCCTTGCTAAAGAATAATAATAACAATACAGTTTTGGTATAACCCATTTCTTTAGAAAAGGAATCTGAAAGGCAACACCATCACTGCTCTAGCTCCTTGCGTGCACCTCCTGAGCAGCAACTTGAAATTTGGCAGCACAACCACCGTGGTTTCACAGAAGTGCATCCAAATGTGACAAAGCTCTGGGGCTCTGTAAGAATCTCGGCTCGCACGTGATCGGTTACAAATTGTTGGCTTTTGGCAGCTACGTCCTCCAAAGGGCGGCCTGCGCCAAGGGAGCTTGCCCAGGTTCGGCTGCAGGGACCGTGCAGCGTGCCCTGTTGTGGAGAAATGTCCTGGGCGAGTGGGTCAGGGTGGGCAGCAGTCGGGTGGGGAAGGAGCTTAATGAGTCTTCGAGACTGGGAACAAAGTGAAGATGAAGATATGATGAGATTCTGCTGGGCAGCGTGGAAGGGATGTGATCGGTAGGTGAGGAGGTTAATGAGCACAATGGAGGGAGAGAAAGGTGCCAGTGAAAATAATTAAAAAAAAAAAAAAAGTAAGAGGGTGAGCCAAGGTGATGTACTGATGGAAGCGAGAAAGCCAGGAGGTGAAAATAAAATGCAGAGTGCAAGAAGGCAGAAGCAGGGAATGGAGGTAGGAAAAACTGAGGTGAGGGAGAGCAAGAGCTGGTGATAGCCTGAAAACTGCACAGACGGGAAAGAAAAAGGCAGGAGCCAGGCTGGAGGACATCAGCCAAGAGCATTGAGGGGGGAGGAGTGCGAAAGCAGCATGAACCCCAAGCATAGGCTGAGTTTTTGAGTTAGACATCAATGCAAATTGTGATTTGTCTTGAATGGTATAAGAATAGGAACTGGTTATGGCTAACTCTTATTGCAACCCACTTTTTTCTTGCTAAAAAGCTTCTTTGTTGAATATTCCGGAGCTCTTGAGGCAGAGCACCAGATTTAAGGTGACTGAATGTTACTCTGTTTACTTTTCAGACTTCCTCTGCCTTTGTTAACAAACATACGAATGGCTTAAGTGCAACAAGCTTCTTTCTTAATCACGGTGAAAATGATTTCTGCAAAATACGTTTGAAAATCCTTACAGTGCTCTTAAAGCCATAGGTAGGGCTGCCATAAATGCGTTTCCCTTGCTTGTTGACCACCTAAGAGCACTTGCCCCATCACTGCAGCAATTTGGCAGGCTTCCTCACAGGGGGGGCAGAGCTGCATTTGCAAGGGTTTCTCCCAGCAGCCAGGAGCAGCCAGGGCTGGGGGCGGCAGCAGCAAGAGGGGATGGCTGGGGAGGGGGGGGGACACTCACGGCCCCAGACCCCAGAACTGGAGGCCGCTGGGCCAGCAGGCAGGGGGTACCCGAGCGGGTGTCCAGTCCCTTGGTGCTGCCAGGGCTGCAGAAACACAGTCAGCTGCACTCCTCCGTCGATAAAGCAGGGGGTAAGCGGTGGTATTTGGAAGAATTCAGTTCAGGGGTTGGGGTTTCTTTAGCAGAAACGGGCAGCTCTCTCCCCGCAGCCGGCACGTTTGGGCTGCTCGGTGCCTTTCATCTGGAAGGCAAGCTGTGCAGAGCTCAGCTGCTTTCCTTTCCTTTCGAGAATGAAAGTAGCAGCCCAGTCAGAAGATGAAGTTGCTGGTGTGTATCAGGTGGTAGGAAAAATTACTCAGAAACAGCAAATGGTCTGTCATGTATTTATTTTGATACAATCGGGAGCTGCTAGTGCTGATTTGCAGTGCGTTTATCTCTTTGTAATAGCGATAGCTTAAAAACACAGATGAACTGCTAATAAACCACTGCTAGTGGTGTGCCTGCATGAATTACTTGGTTCCTCCTAAAAATTCTTGTCTGGGGGGTTAATGAGAGCGAGGAGCTGACACATTGACCCATCGCTTCTTGAAGCAGATCTCTGTTCAAATTCTGACCTACGTCCCAGCTAAAAATGCATTCAATCTTTTCTTAATTTGTAATAGATACTTGTGTACATTACAAAACCATCTCGCAATTTGGCAAATTAAGTTGTCTGTGGTTAGCTCTGGAATTGCAGAGATATTGCAGTGCAGTGCAGCATTGCATAACAGGCTTTCACAGAATCTGCCCTACTCCGGCGAGTAACAGCAAACCTTATCTCTCATGAGCATCAGATTCATCCCATTTTTGGAAAAAAAAAAGAATTAGTATCAAATATACCATGGGCATGTTATGCCTTGTGGCTGCAATGTTTTTTCAATTAACTTCTCTGAATATACCACAATGAAAAGTGTCAGCTTTTTGCCTCAGAGGCCTATAATTAGATTAAATGAATACAGTTAATTATCTACCACCTTCTTTACACAAAACAGTATGTTTCTATAAATTAAAGTGCTCGTACAGGAAGGAAACTGTTGTTCTCTTCAATGCAAGCATGCACTGCTGGACTGTGAACACTGTGACTACATGGTGTAGCACAGCTTTTTGCCTGTAGCTCTTATTTTACAGTAGCGAAAGCAAAATACATCTGAGAAATCCACAGACACCAGAGTACACACGTTGGTGCAAGGAGGTGATATCGGTCTTCAGCAAACAAATGTACTTTCCTCTTTAACAGATGTTTTCTACAATGTTCCCTTAGGGAGGTTAAGTGCAGATCTGCCTGTGCACCTCCAGCTGCACCCCAAAGGACCGGAGGATCCCCAGGGACGGAGCTGCTTTTCCAGCAGAGCCCTGCTCCTCTCGGGAGATTTAGGAAGCCTGCTCTGTAGGAAGGATCTGCAATTAACAGCCTGCTTTCCAGGCCTGCTGCTGTTCTAGCCAGGGCAGGCTGAAACCTTCTCTGCCTGCTCTCCAGCGTTACTAAATATGAGCAAAAGCTCGCGGCGTGCCAGCCTGCCTCCGTCCCCACCCGCCCCATTCAGCAGCGCAGGTGTTCGGGTGCTGCTGCAGCACCTCAGCGCCGCAGCACCCGGAGGAGAAAGCACCCTGCTGGGTCAGGCAGGGTGCATCCAAATCTCCCTATTTACATCAGAATGGGTGTCAGTAATTTACGGCCTAAAAGGGATCCTCGCTCCCCAGAAAATTACAGTTAGCCAGAGCAGGAGCCCTTATTCCAGCCTGCCACATACTCTGAATGTAAATGTGATGTGCACCAAGTTGTACTTCGCTAGGTTCAGACCCTGAAACGCTTCTGGATGCTTCGTTTTCGTACAGGATGTCGCTTTTTCTTGTGGCTTGTGCTGTGCAAGTGTCTTTTCATTTCAGTGTTCATTAGCTCTGTGTAGAACAGTGTCCATTACAATGCTGTTGTGTTGATAGGAACCTCAATATTGCGGGGTGAGCAGGGCTGCGGTGCCACGCAAGGGCTGCCCCGTTCCTGCTCTCGGGGTGCAGCAGGAGAGAAAAACCATCCTGAGAGGCACTGTCTGCTGAGGAAAGGCTTCCAGCAGGAGCTGGGAATCGGCTTTAACCTCTCAGTGGCTGCAGTGTGAAGCAAAATCTGTTTTCTCACATAGAATCAAGCGTTTTGTTGTTAAAAATGCTCCTAAATACCAGCGGCCCTCCTATTTACTGCTACAAATATCAGAAAGCAGTTACAGAGGAACAAAGAAACGCAACTGGAAGCATGGCTCAGTGGTCTCGCACTTCCCTGAGAAGCTGATTACACTTTTGGCTGATTCAGTCTCTTTCAGAGGGAATTTACCCTTTCTGCAGCCTGAGCTCAGCAGTGCTGCTGGGGCTGAGCGAGGGAAGGTGGGGTCCTGTGGGCATCGGACTGAATTCTGCCAGCAAGCTCCAGGTTTTGTCCCTCAGCCCCTCCGTGTCCCCTGTTTCGTGCCCCTCTGAAGCCATTTTAACCCCACTCCAAAAGCAGATGGACCTCGCTTGTGCTTTGGCAGGTGCCTGGCCGGTTCCCTGCTTTCCCTGTAGGATTAACCTCCAGGATAAGCCATGGTGCAAGGTCAAGGTTATTCTGAAGTATCCACCATACAAGAGGTCTGCTCCTGGTGGTTTCCTCGCTTTGCCCAAAATAACTAATATTGTGCTTAAAGGTGATGCGAGCACTGAAACATCAGTATAAAATGGCCAGCAGGACCGCTCAGCCCTGAGAAATGTCCCTGCTGATCTGCGCTTGGTGCTTCTTCAGAAGGCAAGAAGCCATCTTACTGCTCGGTGCCATGGCAGAAGTTCTTTTTTTTTTTTTTTTTCCCCTCTCCTTTCCCCTGTAAAGGAGGGCTGCGGAGCCCTGGCACATCTGGCCATCAGCAGCGTGCGGCGCAGCTCCCATCCGCAGGCAATTTCCTTGCCCCTGCGACCCAGAAACCGAGCAGCGGGGGTGCCTCACCCCCCCCCCCCCCCTTCCCTCTCCTGCCTATAATTTCAAAATGCAACAGGCGGCGAGAAAAAGCTCTCGCAGGGAGAGACACCTTGCTCCAGGGGTGTGCGGGGAGCCGAGGACGGGCAGTCCTGCTGCTCCTCTTCCAGCCCTGCTCCTCTTCCAGCCCTGCTCCTCTTCCAGCCCCGCTGCAGGGAGGCTGCGGGGGGAGATGCTGCTGCAGCCCCGGGGTGCCGGGGGGGGTCCGGCGGCGGGCAGGAGGCTGCAGCCAGCTCCCCCCCCCTCCTTCCTTCCCCCGGGCCGTGTCGCCGCTGTCCCCCCGGGCTGTGCGGGGCCCGGCGCTGTACTCACCGCGGCTCGGGGGCGGAGAGGCGTCGGGGCTGGTGCCGAGTCCTCGGGGAGAGGGAGGGAAAGGGGGTAAAAAAAAAAGAAAAAAAAAGAAAAAAAAAAACGAGGGAAGGGGAAATAAAAAATAAGGGGATAGAAAGAAGAAAGAAAGAGGGGAAAATAAAGAGAAAAAAAAGGCCGGGGAGGAGCGGAGCGGCGGCGGGAAGGTGGCGGTGGCGGCGCCGGGCGCTGCGCTGCGGCCGCCCCAGGCCCCTGGCGGCGGGGGGGGGCCGGGGCGAAGCGGCGGCGGAGGAAACTAACTAAATAAAATCAGACTGTTATTTAAGGCGCGTAAATTTAAAAATATTTGGACAGGAAGAGAAAGGGGAAAGGAGCCGTAGAAGACAACCTAACGGTTTCGGAGCCGGGCGGGCCCCCCCCTTCCCTCCCCAGCCCGCCCCGACGCGGCGCGGCCCCCGGGGCCGGCCCGAGCCGCCCCGCACCTCGGCGCCCGACCCCCGCCGCCCCGGGGAGCCCTGGGCCGCCACCGACATTTTGAGAGCGTGTGCCCCGGGGCAGGCAGCGCCGGGACGGGCTGCGGCTCCTCGGGGACAGGGAGAGCTCTGCCCGGCTCAGCCCGCCCGCTCGCCTTCGTTTTCTGCCCGCCCCCCCCCCCCCTCCTCCCCGGCCGCCCCGCCACGCAGCCCCCCGAAATGCACGGGCAGTTTTTCCCTCTCGGGAAAGAAAAAAAAAAAAAAAGCCCTTTGGCTTTTTTTCTTTTTAATTATTATTATTTTTTTTAATCCCCCGTGGCAATTTCACCGCGCTGCTAAGTGGCTGGTAACGTCTGCCCGCTCCCGGCTTGCCGGGTCCGTTCGGGGAAAAGCCACCTTTCTGTCTTCCGAAAGCCCCCAAAAAGCGGCTTTTTTTTTTTTGCGGCCGCTTTAACCCTTTCCGCCCGGGAGCCGCGCAGCGCCGCTTGCTGCGGAGCTGGCTCCTCGCCGCGCCGCTCCCCCGCCGTGCCCGGGGCTGGCCGCGGAGCCGGGGGCACCCCGGTGTCCCCGCGCCTCGCCCCCCTTCCCTCCCCACCCCCGGCGTCCCCGCGCCTCGCCCGCCCCCAGGGACCGAGCGCTGCCGCCAGCATCCCTCGGGACCTGCCCCGCTCGGGGGGGACTGCGGCGTCCCCCCCGGGGTCCCCGGGAAGCGAAGGCCGAGCGCTCGTCCCCGCAGCCCCGAGCAGGGCACGGGGCTCCCTGCCCACCTTTGTGTCCCGCTCAGCTCCGATCGGGGCCGGTGCCCGGCGGTGCCCCCCCCCCCCCCCCGCCGCCCGCCCGCTGGGTGCCCGCCGGGGTTGTGGCGCCTCGGGCAGCCCGGCTGGGTGCTGCGCCGGGTGCTCCACGTTCCTGGGCTCTGCTCCTGCCGGGGAAAGTCGCCTTTCTGTTGTTTTCCGCCCCGAGTAAAGCTCTCGGTAACATTTCGTTCCTCCTCCCGCGCTGCCTTTTCGCATCTCCCGGTAACTCGGCGCCGGCGTTCCCGCAGCCCCCGCCGCTTTGCAGAGCCGGGCTCTGTGGGGACGGCCCCGGGGGGGTCCCGGGGCAGACCCCGGGCCCGCCTGCAGGGTGCCGCTGCCCACAAACGGAGCCGCTCCCAGGCAGCAGGCTGCTGGCTGCTTACCTTTAAACCGGGCGCAGCGTGGCCGTGACTCACCCGCCGGAGCCATAGGCTTGCCCGGGATGTAAAGCAGCCCTGCTTTAAACGGGACCTTCTGGCACGCAATAAAAGCCGCTACTTCTGCCTAGGCGGGGAGGTTTTTTTTTCTCGGGAAGCCGGTTGTTTCCTCCAGCCACCGGTAAAACTTGGGCACGGCGTAAACGAGAGGCTGGCGGAGCTCGGGACGGGTCTCGGATGGGCTTCTCCCATGGCGGAGGTGAAGGAGAAGCCGGGCGGGGGCCCCTCGCCGCCCGGTGCTGGCCTCCGGCTGCGAGCGGGGGCTGCGGGGGGCTGCGGGGCGCCGGGAGCGGTGCGGGGCACGGCCCTGCCCGCACGGCCCCGGCCGGCAGAGGTAACAAGGAACGCGCGCAGAGCTTTACGTTTCGCAGAGGTTTTTAATCACAAAACACAGCAGCGTGACACAGAGTATGGCAACGGCGCGGACACTTTCAGGAAAATATATTTTTTTTTTACTTAAAAACAACAGTGATAGATTCCGGGGGGCTAAAATATTTTTTTTAAGAGAGAAAACGCAAACTAACGTACGCTCCCTCCTCTTTTAAGTGCTGTTTTGTAGCTATCTATTAATTTTACGTTGATGTAAAAACTATTCTGTGCCATTAAAAATTAGATTATCCAAAATAAAGCGCTTTCAGCTGCCTGTCTGTCGAGCACCTCCATACCAACGTTAAGTTTCCTGCTACACTCCCCCGGCGAGGCGCGGAGCATCCTCAGCTCCCCTTGCAGCCGGAGAGGGAAATGAGGTTTGGTCTTGTGAATACACTCAACTACATTGCAAGGGAACATTTTCAAGGGTTAAATTGTTTTTTAGGTACAAGGGATAATATAACTCTACAAAGACCAAACGTGTTGCTTCCTCAATTTCACCGTATTCAAATATTCATGTTTTGTGAGAGGCGTCTACCATTGTTATTTACTTTTTTTCCCAGACAAAACAGAATAGCTGGTGGAAAGCAATCGTTTCTTAGGAGCATCTAGACTGCGCTCAGCTTATTAGGTGACCAGAAAACTTGTCGCATTACAGCCTGCTGATACTCTTTGCTCTGACAACGGTTATCTGCTGGTTTGAAGCTAGAAAAACTGCATTCTCCAGTGCACAGTGAACACGAAGCGCTAAGCTGAACTCTTTGAAACCTCTGGCAATGAAAAACGCCGCTCAGGTTGTTTCTGGTAACTAAACTGGAAAGCAGCTCGGTGCGAGTTTAAATACACAGAGGGGAGAAGTGGCATCTACGTTGGGGACGTCAGCGCCCTACAAGCCCTACAAGCTCCTGGTAAGGGCGAGCTGCAGGCAGCCCCCCCAGCTGCCAAGCGACACCCCCGGCCCGCTCGGAGGTGTGATCCCCAAATCTCGGCTCCCCCCGGGGCTGCGGAGCCCGGAGGGGTGCAAGAGGGCCCGGTGCCCCTTGGCTCCCTTAGCACGCCGAGAAGCAGGTGACCAAGTGGCTTTTGGATTAATAATGAGCTAAGGTAAATTGGGAGAAGCCGCTAGTGGGAAGCTACATAGATAGGAGTGACCGACATATACACGGGGAGGTGGCAGAAATTGCCGGCGGGGCGGATTTCGACCATTTGCATCCTCTAAAAAAAAAAAAAAAAAAGAAAAAAGAAAAACCCACCTCGGCAATTTCTCCGGCTTTGCGCTATCCAAAAAAAAAAAAAAAAAAAGCCAAACTAGAAGGCAGGTGGGACCCGACGTTATTAAAAGGCGGGGGGGGGGGGGGAGGAGAAGGGGGAAGGAGGCCGGCGGGCTCAGCGTCCGGCGGGCCCCCCTCACTCGGTGGCGGCGGGGGGGCGGCCGCCCTCCAGCAGCCGGAGCACGGCGCTGCGCTTGTACAGCTTGGCCACGTCGTAGGCGGTGTCGCCCCGCTTGTTCTGGTGGCCCACCTTGCTGGCCGTGCTCTTCAGCAGGAACTCCACCACCGGCACGTGGCCCTCCTGCGCGGCCAGGTGCAGGGGCAGGTTGCCCTCGGCATCCTCGATGTTAACGTCGGCTTTAAACTCCAGCAGAGTCTGCAAAGTGTCCAGAAAACCCGCTCTGGCTACGTCGTGAATTACGGCGAAGCCGGTACTGTCTTTCAGATCGGGGTTCGCACCGCTCATGAGCAACCGCCGGGCGATTTCGGGATTGCCGAGTTTCATTACCTGGGGGAGAAAAAGGAGAGGTGAACACCTCGGGGAGCTGCCCCCCTGCTGCAGCCTGCCCCAGCCCCTCAGCCCTCACCTCCGTCTGTGGCGCTCCTGAAAACAGCCCTGCTACACGACTAACGGCGCGCCACAACATCTATTTTTATTTTTTTTCCCCACCCTGACCTCAGTAATATTACGAAAGATGTTATCATCTGGGTGGCAAGAGCTTTCTGGCTCACAGAGATTAATGCCCGGAGCAGGCAGAGGGGAAGGGGGATGCAGAGACTTCTTTTTCAGCAGGTTATCTCGGTTTTTTAACATGCCAAAATTAAGTATGGCTCGCTTTTATTTGCACGAGCATTGAGACACCTTTGCATTATTGTCTGATGCTGTTAAACATCAAATGCAGGGTCTCCGAGGAACAGATATTTTACCTCAGCGATAGAAAATGTAGCATGTGTTTTTATAAGCTCTCAGGTGTTTACATTGTCTGTGTATTATCATAAAGCAAATATTTGTCCTGTGCCATAGTTCTGTCTGCTAAGAAAAATAAATGCTTAAAGAATTTTTTCTCCCCAATATTTGACTCTCATAATGTCACCCAAAAAGGAGAAGTTAAAAGGAATGTTTCAAAGTTCCACCAATTTTCTCCTAAAACCACTGTATTATATTATGCTTCCATAATTTTATTATCAGTAAATCATGGCTATATTATGTTGTTAAAAAACTCCTATTTTAAAAAACAATAATCGTTTTTTTTGACTGTTCCTCTCAGGGAAAAAAAAAAATGTTTCTTTAAATTTTCCTGATTGCATCATAAAACTATTATAATTAGCAAGCAAATTTCTCTTATTTGGGGCTTAACAGCTTGCACCGATTTCCCCCAAATTCCTCATTTTTTTGTTTTCTCAAAGACTCTCAAAAATTAACATGGCAGTGTATACTCTCCAACCTATAGGCAATATTTTCCTGTTCTTGTAATTAGTCTTACTGCAAGTGGCAAATTCGAAAAAAAATACCTTCATTATTTTCTTAGAAATTATTTGAAAATCTTGCAAAAAAAATTTATCAGCACAAATGAATAATAGAGTGCATTAGATTTAGCATAATGTACAATTTCTACAAGACATTTGCTAAAAACCTCTCCTGGTGAAAAATATGCATCCGGCTTTTTAAGAAAAAAAAAAAACACAACCTATAATCAATATAATTTCTGCAGCTTTTGGAGTGTAAAATAGCCCGGTATATTTATTTTATCTCCAGAGAAGAGCAGAGCTGCAGATAAGGCAGAAAGGGATTGAGGGAAGGACATTTATCTGTGCCACAATGCTCCGTGCACTTCTTGTGCCACTTCTTTCACTTCTGAACAGAGATGGAAAAGATGCAAAAGAAAACAAGAGCATTGTGATCTCTCTTTCTCTGGTAAAATCGGGACATTTTAGTCCCTTTTCGAGGGCCCAGGCTGTGTTATTTGTGGATTCAAAACATGTATTTGGTTCAAGTGGGAGTTTTGTATGTTCGAGGAAGGCAGGCTAGGGGACCGGAGGCTTCGTTTAGAGATGCGGGGGGGAGAAAACCATAAAAAAGGTGATGCCGTTTGGGCGAGGGCTACAGCTGCACTGCAAATGCCCCTAATTTTGCAAAGTTTCACTTCTGGGGAGAGAGGCAGAGAAGGAGAGAGCAGCAAATGCATAATTCTGCGGAGACCATAAGGGCAGGACATGTATTTGAGGCCTGCATAGGTACACTTCATCAGAAATAAAAAGTACAGGGGAAGACAAGCTGGGTTTTATGTTTAATTAAACATAAATCCGGAAGAATATATATATTTTCGCTGGTATTAATATTAAGCAGCCTCCCCGTTTTAATTGAGAGAGAGATTATTGAGAGATTATCTCAATTTTGGAGGCTGCATTGACAGAGAACTCTTTCGAGCGTGGTCACGCACCCACAGCACATTTCAGGATGATACATATTGAAAATAAGTAGACAGATTCTCCTGTTTTGATTTTTTGTTGTGGTTCATTAGCTCAGTTACGAGCGAGCTGCACCGAGGAGCTCTGTTGGGGCACGGATGCCCGTTTGATACAGGCGGGTGCCCTGCCTGTGGGGAAAACAGCCCCTCGGGCTGGGAGCCGGACCCGTCGCCCCTTTTAGCAAAAGACACCACCGTGGCGCAAATCGGTTTTCAGCCCTCGCCCTGAGGATAAAGCATCAGGCTAAAAGTTTCCTGCTTTCTCCGAGGAGCTGCTCTCTGCAAGTTGCTCCTTTCGGTCCCCTCATTCCCTAAAAAGTGGCTGCAGGCGGCCGCCCCGTCCCCCGGCCGGGTGACAGCGGCCCCACGGCAATCCCACGGCCCCCGAGCCCGCGCGAAAATCGCCCACCGAGGGTGGTCGGTGCTTTTCAGCAAGGGGTGCTTGTTTTCGAAATCTAGCACGTTGATGCTAAGCCAAAAAGCTGTAAATATCCCGGGTTCGTGCGCAAGCCGTGTGCTTTTTTTTTTTTTAAAAAAAAGCAAAAATTCAGAAATGATTATCGTGGTTTCGGGGGAGGGGGGCAAAGGAGGTAACAAACGATTTTTCAGACGTGTGAAATTAAAAAGACCTATAGCTCTGCTTCCACGTCTCACTGCCTCACCTCAAGCAGAAATAACCACACATTTTCCCCTGATTTATAAATCACCCCTTTGGCTATTTGCTACGGATTCTACCTTTTTCGCCATCATTATCTGATAATATTAAAAGAAAAAAAACCTTTCATCAGCTCCAATAGTTAGCAGTTGGATGAGATCCAAATCCTGCCTGCACAGCTCCACGCTTAAAAATTAGGACACAGCACCCTATACGATCAGAAACGAAAGAGCTGGAACCACTGCCTTGCTACCCGATCTGAAAATTCAGATTTTTAAGGCTTAATTATGAATGAAAAGGCGAGTGATTCACATGGAACTGCAACTCGTACGGCTCGCTGTTAATGTACATCTAAGGTACTCGGTTCTGTGCAGCATGCTTCCAAACGAGAAAGGTCATTCGTCACAAACAGCGTATAAAGGAAAAGTACCATCTACAGCAGATCCCAGAATCGAGAAAAGTCATGTTTTAAAAGCACACTGCAGGGGAGGGGGGGGGGGGGGGGGGAAAGGATTCTAAGCTTCAAATCATAGCACATATGTGTTTACAGACCTGCTCTGAAATCCTGCTCACCTAAGATGATTTCTTTTCATCTCATCTCTTTCATTCTCTTCCTCCTCCCCACGAAGTTACAAAATACTATTAAACTTGCAGCCCGTTTGACATTGAGGGTGATCCCCGACTGAACTAATGGTTTTGACCAGTTTTATTTCAAGTACGTCATTTTAGGGAGTTGGAGCCACTAAAGTTTTAGAATATGGCATCCAACTAGTTTTAAAAACACTCGAATTTCGTCCACCAGCCTGTTTAAAACGTTGTCTTTTTGGAAACCCGGGTCACGTAGGTAGCAGTGATGAAATATTTTTCTCCCTCTCTGGATACCAACCTGCAGCGCAGTCCTCCCAAATCCATTTTGTGCATTGACGTTTACATTCTTTTGCAACAAATTAGTAAGTTGCACTAGGTCCCCCTTGGCAGCCGCGGACGCCAGCTCGTTCCCAGAAGGCTCGGCCATTCTTTAGGGTGACTGACGATCGGAAAAAGATGAGATTTTTTTTTAACCAGGCATGGCATCGGAGACTGACAGAAGGATTGGGATGGTTAATCTTCTGGAGTAGACCTTGTAGTAAATACTCGTAAAAAAACTCCTTGCCAAGAGCCCGCCCCTAACTCACACGTGATTATTCAGCAAAACTGCAGCTCCACTTGAAAGAAGATTTCTTTGCTTCCACATATAGAGTAACTCATATTAAAGACTTTGGCCGTTTTCGGGGGGAAATCTATTAAGAGCTAGGCAATATATCATATATGTTAGACGTAACATATATACGCGTGCACTGGCGACTCACTCAGACCTGAGATCTTGGAAGAAGAAAGCAACCCACCCTGTTCACGGTCGGGATCTGAGACTTAGCAGCACCAGCTCCGAGGAAAAGTCTTCTCTGGCAGTGCTCGTCCTCTCCCTCTCGGCAGCCCCCCTGGCATCCCCACGGCCGCCTCCGCTCGGGGCCGAGCAGGAGGGCGCAGTCCGAGTCCGAGCGGCCCCCGGGGCGGGCCGGGCTCCGGCCGCGGGGCTCGCTCCCTTCCCTCGCCGCTCTCGCTCCCCGCCGCAGCCTCAGAGCCGCGGCCTCGCCGAGCCTCGGCGCAGCGGGCGGGCGCGATCCCGGCCGGCGGCGGCCGCCCTCGGCGGCGGCGGCTGCGGAGCATCCAGCGGGGCGGCGGCGGCTGCCGGGCTCAGGGCGCGGGGGAGCGGCGGAGCGGAGCCGTCGCCGCTCTCGGTGCTGCTGCTGCTGCTGCTGCTGCTGGTGGTGCTGCTGCTGGTGGTGCTGCTGCTGGTGGTGGTGCTGGTGCTGCTGCTGGTGCTGCGGCCGCTGTCCGGCCCGGAGCTCCCGGGGGAGCCGGCGGGGGGGGCAGCGGCGGCGCCGGTGGCAGCGTCCCGGTGCCCGCCGCCGCCTCCCCGGCCCCGCGGTGCCGCCTCCCGGCCGCGGCTCCCGGTGACAGCCGCCGCTCCGCCGCGGGCTGCCCGGCCGCTCGCTGCACTTGCCGCTCCGCGCTCGCTGCCTCCTCCCGCGGCTCCGCGCTCCCCCTTTTTTAAGCGCAAACAATCGCTACTTCTGTTTCCTACGGACACCAAGCCGGTTTCTCTCTCTCTCTCTCTCTCCCCCCTCTCTCTCTCTCTCTCTTTTTTTTTTTTTCCTCCCCCCCCCCCTTTTTTTTTTTTTAACCTCATCAGCTTTTTTTGAAAAGAAAAAAAATTTGAGCGCTTTTTGAGTTGAAACACCCGCCCACATTTTAACGGCAGAGATTTAAGGAGGCGCTGCGGAGATGCGGCCGGCCGGGCAGGAAGGCCTGCAGCCAGCACCGCCCGCCCCTCGCCCGGCCCCGGCCGCGGCCCCGCCGCCGTTCCCGGCCCCGAGCGGCCATAGCGGGCAGGTCGCTTGTGGCAGCACCGCTGAGGCCTAGGGGGACGGAAACCCGGGGAGGGGGGAGAAGAGAAATAAATACACGGGGGGGGGGGGGGGGTTCGGCCCCGGGAGGCGCCGCGCTGCCTCCCGCCGCCACCTGCCCGCGGGCACGGCCCCGCTCGGAGCCCCCCCCCCCCTCCCCCCGGCAGCGACCCCCGGGGTCTTGTCCCCGCAGCCAAGGTCGAGGATGGAGGAGGGTCAATGTCAAGTTGTCTCGGCGCCCGAGGAGCGTTTTCGGTGCTCTTGATTGATTCGAAAGTGCCATTTTGAGGGGGAGACGCGCACGGCCGCCGAGGAGACGCGGGGGGACCCTGTGCGCCTTCAGAAGGGGACGGAGCGGCGAGGGTACGGTGCGGAGCTGTCGGTGCCGTCCCGGCCAGCGGCGTTTTGTGTCTTGCGCTGCTTTAATTGCTGAATTGCTTTGAGTTTCAGGGAGCCCCGGGAGGCTGAAGCCTGCACGAGTTAACCCCGCGAGAGGTAAGAGGCAGCGGCGCGGCTCCCTGGCGAGCACGCGGAGCCGAGCCGCCGCGGAGGCGATCCGCCTGGCTGCGCTCCGCGGGGGCACCGCGGCCAAGTAGACGGGGAGGCGAACACGCGTGAGGCAGCCCGGGGCGGGGGGGGGCTCCGTGACAGCTTCCACAACTGCATGTGGCAACTGCTGCGTGGCACTGGGCTCGGCCGGCCGCTGACAGCCCGCGGGGACGGCGCGCGTCCAGGGCCTGAGTCGCGATTATCGCCCCGCTGGAGGCATCGGCCGCTCCCCGGGGCTCTGCCGGCAGCCCGGCGGTGACGGGGGGGGTCACAGCAGCGATTATTTGTGCCTCTGGCTCCGCTTTAACCTTCGGTTGCTTGCCGCTTCGCGATTTTCCTGCGCCGATTCCCCGGGCCGCTCTTGCTTGCGAGAATAGGAAGGTGAAAAGTAGCGAGCTGCCTCCAGGCGAAGCAGGGAAACCAGCTGTGCTCCGAGTGTCAGCTGGCCCCCGGCCGCACTCCCACAAAAAGGGGAAAAATAGAGCGTTTTTAAGGGCCTTATCACGATAATTCTCGGTCACAAGTAATAGCGCAAATAGGTTTGTAAACAAAGATATGAATTATATTTTTTCCTTAAAGATAACTCCAGAAATATATGCGTATAAACAACATCTATATATTAATTGTTTTTCTGCACGAAGAAGGAATCAATATGCAAAACTTAGAGTTTGCAGTCAGGCGGCTGTTAATAGACTTATCTCTTGACTAATCGGTGCCTAAAATTCCTAGTTTTGGTGGTGTTACCTATTGCTGATTTACTGCAGAATCGGACCTGCGGGTCTTACAAGAGTCTTCTACTAATTCTTTTGATTTATGGTTAAAAAGAAAGCCCCCATCTCCTGGTAATCACGTCACACAGCAAAAACAATTAAGTAAACTGTAGCTGGGATGCTGCAGGCCTTCTGCAAGTAAAATTGCCCAGCCAGAAAATGCCGTCAAACCTCCTCCACGGTGGGGGCTTCAAAAGCCTTTCAAAAACCTTTGCAGAAAGAAGCGTGTTCATCATAATCATTTCCTTTCGACGGTGGTAAAGATACTCCCTGTAAAACAGAAAGAGCTGCCCCGATGGGCAGCAAAAACACCTTCTGGAAGGCGACTTTGTCACCGCAGTGCCTAAACTCACCGAGTGTCCCCCTGTAAGCAGCCTGACACTCGCTGGAGGAACAGCCGTAGGGCTGAGCAGAGCGAGGAGCTGTGAGAAGAATAGAAACTTTCATTGTGACTTTCACGTGAACTTCCTGTGATGCGGGACATGTTGAGCTTTTCACCTTTTCTTCAAACTCTGGATCAAATCCTTCCTGTTGTGATCTAATATAGATATCATATTTAAAATATTACCGTAATAGATGTGAACACTGTGTAACTTATCTTGACAGCACACCTATAGCTTAAATCCAAGCCAGGAATTAACTGGCTTTAATCCAATTTCTAAAACTTGCTTTTCAGCCTTTATTATAGTTACTCTCTAATAATGTGTGGGTGGATTTGTTTGTAATTTAGCCTTGGCTGTCACTGGCATTGCACCATACCTTGTACCTATTACAGAACTGTATGTAACATCAAACTGAACAAAAGCAGGTGTGAAGGCAATTATTTTATCATCCCTATATTCGGCGGTGGGGAGCTCGAATTGTTAAGCTAACACCGACGAGTAATAAAAAAGAAAAAAAAAACTTTTGGGAAACCTTGCCAACATAAACTGAAGCAGGAACACGATAAAATATAATATTTAACTTATCTGATACTCTGGCTTTACATCGTAAGTGGCGTTTTAGTAGGGCTTTAATCCACCTTGAAATTCTGCGTGGTTATGCAGCAGCAAGAAAGACACCGAATGCGTCCTGAAGATGCCGGTCCCCAGCAGCGCTCACCGACAGGCTTTAAACAATTCCTCACCTAGAGGAGCTCCTCCTGGGAAGACGGACAGTCCTGCAGGTACGGTGAAACATCTGCATTCGCTGCACGGGGCTTGCATGCGGTGTTCGCTTGCTCTTCCTCCCTGAGTCCCGCTCCTCTTCCCTGGTGGGTTCTGCCGAGACTCGCGGCGGTGCCGTCCTTTCCCCCTCAGCTCTCCCTTTTATTTAGTCAGCAGCAAGCACGCAGACCGAAAAACTCGTGTGTAAGGGCTCTCACCGATGCGAACAGAAAAAAAAAAAAAAAAACAAAACAATTAAATAAAGAACTGTGATTCCTCAAACTGGGCAAATATCTTCATTCTAAGACAGTATCACCACAGTGTAGCTCTGCTAGTTTTCACTAGTAGGAGAGGGCTTGAGGTACGTGTGACCTGGGGTGGCCGCGACACCCGTGTGCTGGGCGATACGGGTTGGGACAATCAGGAAATTTGGGGCAATTAGCAAACTTTGGACAATTAGCACATCGGTGCCCGAAGGCGTCTCGGTGTTTAACGCCAGGGCTCGGGGGGTGGCTGCACGGCACCAGGCTGCGGAAAACCGTTCCTGCAGCCCCATCCGCGCCCCTTCAGGAGCCGGGCGCGGCACGCGGGGCACCTCGCGGGGCGAGGCGCGGACCGGCCGCCTCGGGGACCCCTGAGGGCCGCTCGGGCGCCCCGGGCTCGCAGGGCCCCGTTAGGCCGCAGGCGGCGGCGCAGCCCCCCCGGCTCCCCCCGCGGGGCCGCCGCCCGCCCCCTCACCCCCCCCCCGGCGGCTCTGAGGGGACGGCTCAGCCCCGGCGGGCCGGGCCGGGCCCTCCGCAGGGGCCTAGGGACGGCCGGGCCGGGCCGGGCTCCCCGCGCGCGCTCCCGCGCCCGCCTCCCTCAGCGGGGCCGCGCAGCAGCAGCGGCGGCCGCGCGCGTGAGGCCGGGAAGGCGCCGCCTCCTCCCTCCCCCCTCCTCCTCCCTCCCTCCCTCCCTCCTCCCCCTCCTCCTTCCCCCTCCCCTCGCAGAGCGCTTGACAGGAGCGCGGTCACGTGGCGGCCGCAAAGCGCCCGCTTTGCGACCTCGATGACAGGCAAAGTGTGCGACAGGCGCGGGGCGGGCGGGGGGGGGGCGCCGCTGCTGCCTCCTCCTCCTCCTCCTCCTCCTGCCGCCGCCGCCGCGGTGCGGGCCGGCCGCTGAGCGAGGCACCGCTGCCTTCCTCCCTCCCTCTCCTCCTCCTCTTCTTCTCCTCCTCCTCCTCCTCCTCCTCCCAGGCCCGGGGCCGCGGCGGGATCCCGAGCGGCGCCCCCATGAGCCCCTAGCCCCGAGCCCCCGGTGCGCGGAGGGAGCCGGGCAGCAGGCGGCCGCCATGGCGTCCAACACGGACCGCGAGATGATCCTGGCGGACTTCCAGGTAGGCGCCCTCGCCGCCCGGCCCGGGGCTCGCCGGTGGTGGCTTTCTCCTTCCTCCGCGGCCCCTCCTCGCCGCTGCTTCGGGCTCGGCGGGGAAGGGGCGGCGAACAAAATGTCTCCCCTAAACGTCTGTTCTCTGAACAAAAAGCTTTATTATTTTTTTTATTTTTTTTTTTTTTTGCTCCGCTCCTTCCCTCTCTCCCCCAGCCCGCCGGCTGTGTGGCAGCTCGCTGCGGGAAGGTGCGGGCAGGCCGCCCGGCTCCTCGCCCCGCCGGCCCTGTCAGTGCCGGGGTGAGTCACCTGCCGGGGAGGCGCAGCCCTCAGCGCAGCAGCTCAGCTCCCGGCCTGCGGCTGCTGCGATGGTGGAGACGTCTCCCCTCCCCAGTCCACGCGACGCCCTCTTTTCTTAGGCAGAAAGAGTATGCCCCCACAAGTTGTCTCTTACCTTCCTCCTTCCCCGCAAAGTGGGGGGTAATTTAACTTCAAAGCCCTAAATCGTATTTTTCTAAGTCTTTCTCTAAGTGATGGCTGACGTTTGTTCAGAGGCCTGGTCGATCTCTTCACTATATCGCTTCTTAATATTGCCTGTCTTCGATATTTTTTTTATCTCCAAGAACAAGTAAGCAAACAAATGGAAGATACCTGAATTTGTAATGGTGGGGAGAGCCAAAAGCGGCTTGTAAGGATATCAGCTTATATCTGAATATCTTTTTAATATTGTTTCTCAGTCAATATATCTTCTTTAAGCTTTGACCAGTGATTGGTCTGTTGTGGCTCCATTCTTGGGCCACGTTCTAAAACTGATGTCTGTACGTACCGCTTTTTAAAGAAGCGTCTCTCAGCTGTCAGCTGGGAAACCAGCTTGTTCAGTTTTTAAAAGAAAAAAGAAAAGTTACCCCTCACTCTGTGTGCACGCGTGTTTAACAAGGATGTTTCTTTGGAATTACAGGTGGTGTGACCGTAGTGTACATTACATAATTCCTCTTTTGCGAAAGGTATCTGATATCTTCCTGACGTAACATGCGGAGTTCCCAGTTTCCCAGTTGATAACAGGGGAATGCTTTCACTTCTGGTACCTGAATACATTACACTCACTTATTTAAACATTTAGTGACTGTTTCTGTAGTTGTCCTTTATTTTGCTGTGCTTGGAGATATTTTTGTGTGTGTAAGGAGTAACATCCCTATTTTAAGGATGGGATTTCATAGTTCTTCCAGTACTAATACCTTGCATAAAAGGAGACTGGGACCCCGTTTCTGCATCCGTACTAGTGGAGACAGACTTCTGTGGAATCCCACGTTACTAGCTAGAACAGGTTTGCGTTCTGGAAGCCAAGACAATGATTCAGTTAGTGGCTGGTAAATTTAATAAGACTTCTAAATAGGGTTTTCAATCTGTATCTCCTTTCCAAGTTTTCAGTGGCGATGTTATTTTGCAATTCTGCAGCATTTTTCTGCTTGGATTTTGAAACCAGTTAATAAAGGTATAGGAGCAACTGCAGTGTCTGGTACCATGAAGACAAGTAAGTATTATTGCAAGCCTTCAGAGTGGCAGTGGAGTTGCAGAAATCGTTTGTAGATTGAGGATGACATAATGCGCCCGACACCCAGGAAGTACTTTACTGTATAACAATGCTTCTGTAAAAAACAAGATAAAGAAACCTCACTTTTTTTCCTTTCCCCCTTTACTTTTCCTCTTATTTCTGCCATCAGCTTTTTCTGTTTCACTTTATTTTTTTTGTAATTCTCAAGCTTCTCCCGGACTTTGAAATACTGAACGTCAATTGTCATGCTCTAAGCCTTTAGATTAGTAAAGGATAATGTCAGTCGTTATTAGGCCACATATGTTAAAGCTGTTAAAAATGGTGAAGGATTTGGGGTATTTTAAATACATGATGGAATTTACGACTCATTCCCTACAATTTTAAAATGGAAAATAAAATGTGCAAAGTATTTCTTCATGATTCTGTCTTTTGTATTTTCTGTACCTTTTAATAAATATATTTATCAGAGTTATATTGCCATCATCTATATTTGTGTGAGGTATCGTGTTGAAGAATGGTGTATATGTTGAAAACTTTAAAAACAATTTTATCTGGTTTTGTGCAGCTGATCTTTGCTGAGTGAAACTGGGAGGGAAACGTCATCTACGTTTCACACTCACCTGTCCCAAGTTTCTTTTAGGAGGGATAGAGCAGTGGGCTTTGAACTTTAAGGCATGAAAGGCGTGTCCCTCCCCATAAATTTTTTTTCAATGAAGTAATAATTATACTAATGTTTGATGCTTTTGGCAAGCATTCATGGGCTTATTTTATATCTTTCAAAATCATTAGGGATGCTTCCATTAGTGTCAGCTAGAGCAGGATCTTGTATTGCATTTTTTTTCCCATTTAACTCAGGTCGCTGTAACAGGTTACTTCTGAGATACTAGAGAGTGTATTTAAATACTTAAATACTTTAAAAGCGTTTCTACATATACACATACATTGAATAATTTTACAGAAGACCTTAACTACAGGGTAAAACGCCATAGGTGATCTACCAAAATATTTTTTCTTAATGTGTCTTAAAAAACTTAAGCCTGTTCTGTATGGTTTATAATTATTTTTTTTTCACTCTTTTTTTTAAATAAGATTACTTCATGCGACCTGGAGAGTACAAGGCATGTGTACATGCACATAGGCTGTGTAAGCAACCTGTCTAACTTTTCCGTCTCAGGTCCTCACTTAGGAAAGATTATACATGTGTAATCTGATTGGTTTTCAGTGGAACTAGCTACGTAGTGGAGTTAAACAGACAAACAAGTTTTGGTTGTCTTAGTAAATGCAATTCAGAATTTCTCCACAAAGTGTCATTGGCATGTAGGAAAAATTCCACAGTAGGAAGAAACAAAAAAAATCGACAGCTAGTGCTTGTATTCTTTGAAAAGGTAACTGCGTTTGAATTGGTAAAAGAGAGATGCTGCAGCATACCTCAAATTCTGTGAGAAATAAAAAAGAGGGAGAAATTATATTCCCTATATCTCTGTTCTTCCATTTGTTGTTTCTGATTGCAAAATGTTCTTTTGTCTCCATTCGGATACCCAGGTAGTCAAGTGATACAAATGTATTCATAATCTATGAGGTTTGGGGTTCGAAGAGAATTGCTCCCCGCAGTGTGTTAGTCCACTTTTCATTATAAAGAAGGAAGAAACATTGCAACTTCAGTTGCAATTGTGAGCTCAGTTGCAAACTTCAGTTGCACTGAACTTAGTTAAATTGGTGCAGTTGAACTGTTCAGGAATGAAAAAAAAACCCAACTTTTTAGTATTGGCAGGAGTGTCAGATGTAGACACTTAGGTGTACTTGCACCTGAATTTTAGTTTTGACAGCTTCCCTTAGGACGGGGGCTAAAGGTAACAAAAATATCTTTTTGTCTGGGTGAATTATATCCATGTATAGGACCACTTGAGTCATACCATGTGGTGGTCCTCAAAAAAAGTCCTAAATGTAGAGTGGGCTGAAGGATTAGCGTTTTTCATTGTCCGAGTAAATAAGTGGTTCAAGATTGGTCTGGGTTGGACGACTTTGGTGTGGAATGGTAAAACTCAAAATTCCTTGCTTTCACTGGTATTTAACAACCAGTATATAACAACAGGTATTTAATAGTGTTCTTCTTCTGTCTTCCATCTCTATTCATCATGAAACAGTTGTGATATTTTTCTTTTTAAAATTAACTTAAAAAAAGCATGCCAGGCAATAGAGTGCTTTGGTATGATTCACACACATGTATATACATAAAGATATTTTTTTCAAGATTCACCTTTGTGTCATTTTTTCTTCATAAAAACAGGGGTTTGTGGGAGGAGCAAGGGGGAATTGGGAAGGAAGAAAATCGTTGCCAGAAAGGTGAGAAAGCATGGAAGATAATCCATGTTTTAAGTTATCAAATTGGTTGTTACATTGATAGATCAGCCTGTGGGGTTTTATTTTCCTATATATTATTTATGTACTTTTAAGATTTAACCGTAATTCAAGCTACTCATTTCCTTCTGGAATGGTCAAGCTAAAGAAACTGCAGAATCTTTATCACTTGGAAGTTAACACAGTGCTGTTAAATAACTGACAGGATATCTTTGTGAAGGTTCTTTTTTGTGTGGTTATGAAAAACATCAATTTGCTTTGGCCCTGGTTCAGATTATCTGTGTTACACACACAGTTTTCACTATCTAATGGTAAATGTGCAGAACTGATGGGTGAATTCATTTTTTTTGAGGGTGCTGAGGGAGTTTTGCTTTCTGTTACTTGGTAGTTAATGTCAGCATGAAAATTTGATGGGTGAAGAAGGCAGGTGGGTGCAAGAACAGCTTCAAGTCAGGACATTCGATTCTTGCCCTGGACTGTGACCTATGCTGGGACTGGAAAGAGCATTTCAACCACTCGCTGTAAGGGGAAGCTATCCCCTAAGGGGTTTTGAGCCCGTAGCAAAGTTGATGTCCTTATAATTGTTTTCTAAAAGAAAAGGTGGTGGTGTTTTGTCATGAAGGCACTGGAGCAGAAAGGACTATTCTAGATTTCGTTGATGTCTTACGTGAAATGTTTGGAAACTCACTTGGAACAAGCTCCTCAACAAATGATAGGTGCTGAAGAGGAATCCAGTCCAAGTTGAAATATTTGGGAAGTTGTCCTCAAACTTACAAAAATGCAGACCTCCAAGACCAACAAACATCAGGAAGGCTACCATGGCACCCAGGTGTCTGGTTTTGTGTGCGCTCAGATCTGTCTGAGCTTAAAACCTCACCCTCTCGCTCACAAAACCTACCAGGATTCATGTTTTTGTGTGGCCTCTGGAGAACTGTATGCAGCAAACACTTCCAGAGCATGGCCGCTGGACTGAGCTCTGCAGCTCTCCGTGGAAGCTGGAAGGAAAGGCAGTCCCGTGTAGGTCAGAAATGGGGGTTTGGGAGAGGCAGCTTTGTTTCTTCCTCCCCTCATACTGAGTATCTTCAGGTAAAAGCGTGAGTTTCTGATAGTTAGGTGCCACGATGCTCAGCACTGCTTCACCTGACTGTTTTTTGTGGATGTAGGCTAGTATATCATTAGATAAATTTTAAAATGGGGTAGTTTTCTTTTATTTCTTAGGGAAATTGTGAAATTTTAATTTTATTCTTGAGTAAACCTTAGGACACCATAGCATATTGAAATTTATACCTGTGATGCCTCATGTTTTACATCTTCATTACTATTTCATTTAATCTTTACTGTTTTTTGTCATCTCTTATAATTTTGTGCATTACAGAGTCAGTAGCAGCATTGGAACCGGTAGTTGGACCTCTTCGTTTGCAACACAATTGGTTTTGTTTGCTCTACGTGGCCTTAGGGTCAAGAGACATGATGAAAGCGTGCTGCGTGTTTACTGCATTTTAGTTTGGTTAGTTTGATTGTCATTGTCTGCATTCAAGGCCATTGCTTGTATTAATTCATTTTTTGTGTGTTTCTGAAGATTCGACAGTTTAATTTCTTTAGATGCTTCTAGAATCAGCCGTAAGCCCAAAGCTTTGTTCCTAGTTTGATTTCCTTGTCAGCTCTCTGGCCTTTAAACAGGAGGTGAAGTGGATTCCAGAGCCACAAATAAGAAATGGGAGTAATACTGATGTCCATTTAGAAACACAATAACTCAGATTTTTCCACCGATAGCTGTTCACGGAAGAGCCTGCTGATCTCTCTTACACGAGGACAGATATTTAATTAGAAATACTCTCTGACATTTATGGAGAGGAAAGAGGATACTATGATTTGTGTACATTACAGCCTAGCTGTAAGAACCTAAATAATTTACCACTGGAGCACTGATTCATCTTTAGAAAGAGGTTTATGCAGTTCTTTTCATTCAATTACCTTGAAAAGAGTTCACATCATAGTAGTCATGTCACTGTTTCCATCAGCCTATTCATGTAGGTATTTGGGTTAGTAGGTCACTGAAACAGATCGAGAGGTGATAGCTGTAGGATCCTTTTTCAAATGCCATGACAACTAATAGGAGATATAAGGAAATTATCAATTATATCTATTCTTAGTGCTTTCATTGAAAGAGAATGAGAGTTATTTGGCAAATAGAAAATAAAATGTGTGCCTAGTATTTCTCGGTACACAAGGATCACTTACAGTAAACACGTCTGTTGAGCTGATGTTTTTGTGTGGAAGGGGGTGTAGAATCTCCTATCTTAAGAGTATCGCATTGGAGTGGAAAGTCTGAAAAAATAACATTTCCCCCTCTCTTTGGTCAGTTCTCATGGTTCAGCTACCATTGCACGCCTGGTTTTCATGCCTTTTCCTCCTAGGAACAGGAGTTAATAGTTCATTAAAGGAACTCTATGGCATTTTTGGTTAGAATTTCCTATTTTTCTAGTAAGTGGCTGTGTTTGTGCGTTTGTGGGGCAGCCATTAGGTGAGTCCTTTCTTTTAACTGCTGTAGGAACTAGAAGCAGCCTAGGTAAACACCTAACATTTTATTTGTCCCTCGTCATTAGGATGAAAGGAAATGACATGCTTACTGGCTGGATTGATAGCTACTAATTAAGCCCATTTTTTAGAGTTGACTAGATAATACGCAATTGTTAAAAACAACTCAAAGAGGAAACTAAGGCCCTAATGTATGGATTAGATGTTATTTGGTCTATCAAAGCAGTCCTATACTGGTCCTCTATGTCTAACTGGTTAAGCAGGTCTTTGTTCCATGGGAGTAGGTACGCTTTCAAAAGGTACTTCAATAAAACTGAAGTTCTTAAGACGTTTTGAAACCAGAACAGGGTACAGCAGCCCCTCAGAGGTATTTTGTATTGGTTTCACATTTTACCTATTGCAGGAAACAATTTGTAATGACAAGAACTCTGAAACTGAGTCATCTCTATTTTTTTCTTTAAAGGTCAGGTTGTTTGTGTGAGCAAATATCAAAGGTGCCGTATCAGCTCGGATCGAAGACCCAGCTTGCCGAATGTCTTATCTGCAGCGGTGGCTGGTGGCTGATCCGTAGGAAAGAGCTGTAAGAAACAGGATTTGAATGGATTTAGTCCATCCTCGTTTCTGAAAGTCAGCAATTTAAGAGCTTGATGATGGAATTTGCTATAAGACTTCTGGAAATAAACTGTGTCAGTTTGAGTTAGCGTTGAGTTCTTCAACTGACTGAATTCTTTGGAGACCTCTGAGCAGTTTTATGATACGTGAGTTTGCTTTATAGAAGCTGTGTTCGCTTTTCCTTGGTATGTCATTATATATATTCATGTATACACAAATTCTATTCTGCATACTTTACTGGAGTCTCTACTGTTCCTCGTGCCACAGAAGGCAAAGTTGTCTGAGCAGTAAAAATCTTAACCCTTTCTGGTTTCCCCCCCTAATAAAATTCACCAAAAATCTGATGTCCACACTTTAGGAATGGAGGGTTGATTTAGCATTTAAAGCTGGCTAACTTAAAAGACGAGTCTGCTATAAATAAATACGTCTTCGTAAGTTACTTTAAAATTTTGGAGACTGTCTTCTGGTCTTGGCCATTTGTTCTGTATGTCTCTGCTGATGCTTCAGAGTGAGAGTTCTCTGTAAAGAGAAGCTTTGTTGCAGGATGGTCCCCAGGTTTCTCTTTAGTGAATATGAGCAGACAGAATTCATTTAGCTTTTCCAATATGTCCTTACCTTCCTTGCATACTTTAGTATCTTCATCCTTTGGTCCCAGTGACCTGCTGGCAGTCTTCCCTGCCCTGATGCTTTTAAAAGCTTATGTAATTTTTTTGTCTTTAGAGAAATGTTTTTTTCATGGTCTTTGTTGGCTTGCATTGTAGTATGACATGTGCTTTGCTAGGATTTGAATGTTCTTCTATTTTCCTATTTTGGATACCATTGCCAGGTTTGACAAATCTGTCCATTCCTAAAGCATCTTTATATATATATATATATATATACACACACACTAACTGTAAGAACACTGACTCCAATATATATATAGGAGTTAGTGTTCTTTCTTTGTGTTTATCTAGAAAATGGGTTTTATTTATTCTTTAGTTGCTTTTGAGGTTCTGTTCCTTTTGAGGCAAGGAGGAAAAAGGAGACGATTGCAACTATCCAGTAACCCAGAGTGTTTGTCTGCCCCCTGTTTACCTGTTTTATTTTCTTATGTGCTAATGGACAATACGCTGTAAGAGCAAAATTATTGTGAGTCAGGAAATCTTGGACTTTTCACCTTCACTGAGATGCTTTTGCAGATTAAGCAAGCACAGAAAACTTGTGATAATCCAAACTAAAGCATTTTGTAGTTGGATGGTAGTTGAAGAGAATGGAGGCTGTCTTTAGTCCTCAGAAAAGACAGCCGGGTTTAGTAGTCCAGAGCACTAATTAACGGGTACTGATTTTTGTTTTGGTTTGGTTTTTAATTCAGTTTGAGCCCTGCTCTTTGTGTGTAGCGCAGAGAACATGTGGCTTAAATGCTGAAGTGTTAGCATGGGGCTTGGGGGACCAGGGTTCATGTCTTGGCTCAGCTCGTGGTCTTCCCAGGGGTGTGCCTTCATGGTATTCTGGAAGCAGAATTTGTTCCAGAGTCTCCGGAGTGTTCAGAGCCTGCTGGAGACCATTTGAAAGTGGTTAGCGTGGTGCCAAGTTCTGCTCAGAAGTGGTTGGAGCTTCACACTACCAGCTCAGACTTTGTACCCTGCTTGCTTTGTTCAGAAGGCTTGCTGTCATCTCAGAGCGTGGGCAAAGTTCACTCTTGTCTGCTTGGTAACCAGTAGGTGGAGAAGTCTTGTGTGACCTTCAGGAATACCTTTCTTTTTTTGTGTTCCCCTCCATTCCTTCTGTAGAAAGGGGCTAGTGATCCTTTGCTTTAGGGTTTTGTTTACCGTGGTACTCAAACAGTACAAGGAGGAACCTTATGAGCAGGTGGGGGTGCGAGTAGAAATGCATTGGGCAAAACTTCAGCCCGGTGTGTGTGCCTAAACCCTTTCTAGGTTTCTAACACTGGTAAGTGTGTCAGTTTGCTTTTGTTAAATGAACGGCTGGCGAATCTGCTTAATTTTTACCAGGTGGTCTCCAGAGGTATGTAAAAACAGAGAAGCATTCTCATCTCTTCATTTCGATACTTGCAGTAGGTGACCTTTCAGTTTTTGTCTCAGTCGATATGCCTGGATGTTTTATAAATGTTTGTCTAAACCAGAAAGAAGTAAAAGTTGATTTAATAACCACAGGTGACTCATAGGAAGAGCAGCCTCACTTCGGTAGGGTTGTTGCGAGGTTAGAACGACGGGGGATGCCGCAGAGGGGCTCGTGGGTTTTGGTGTGGCGGTCTGGGGAGTTGGGCTTGAGGCTGGTGAGGCCGTGGGGTGAGAGGTTCCCAGGTACCAAAACCTCTCCGTGGTGTGTGGCTGAATGCGCTGAATCTCTTTAAAGGCCAGAGGGGCGTTACATGTGGAGCCTAAATCTGGTATTATGGCACTAAAGCCTTTACTTGCTTGGCTGAGCGGGTTGGTTTAGTCTCACCTGTTTTAGGGACGCGTTGATTCAGTTGCTCTGAAGTAGTTACCGCTGTGACAGAGCCTGTGTGAATTTTCAAGAGAAGTTTCTCACTTTCTGGTTATGCCATAGGTGAATTACTGCTCTGAAGCTTTATGGGTTTGGGCAGACGTCTAGCAGATACTGTGTTGGAGAGGGAAGTACACAAGGAGGTGGCGAAGAAGGACATTGCCTATGTTTCGGGTGCTATTAGGAGCAGCTCCGAGGTTTCCTTAGCTGCTGCCCCTGAGAACTCTGCTGTCTTGGGCAGATCTGCAGCCTGTCCTTGAAAAGAGTTCTTCGTGCTCCTAGTGCATCTCATCTCCTGAGGGGTAACGTGCTGAAGGGACAGTGAATTGACTTTAACAGTATTTGCTCTTCGCCAGTGGTTTTGATTTCTCTATAAAAACTCGTATATCTTTATGAAATAGAGAGAGCTCCAGTTGTATTGCTAAATCTAATAACAACAAAACGTTGGATACTTCTGAAAGGAAACGTTTCCTAGGGTGCTGTCTGTGCAGTGATGGAGATGAATTGCGCTGCCTTGCTGGCCTTTTGTAGGAGATGCCAAAGGGTGGAAGCTTGTCTTCCCAGGTCGCCCATTGAATCTTGTCGTGCCTTAATGTGGTTGTTTCTCTGGACATTGTAGCTTTGTATGAATATTAAAAAGATGGACTGAGCTACAGCTGCAACAAAGTGCTGATGACAGAAAGCTCTTTTCCCCTCTTTCGTCCAGCACAGGAGAGTCTGTGTCAGCTGTTTCAGTATCTGAGGACTGGGCGTTGGACTGAATAATGGTAGCTTAGCCTTGCTCTGAGACAGATGGGTGTGATGTTAGTGAGAGGAGAAAGTCTGTAGCTGACAACTGGTGTGAGTCTGCCCTGCGGATCAGTTGTCTGAGCTTGTTGCTGTGCGGGGTACTTGGAGCTGTGGCTCCGGCGTAATCCTTTTTGTTGTGTGGGCAGAGCTTGGTACCTGTGTTTGCATCTGCACTGGGTTACCGCAGGAGCTCCTGCTCAGGATGTAGATGGCAGAGTGTGTGTGGAGATTAGCTGGGCTCAAAGTGATTTTTATTTCTTTTTTCCTAGCTAGCTTTTAGAGGAGCGAATGATGCTCCATGTAATTCACTGCCATCGGTCGGTCTGATTTTAATGGCTCTGAACCCGTGGTGTGAAATGTTCGAGGCTAAAGCCTAGGCTGGGTTGGGTTAGAGGTGGTTCCTTTGTGGGGAAAAAAACATAGTTACTGTTGGTAGCCAAAGGAAATACAGAATTGCTCAGCGAAAATGTCGGGAGAGGCTCTGAGTCACTGCTATCTAGCTGCGGGCTGTTTGGCTCAACCTGGCTGTCTGGATACGTTTGAGTACTGCATTGTGCCTTGGCAAGAAGGGGAAGGGGCCACAGGTGAGCTGAGAGTAGTGAATTCAGCCTGGCTGCCAGATACCATTTGCTCCCGGCTTCTGTGCAACAGATGCCACCCACTGCCTGTCAGGGCAACAGTAGCCCGGCTCTGTATTTGAGGCGGCAGCAGCTGCTTGCTGCTCGCCGGGCGGCTGCAGAAGTAACAGCCCGGCTCTCTGTGTTGGGAGCAGCAGTTGTCTCCTCCGCTTCGCCGCGTAACAACTGCCTGGATCTCTGCAGCAGGTGCAGGAGGAGCATTTTCAGCAGCAGCTGCCGCCAGATGGGGAAGTCAGCTGCTTTCCTGCGATGTGGAGGTAGGCTAAAGCCTTCGCTGTTGAGGTGGGGGGTCACAGAGGGGCTCAAAACCCAGATCCAGCTGTTATGCCTGCCAAGGTCAGGCTGCCCCGCGAGGGCTTTGGAAGAGCAAGTCTTCCATCGTACATTATAGCTTTCTGTAAGCACCTCCTAGGTTTGTCTTGGGTGCCTGGAAGTCTGTCTGCCCTGCAACTTTTCTCCTGTTGAATTATGTCCTCGGTGGCTACTTTACTTTTTAATGGTGATTAAGGTTGCTTTAAATTTAAAAATTGGACCCCTAATGGGTAGCCGTGAAACTTTGCCCTAAGGATAAGCTCTCTGTCAGCAACTAAGGTGATGGTTAAGCTGTGAAGCTACCTGAAAAACATTTTGAGAAGAGCTGTGAAATTTTACGGTATGCAAATCTAAATCTGGCTGGTAGAAACACACACCTGGTATGGAAAAGCAGGACACTACGGAAGTTATTTTAACGTTCGCTAGTGTTATCTTCAGAGTCTGTGCTTGTGCATTCAGTGCAAACCAGTAGTTTATTCGTCATCATATTCATTTTCCTCTGAAAAATCCCAGAAGAGACTCTCAGTCCCTAGAGAAGTGCTGTAGCTGCTGTGAAGGGTAATAATGCTATCCTAGGTTGAGAGGGAATTCAGAGAGGAGGTGAATGCACTTGTTCAGACTTTTCCTCCCCCTTTGTCCTTCAGATAAATTCCTTGGTTTCTTTTTGGTGTGTAAAGGTTTGAAAAACGGTAAACCTTGGAGGTTTTTCCTTTACTCTGGTAGTTTAAGTTTTAAACTTGGATGATGTTCTGGCTGTTGACTGAATCAAGATTTAGTACTTTGCTAGTAGGAATTTTCTTCTGAAATATTTAATGTTTTCTATTAAACAGGTCTCTTATGAAAATAAATCTGAGTTAAAAATCAGTTAAACTGAATCCAAACAGAATTCTCAGCATCACTCTGCGTAATAACAAACGTGGTTTTGCTTTTTTGGAGCTCATACTTTCCTATATTTTGAAGGTTTTCATCTGGTTTGTTCTTTTTTTTTTTTTTTCCCTTGTGTAGAATGAAAAGCATAAGAAAGCAAAACCCACACTTTCTGTATGTATTGTAAAGAAGTAAGCCCTGGGATTCTTAGTCTGGCTTCCTAAAGAAGTAAGGCATATAGGAATATCGTACCCAGGTGTCCCTGCAAATAACTTTTGAACCCAGGTACTCCTCCCAATGAAGTTCTTCCAGATTTCATGAAAATAGAGCCAGACAACCTGGAAAAAAGACCATAAGAACAAGGCTTTATAAATATGCCAGCCACAGGAAAAGCCTAAATCAGCACTTGCAATTAGGGATGAGACACAAACCCAGAAGGAGCAAGACTTTATTAGTTTTGTTGCTCACAGAGCCGGATGGTTTCCTGTGTTATCTTCCCGAAGAAAAGAAAAGCAAGTGTAGGGCAGGTTGTGCTGGGACTGATCTCCCCCTCCAGAAGTCCTTGGTGACACGGTTGTCAGCGAGGACTTGCTTTGTGTGCTGCTTCCTTAGGGAAAATAAATGAGGTGCAAACCAGATGACTTTCTTGAATTTATAACGCAGGAAAGAAACTCTTCTTTAATTGTCTTGTGGATGTTTAGACCAGTGGTGGAACATGACTTGAGGCAGAAATTTGTATGTGAGAGTTTGTAGTGTCTGATTCAATTCTTCTTCATGTTGAAATGTTATTCTGAAGTCACAGTCTGCTGTGAATGTGACATTGACGCATGTTAAGGAAGATCTTAAAGCCTTGGTTTTGCGGTTAGGTTGAGTAGCGTTCATTCATCCATTGTCATTCAGAAATGTTTGTGTTCTTTTCTATTGACAACCAGCAAAATTAGTTAATCGGGAAAGTGAAATCTTAATTGATTTTGAGCAGTTCTTAAAAGTGATTGTAAAAGTGGTCCAAGGGCGTTCTACAAAACTGCTCTCCTTGCTTATTAAGAATCGTGTTATCTTTCTTTAACACCTGTAAGCATGGAGACATGCTGGTTGGAACCATGGAATTCTCTGAAAAGTCATGTGGGGTTTACAGGGCTGATCAATTGCAAATAGTGGCTTTTAGTTTCTAAACCAGCCAGATTTTAAGTGTATTTCTCTTTGCTGTAAATAGAACCTCAGACTGTCACTTCAGCAAAACTTCAATTGGCTTTTTTTTTTTTTTGTAATTTCTTTCTTTTTGTGTCATACATTTGTTGTTGTAAACTGAGAAAAGTCAAGACCGAGCATGGAAAATGTATGACCTGATGGCTTTGTATGTCTTGGGAGGGAGGGGGAGAAAAAGGGTTTTCTTCTTTGTTCCCATCTCCCTGCCATTTTCCTCTCTTAGCACATAAAGCAAAACGATACATCTTTGGAATCGGGAAGACTGATCTGTTTGCTGCTGCTATCTAACTCTGTACTAGTGCTACTAAAACGTTGGATGTTTTTTATGTGGCTTATATAAAACTTATTTGTATGAATGTGTTTTTATTCAACTGTGTGGTGGAGCAGAAGGAACGCTATTATGCTTCAGATCTTGTAAAAGTCTGAACTCATCTGTGTGCTTGAATACTGAGCATAGCTTTGATTATGATGAAAGATAAATTCCAGAAAGAAGTGTAACTGTGTCCGTTTCTTCCATCTGATGAAATACATCTGATATCATTCAGTGTGAATGGTAGCAACTACGTGGCGGAATGAATAGCAGCGCTCTGTCTGCTGAAGTTGAATAGTTGGAAAGGTACTGATATCAAAAAAAGAGAGGGTGCTGGACCAAGGTTTTCACTGAGCAGCAAGGTGCTCTCTTGCATTTGGAATTAAGCTCAATTTACAGTACCATTTTGATGGATGTTACCACTACTTTAAAAATCCTGTTGAATTACATTTCTTGAACTATTATTCCAGCCAGTGTATAGGGCTAGAACGAAATACAGGCTTTTTATCTGAAAGGAAAACACTTTAAATGTTCCATTAGATAATCTTCATTTTAAATAGTTTCACAAGGGTGCTCCTTTGCACTTGGATCGATCAGAAAGTCACACCTGCCACCTTCTTCTCCACCTACAGGGCTTTTAACACCCACAGTGCGTAGGGGTATCAGGCGATGGTGGAAGCTGTAGAGTTGGGTTTGGTTTTAGACAAAAACCAACTCAAAATAAGTATTTTTGTAGTTCTTTTAACGTAATATGTGTTTCAGAGTTTTGAACCTAGAAATCTCAAAGCATGTTTATGAGACAGAACTGTTGTCCTAAGTTACAAACAACTACTTGCTTCTGCGTGTGGCTTGCTCGAGGTTACAGAAGAATCTCCTGGTGGAAGAGGGAACTATATCCAAAACTCTGGGTGTTTGAAACATGGAATCTGACTTTTGCAGTATCCTCTCCTAACAGAAACGAAAGACCTATACGTTTCCTGTCATTCTGCTGAAATTAATTTTTAAGTATTAATAGTTATTTTGATCAATGCTTTTAATTCAGTTTACTATTTCTTTTTCTTTTAGGCATGTACTGGTATAGAAAATATCGATGAAGCTATAACTTTGCTTGAACAAAATAACTGGGATTTAGTGGTAAGTATTTTAAGAAAATGACTTTAGATCGACAGCAATGTGCCATCTTGCTAAGAGAGCTATTACCTTTATTTCAAATTTGCATGTTTCTAATGGCTGGGGCAAACAATTTATATGCAGACTCTGTCTGGTCTGCTAAAGCCTCATTGTCAGGTAACAAAATACTGAGTTGCACATACCCTGGTATACTTTGATTGTCTTCATGCCACTTTTATTTGTTTCTTTTTCTTTCTCTGAATCAGCATTTCACATCGTGTTTAGTTTCCTGTTTGTTTAGTCCTATGCTTCATTTTCTAAGTAGTGTAAGTAAGGCGGCATTTTTGGAAGACACCTTGCATACGCACACAAGATTCCTGAGAGTGTAAATGCCTGTGGAAAAAATAACAACTTCTCCAATTCTTAATATATTTTTAATTTGAAAATGAGATGCTTGCTCCTCTATTGCTAATGGACATGCATAATTCAGATTAAGGCTGTACCTGATTTAGATTTGGTATTATCCAGACACAAACAGAATAAACAGCAAGCTCATCCTAAGAAGACTATTGTCTTGTTTGTAACAAGGTTCAGTGTGCAGACAAATATGGGGAAAATAAACAGATAAAACAGGTTTATATATTTTAAGGTAAACTCTCTGCCCATGTAGAGAGTTATCAGCATGATTATCAGCATAAATAAAGAAACTATTAATTCATTTTCTTAAGGTGTAAAAATATAAACTAAAACAAAGTGATCTTCCTTTAAACTGCAATACCTTTTATTTCCTCTTTTTTTTTTTCCAAACAAGTGAACTGAGCATCAATCCAAATGATCAGAAATTTGCTTTAAAAATGAATAAATTAGTTTATCTGAAACTGACTTTGGATACAGTTTCAATTGTCTGCCACATTGTGCTTCCAAAACATTGTTTAGAGTATTCTCCATGTTTTAATGATTACAAACTAAGTGTCACAGGGATGGTGAAGTTTTAAGCAGTGTTTGCTAGGATGAATGTTGTATTTCTTTTGAAGCACAGTGATTAAAATGACGTGATATTGTAACCTATTGTAATCAAACTCTCTGTACTCCAGTCACTTGAAGCCTTGTGTTTAAAGTTAGTATTGGCTGAAGTATACCACGTCTTCATTTGCAATGTGTCAGAATATAAGCAGGAATGAGAAAACGATGTGCATAAGGGTGTACCTATCATGTACGTGTCTTTAAACAGGAAAACCCGAATGTGTGTTGGCAGAGTGGTACCGTTAAAAACATCCTTTGCCACAGTAGTTTGTTGTGTTGTAGTGGGGGCTGTTTTAAAAGTTAGTGTTTGTTATGTGAAGGCAAAGAGTGCCTTATGCATTTTAAGGTCTTAAGGTCCTCAATATGATGCATTAAATCAGCTGAATATGATTCTGAGGGTTTTGTAAAGTGTACGCTTAACATACGGTAAATGCTCACAGGTGATGTTGAAAAAGAGAATTATGATGAAAAATGTTATAAACAACTAAGTGGATTTGTTTTTATTTATTTTTTCTTTTGAGACTCCAGAATGAGCAGAAAGGGAGTGGAGTACTCACAGCTATGAGAATCCCTTTCCATACTTCATTTTATTAGTGATGATTAAATGATCTAGAAGTAGAACATAGTGGGAAAAGAAGTAATGACCCAAAAATGCAAGCTTAAAAAAGGCATATGGAAAGTAAGAAAGGAGAAATAAATTAGGGATGTAAGAGGTACTTCAGGAAAAGTGTCTATGAAAAGGAAATGGTAAGTCGTGGAAGAAAAATAAACGAATTAGGGTGAATAAAAGTGACGAAGATGCCCTGAGACTGTCATTAGAAGGACATTGGCTCTTTATTTTATTAAGAGCAACCTTCTTCTAAAAAGGATTGGAAACTAAATTATGCAGAAGAGTGAGGAAAGAGGAGAGAAGACAAAAGAAATATGAAGGCAGAATGTAAGAAGAAAAAGAGTTTCTAGCTTGAGAGAAAAATAAACCTGTCATTGTTAGGCAAGGGGTTTTAGCTTCTCAAAAATCAAAGCAGCACATGAAAAAAGGTTCATGACTTAAGAGAAACATAGGGATTTTGTATTTTAAAATTGAAGTTGTAGAATAAAATTGTAATTTTTCCTGGTATGTAAGCTTATTTTTTGAGAGGCTTATCGCATAGGTCTTTAGTGTGTGTGTGTAGTGGAGTTGTGTGTGTGTGCGTGTCCCTGGTGATTCAGTAGGCAAGTACAGAATCAGCCCCAAGAAATGAGGGAGGAGGGAAGGCTTTGTTTTTGATTAATTCAAAAGGTCTTGGATGTTTTTAGCTCAAATGAAATTTTTAAAAATGTATATGCAACAAACGTCATGCTACAAGTATTATGTTTTCAGGTAGTTTTTTGAGATTTTTTTGTTTGCACTATTGCAGTATTCCTACTGCTTGTTTTTTCATACTTCTTTTTTCCCTGGTCTTGTTAGTAGATTTTGCATCGAGTGTTAAAATGTCATGTACATCTTTCCTGTTACTTGAGTGAATGTTGCTGTGTTTTTCATCTTTTGGACATTAGGTCTTACTTGTAAAGAAAAACGAATATTGCCTAAGGAACTCCTTTCTTGGTTTAGTTGTTCTAATAGCCACCTTTAAAAAAAAAAAAAAAAAAAAAAGAATGCATCTGACTTCTTTTTTCTTTGTAGTTTAGGATGGAAACATCAGCTCTCTATTTTTTAACTTTTAAAAATCCCATTTCGATCCCCACACCCTTAGAAGTCTTCATGTCTCTTCCTCTGTATGGGATACTTACAGATAATATAAACAACCATTAACTTATCTTCCACCTGGAACCAAACAACTTGGATTCAAACCTGAGCTGTGTATATTTTTAGTGTTCAAATCATGTTTGTAGCTGTTTGAAGGGATACAGGAAACTGTCATTCATGAATGTTGTGTTGGCTTTGTTCAAGTGCTGAAAATCAAGTTGATCATGCGAACGCTGTAGAGGAATTCACATGCAGTAACAACATATGATCCCACCAAGCAATTCATGAAGTTTTAGCAATCTTACCAGTAATTAGTTTCCTACTGTTGCATATGACTTGGCCTTTGTGGCGTTCTGCTGCATGAAGTGGCTTAATTTTTTTTTGGGTGTATTGGAACACAGTAGCCTAATTTCTGTCCTTATTAGAGGCCGAGAAGTAAAAAGTTCTCTGTGTCACTGGAAATCTGTAAGATTAACATAGATAATACAGTGATCTCTTTAATCTTCATCTCTATGGAACTGTTTTTCAGTAAATGGATCCAGCAACTCTTAAGCCTGCAGGGATTGCTAATTGTTATTTCCTGAGTGTTGTTTCTTTGACATCTATCAATTTACAATAACTTTTAACGTCTGAGGGAGCAAAAGTTAGGAATTTGCGTGCTATAAAGTTTGATGGTTTTATAGCTTGTTCATTCAAACTATGGCCTTCTGTTTTGGCATTTGAAGGTAAGAATGACAATATAAATGTATCTTAAACTTTGTGTAAAGACAATAAAATAAAAGTATGAAAAACCCCAAGTATGTGTCTTTTGAAGTGTTTCTGATGATGGTCTGTGTTTGAGGGAAATGACCTATTAATGGCATAATTTGTAATCTGCTTCTTGGCTCTATGTGATATGGCCTTCATGCACATGAGGTTGTTACATGTGTGATAATTCTGTTCTCCTGATACCAAATACCAGCATCTGTGAATAAACCTCATCTCCTTTACCTTTCACCGATTTTATGAAAAACACAAATCCTTCACATGTAACAAGACTTTATATTCTCTACTGGTAGTCAGAACAGGATTTTTGGATAAAAAACTGGATTCAACATACTTAATTTTCTAATTTTTTCAGTATGACCATTCCTGTTGTTACTCATTTGGAGGTCACTAGTTTAAAGTTGTTTTTATTTCAGTCTTTTCCAGTAGATGTGGTGATATTAGGTACTGCTTAGCATATCACTTTAAGAGAATAATCATTTTCATCAAAATAAAGGTGGGGTTATCCCATGTTCACTTCACTGTAAAAATTGTGTGTAATTAAAAAAAAAAAGTCTAAAAAACTCATGTTTTTATTTTCAATTTAGATTCTTGAAATGCCCTTTGTGCCTTCCTGCTATACTTAGCTTTGTTGTTCCATGCTCAAAGCACAGTCTGATTGCAGTGAAGCCAGCAGCTGAGTGCACCTGGAAATGACTTGCAGTTTCTCTCATACAGAGCTTCCAAGAATCAGCTGACAAAAAGCATTTCTATACCTTGGAAGGAGAAAATTGTACATTTTGAACATCTGTTTTTATAAAGCTTTTACACTCAACTATAAGTTTTTGCTTTTTAATGGATAACTTGAACAGATGATTAGTTCACTTTTTAAAACCTCTTAAATCATTATTATTTGTCAGGGCTTTTAATATAAGTATCCATTTTGTTTACATGTATATGCTTATATTTCTTTCCAAAAGACAACATCACATAGAAGTAAATAAGTTTATTTTTTTTAAAGAAGAGGAAAAAAAAAACCCTTGAGCTGAGAAAAGTGAGTGAAGCTTTACAATTTTTCTTTTTAATTTCTGTTGGAAGTGCCATTTTAGATGAAATTCCTAGGCAGAAAATGGTCCATTGCCTCTTGACAGTTACCAACCATCCATTATTTGTATCTTTCACTTTCTAACCACTTCCTTAGTTCTTTTCTTAACAATGTGCAGTAAAAAAAAATAAATCACAGTACCAGCTGGTAAGAACTAAAACACTAATGATTACTTTTATCTTTTTTTTTCCCCAACTGATTAGCCCTGGAGAAGCTTTGATGAGTTACCTCTTTGTAGGTTTTTTTTTTTTTTTAATTGATCTGAATTAGTCTGCCCCCAGAACCCAGATGATTAATTTACTTGGCACGAGGCCATTTCTCTTCCCGAAACGTGGGACAATATCGTCATGTGCTTGGCAGCTCCCGTTTCATTCTAAGCTGTATTTCAGTGCCTGCAGAACCAGGACTACACGTGGTGTTTGGTGGTGGCTCACCACGTTTGCCCCTTCTGCCTGGTATTGTTGACCTGCTGTTTTCTTTACTTCAGACTTGCATACTGAATATGGCACGCATTTGACAGCACTGCATATGGGGTTGGTGAAGTTGCTAGGACTGGATCTGAAGGGTTTTGTCTGTTAGGAGCACAGACGTATATGTGCATTAAGAGCATTCTCCCTGGGGTCAAATGAACAATCGTGTCCACCTATGGGAACTAGAGGTTTGTATTCTCCCTCTGCCTTTATTTATCCTTTTTCTTTCCCTTCTGCATGGGTGTCCTGTCAAGTTACTGCGCTGAGTAGCCCGCATAGCATTGAAAATCCTGCTGCGAGCAGAGCCGAGGAAGAAGGAAGCTCAGAGCTGTAATGCCAAGTGATGGTGGTGGATGGGCTTCTCGCTGGTGCAGGCGTGCTGCAGGCACGGTGCCTGTTCTCCAGGAAATACAGGAGTTGCAAGTTTCTTGTGTGCCCAACTGCAGCATTAACCTCTTGTAGCAGGAGACAATTAAATTACATGTGAACTTTTTGCTTTACAAAGGCCCACAGAAGTCTCTTTTGGAAGTCATTAATGTGTTTTCTGTTAAATCAGGATCCCTGCTTGCAAAAACTCCTTTGATTTCTTATTCTCTGTATTGACAGCTGTTTTGCAGCTCCCAAAGTGACATTTCTGTATCTTTGAGTTAGCTCAGATGCATGCTGTGCATTTTATATGCAAGTTTGTGGCAGCTGGGTGGTAGCAAAGAAGACTAGCTCTTAAACTATGAATTTTAAATCTTTTTTTTTTTACTTTTGAATGCCTTCATCTCAAATAAAACGTTTCATTTTATATACCTCGTATATTTATATCTTGTATATTTTCTACACTGAAGACCCTATGGGATGTGCAGATCTCTAGGTAGTTGTGAGCATGGTATGGTTTTCCATAGAGCGGTATGCGCAGTCATCTATTAAGGAAAAAAAAAAACAAACACAAAAAAAAACAACAACTAATGCTTACAGAGGAAATTAAGATTGCAGAATGCAAAATAAGAGTCCTTCTTTGTCACCTCAGTCATGTGCTTCAAGGAAGGAAGATTACCTCTGATAGCAACAAGGTCCTACCACGTCCCAACTGCTTTCACGTGCAACTTTTAACAGTGGCACCAGGTGGTACCTTGGCTGGTGTGGAGAAGAGTTCAATATATCGCTACTGGGACACTATGACTTTGTGAGCACTGATTGCAATCGATCCCGTTGTGTCTCCGTGTCAGCCTTGGTCCCGTGCGTGCAAGTGCTCTGCTAGACATCAGAAAGTGGTCTACAAAGCAAATGGAGTTTAAACGAACATGGAGCCAAGACCAGTAAAAATGTCATGACATTTTTATGTCATTGTGACACATGCAAGCAAGGAAACAAGCATAGTAAAGGGAGAATACAAGTAGCAAATGCATAGCTTGTGTGTTCTACGCTTCTGATTGTTTTGAATAAAACCATTATTTTAATACATAAATTGGTCCTTGGATGGCCTTTTTTTTTCTTTTTCCCTAAAAAAACCTTAGGTGGTCTTTGGGTTTGTTTTCTTGTTTGGATGACCTTTTGCTCTTTAAAAAGAGGTTGAGAAACACTGCTTGAATCATGTTAACATTGCCATATCTTGAGATTTTGTTTTTTTCACCTCAGGAAACCCATTAAAGCTGTAATCAAAGCTGTAGCTGCTGATATTGTGTAAATACTGAAGAATCTCAAGTTTCACAGTGTTCCCTATGTAAAGAAAGAGGCTGGGAAGGGAGCAATTCCTGGCTTGCCCGTAGATAAAGATTTGAAAACTGAAATGAATGGTTTTCCTCATCTCTAGTCTATATTAGATTCCTGTAGATCTTGCCTGGTACTATTCAGGCACACACACAAAAAAAGACCAAAACTCATAAAATGCTCCTTACCTCAACAATTAATAGCTGTGTCATGTGCTAGATCTAGAGGGGCATTTGGTTTCTTCAGGTTATTTCTATCTTTTTCTTTTGGGGTTCTAAGGCAGGTGAATGTTAGAAATACAAACTATTTCTTCTGCTTGTGAGCAAATGATCACATCTGCTTAAAGAGGGTGAAAAATTGTCTGGGGAAGACTGGGAAGTTGGTGAAAACAGTTTCTGAAAATGTTTTTTAATTTACTTAGTGGGGGACTGTTTAGGTAGTTAGGGCTCACTTAGGTATTTATGGCTCATTTTGGTCTACCTTGACTGAGGCTGAGGGGTGTATAGTTTACAAGTTTATGGAAACCATGAATTATAATTATTTGATTTTTTTTTCTTTGTCCTACGATTTGAGGGCATTTTTTTGGAGTGATGGAAAAAAAATAATGGATAGCTGTCATGGAGGTAGGGTTGTTGTGTGTTGTTTTTTTTTATTAAGGCTGTTAAAAGAGTCATGGCTCTAAATACCTGTGTTATTTAGTGCTGTCTCATGTATGGTGTGCAGTTTTGTTAATACAACAGAAAGGACTAATTCTCATGCTGCTGTTTGCAGGAGGGTATGTAATGGGTTAAGAACTTTTAATTCAGGGTAAAACTGATGTAGCACAGACCCAAAAAACTTGAGCAAAGTGTCTTCTAAATCAACACCCTTTCATGCCTGTTAAACTGTGATAATTTTTCAGTATTTGTGAAGAGATCTGTGTCTTCCATCCCTTCACAGCTCTAGCAAATGTAATGGTTAAGTTGCAAACTGTCAGACAGTTTTGTAGACACTAAAGGGATTATGTTAATCTAAAATAATTCGCTTTGTTTTATTACTATTTATTTAATATTTCTAATAGAAAAAAGCTACTTTATTCACTGGAGCATAACTGAGGGATTGGGATTGTGTTTTCGTGCTGTGTTTTGTAGCCATGCTGCTGCAAAGCTACATAAGAAATTTTAATGTCTGGCCAGAAAGATGGCTGAACAGATTTTTAGGAGTTTTAAATCTTTGCTGTCAACATTGTAAAGTAATGTAATCAACGTGTCATCTTCCTAAATAATAGGGGGAATTTAGTTCCTGGAGAAGTGAGCTCCTGTAAGTTTTTCTTGCATACCGATCTAACAAGCAACTAAAAACCTTTGATTTCACTTCATGAAAAGAAGACTATTGTAACAGAGATGTATTTATTTATTTATTTTTGTGCTCTGAGATTAATGAAGAAGCAGGAGCTGAGATCACAGTAGTGCCTGGCAGTGTTACTGTAGCTACATGCATGCATTACCTGCCTGCCTTACATTTCACAAATACTTATTTTCAAAGGCTTCTGCCTCTGTATGGGAAATTTCTCTGCAGATTGCTTGGCATTAATTTGTCCTTAAACATTTGAATTCAAGAGCAAATTACTGGAATATATTAATAGTTAAGTGGCTGCTAATTGGTGTTTTAAGATCCCTAAAAGTAGTTCTCCGTATATTACTCTGTAACTAGTTGAACTGAAAACTGCATAAGTCTTATAAATGCGTGTTTGACAAGCAATTAGTCTGTCATGGAATCATGCTGGGAATGTACGAGTAGGAGAAAAAATGAAGTAATTTATTTAATTTGAGAATCAATGTCTGCAGACGCTGTGACTATTTTGCAAGTGAACCTTAATAGTGAAAGATTGTGCCATGTAAGTGAGGAGTCATCTAGATCCACCAGACTTTCAACTTTACTGTTGAATATCTTACTACTTTTGTCCTAGTTTTATTTATTTATTTGTTTGTTTATATTTAAACAAACTGTTTTTAGCTGGTCCTGGAAGACGTGGTTTGCTGCAGTGCCAGTAGCACAGCACAGATGTCATAAAACAGAAATATTGTAGACAAATTATACATTACATAATTTGAGTCTGTATTTTCTGGTTTCCAAACTAAGCTAAATCTTACGTAAATATTCTTTATTATTGAGTAGTGATTAGGCAGTCTGTTGTCTATGGTTAGGGTAATTTGGAAGCTGTCATATAAGATGTTTCACGTTGTTATGCCCTTCCAGTAAGAGCAATCTCATTCTGTATACAGTACTTTTAGGAATTTTTTAAAATCATCTTGTGTCATGAGATTTCACCCATATTTTATCTTTTTAATAATTACTGGGAGCTAGTATGTCATAACAATGAGCAATTTTAAAGCTGAACAAAAAGTATGTTGTCTTGAGGTAGCCATCCCCAGCCTTTGCGTTTTAGTGTTGTCGTCCAAATTTACATAAAATAATTTGCAAAGGGGTAGAAATGTGGAAGTTCAGAACACGGATATTTTTCCAGGCATAGCCTTTGTTTTATCTGTCTCTCTTGCTGTTTAGCTTATTTTTTTTTTTATTAAAGAGTACCAAAATACTCTTTGATATCCAGCATAAGCTTTTGTTTCTGTTAAGTTAGAAGTGTAAGAAGTTGTGATGTTAGTCACTAGAGCCAGGGTACATGTACGTGTCAGAAGGCAGCAGATGTATCAGTCTGCTCCTCTCCCTGTATGCGTGAATGGTTTTTGAGTGGTTGGTTTGGGGTAGGTTCTTTTCTTCTTTTACTGTTGAAAATAGTATTTTGGCTTGGATAGATTCTGATCAGTAAGACTCTTTATTAATATGTTCATGTTATTTATTTTCATTGCACTATAAAAACGCACCAAGTTGGGGATTTATTCTTGAGCTTGTGCTTTGTTTGTGGAATTATGCAGTGACAATATAAAATTAAAGGGCTGTGCAAAGTGTGAGGGTTTTTTCCCAGGATTGTAGAAGTATATCTAACTGTTGAAAGGCTTCCTAGTGCATGTCGGCATGTTGTAGGAACTACAGGAAAAAGTTTGTTGAAGCCACCAAAGAAGTAGGGAGAAATGGGAAACCACATCTAGAGTGCTAATTGTAAACTATTTCAACGCGTGCTCTCTTGCTGATGAAGTGAATCATCTGTATGAATATATTCATGTGGAATTTTTTGATGAAATGTTAATTTTTTGCTTTATTAGCAATTCTATTGTTTCGCAGCTTTTCATGAAGTATATTTGTTGTAAAGAAAGCAAGCTGAAATAAAGCAGAATGCATAGAAGACATTTCATTGTAGTTCAATTACAGCTTTTGGTTAAATTTTAACCACGATGGGGACAAATGTTGGCATTCTGTGAAAACTGTGGGTGTAACTTCACGTCTAGCACTTGGAAATACTTTGAGACTTGCAAAGCTGGGGAAATGCCAGCAAGTATAACACAAACTACAGGAAAAAGCTGACTTTCTTCTTTGCCTTGCAAAGCCTGCCAAAGATAACAAAGGTAGAGGTTGCCTCTGTTAATTTATGGGGACATAATTAGTAATTTTTAAAAATTTAAATATTATTGTGTTCATTTAAAAATCCAAACTAAATAATACTTTTTACGACTTAAACCCAAACCAGTTTTAGTTGCTAAAATAACAGTTTCAAAATATCTGTTTGTGTAGGAAGGTGATAGTGTGTCTTGTCTGTAAAAGTATCTGGTCTGAAATAAGTTTTATTCCTGCAGAATGTTTTACAGAGCTTTGCATTTAGAATAACAGATCGCAGACTGGTGTGTAACAGGAAAGATTTGATATTTGCATGAAGCTGTATAAAAACCGTGTTCCTCTGCTTGGGAGTCTCATAATACAGTCATGGTGCAGAAAGAAGTGGTTGTATTACAGCTGATTTCAGTAAAGCTTTATTTTATTAATCCAGATTGCCTGTGTTATTTGCCTAATACTTAAAGCATGTTTTTATCAGTGTTAATTACGAAGACTTTGCTGTTTGTTCCCAAATTTCCCATTTTTTTATTGTTATAGTCTGATCATAGGAAAAATCCACATATATTCTTACTTACTGTAGAGTTTCCTGAAGTCATGGTATTAGCAGGTCAGAACAAATGTTTCGACAGACATACATCTGCCATTACCTGTTTAAAAACCTAGTAATGCCAATATCAGTTCTGTTGAAAATGCCATCCAAAATTAGTTTTTGACAAATAGAGAGCTAGTAGAAGAACATTGTTTCAAAATACTTATTGAAATGTGCAGATAGCAGAACTCCGTGAGTAGCTTTCATTGTAAGCAATGCTTCTGTGTTCAAAAGGAACCTATCTTGATGCTGCTGCCATTTTGCTTTACTTTGTGTATTCCTTTGTCATACAATTTTATAGTTTGGATGAAATTTAAAATTCATTTACATTTTTTTCATGCATATTTTGTCTCACCGGTGCTCTTCTTTATCGCTTACTTATTTCTTATTCCTCTCTGGATAACTTTGTTTTTTAAGCATAACATTGTACTATCTGTTTGGAGTTTTATCATCTCTTTATTTTGTTTAAATACAAAATAAAATAATGGATTTAAAGTCTTTGGGATTAAGCAACTATAATTTATTACATGAAAGCAACAAAGTTAGATTAAGAATATTGCATTTCACAGGGAATATCACATTTAATCCAGATTAGGAGTAGAATTAATTGCAATGACCTTACAATTGTAAACATAATAGTATAAATAACCCTTTCTGTGCTGTGGGAATATCGTAAAATACAAAATAAAAGAAATACTTTTTCCAGTGTATTTTAGATTGCTTAGTGAGGGCCTTTTAGTATATTTTATTTCACTTTTATTTAAAACAACATCAACAACAAACATTTAGTTTTTATAAATTCAAAAAATCTTGATCCTCAAGCAGGATGGGTTGATTGCATGCAAGAATGCTCATTGTTTTTTGCAAAAAACAACTGTTACCAATTTTTTATTCTACAGAACCCAAAACATGGCATTTGTTGTCTCTCCCTCTATAATGAGGCTTTGTATGTGTGTTTTGGTGTTATATTCACCAGTGTTATCAGACTGAGAAATAAATAAATGCAGGATTAAATGATGAAAGGGTCAGTCAGGTATTAAGATAAGTTTTTGTTTGTTTTGTAGTGTGAAACAGCAAACCAACCATTTTTGTCATATTTCTAAATATAGTCCAGAAAGCTACCAGTACGACATCCTCTGAGATAGTGAGAGATAGAGCTGCCTTTGCTTCAGCTAACGTAGGAAGCGGCATGGGAAAAACTTTCTGAATTTGTGGTTTGAGAGCAACTGTTTAGATATTAAGGAAGTCTTAAATATGTAATAGGAAGAAAAGGCAAAATGAGCAGGAAAGCCACAAAATGCAGAACTTTGTTCCTTTAGCTTGCCATGCATTTTAAAACAAAAGCAAAATGTGAATTGTAACATTTGGGTAAGAATATTGCGTATTGAAGGACATAATAAATGAATCCTTTTATCAAAGAGAGCTTTAGGTGAGTTTCATAGCAAGGATTAAAGATATGGATCATGAGGCTGTTGCATTATTTAATGTGGAATAGAACAAAAAAGTAATTACGAGAAATCTTTTTGTGCCGGACTGACAGAATACCAGGGTATTGGAAGAAAATGCCCCCTGAGCAAGTTCCTCGGTTTTATTTCCCTGTGCCTTTCTCTGAAGCAGTAGATGCCGTTTGGTTGGCCACCCCTGGATTTTGGATTAAGTCATCTCTGCAGCAGTTCCTATTGCCCTGTGTCTGTGTCTCACTCATGTGGTTTGTTTAATGTAAACCTCCTCAATTTTTAGCTAAACCAATGTAAAGCTCTGTGTGGCCTTCATTAAGTAGACTGAAGTGGTCTTGTTGAATTTAATCAAACCTAAATAAAGCTTTTAAAATTCTGTGTGAGATGATTCATACATAAACTTGTGCTGGCTGCATTAAGCTGATGTGGTTATTTATCTCAATGGAACTCATGCAGCTTTTACACGTGCATGGCATTTACAGCTCCGTAACCCCTTTCTCTGACAGTGTTGCTCTTCCAGCACGAACTTCTGCTTGAACTTGCTTTCTTTTGCTTAGAGATATGCTTTCTAGTACCCTGGTTTGATAAGTCATGCTTCCCAAGATCCATTTCACTCATCCAAGATACCCAGGCTGTTTACTGAAGAGAATCTGTAATTTCTGCGTATCAGGCTGTATCCTGCTCGCTGTTGGTTTTCACTGAGGTAGAGGTTTGAATGTGGAAAATTTTTAAAGGATTTGTGTGTCTATGACAGGGTTTGTATCCGTTAGCCAAAACTGTCGTGTGGTATGGAGATTGGGAAGGAGGGGGGGCCCAGATTTGTCTGTAGAAGAAGCTCTTCTCCCACCTCACCCTTTGGAAGAGCCTTTGGCTCTGCTCTTGTCTGGGCCTGGTTTTAGCTCTTCAGATGATTCATCTTAGTATCCCTTCTAAACACTGGAAATAAAACCTTCATCTGTACTTGAAGACGAAGGAATTCCCAGCCTTGTTTGTATATGCAGCCAATTATATGTAGACCTCTGCTTTTAAATAGTATGATCGGCAAATCCACTCTATTTTTGAACTTAGTGATAACCACCGAGTACTTCAAGCTTAGGAGACAAGATTTTGTGCTGTCTTTAATACCACAGTTCATTCATAGTTATTCATAGGAACCTTCTTGCCATCCAGCATGAGAGTCACCATAAGATATGCTTAATTGTTTTTAACAGGTTAGTGCTAGAATTGTGTACGTGGAGAGAAGTCAACATTGTTGTCTCATCAGCTTATTAAGAAATGGTGGTTCTTGTTTTTCTCCAACAGTGTTTTGTACTGGTTAAAAAGAAAAAAAGTCACATTTAGGCATAGTGGGCTAATCTATTTCAGTTGATAGCCTTTGAGGAAAGGCTTTATGCATCGCAGCATTCTTCAGGCACTTAAATATTTCTAGTGTGCAGAGCAATTTTCCCCTTAAGCTGAGCTTAACTCTTTAAATGAAGATAGCATTAGAACAGACAGAAAAAACCACTGAAGTTGCAGTACCCTGTAGTGGATACTAGTGGCTATACGGAGTGAGGACAGAGTGGGCACGCAGTGCTGCTTCCCTTGTAACGCTCTGAAGCTGAAGACATTTTCAGAGCCAGACATGGCATCTTTATTTAATAACCCATGAATAGATTTACTGCACGTGTTATTAAAACTGTTTCAAGGGAAATATATCTCTTTAATTACTGTATATTAGTCACACAGGCTGGTTTTGATGATCAAATGATCCCTGTTTGGAAAGACAAAAATTTAATATCTTTGAATGTTTGCTTAACCACAGAGACCTGATCCTCTCTCAAAGGGGACTGACACTGGGGAAGAAGAGTCTGGAACTGTCTTAATAACATGTTCATTTATTTTTATTTTTTCATTCACAACCTTCCTGCTATGAAACCATAAGATGGATGGTTGTTCCCTTTTCTTTTCAGTGTCTACTTACAGATATCTTGTAAGAACATGGTATTTAATATTTATTCAATATCTACATGTGCACTGCCACCATTTGTCATCTATGTAATTTTAGTCTTCCATCTTGCTTAACAAACAGTGTCCAGACTCTTTATTTTTACTGTGTGGTTAGTAGAGGTCTTTCCATCAAAAAAAGTACATAATGCTGCAGCTGTTTTTCTCTTCCTGCTGTGCCCCTTAAATGTCATCAAGTTTACAGAACCAAGGATGTGAACAAGTGAATTATTCATTTTTAAAGAAAATAGCTTGGAGCCTCTATCGTATTTAGCCCCTCTGACTAGACTTAGAAAAAAAATTGAGCTGTTTTAATCATTTGAGATTGGGGTACAGGCTTTGACAGAAGAAGTGTGGAAGTGCTGTGCTATATTTCTTCGTTACTGAAGCAGCTTCTTTTGCTCCAAGTAAAGAGACGGCTTCTGTTGTCAGCAGATGTGTCAGCATTGGTGTGTTAATCCTGTGGTACAAGAACCTGTATTTGCTCTTCATATCCTACAGATACAAAATAAAGGATATTTTTGTCTTTTAACCAAATTGTGCATGTTACTGAAGAGTATTGGGGTGGGGAGGGGAGATGCCAATTCAGAAAAACCCAAACAAACCAAAACCTCTCACTTCTTCCTGGAGACTTATTAGATGAACATGATCAAGAGCTATGTATGACTGCAAAAACCACAGTGATGATAAACAAGACATGTTAAAAAGAAACCACTGATTATTGCCATGCACAGCAGATAAACTGATTTAAAAAGTGTTCTGGTAGGAAGCTTTGTTTTCACTGTAATTTGATGCAGCCTTATGGGTAACTGCTGTAGTTTATAGATACCTGCAGCCCTTCTGCTTGTCTGCTTTTTCTGCTGTCATTAGCGTAATATTTTATATAAATGAATGACAAGTCTTATTGCAGTATCATAGTTACTTCACTGAGTTAAGTAGTGCATTTTTGACTTCATTATTAAATCTTATTTATTAACGGAAATTGTAAAAATTCATGCTTATGTATTCGGAGAAAAAGGATCGGGTTTAAATCTGGATTTAGTCTACTTTTGTATTTATTGGGCATTTCTTATTTAAGCCACATTTTTTTAATGTTAATTTGTAAAAATGATGACAGATTATGACAGTCCGTATTTCAGTTACAGTATTCGATTTCATCCTCCTGGAGTAGTAAATAGTCTATGAGCTTCTAAATTTTATCTGTCTTCATCAAGGACCAAACACTTATTCACCAGATATACTGGCCAGCTGTTCAGGCATAGCTGACATATTATAAGAATGGATATTAGTGATAGTAGAAATTGTGGCAGTAGAAATACAGGAATTGGTGGTACAGCAGAAATAGGAAATCAGTGAGATGCTACAAGCTCTCTTCAACGTCACCCTCAAGCCTACCAAATATGTAAAAAAACCAATAAAAACTGTGAAAACAATAGTGATTATAAAGATTATCAAAACTCAAAATTAGCATTTCAAACTCTTTTTTTTTTTTTAAACATAATTTTTCTCATTCCTTGTCAAATTCCCTCCAGTGCTATTCCTCTTTACCTGCCCATTGCTGGGCCCTGCTTAAAAGCCTTAAGTTAGGTGGGGTTCTGACATCTCTACTCCCTTACCTTCCAACAATAATCAGAACAGAATTGAAACAGCTGAGTAGTGAAATGTGTCAGCCATCGTTGCTAGCTCACGTGGTATCACTTTCACTGCACCTCAAGTCTGAAAAATCCTAGCATCAAGGAGATTGTGGAACCTTTTTTTGTGGTATAAAGCAGTCTGTAAGAAGTTGTCTTCTAAATACTGTTGAAGAGAGTCTTACCTGCTTTCCAACTTTTTCGCTCTTCCTGACTTTGTATAAGCTTTGATTGATACATAAATGTACATAGTGCCAGATGTGCTGGAAATGCATTAAAACTTCCCACAAAGTAGAATGGCGATATGCTGGATCAGTCTGAGAAGATAATTTTGTCAGAAGTGGGTTTTTGGACTTGAAACTGGGGTATGTTGTGTGGCTATTCTAAACAAAAGACATTTTAATATCAGAATTTTATTACAATATCTTTATAGGTAATACCCGTGTAATTTCAAATAAGAGGCCTAATTTGGATGCAACTCGCCAGGTTTGGGCCTAGGCTCACACCTACACTTAAGTAATATATTGTTTATTTTGATAATCTAATGGGATGATACCTAGCTGCATAATCTGTGTTTAAAAATATTTCCTTCTCTGTGTGAAGATTGTTTGAATTTCGGGGGGGTAATTTGTATTTCTGTGAGTCGGTGGCACATGGTTACACTTCAGAGGCTAGACTAGAAGACTTTGGACTTGCAACATAGGTGCGTGTGGAGCTGAGCAGGCTTATAGGTTTGTGCAGGCCTGATACTTCTGGGAAACATGAGAATTTCTGTGAAGATACTTGTCTGTGCACAGTTAGCTTGATGTGTCTGAAAGCTGCATTTTTAACGCTTTGGACACTTCCTACGTATGGTAGATTTACTGAGCACAGGCCATGAACTCGATTCCTGTGCATCACACCTGGGAAATCCATCACACAGACATAGGAGCCTGAGTATCAGTTCATGTTCATTTTCACCTAGATATGTTTTTTATTTTAAGAGGGTACTTCAATGGCAATATCATTTACCAAGAATATTCACTTAATGGAGAACATTTTACAACATATTTTAAAGCAAGTTAATCACTTCTTAAAACATACTATAGGAATCCTTCTGATTTATTGTTATTCCTCTGCGTGTTTGATTGAAAACTTATTTTTTCCTTTCAGGCAGCTATAAATGGTGTAATACCACAAGAAAACGGCATTCTGCAAAGGTAAGCACAGAACGATGGAGTAGTACATGCAGAGAATGATGCTATGTAATGGTTATGGTTTTGCTCCTGAATCCTAAGATGGTGATGTACTTCCCCTTTTAAAGCAGTTTCTGGAGCCACAAATTCAATTCCTGGCAAGGCTGATTTAACATTATTTTTTTCCCCCATACTGGTGGAGAACCAGCTCAAACGCCTACTCAAACTAGTTTATTTTAAATTCATTTGTTGTTAGGTCATTCTGTAGGATTGTTCCTTTACTAGGTCTGGATGTTGGTGTGCTTTCTAGGACTTTCAGTCTTCAGACTTCAGTGTTTTCTAGTCTTTTCAGGACTTTATTTTTTTTAATTTTTTTTTTCTTCCTCTAAATGTGTAAAAATTTGCAGGGCAAATATAAAGATATGCCTGGCTAAGTATTTTCTTTTTCCTTATGCATTTTTAAGGATATCAGTATTCCATATACCTCTGGCCAAAAAAAAGTTTGTTTATTTATTATAAGTGAATTACATGCAGCAGATATTATGCTAGATAAAGCAAGGTTGCTCCCTTCTAAAAGTAGCTTTACTGACCATCTTTCAGCTTCTGAATTAAATTTTGGCTTGTATACTGATGCCTGCATATCTTGAAGTCACTGACACATGATAGCCTAAGTGCTGATGAGGCAATTGAAAACAGCAGAACAAGAATTGAGCTACTTGGGAGAGGCAGTAAAATAGCGTTCTAAATGTTGTTGAAGGAAATACTCAATGTACTATTTTTAAAAGGTTTGTTTTGATGATTAAAGAAGATACATCATGTAGGTAAAGTGGTGTTTTGGCATATATGTCAATACTCACTAAAGCTATCATAAAATAGAGTTGTTTTTTTATTTCAAGATAAAACTTTATTTGCTCAGGAAAGTTGCTAGGTGTTTATTTATGGCTAGGTCTGCATAGTCCAATTCAGATCAAGACTCTGTGTCAAGCACTATTTCTACCTATTAACATAAGCAGAGACACAAAAACAGGATTTATGTTAGTAAGTCCTGATCTCAAAGCATTTATATTCAAAATACCAGAATGCTTGCAAGCATTTTGTCAGGGGGAAGGAGCTAGGGGGCAGTTATACCCAGCTTTGATAACAAGCATGTCCAGTGTCCACTTACAGCTTTCTTCAGTACTGATTTATTCATTTTTAGAAATGATTAGACAATAAAGGGTGTCACAAGTAGTCTTTTTTCTTTCTCTCTCTCTTTTTTTTTTTTTTTAAATTTTAAAGCAAGAAGTTTAAAAGGAGACCTGAAAGGCTAAGAAGCCTAGTTTCCAGTGGTTTTCAGATGAGGTTAATTTACTGACATGAAGCTTTTTATTTTCCACTAGAGGTTGCCAGTCAGGCATGTAAAATGCTTTCTGTAATGGAATCAAATATAATTAATACAACTGGACTTGAAGCAAGTTAATATATTGAGGGGAAAAAATACATTTTGTTTTATAATTCAATCGCGTTGACCGAAAAAATCAAATACCTGAGAATCAGGATATTCTTTGCTTCTTAGGTCTTTTAACAAAATGGTTATATTACTTAATTCATTGTTGGATGTCAGATTTAAACAAACAAAACAAACAAACAAACAAAAAACCCCAAACATATTGCTTGTTGTTTATACTTTTTTAAAGCCTGAAAATAAGACTGTTTCCTCTACTCTTTAATCCTCTGAAGTGAGTCTTTGACCTGTGGGCATGGGTGTTTGTAGCTGGGAATTCATCCTTTTGAGCCTGCTGATGTGAGAAGTGGAGGAGCCACATGTTTTACAAGCATAATATGTTTTTCTTTTTCAAATGATGTGATTTGCAATAGCTTGGTACTGTTTATGCATGGTTCTGTGATGTGGGTGCCACCCATATTCACGCTTTTTAAAATTTCAGTCCTCTTCTAGATGTCAGGTTTGATTTGTTGAAGAAACATTTCCATTGAGAAATCTCATAGTATCTTCAGGAAAGGGAGTCTTTTAAATAAGTTCTGTTCAGAAATGGAAATAAAGCAACTTGCATCTCAGCATTTCCTAAATACTTCTTTGCACAGCTCCCATTCTTTCAGTGCATACATTTTATTAGCTCACATCCTCCCTCATGATATCCTGTAACTGCGCAGGACAGATAATCTAAACAGGGAGCACCGTGTTCCTGGTAAGGACATCTACAATGCAAAGCTCTAGGCTTGCACTGTGAAGTATCTTGTCATCAAAATCTAATTTCAGTACATCATAATTTTCTTTGGCCTGGAGTAACGTTCCTTAAATTTCATGTGTTGTTACCTTTTGTTTCTAATCTCAGTTACATGTTGCAGAGAAGTTCACTGAGGACAAGGTGTGCTTCTGGGTAGTGAGGGTTTCCAAGTTTATTCTGACATTTATTTCATTTTTTTCTGATTCTTATTTCCATGTGGTACTAGCCTGATGATGTAGAGAACTGGTGGTTGCCATGGTACAAGTTTTTATACGGTCATAGCACTCCTGGAACAGGAAATAATGCTGCTTCTCAAGATAAATCCGATGTTAATTACACAGTGAACTTTAGACTAAAAGTGGCTTAAATGCCTGTTTGTCATTTAAACTGTTCTTCTATAGCACTTCTGAGTCACTGAAATATTAACGTTGTTAATATGAAAGTTAATTTCTAATTATTAGTAAAACAGTACTTTCACATATGACAATGTAGTTTATTCAAGAGGCATATGCTGTGGACCATAGTAAGTGAATAACACTGTTCATTTTACTTTGCTAATCTTTGTTTAAACATTATCAAGCTATTTTATTCAAACCTTCTTATCTGCATATGTTTCAGTGAGTATGGTGGAGAGACTTTACAAGGACCAGCGTACGGCCCCACAAGTCATTCTGCAGCAGGTTCTTCAACTCCTTCCTCATCCTCAGCATTTCGCCACGTAGTGCCATCTAGACAAATAGTGGAAAGACAACCTCGAATGCTTGACTTCAGGGTTGAGTACAGAGACAGAAATGTGGATGTAGTACTTGAAGACAGCTCCACAGTTGGTAAGGATGTATAAAAATGACATAAGAATTTTACCAGAGAAATTTCTAAAACAAAAATGAACAAAAAACATGCAGCCCCCAAAATCCAAACCCTAAAACAAATAAACAAAAAACAACAAAACCCCAACCAACCAACCAAAAAACCAAAACGAAAACAAAAATCCAAAACAAACCCCTCCAAAATATCTCCCAAAAAATGCAGCCTCCACAGGTCCTAACCATTTTCAAATCTCTTTGCAGCTTTAAAAAAGCAAAATTTCACTAATCCTTTGTAAAGGTTAGTGATCTGTCAAATATTTATCTTGAAATATAGTTGTCTTATGGACTTGCTTCAGAAACAAAATGAAGATTACTGATTAAGTTGACGCATGAAAGTGTAATTTGCAGCAGGATTAGTGTGGATGCAGTCCGCTAATAAGCAGATGATCTTGGCATTTCCTTTTTGAATCTCTATAGCATCATCCTTTTCTGCATAGGATTAGTGACAAAATTCATACGAATTCTTGCAAGTACGAAGACCATTGTTACATTCTTTTAAAAGAAATTTTTATTTGGCTCTTTTGGGGCAGTTAAGATTCCTTTTATCAGATTCTTTTGTCTTCATTATAAATCTGATGCATTTTATACAAGTATGTTAGAAATATGCTGTTCTTACCATTGCAGAGCATATTATTTTTGATACTCACCAAGCTGAATTAATTTTCTAAGGAAATTAAATTACTAAGGAGAAAAAGTTTTTTTTGAAGACAATATACAGATCAAAACGAAGAAATAGTTGATTAAAAAACTTGCAGAGCTGTAGCCTTATGTCTGTGATGAAATTTGGAAATTGAAACTTTTTGGTCCTTATTTTTCTTCTCTGCATTTGATTTGGAATGGGATGGTGCCACCTAGTGGTGATTAGTTTGAATTCTTGATTAGTGTTCTGTCTTTTCACTGCACCGCACTGAGTTATGTCCATGCAGAGTAGATACACAAGTGGCCAAATCAGAATTGTGCAGCTGTAGTAATTTTTTTCTTATAAACTTCTTTCAGGTATAGATGATTAAGGAACAGTCAGAAGGTAGTCAGTCTAAGACTTTTGTCTGTTTCTTGGAATATGAAGGTCAAACACAGCCTTGTGTTTGACAAATAGTAGGATTTCAGCTACGGAGTTAAGGAAAGCAGCTTTTGGCTTTTTCAAAGATCTGCTTGGCAGAATCCCAGGAGAAACTGTCTTGAAGGGCAAAAGGGCTTAAGGGAGATGTTGATCTTCAAGGATAACTTCAAAGCACCAAAACAGTCCATACCCACATGCAAAAAGGGGAGCAAATGTGGCAGAAGGCCAGCACAGAAGAACAAAACTTCTGACTAAGCTAAATGCAAAAGAAAGTACAACAAAGGTATAAGGTAGTGATGGGCTATCCAGAAGGAATACAGACTATGCAGGTTTGGAGCTAAAGGAAAACCAAAGGTCAGGCAGAGCTGAAAGCACTAAGAGGTAAAAAGGGCTTCTGTAAGTACCCAGTACAGTCAGCATTAAAAGAAAAGCTCAGGAAAATGGGAACTTGCTGTTCAATGGCAGTCTCTGAATTCAGGGTGTAGAAAGATTACGCAGCAGAATCTTCCTGGGAGTCATTTCTTAGCACAGGAAGGAAAAACAAAACAAAACCAATCAACCAACCAACCAACCAAAAAAAAAACAGGTGATCCAAGGCCAGCCTGGATTTGGTAAGGGTAAATTATGCCTAATCGTCTTGCCTTTTATTATGTGATAACTGGCTCTGTGGACAAGGGGAGAACTGGATGTTACTTTCTCTGGTAAGGCCTTTTCTATACTCTGCTGTAGTATTCTTATAGTCATGTTCTTGAGATGGGGACAGGGTAAGTGAGCTTATAAGGTAGGCAGATATTTGCCTGAACTGCCAGGCTCAAAGTCTGACTGGTGAACAGTTGCTAACGTAGTGTCCCTCGGGGTCTGATCCTGGGGCCAGTGTTGCTTGATGTCTTTATTAAAAACCTGCTTGTCAAGAAGAGCACTCCTGGCAAGTTCACAGGCAGTAGCACATCAGAGAAAGTGGCTGATGTTCTGGAGGGCAATTCTGCTATCAAGAGAGACCTGGACAGCCTGGAGAAATAGACTGACAAGAGCCTTACGAAGCTCAGCGAAAGCAAATATGAAGTTCTGCATCTGGGGCAGGATAACTCCATGCTATACCATCTGGTAACTGGCTGGGGATTAATAGGCCAGGAAGAAACTTTGTGGGGAGAGGAAAAGAAAAAAAAGAGGCAGATCTGGAGGCTCATCAGTAGTGCACTCTTGCAGTGAAGAAGGCCAGCTGCATCCTAGGCTGTGTTAGCAAGAATATAGCCAGTGGATCCAGCGGAATAATTTTTCTCACCTATTCAGCACTTGTGAGACTGTCTGGAGCAATGCATCCAATTCAGGGGTCCCCAGTACAAGAAGGATATTAAAGTATTGGAGTGAGTCCAGCAGTAGTCAGCAAGATAGTCAGGGGACTTGAGCACAAGGTGACATACAAGTAGAGGCAAAGAGAATTGGAGTGGTTCAACCTGGAGGAGAGAAGGGGAGAGGTAGACCTTACTACAGTCTGTATCTATCTGATGGAAGGACACAGAGAAGATGGAGCCAGACTCTTCTTGGAGGAGCATAGTGATAAGAGGAGAAGCAAAGGACACAGATTGGAACATTGAAAATTTCCATTAGATATGAGGAATATATTTGTTTATTTTAATTATGAGGGTGGTCAAGTACTGCAGCAGGTTGGCCAGAGAAGCTGTTGAGCCTCCATCCTTAGAAGCGTTCAAGATTCAGCTGGACAAAACCTTGACTAAACTGGTCTCGTTAGACCTTTGAACTTCTTTGAGTTGGCCTTGGTCTACGTGACCTCCTGAGGTACCTTCAGCCTGAATTATTTTGTGCCTGTAATAGTTACAGGAAGAAGACAGCATCAAAATTTGCAAAACACTCAAAAAGCTGTCAGACCAGTCAAACCGTGTGAATGCTCTAGTTCCCTGTGTCAGGATTATTGATCGTGGATTTGTGAATGCACACCACCTTTATTGCTGGCAAGGTGCATTGCTTCAGATAGCATGCACGTGCAGATGTGTGGATAGCACATGCAGTGTAGAACTACTGAAATAATGTCCAAATTGCCAAATCCTCGTGATTGTGTGGGTCAGATTCATGCTCTGTGATTTTTAGCTTCATTTGTTCTTTGCTGTTTCAAGTGTGTGTTACAATGATAACTACAGTAAAACTGATTTCGTAGTAAATTTTTCCTTGCTCATTTATGAGCTGTAATTCAGTAATGTTTGAGATGGTGGTAAATGTGTATGCTTTATATGTGTTTTTCTTGACATTTTATTTCTCTTCTCTTCAGGAGATATCAAACGTATTCTAGAAAATGAACTTCAGATTCCTGCATCTAAAATGCTGCTGAAAGGGTGGAAGACTGGAGATGTAGACGATAGTGTAAGTTTTCAACTGTGTTTTCAGTTACCTGAATTCAGTGTTTCAAACTGAGGCTCTGAGGGTGGGGGGTTACAATGCAAGAATTGTGAGTTTCAAACAGTGTTAGATGTCTTAGGTGAAAGTAATACAAGGAACACTTAAGCTAAAACATTACCAAAAAATCACTTTACGTTGTTTTTATTTAAAACATGGCACCTACACCTACAAAAATATTGTTATTAAACTCAGAGCAAGTACGTCTTGAAACAAAAATTTGATGGTGTTGTCAATAATTAAAAGGAGTAGAATAAACTAATATGTCAAAATCAGGAAATGTTTTATATTTACAATGATTTTTCTTTCCTCAGACTGTCTTAAAAACTCTACACTTGCCAAAAAATAATAGTCTTTATGTTCTAACACCTGACCTGCCTCTTCCTTCTTCGAGTCATTCTGGGTAAGTCTTTTAGCCATATGTTCTACTTGTATGATTCTTTAGGTATTTTTTTTTGTTTGTTTGCTTTTGTGAAGCCACATGTATCCTTTTAAGAATCTACAATCAGTTTTCAGTGGTCGAAGAGGCAAGTGTTGGGATTAACTACCTCAATACTTTACTGTTGAAATTAAGGGAAAAGTGTTTTTTTTTTTCCTTTTTTTTTTAAACCTTGGTATGCTACATGAATTACTTAGGTGCATACAGAATTTTATACCTTCCAGGTGTGATGACTTTCATTTCCACGGGGAGTAAATGTTTTTAAATTAAATCTGGCCTTTCATAATTTATTGCATTAGGTTGATTCATTTAAGATAAACATGTAGAAATTGTTACCATCTGATCAGAATTTTCTTTCTGAAATATTTGTTATATTATTTCATTGTATCTTGGACTTTTAAAAATGTACATAAATAGGCTGAATAACTAATTTTGTCTGAGTAGGCAGGGTATCTTACTGATTTCAATACTCAAAAAGTTAACAGTGTTCATATGTCAGTGAATATTGCAAAGGTTTGAAAATTAAATGCTTCTTTGTGGAAAATGGAATCCTTTCTGTTAGAGAGCAATTTGCAGTTACTTTGCTTTCAACTTTTTGTCTTGCTTTCTTTCCTGTCCATCTGTTTCTCAACGGTAGACACAGATGTATTCGTACCAGGAAAACCATTACTTTTATTCTTTGGCCGCTAGAGGGTGCACGGTAATTGAGTCTGAAAATGTAGCTCTGGTCCTAAAATGTCAAGCAAGCAGGCATTGTACTTTGCATTGATCAAATTGCATGATCATTAGACTAGATTCCCTTCAAGTTATCTGAAGAGGGAATTGTTTTTCTGCTGTTGTAGTTAAATAGTAAAATGTTCTACAAATACGTTGAAGGAAACCCTTTGGCAATCAATAGAAATAAATAGATTGTTTCCCAATGACTAAAAGTAGTCCCTGTGGTACTAAGAAGTTATTTATGAACATAACCGGTGTTCTGTGGAATAAATAAGAAAACTGATTTAAATTATAGAAAATAAAAAAAAAAAAAAGAAACATTAAGAGAGGGAATAGTGGTGATGGAACGGAGGGTGGTAGTGAGCTGTAATGTGAGTTGTACGTACAAACAGGAGCTGTAGTTGTGTGTGAGGACAATAAGCCGTTGTACTTGAGGAATTACTTGAAGAACAGTGAAAATACTGTGGAAAAACAATGTAGATGCTATTTTTTAAAATTCATTTTGCAATTTTAATATTTTATACCTGGTTATCTTGTGTATTGTCATTTTAATGTCTTTGATTTTGGAAAGAAATCTAGACTTTAAAGAACGTAGTTTATTTCAACTGAAGGAAACTATGTAAAAGCAACAAGCTGTTTATAAAGGGTTCCCAGGCTTTTTTGTTGGATGAACAATCTTAAAGAACTTTATTTCCTGTTAAAATCAAAGCGGTCGCTACCTATACAGTTTATACTTGTTCCATAGAGGAGATTTAGTTCTGGATATTTTTAAGATAAATTTGGTAGCTTTGGGATAGCAAATGATGATTAATTAGTGGCTACTTAAACAAGGATAATTTAAAGGCTAGATCATCTCCCTGAAGTCATAAATTCTAGATGAAAGGGGAGGCTTGCCTCCAATTAAAGCATCAATGCAGATCAAAACACATCTAATTGAAGCAATGTACCAAACCCGGTTACACTGTTTACTGCCTACTGTTAGGTCAGTTATTATTCAGATTAGTTTGTTACCCACATTTTTTAAAAGCATGATGCTCACATGTATTATTAATGGAAATTAAAGAACTTTGCCTCCTACTTTGTGAGTTCATCTGCTGTTTTCTTCAACTGCCTTCTATTTTGAACTAGAGATAAATAGTCGTGATTTGAATATCTCCAGAAAGTGATATTTGAAAAGCCTACGATTTCAGTATGTGGTATTTTATGTATATGCCCTTTATAAAAGGAGCAATCTGGTCATAGCTCTGGTCTGTGCTTCTTCTTGACACTCAGGGAGAAGAGCATTTGAAACATCCTTTTCCAATGTATTGGTAGGTAGGCGTTGAAGTTTGTGGCAGGCTGTATGGACTTAACCCAGAACTGACTTAAACTGGCATCTAAATGTAATGACAAAACGATCCTGCAGTTTAAACAAGCAAAAATCTCCTAGGGCATCTTCATTCATCGGTGGCATCTCTAAAGCTCTTATAGGTAATAGAAACCCAGTGAATTACTATCGCATGCTAGTAAATTGAGGTGTAAAGATTAAATTTAAATGTCAAATACCACTTGTAGGGTTGGCATAGCCATACCTATCCATGTACAACATCTGGAACAATAACAACATGTTCTGTGGGCTGTGGATGTAATGAAGGACGATTTTTGGTGAATTCCAGCCTCATCACAACAGCTTAAGTAACTCGTCTCTCTCCCTCCATGCTTCTCCCTTGATCTTGCCTACCTCTGACAGTGCTTCAGTTCCTCCTAGGCATTTTGTAGCACCCATGTCATTTTTTTTCACCTGTGTAGGTGGTCATCCTGTCCCGGCTCTTTTCTCCAGCTGAAATCCCGGTAAGCAGGTAGTATCAAACAACAGGAGATACCACATGGTAATTCTTGTCATCGAAGGCCAGAGGTTGGCTGAAGGCAGTATAAAAAGATTATGCTTCTGCTGCAGTCTTTTATGAAGGTGGCCAGTAATTTAGGTCCCTTTCCTCTGCCCAGCTGTTGATTTACAGCCAATATTTGAGTCCTTTATAGCATCGTCAGTCCTCCTTGAAACTAGTGAATATGTACAAATCTGCTGGATGGCATAAGTGGGTGGAGAGAAACACGATTTCCTTTAGAAAACAGTCTTAAAACAGAAAGGTGCCAAAGAATGTCTATCAATAGTTGTCCAAGGGGAGAGATTACTTGCACCGTCTTTTTAGATTAGATTTTTCACTTCCTTACAGTGGCTTTCCTTCCCTTTGGTGCCTCAGATGCTTCTTGAAAGCCAGCAATACTGAGTTCAGGAAAAAAGGGTTAGGACAATGCAATAAAGGGAAGCATCAAAAGCATAGGCATGTGAGTCTGGACACATATCCAGGTCTTCCTGATGGTCTTCCCTTTCAGTCTTGTGTGTTCTGGGAAGTGCTGTTTATATTTTTTTTCCTTTATTGTCACTTTAATTAATGGATGTCATTTAATTTATATTCATACTTTTTTTTTTCTAAATAGGTGAAAATGTTCGTTTCTTTTTTATACTTGATGTATCACCAGAAAGTTCAAAGCAGCTAAAAGCTGTTTGACCAGCTGCATATCTCGGCAATGATTACAGTACTAGATTTTTGCTAAGTGATTGTAATTTATTTAAGAAATGTAATTATCTGTGTGGATAGGAATAAAAATTATATATACATGTCAAGTAATGGGTCTGTGTTTTGCTGAGTACGTGCTTTTTAGGTTGTTGCAGAGCAGTGGTGGTTGTGGCATGGGGTTTTGGTGTACGTTATCAACTGTTGCGGAGTGTTAATTAAGAAGGATGTAACCTGCAACTCCAGTTATTAGTATTTGTCTGTTTAGCTGGACAGGAGCAGTGCCTTGCTTTAGTTACTTTGAAAGCTTCAATAAGAATGGTAAGATTAATGTTTTATTTTCACATCTGCTCATGAGACAGTTTAAAAATCCTGAAGTTTAAAATGCAATAGAATGTAAACAGAAGGGCTTCTGCTCATTTACATGTTAGCCAGATTTGCTAACTGATTGCTGTTTGAACCTAATCTACCATCTTCTGCTGCATTAGCTACAACAAACATTACATTTACATACTGATTTCTTATTTTGTTTTAATGTAAATAATCTGTAATTACAGTAAATTTGGACTTCTGTTGACATGAGCTTGTATAAATCTGTAAGTTTAAAATGGAAATGTTAATTACCTTGTGTCATGCCTATTTATATAAAATTCAGAGATTTGGGGGAAAATCTTGTGACTGAGAAAGCTACTGCCTAATTCTGAATGCATTTCATTTAAATAGAGAAGTAAAAACAAAACAGAACTGAAATGAAATGGATCGTTTGCTGCTCACCAATTAAGGATATACTTTTGGCTTCAAAGCTAAAAAAAAAAATATTACTAAAATTTCAAAGAAAAATGCTATTAAGCAAAGTATTACATCAGAAATCAAAGCATTAAGGCGTTCATTCAACAATGGATACAACGAATGCATTTTATTTATTGTTACAGCACAATAAAAAAGTAGTAAAGCTGAAAGCTTAAAATATAATAAATAGAAATACTAATATCATCTTACTTCAGCATTTCATAGACTGATTGAACAGTTGCTGTCACCTTAAGTTTAGCATCATTTGCTATTACACACTTTGGGGCTAAATATTGTTTCTCTTAATTTATTAGACTCATTGTTTATAAATTGTGCTGTATTGGAATTTGGGTGGAGTAGCTAGTGAATAAACTCCTTCCTGACTGTTAATGGAGTATTTGGTATTTCCAGTTTCAAGCAACTTATGTTGCTTGAAATTTAAGGTTTAGGGAGGAGTGGTTTTGGTTGCATATTATAAATTTCAACCCCCGTTGAATCCTGGTCCATCGCTGAGGTTTCTACTCATTGTGATAATGCTGATAACCAACGCTATATAGGCAATCCGTATGGAATCCTAAACTGATTCAGGTTTCTCTTGCTAAAACTGGTCAGAGCAATGACTGGGCTCAGGTCTATTTTCTTTCGTCTGTTCTCAGACTTGCTCCTTTTTTTGGATGTAGGCAGATTTCCTGTAATGGAAGATTGGTAACTGAAAGTACTGTCAAGTGCCCTTGGCTCCTGTGCCTAATAGTGAATGCATAATCATCCAGCTGAGGGGAAAAATGTAACATCAGTGTTTAACTTATCGGCAAATGCTTTGGAGATCTAGAGCATGCAGTAGGGGGGAAATGGTGCTGACAGAAGTGGCCTACTTTAATCCTGTTTCTAGAATTTGATTTCCTTTCACCACTAATTAATCTGCAGATTAATTAAATTCTGTTCGTGTTGATGGCAAAAAATAAAAATAAAATAAAATCTTAACTTCAGTGGGAACTAGAGTTTGGCCCTGATTTTTCTTTTCTTCTTCTTTCTTCTTTTAATGCAGATATTTCATTTGGAAGATTGTAGTCGACTGATAGCATTTGCAGGAAAATGAAACTGCTGCAAACACTGAAGCCATAGTTTTAGAAATGTACATAGTGTTCAAAAGCAGCCGTCTTAGTACAGTTATGTGCATCTTTTAAAAAGTATTTATTTTTTTAAAAAAAAAAGGCATTGGAGGAGAACACAAAGATTCAGTTTACTGTCAAGGAGCAGTCTCCTGCTTAAATAACTTCATTTTGTGCATTTGATCAGAGCTTTAATAGCTGAAATTGTAATTTTACGGCAATTTATTTTATGTTTGGAGTCAGAGTTTTATTGCCACAAAGAATAATCCAAAGATTATTTGGATTACAAAGGTAATCCAAATCCCTAGCTGCTGGAGGAAACGAATCTGGGAGGAGACTGACACTGCTGGTTCTCTAGCTCCATGTACAAACCAACCCTGTCTCACAGGAGAGTGTTGGTTGGTACGTGGTGGAGTTGGTTGGCGCATACTGCCCATAAGTGCGTGACAACTCCTCCTCCCCTTGACTTTTGAACGTATGTGGCACATGTCTTCTGGCTTCGAGGCCATATGACGTTTTGATATGGGACCCCAAAGGATTGGGTCAGTTGACCACTGCATTTCTATGTAAGCATTATCCTGCACAATTCTTCATTATGTTTTTTTTCTGAAGAAAATGTGATTTTTTTTTTCTTAGCCAGCTTAATTTTCAGCCTGCTCTTTGACTGTATTTGGCTATGAATGTTAACAAGCAAATTCTCAATATTTAATGTTTAGCTTGTCTTGTTCAGAAATCCAAAAGGTAGAGGTGTCAAAATCATTACTTACTTTGAAAACTGAAGCTTTTAATTTTAAGGCACTTAATTTAAAATAACTGTGTTTGAAGAGTTTTTTCTTTCTTTTCTAAATATTTGCTGCTATCACATCCAGATGAAGCAGAGAAATGGAAAACCTTTCCTATGAACACACACACATATATTTTTCTTTAGCATACCATATTTTGGATCTGGATGGTATTTAAGTGTGTGTATTATGCATACCGTGAGAGACTAAGGGTTTGATCTAACTAGCCTGTTTCATTCTATGCTTACATCAATTACAGAATGAAAACATGAATCACGCTATCAGTTTCCATCTAAAGATTTTCAGAAAGTCAAAAACAACAACAAAAAGCTGTAACAGAGCCTCGTGTGACCCCGTATGGAATCCAGAGTCATTCACATATGCTGTAATTAATAATATTTTTAGAACAGTTACATATATCACTTGCCTCCAGTATTTGCTAAAAACAAAGAAAAAATCAGAACCTGAAAAAGCACAGCAGGGTATTTTAGTTGCTGCGGAACATTTGCCAAAAGAAAATAAGGTTATGTCAATGCTAAACTTACTGTTAGGGATCAAGTTAGAATTACCTTTGAAAATAGGTGTGCATCTTTTTCAGACAGCTTTTTTCTCCTACGCAGGACTGTGAAGTATTTTTAAATTTTTCTAGCCTGTTTTTAAAAGATTTTGTGACAAGTGGAGCTAACTTCACATTCAGTGTAGATCACTTATTTCAGTTACATATGTAGTGTCTGTCATACATTTGAACATACCTAGCATTAACAAAGAATTAAATTAATCTTCCTTATTACGAAAACACATAAAAGAAGAAAACTGGCACTTCATGATTTTGTTTCATAGTGTGTGATCATTATGTTTAAGATGTCACAGAATCCAAATTATGTTGCTGAGTTTGTAAGGTAATTTTTCTCGAGATGCTAAAGCAAATAGTGCATCTCTTGCTAAAGCATCCATTGAGTATTGCATGGGTTCGTTGCCATCTGAGCAGCCAAACTGCAGATCAGTAATTACCATAGAAGGAAAAACTAACAAATCAAGACTCAAGTAATCTAGCAGTCTTGTCGTCTTGTGTCTTAAGATACAGCTGTGCTCATCTGCATACAGAATTTGTCCTTTATTGCTTAGAGAAATGGCATGGTGAAGTGTCATCAAACAGTGAAGATCTGAAGGAAAAAAAAATTGCATTCTTATGAGAGTGTGTTATAGGAAAAAAGAAGTAGATAAACCCAATTTAATTCCATATGCCACTGAACAGGTCAAGTCTGCATAAATACTGTTTAGAAATGCAGTAAGGTGTGTTATAATGCAATTTTGTAGCCTGTATAAGTTCCTACACAGCTGGAATTGCCCTGTCTATAGCCAAGTCCCGTCTTCTATTTTGAAAAGTAGATAGTTGCATAATTTTGTACCTAATTAAACAGGATGCCTTTTTAATATCTAGATGTTTTGTTACTGGGAAAATCGCAAAAAAACATCTTTGTGACTTCATGTTGACCTGTTTAATCTGTATCTTAAGATTTTCTTTTAATTTATGTTATTAAAGATATTTTAATGTGCAGTTAAAATAATTTGAGCAGAACTAACTTTTCTAAATAGTCAATAACCACATGAGAAATTTTGCTGTGGTTAGTTTTCCAGTTCTAATTAGCTGGGTTTATGTGCTTTGAATGAAACCAAGGCATTTCCATTTGATTTATGCTTCAGGTAACCCTAGAGAAGTGAGAGCATGCTTTGCCTTATTCTACTTACCATCAGTTTTAACGTGCATTGTAGCTTGATGTTTTGTCTGGTCATCAATATGCTTACAAGCCTAACGGCATAATGAGTGCTAAATATACCTGATGTTTGTGAAGATAATGTGACTCGCAATTTTGAGAATATTTAACATTAGAAGAGCTTTAAAGGCTGCAGTCATCTTATTAAGGAAGGAGTTCAGGAATGGCCTTTGGTCATTCTCAGCATGCTTCCTTGCATTTAAGAGTGAAAAGAGAGATGATAATGTTGTGCCTGGACTTGTCCATGTAGAGTTTAGGGTACCCTGGGGTTTTTGCATCTAACTGTAAAACAAGCTATAACATGCTTATCCCTGATTTTCTTGTTTTTCTTTCAACCATTTCAGGGCCTTGCAGGAGTCATTAAATCAAAACTTCATGCTGCTCGTCACCCATCGAGAAGTCCAGCGGGAGTACAACCTCAACTTCTCAGGAAGCAGTACCATTCAGGAGGTGAGTGGTGTTTCACAGCTGAAGAATAAATGTAGCTCATTATAGCTAATGCCAGCTCTGTGAAAGAGGCTTTATGTGGCCTAGTCGGAAATTCCTTAATTTTATTAGTCATCTTTTTGGTTTAATCAACTGGATCATGAAGATTGCGATAACTTGATTAAAGAACTTGGCCTCAAAAAAGTTTACTATTAAATTATGCAGAAAAGATGTTACTTTTTACATGGTAATAGCAAAATATGTGAACAGCCTCTATTGAGGTACTCTACAATGACGAGGAAAGGCAGTTGTTCGAATTACATTTTATTTTTAAGCCCCTTGAAGTTCTTGCTGTCTTCCCTTCTGTTAACCAGTTCCATCTCCGTTTTGTAGGCACCTCTACCATTGCTGGTTGCTATCATAGCGTTTTAACTCTTCCTGGCTTGGTAGCCAAATGGTTTCTGTGTATAATGGATGCCACTGCCATTCTGTCGAATGGCCAGCAAGGGGTGATGTTGCAGAGAACTTCATCAGAATTAAGTCCTATAGGAAACAATATCTCATACATGAATCGGGACGCTCAGAATTTAGAGCAAGCAGTCCTTACATATTTTTAATTCCTTTCTGAAGCCAAAGGTTATTGTCTGATGCTTCATGATACATCTAATGCCACATGTTTTTGGTGTTACTTCCTATATAACCCACTAACTTCTGGAAATACGACAAACAATCTAGAAATAAGAATCTTCAGGATTAACTTTACAACATATTAAGATTAAATGTTTGCTTTTCACATTAAACACGTTTGCTATTGATTTGTCTCTTCTCTCAATCTTGTTGAGCATGTTTTATGGAAGTTTTTCATGTGGTGAGGTGACATTCTAGAAAGAATTATTTTAACTTCCTGTAACATTTTTATATCAGAGAAATATCCCATGCAACAGTGAAAAGTAATCACTAACTGTTTTGTTTTCATTGCGAACCTTATTATTCTTAAGATGTAAATTCTAATTTTTTCCTCTGCATGAAAGCGTGTTTTACCTTTCTAAACCTTTAATAGTAAATTCTGTTATTTTTTTAATACAAGCACACAAATGAAGTTGCATCAGTTTGTTTTTTGAGGGGCCAAGCTCTAACTCTTTAAAATTAAAAATGAATATTTTGGTCATTTATTTCTATAAATCTTCTTATAATTTTAAATTGTGAGATTCTAGAAGAAAACATATTGCACATACATATTACCTATTTATTTTTATCTATGCTATATCAACTACTACTTTACAGTCTTAAAGGACCCAGGAATCTGTGATGGTGCATGGGAATTTAGGTGCATGCACTGAAATTTTCTTGTTATTAATGGTAGGTTACAGTCAGCATGTTATCGTACAGAGTCAACGCAATTTAAAAGTGAGTTACAATTTTCTCCCTTAAACAACCGAAAGGTCCCCCCCAGTCTACCACCGCATACCCTTATCAGCATGAGCATCAAACCTTTATTTGCCTTGCTCCTTTGTGTCTAAGTATTACATCCAATATAGTGTATAAAATTATGAAGATAATTAATTTCAAAGGCTAAAATGAATAAAATGCTGGACTTATGCACGTGATAGTGAACAGGTGAATATGTCTGTCTATACAAAGTCTTGTGGAAATCACTGGGGACTTGGCTGAGGTAAAAGGGTTGGCGAACATTTGTCTAATTATAGAAAACAAGCACTGTTTTGTATGTTAACTCCCTAATGACTTTTTCATTTATTTTTTTTTTCTTTTAGCATAGAGCAAACATTGTAGCAAACGATTGATGAATCTAGTTACTTTGTGTGATTTAGAGAAATTGGTGGTATCTTTCATTATTTTCTCTGCCACATCTCAATCGTTTCCAGAGACCACTAGATTTTTTTTTTCCTTCACTCTCATGTTCACACTTTAACAAATTAGTAGTGTACTTTCCTTCTGGTATATTTTCGTAATCGTGGAAAAGCTTCGTGGAAGTTGCAGTTGCCAACCACAAGAGGGCAGGAAGGACTATTCAATTATTACCTAAAAATGCCATTCAATGTTTTCAAATTAGCTTCTGGTATATTAACAAAAAGGAGTATAATGGCCAAGTTATTGTTTGATTTACAGATAATTGGCATATTGCAGGGAGGAGACTTAATTTCACCCTTTTAAATTAAACAGGGAGATTTAAAAAGACATAAAATATTCATTAATGTTCAGTGATTATAAAGCAGTGGCATATATTTATTCTACCTTTATTACTGTTTCGATGGGAAAATACTGCAAATATTTCAGAAATCGAGTTGGCCATACTGACAAGTTGAAGTGTTTAAGCAGTGTTAATGCAATCTACTCACATGGTATATCCTATGCAGAAAGATTCAAAATGACTACATCAATTATTAAAAGAAATATTTAAAATTCTATAAATGTTCTACTGCTTGCCACAGTTGGGTGCAATTCTCTCTCTAGGGCTAGTTGTTATCTTTTCCTTAAAATTTACAGCACCAACATTTTTTCCAAGTTTTCCAAAAATCCCACTACCCTTTCAAAACTGTCATAAATATTTTGCAAAGGATTAAATGCAGAATTTAATGAGCTATCTGCTGTGCTTTACCGTTGCTTCAGTTCTCTGTTTTAATTGTTTAGAATACATGTTTAATAGTAAATGATATTTAAATGATTTGTTATTTAAAAAAATAAAAAATCTTGCTGTTTAATAGGGAAACAACCTGACAGAAAATTCTCTAATGTGAGAAGTCTGAAGTTGTAGTACTCAGGTCTGCTTCCACAATTTCTCTTGTATTAAATCAGTAGTTGGATTTTGGATGGTGCTTGAAAATGCTTTTTTTTTTTTTTTTTCTTCCACTTGCTTTATCTGCATCTTCAACTCTTCACATATTAAGGTTTAATTTCTCATTAAAAAAAAATGTAAGTTACTCTCAATTATATTGATGCGGGCTCATCAGCCTACAGGGAAACTTAGAAATGAAATAAAAAGCTAAACCTAAATTATCAAACTCTGGATATTGGATTTTTTTTTTTTTGGGTGAGTCAAGCAGGGGAGTGGTCAAGTTGGAAAGTTAATGATAACATGTTGGCCTAAATTGCAAATTAATCTGTGTCACAGGTTTCTGACATCTGTTTGTTCTTGTAAAATTGCAGTATTAAATTAATTCTGGGCAGATACTGTTCTGGGAAATATCATGATTACTTTTTTCCATGATCCGCATTTTAAAGGGGAAATTAGTAGGGTTTGTGCCAGTTTGGAGATCGTAAATTAATACATTTCCAATGTATTTTATGGTTAAATAAGGACAGTTCTAACAAATTAAACTGCTAATACTTAAAAGACTAAAACAAGTTTTCTGCCTGAATACATACCCTTTATTCTGCTAAAATAACTTGTGGAGGTTATCCCTCATTGAAGTAAGAGAACTTTTAAATTTTGATTTGACAAGCTATTTGCTAAATATGCATATATTTAATGCATTGCCTTATTTAACATAAATTGTTTTCTGGCTATTCTGATGAACCTACTTTAAAATTAATATTTTTGTTGCCTTTCAATTTTTTCAAGTTTTAGTTGCATTATTTGATAGAGGTGAAAGACAGCCCTTTGCATGGGGGAATATTTAAATATTTCATGGAAAGCAAGGATACTCCTATCCTGAAGTATACACAATCAAACTAATTTGCAGAAAACTTTTTGAATTGAGAGCCTCTCTGTCACAAAAGCATGCTTCACACTTTTTGTTGTTTTAGTCAGTGACATGGGAAAAAAATCAGATTTTAACAAACTGGATACCTCCATTAAAAACAAGGAGTTTGCATTTGTCTGTTTTACTGTCGGTAGAGACTTTGAAGCCTTTTTTGTGATTCCTGTGTGCAGGATTACAGAAGTATCCAGTGTACACAAGCTGTGGCTGTTAAAGGGTGGACAAGTTAAATATGCAGAAACCTCAGGCCTCTTGGAGATCAGTGATTTTTTTTTTTGTATTTTTTTTTTTCTAACTGTTGGAGATTCCAGTTGAGAATACTAGATAAAGCATGTACTAGGTTCTATAATTCCTAGTAAAACATGAAATCTGTGCAAACAATGCAAGGATGGGTCCCTAAATACAGGCTGCCTTTGCATGGCTGCATCTGCTCTTTATTCCGTTCCTTTAGCCAATAAACTAATCAGAGGCTAGTATCTTAGCATCCCTGTCACCTGTCATAGGTAATATATTTGTTCTTTGTTCCCTATAGACTTACTGGCTAAGATGGAATAAAAAAAGCAATGTATCCAGTAGCACTACAGGCAGGAGGAGGAACTATTTGTACATAGAACTGCTTGGGATGAGAGAAACTGTAAATTCTGTGTTGCCAGACCCTAATGATAGTTTGAAGTCCTTTGTACTGAATTTGTAAAAACTTTTTTGATAAGTTGATGAATGTGAATCAAGATACAAAAGCACCATTTATGTACATGCAGGCAAAAAAAATGATTTGAAGGGCTTAAATAATTGTAATACATAAATATAGGCGAGCAGACTAATTACTTTGAACACACAGAAAAATAATCCAGCTGAAGGTTTTGTACTTTTTTTGATCTGATTTTTGGTATTTGTACAAAATATTTTCAAACCAATTATTGTTGAGTGAGATCACCCATAGTAAAGGTCAGACATTGGTGGTGGGACACAAAATGTATGTGTAGATAACATCGTTCTTTGCAGTTACTTAACTACAAGGTTATAATTTAATACATCTGCCAGACATGATGATATGATCATCTCCAAATATTGTACATATATTAACGGTTTCAGAACAGCTGTTATATTTTTGAGATTTTTAGTTGCTTTAAAATAGTTAAAAACTATTCTTATGCTAATAAAAATCTGTAACACTTCTTTTTGTATTTAATAGATGCACAGACATTCCATACTGTTGTTCAATTATTTTCTCAGTATCAGAAAACTGGTAAAATATGCTGTGCCTATATTGATTGCACTCGATACTTAGATTGTTTGTGAAAATTGCACATTTTGTTTGCTTTCTAAAGAAATTTGTTATGTAAAAACTATATTCAATTTATATTAATAACAACATGATATGTAATGTAAGCATCTATCACTGTGATAGCATCAATGTTCTGCAGTGGTAAATGAGTACTGTCTAGTTAGCTGTGTTTCGACTTAAACAAGAAGAGGGAAATCTATTTTATAAAACTAAAACGGCTTCTTGTTTTTCTGGGAGGAGGCTCTTTAGGAAAAAAAAACCAGCATGTTGCTAAACTACACTGCATTTACTGAAAAGACTGGGATAAACTTTGTAAGTGATCATGTTATGGATTATATGGAAAATGAAGTTCCTTGGGAAAGAAGGGGGAAATACCTATTCTGTACCTGTTCCAAGTGACAGCTTTACTAGGCATTTAAAATATCTCAATATCTGACTTTTAGAGATGCGTTTCTGAGAGGTTGTACTGATGAAGGTATACAACCATTTCTCTTTTCATGCAACAGAAACAGCACTCGGAGGTAATGGCAGGGCTCCCCTTCACTTCGCTTTAATTATGAAGCTTACCATATTCCTGACCGAATATGTTTCATAACCTGTAATTTGCTTTCGGTGGGTTTGGACGTGCATATCATTAAAGAAACGATCTCCAGTTATCAAAAACTAGTAAACATGGACATTTTTATATGCAAGAAAAGGCAGAGAGTAAATAATTGCACTGGTGACCAATACTGTAATAATCCTGTTTTACAATATGCACTTGACAGGTTGTAATAGTGCTAATTGAAGAGACTAATTCACACTTGCTTCATTCTATTCAAAGGCAAAATCAGCAGCTTGTTTTGCTTTTGACCAGATGGTCCTGATGAACACCTACTGTGCACTTTAAGTGCTTTACTAGAATTACAAAGGCTGGGGGCTGCGTCCGACTCAAAATGATTTGAGAAGAGAAAAAAACCTCGCTGCTCAATGGATTTGGTGCAACTAAATTAATTCTAGTGGACCCATTACACATTGAGCCCCCTTTTCAAAGTGCTGAGCCTCCTCGTTTGTTCTGTAGCAATGAGAAAGTGAAAGGCAGATTACTGCAAACAGAAATAAAAAAAAAAAGTGCTGTGAAAAGGAGAAAAGAGGCCTTGAAGCCTTTTCATATCATTTGGGTTTTTCAAGTGCGTTATTTTTGGGGAGGGTGGATGTATGAAAAGCCAATTGGAGTTTTTTTTGTTTTAAAGTGCGCTATTTAAGTACTATGAATATAAAAGCAAGAGCAACAGTTGACTGAGTTTACTGTGGTAAAGCTTTGTGTCCAAGGATGAATCAAATTCATTATAGTCAATGCTTTGTATTTTCATATGAATGTAGGGTTAGTTTCACAAGACTGTGTCTGTTTAGGATAATTATAATTTAATATTTTCCTTTCATAAAGTTATCACTGTAGATATCTAAAATTTACTGAAAGCGACGTGTTTTTTCTTGCATAAATTTAGAAGCACCCAGAGAGTTTAAAACTTCCAAAGGAGGCAGTTTAATTTCCAAAGGAAGGAGAAGCATGTTCCTCTGGCGTTGCAGCACAGATTATTATAACTAATTAGAAGTCACACATCTGTTAGCTTTCGATTTGTCGACGCTTGTAGTTCTGGGTGCATGTTTATATCTCCCTCTTCTTTCTTTCTTTCGTTCCCTGTCTCTATTACACTCTGTCCATAAATGTCCAGAAACTCTCAAAATATAAGGATCAATTTATTTGAATTTGAAAGTAATGAGGAGTCATTGTTATAATTTCGGTTATAGGTTCTGTTCCATAAATGCTCAGTCATGTGAGTTGTCCTTATTTTAGAAGTAATCACGTTGAATTGAATGGCTTTGCTTGTGTAATTTAAAGATGCTAAGGATTTTGGGGATCAAGACCTAATTTAAAACCCTGAATTTTTAAAAACCCGCAATTAAAACCATCACTTGCTATTCTGATTCTGAATATTTGTTGTTTTACTTTCAGAGGTGGGGAATTTTTCTGCTTCTATCATAATGCTAGCTATTAAAAAGGTGTTAGCATGTAATGACAAGAGAACCTAAGCAGCTTTATGAACATATTAAACAGCCACGTTCCTAGTTCCAGGGCTGTTTAAAGTGGGAAAGCAATACTCTGTAGCTAAACAGAATAGCCCTGCTATGTGTATAAACTCTATTTAGTTGAGTCAAAAATGAAAAATTCATGTTTTTCACAATTAAAAAAATAATTTAGAGCTTGTAAATTGAAGTGTACTAGACCATGAATTAACCTTTCTATCCTATGTTAACTATAGTTTGATCACTTCTATTATTGCATGATATACACTTATATTTTAAAAAAAAATCATTAAATTGCTGATTTGTTTTCAAACAATGAAATTTCTATTTGTGCGAATTATAGTAGGCACAGTGTTCTCTCATGTTTTCTCATCAAACAACCCAATTATACTTATAAATAGTGAGGTGCTAATGAACTGTTGTTCGGGAAAAGTTTTTTTTTTTTTTTTTAACTTGAGTAAGAAAGGAAACACTTCACAATTTTAGAGTGCTTGCTTGGTGAGAAAATATTTGAAAATATTGTACTTATGTAAATCATGTTGGTGCTATCACTTTTAAATACACAACAGAAGCTAATCTAAAAACCTCTTCAGTTCATATGGAACACAACTAGATTCGTGACATTGTAAATTGCTCACTTAATTGGGAACCGATGATTTACTTCTATTCATTCTGTTACAGACGTTTTTCAGCAAGATAAACTTTAAATCTAAATATAAGCTATATTAGTGCATTCATTTAAGAGAGAGGAATTTTTATGGAGGGTTGAGGTGATGAGAATGTTTAACGTAGTAGTTGTGGAGGTAAGACACTGAAATGGGCTACAGTATCTTAGCAATAGTGTAATGGTAGCTATCTAATTCTGTAATCATTATGCAAAGAAAATATTCAGTTGCCATTTCACCTGTGAATTAATAACTTTTGTCTCTGTCCAGTCCCTAACATTGTAGTGAAACAGTGCACTATCTCTTTAGTAAACACACTTCTTATCATTTTTTTGGTTATATTCCCATGTCTTTGTAAAACACGAACTTAAAAAGTTAGTCTTTTGTATTTCTACAAAGAATCATGAGCATAAATTGAAGAGCCTTGCACTCATTTAAAGGATAAAATGGCCTCATAATCACCCTCAATAAATCCCTGTTACTGTTTTTAAAAAGGGTTATAGAAGCTCTCAGCAAACATTTGCAATAAGTGGCAAAATTTATGCCTTGCTTTGTGATAGTTGCGTGACCAGACAGTGGGGTATAGGATTGTTTTAAGGTTTTTACAGCTGCAGGCAAAAAGCATCTGTTCCTAGAAAAGCCTTCATTGTTTAATTTTGACACTGACTTTTCCATGCTGCTTGTACCAGTCTCTGGATTAGGTGCCACTAAGATAAAATTTGTTTTAAGCTGATTCCAAATGCAGCTGTCACTATACATGGCCTTGTAGCTTAGGCAAAGTAGACATAATCAAAACAAGCATTTTCGTACAAGGTCATCTCAGTCGACTGAAAAAGCTTGGAGCAGGAATTTTGACAATATTGTATCTTATGAGGAGTGAGGCTATTAGCTTTTGTGTTTACTTAATCATTCTTCCAGTGATCACTAACATGTATGATTGCCTCAGAAACATTGAAAGGGATTTTTTTTAACTTCACTTCTTTTTCTTTTGCGTGTACTTTGTAGAAATCATATTTATTTTGACTACTGTGCTCTTAAATGACATAAATTATTCTGTGTATATCTCTACAGTAAAATGGAATAATTTACAAAAATCAGGGAAAATTGACATTTTTGAAAAGGCTCCTTTTCTTTCCTTCAAAGTTTCCAGTGAATTAAAAAATGAAAGAGCACTTCATTTTATGTATCCCAGAGTTGTGTTAATTTCTACCCAGCTGGTCTAAAATGATTGATACAAAGCCAAATTTGTGACTGCCTGCATTACAAAGTCTGTAATTTGCTAATGAATTATGATAATAATCTTTCATCGTACATGAAAGATTTAGACAAACAATTTACTAACTATATAGTTTGATCACAATTTTTGGGTTTGTACCAAGCCTTGAATCTACTTTATTTTCCCCAGCATAGATTTGCAGACCGAAGTGAACTTCTTTTTACCTTGTTTTGAAAGCAATAGTACTGGAAGTTATGTAGAAATAATAGTGGACAATGGGAATGCTATAAGTTGTATAACGAGTGTAAAACACCATCCTTAATGTATGTATAAATGAAACCACACAGTTTTCAACTAGAGAAGCATCACAGTGTGTATGGCACCGGGAGTTGTTTGAGACTTCATCTTGGGACACAGAAGTAAATGGAAATGGAGGTGATTCTCAGGTCCTTCAGGTATGGTGGAGATGAACTCTTTAAAGCAGAGCTAGATAAGGGCATAGGAGAAAACGAGGCTTGGAAAGAAAACAAAATCCTCCTGAAAAGGAGTAACTGCCACAAGATCCAGTCAACCTAAGCGAAATAAGTGGCTACTCGTATGTCATGTCAGTGAACAGTTGATCTTGCACACTAAGGACCTTTTGAGGAGGGTGTTCGCAATAGGACGTGAGCACAGTATAAGCAGATCTCTTACATGAAATCTGCTCAATTTCAGTCCACTCAGGGAGTGGATTGTGCATGTTCTAACCAAAGGTTACTTCACAGTTCTGCAGAACTTGCTTTGGCATTGGGTATTTCACTTTTACAATAATGAGCAGCATAGGAACAAGGAGAGGAGCTTTCAGTTCAGTGCCCTCTGACCCTTCTTCTGTTTTGCAGATAGACAATCATATTCCTGCTCCTCTTGAGCTCAGTTCAGTGGATTTCAATTATTGGTCATTTTAATGTCCACTCTCCCCCCCCCCCCCCCCCCCCCCCCCAAAAAAAAAAACAAAAAAAACAAACAAACAAAAACGGCCAATGCAAAAATGAACACACATATCCAGTGACGCTGTTGTTGTTTGTGTGAACCTATTGACTTCAGTCTTTTCTGGCTTCATATACTGTTCTTCAGGGAATGAGTTATTTGGAGCAGTTGGTTTATTCACCCCAAAACCCACACAACTGCTCAAACTGACAGGTAAAAAGGTAGGAAAAAAACAAACAAACAAAAAATGGGAGTAAAGGCAAGAAAATAGAACGATACAACCAGCAATATCAAGAAAATATATGGGACAACCGGCAATATAAAGAGAATGCCTTCCAGAGCAAGAACTGGGAACATGGCCTTGTGAAAAGACAAGAGGAGCTTTGGGGTAGGTGCTGGCTGGAAAGGGTTTTGAACCATGAACAAAGACTTTTTGTTGTTGTTTTGTTATGTTTTTTGTGTTCTTATATTTAGTGAAATAGAACTATGTGACCTAGGAAAGAGTTCATTAATTATTTCTTATTGAATCAGTTAAAAAAAAAAATAATATTAAGTTTGTTCAGAAGAGGATATTTTTAGTCCATCTTCCCAGCTAATGGCAAGTGTGGAACAGTGCCATAAAGACTTAACCTATTTGAATTCATTATGTTTTGGAAGAGAAAAAGGTTATTAGATGATGTTTGAATTTCCTGCGGAAGCTCTCGCAGACTGTGCAGTATGCAGCATAAAATACTGCTTATGGTGACTCTTTGCATGACTACTCTGCAATGGGTTGAAACACACAGGAGATGCATTTTTTCACTTATACTTTCATTTACTGCTTCCCCTGGAAGGAGAATTTGACCACCTTTGTTTATGGAGTTATTTAAAGAAAAAAACAAAGTTTCTATTAAAAAGGTTTCCCAGTGGTGTAACATCTGAAAATACTGTTTTGCACCATGGGATCAATGCAGATCCAGCCGTTGCATCATAGATCTCCACTAGCAATTCACTTCAAAAAAGTCCTTTCAAAGTCTACCATTTGCCCAACTTACTGTGCTTTAGCTTGCATGATGGAGCAGTCCGAGCGTGCAAACTGAATTCCATTAGGATCAAACTGAGTTAGAAGATAAACAATTTATAAATTCCAACTTCTGAAAGACATTCAGTCCACAGGACCAGACCAGAAATGGTCACTAGTGAAAAACCAGCAACATAAAGGGGTGCTCATCACCACCTGGTTTTCTCTGCAGATCTCCTGCTGCATTGTCTGGTGAGCTAACGTAGACAGACATAGCCATAGGCTACAACTTAGTGTTTTGCAGGAAGATATAAGGAGTGTAAAGACATCTCCTGTGGCACTTCAAGCTTAATCTCAGTCCACTACTTTTGGTTCATCAAAAATGAAACTGTCACCCTACCTCAGAGAATGCCCTCGTGAATTTCCCTATTTTTCCTTGGCCTCATGAGACCCAGCCTTGAAATACTAAAATGGACCTGTCTGACTTGACAGCTTACCTTTTGCACCAGGGATAGAAGTTGCACCATAGTGTTTTGTATTACAAAAAAAGGATGCTATTTCACCGTTCTGTCGCTGCTTTTTGTGCAGAATGTCAGGGCTTCTTCACTGCTGTTAGTCATCCCTGCCCAAGCTGCCTGGTGGTCACAGTCCTCAGCTGTGTGCACAGGGGATGTTCTCAGCTGCAGTGTAGCCTTTTCTCTGCCAGCCCAATGTCAATGCACAGAATAAAAAAGGAGCCAAGACCTTTTAAGCAGAATGGGTGAAAGAGACTGTTAGTTAAAGTTGAAATTGTCAACACAAAACTATTCCCAGATAAATTTAAGCACTTCTTATGCCTCCCTACTTTTGAATTATTCAGGAATAAGTGCTTCTTGCCTCAAAAGAGGAACTTTTTGTGGGTAAGTGCAAACAGTTTGTGCAAGACACAGAGGGGGAGATGCTGAACTGAAATTCTGTGGTTACAGATAAACTAAAGATTGCACACGAATATAGCTCAGAAGATTTCTAAAATAAAGGTTATTCTTTTAGAGTTGCCAAGTTCAATAGAAAGTAACCTGTCATCAGAAATGAATTAAATAAATTTAAGAACACTAAAACCTTCCTCTCTTTGTTTCTCCTAAAATAAATTGCAGAGATATTTTGGGTGCTGCATGTGACCCTGATGCTGTGAATGAGATCACTGAAATATTGTCAATTCCTAGGATTCATTATTGTGTTCTCCATTTCCTTTTGTTGGGATTGGAGTAAGGCATGTACGGTTACGCTGTGTGATACCAGCTGGTCAGGCTCATTGCCATTTTGTAAGTATGGCTTTCTAGGGAGGGAATATCACTTCCTAGCAGACAAATTGTAGAAAAATGTTCAAAGTCCATGTTCTTTGTATTCTTCTTTCCTTTTTTCTTTTTCTTTTTTTGGGGGCTTATATCCAATACTGTGAAGGTCTGGAGATATTTTTCTGTGGTTTCAAATGACAGTATCACAGAATCACAGAATTGTAGGGGTTGGAAGGGACCTCAAGAGATCATCGGGTCCAACCCCCAACGACAGTAACATGAGAATTTTCAAGAGAGCTACTAGATACCAGATTAACTATGTATCCAGCTACTAGACTGATCTACCTTTCCTGGAGAGGAAGAAGAGTGATGAGGGTTAAGGTCTGTGATGCACCAAATCTCTATGTTCTTCACATTTTTCCACCTGTTTCAAAGTAATATATAGAAAGGAATAACGTCTCAAAAATTAAATTCTCTTAATTCCAAAAGAATGATCCCTAAATACAAAATTAGAGTCTCTAAATGAATGTGGGCTACTCTGCACTGTGAAAAGAACATTTCTTAACAGAAACTTTTTCATTGTTGTCAGAAAACTGGAAGTCGGCTTATTGTATATATGAAATATTTGAATTTTTTCTGAATTAAAGCCATATAAAGTGGATTTGGCATAGAGTTTAGACTATGATGAAAGTCATATTTTCAACTGCAGTCTGAAGGAGAACATTTGGTGATCAGTGCTAGAGAGATTTTGCAATAAGGTGGCCTTTTCTGTTCCTAGAAGTTCCCAGTAAGGCTACCTAAATTTGGGAAGCTACTTGCAGTTACTGTGTGGCGTGTTTTCTATGAGAATATTGACAATCCAGTATGAGATGCATAATCACAAAAATTCAGTTACTAAGTTTAGCCAATGTTTAACAGACTGCAGTAGGAATTGAGATGTTGTTAACTGAACTTTCTCATCAGGTGTTTTTGTAACAGAACCCTTTTCAATACCCAAAAAGGTATAGTTTTCTTTTTAGAGAAGTACATTATTGGCATTGTTTCATTACTTGTTTTTAAGATCAGCTTGAAATGAGGAACACTAAAACTTGGAAATTAAATGTCTCTTCCAAACTGTTTGAAGTAGATGATAATTTTAGCATGCAGTCTGAAATAAGCATCAATCATCTCAAGACATTGCTATCAGAAGAGAACTGCAAATCCAATTTCAATTTTTTTTTTCTTTTTGCCTTGTTTCAGTTTATAGGTCAGATCTAGGATTTGGCACTAAGGGACGAAACAGACTGAATTTTCACGGATTATTATATGAATGTCAAATGGATTTTTTTTCTATTAATTAAATTGTTATTCTTGGTGCTAACATACATAGGTCAACAATATTGCACTTGCCTAGGATTTAGAATATATATTTTTACTTTTTGGTGTCTTTCTGTTAGTGTATGTTTTACACACTGACTTTGCATGACTGTGAGTATTCCTGTGGTTCCGAGGAGGAGCTGCTAGTATGGATCTGTAAATCAGTTGTTTTTTTTAGCATCTTCGCAGGGAAAAAATGCAACAGAATAGCTGAATATGCAAAAGAGCAGCTTGTGATCCAATAACTTGTCAAATAACCATCGATGCAGTATAGCTGAGCAAACTGTTTCAGTGTGTGCATATACAGTACGTATTTCTCTCCAAATTAATATTTGCATTTGAAATACGTGTAGTGCAAATACATGAAAAGTATATAACAATTAATAATATTTTATGTTTGATGTTTACATATTGTGTGCTCTGCATCTTAATTCGTAATGTTATCTGCTTCTTTAATCAGCTTGAATTAGTTCCAAGTGTATTGATTCAAAGAGATTTATTACTTAGCTATTAAGTTTTGGTAGGCATTTCTATCCTTGAAACAGGTTGGGTTTGGTCAGTAGTTAGCTGGCATTTTCTGAGGTTGCCATTTATGATGGCCTTAGATTTTGAAGAGCAAAAATTTCTTTGTCACCTTTATGATTGTTTCTGAGTTGTAGTGGTGAGAAAAACTTAGAGAATGTAACACTGATTTAGTAGTGGTTTCCAGCTTAGACCTGTTATGTGCAAACATGTTGCATAGCTTTAAAATGAAGGTGTACTTTAATCTGGTCTAGTTAAACCAGCATGAACTGTTGTGTGAATATTCTTATTTATCTGAAGGGCAGCGAGTTTTATTTTAACATAAACAGAGTAGGAATTAGATGGACTTAAAGCAAAGTAAGGCCTTGTCTTTAGTGAGGAAAAAATGCTTTGAATCCTGTATTATTTAATATGTGATAAATAAATCATAGTAAAACCCCTGTGTTTACAAAACACTTAATAGTCATATACATGCATCTGATAGAGAGCAAAACTTTGTTTCCTTCAGGAGTCCCATCTTCACTATGCAAGCAAGTAGAAACTACAGTCCATACTAAGACCAGCCCTCCTGGTTGTAAAGCAATAAAGTAACTCCAAGTGCTATAGTGCCAAATGTGGAACCTGCAGGAAACCTTGCAAGCATGCCTTTTTTTCAGTACTTTTACCACGTTAATATATTGGGCTTAATGTTTTCCCTCTAGAGACACATGTACAGGTGTGTAAGTAAGGATTTTGAAGACCTTTTATGGTCTCCATTGTATGTAACAAACAATTATTACCTTCACCATAATATTGAGTTTTTAAAAAAAAAAAAAAAAAGTGGCACATACTTTAGACATTTCAGGTCCCCTCCTGGATTTCTTTCCACAGTGACTTCTCAGAGTGTTTTTTTTTTTTTTAAAGCCTTGTGACTTTTTTTAAAGATCTTTCTCAATTACTTGTGTTATTTTGTTCTCCCACTTGTGAATTATGACTAACATACTGTAATGCAATTGGAATAAGAAGAAAAAGTGAGTTTTGTACTGCTTTCTTTGATTGCTTGGCAACTTAAATGTAGTGTTACACTAGAAATTACTAGAAAGTTCTGTGTTCATATCCATCATAAATGAAAACTTGCTTACACTTAAATTTCTGCCAATGCACTGTGTTCATTTTAATCACTGGTGAAACGATGATTTCCTGGCTAACTTTTTTAGTTCTTTGTCAGTTTAGTGATAAATGTCGCTGTTATTTAATAAATGTGAAAATACCACATTGTGATGTTCATGGTGTTTTGCAGAAGTTCAGTGTTGCAACAGTTTTTCTGTGGCCTAAGGGAATGAGTGAGAGAGGTGGATCAGTGTCTGTGCAAACTACAAATAGCTGTATTCCCCAAAAGAACCTGAGGATAACTTGTTTTTCCGGTAATTTTATCAAAAACGAAGACCTTCCACCATTGTAAATTTAGGGCCAATTCTGCCTTCCCGTCTGCCTGTGCAGATGATGTGCAGATGAGATGTTGGTCCCTCAAAACTGCCGGAGGCCTCCCTCTGGGAGCCGCGGCCTGCTGCCCCCTCACAGAGGTGCTCCCCGAGCTTGAGGGTGGCAGAGGGAGGAGGCGAGGATGAGCTCTTCTCAGCAGCCGTCTGCTCTCAGACTTCCGTTTCGGATCCTAGCTGGGAGTCAGTGTCATTTTAAAGCTGTGTTTAACTCCCTGTCATCCTGCTCCCCTCTGACTCCCCATGTGCTGCTTTGAAGGCAGCCCCTGGGGTCAGCGGCTGCCTGCCTTCTGCGGGAGCTGAGCCGCCCCTCAGAAAGGGAGCCCGAGAAGCAGCGCGGAAACAAGAGTCAGACAGACCTGTCAATGGCTTTTTCCTCCCCCCGAGTGTTAATTGTGGTCACAAAAGTTAAGTGCTTCTGTAAAATTAACATCTTGGTATTACGTATTTATTTTCCACCGTGTAGCTTCAATGTCAACCTTACTCAGCAGACAAGTCAAAACAAGAATATTTTTTCTAACTGCTGTTAGAGCAAGTCTCAGCCTGGGATCTCAGAAAATCACAGTGTTCGTTCTGGTTAGCAGCTGATAGGAAACAATAAAGATTTAGGGTTCAGAATTTAATTGGCACTGATGTTGATGCAGGAAGCACAACAGCATACAGTTTACTCTTGTGAAGCTTTATTGATTCTTTTTTAAAAGGAAAGCTCTGATGAAAGTAAAAAGAGGCGTTTAATTTGCAAGTATTTCTACACTGTTTTTTTTCTGAAATGTAAATGCGTTTGTATCCCTCTCTATCCCTCACAGTAAATATCCCTCAAGATCTCCTGATTGAGAGGTAGATACTGGAAAAACAAAAGCATAATATCATTTGTACTGTTCAGCTGATTCATTTGGATGAGATTTGGGCTTTCTTGCGTACGCCTTGGATTTACATCTTTTCTAAGTCTGATGTGCATTTGGAAGCATTTTAAACTATTGTGACATTAGTGTATCCTCAAAATCTTCATCACGAATTTTAATCTTACAGTGACCAAATTTGTAATACCACTCTTGAAGAGGTGATGATATGAACAGGAGCTACCTTTTTGCCATTGCCTGTAGACTAAAGACTAGAAAGAGATTTTTTTTTGTCACTAAGTCAAGTGACCTTTTGAACATCAGTGAGCAACTGAGGGTATTTCTTCAAGTACAGATTCATCCGATGCTTTCAGAATCTGCATTAAGTCAAACATATGCTGCAGTACTAGCTACACAGACCTCTGAATGACTTCCATGGCTTCCTTGCAAACCATGATAAATGTTGAGTCCTCAGGGCATCATCATTGGCACAGCCACCATAGATGTATTCATAGATGTATTCAATAGCTGATATCTCAGTCTCTGCTTTCAAAATGCTTGCTTGTTTGTTGTTGTTCCTTTTTTCGAAAAGACTGACCTATTTACCCTTCAGTCTGATCGGTCCCTTTCCTCCATAGCGTTGGTGACAGATTACACACATTTCTTTTGGTCTGGATTTACAATTTCAGATGCCTGTTTCTGTGACACTATTACCAGCAGCTCTTAGCTTTTTGTTGGCTTTCTGCCACCTCTGCAACCTTTTTTCCTGCTGCTCTTCAGGAATTCGTTTTCACAAGACATCTGCAGGCAAGCCTTTTTTGGGTCTTCCAATCCATTGGGCTTTAATAATGGCCTCTTGTTTCTGTAAAATCCTCTTTCCTTGAAACTATTCCAAATATCTAAAATGTCTACAATCTGAAAATGCGTTTCTTTTAAAATAGGGGGGTCCGAATGCCTTTGTTTTCACATTCATGGGAGAGTTTTGATGTTACTGACCAGGTTTCACTGCTTGAGGAGGTCAGTCGGTCTGTGGTTCTTAACCTGCCGGATTCCTCTTTGTACACCACAGCTCACCTCTTGCCCAAGAGCTGCTTTGGATTCTGAATGTGTCAGGACTGCTGTTCATGCAGGTGTTACTGGAGATCTTGGCAGATATCCTTAAAACCTTCTAGGTTGCAGTTAATCAAAGCTGATCTTTTAGTTCCAGAAACAACAAAAAGTGGCATTGTTATTCCAGACCTAAATGTGCTCTTCCTGATCTTTTCTCTTTTTAGCCTGCCTATGAGATGCATGCTTGATCCCCTTAAGTGCACCTCTAATTTTCTCCTACGTGTTCTCACATAGATCATGAAAAAGGTGATTCTGATTTCACTGTCCTATTGAAAACAACTTTAGATCCAGGGCGTCCTCTTTTCACTGGTGACTGACCAGCAGAATGTCCCAGTCTTTCTTTAGGTTTCTGGCTTGTTCCCAACAGACTATAACTGGTTCCTCTTCCCCGTCTCACAGCTATGCATCTCATGACGTGTGTGGGTGCTTTTGGGGTTAGAAGGTGCTTGCTTGTCTCCTGTAAAGCTGTTTGTCCTAAGAAGTAGAAGTAGTCCAGGAGACTCACCAAAACATAGTTAAATGACTGAGTTTTTGGTAAGTGTCTAGATCATTGTCTCTCATGGAAATTTATTCCTAAGGGGTATTGGGTTATTTCCTGCATCTGAGAGTGCAGAGCTCTCAGCTCTCTTAGCCACTAAATACATCTTTGTCACCTCAGCCCCCCTTCCCCATTAGTAGAAGCGAGGAAGGTTACAGCTCAAAACAGAACTTCATTTGCTGTTAGTTAACTGTCCTTTCTGCTCAGAGCCTTCATTTGCCATTGTTGCGGCAAGATTTAAAAAAAAAAAAAAATATTTTGAAGTATGTGAAAAAGAAAGACTTGGTATAACTTTCTTGTTGTAACTCAATAATAAGATAGACCGCACAGGAGCAATTCATTACTCTTTGCCTTTCAAGCACTTAAAAGAAAAACAGAGCTGAAAATATTTCTTTGGGAGATACTGAAATACCTCATTAGATCTTTCTTTTTTATTGGCTACTGAGGTGATAATTCTGTAACAGGAAGGAAAGCGAGGGTAAATTTTGCTTTGATTTATAGAAATGTGTTAATTTGAGCTGAATAGATTTTTTTTTTCTGATCTCAATATTTGTTATCTGTGAGTATTGTTTTGTAATACAAAGTTTCTACTTTTATTTTAGAGAATAAGTAGGATGGGGAATTTGCTAGTTCTCTGCAGCATTGAAGGTGTTTTTAGAGAAATGAGTAGCTGAGTTTCTAATAATTTTCTTCATTAAGTGCAATAGTGCTCACTGCTCATTTAAATTATAGGGTTGCATGTAGAGCTAAGACTGAAGAATGCAAAGAAAATAATATATATGTTTAAACAATGAAGGTAACCTTTATTTAAAACTTTGTTTCAGTGAGATGGCAGGTTTGTACAGAAGAATAGTGAAAATGGCCAGAACAGCTCAAGTTAGCATTTTCCTAAGTGGGCCTTACATTTTCTGTTGTTCTGCAGCATACAAACGGCAAGCTTTCTAAGACTGAAATCTACAGTAGAGGTAATTCCCTGCAGTGTTTTGGTCAAACACTAATGAAATTGCACTTATCTTACATCCAGGAAATGGTGAGTCCTGTCTTCATGAGATGGACTTGGTTATTTCAGCAGTGCGTGGTTTCTGTGTTGCTCGAGCTATTCCACTCTCTCAGAAGGCTGCCATTGAAGCTGCAGTGAATAAATTCTTGTTGCATTGGGAGAGACTGAATTGTGCAGTCCTCTGACTAGTCCAGATAATGTAGTTTTCTTTTTAAAATATTTGGAATTTTAACGGGAAACATGATTTCTGTGTTGTGGACTACTTAGGATTTTTAATTTAACCAGTTCAATTGTGGTAGCCAGTATCTTCAGGAAGAGTACCTGAACTACAGGTTGCAAGACTGGAGCCTTAGTGTGTATATTTCAAAAAAGATATAAATAAATAAAAATTATTAAGCTGTTTAAATTCTGAAAGTTCTGCCTTAAAATGTAGCATAAGTGATCCTAACATTTCTTAGATTTCTGCCAGTTGTTGCTGTCTTGCCCAGGTCCTGAAAGGTTTCTGGGTTATCTTCCTAGTCAAACATTCCCACTAATAGAAGTACCATTTGAATAACCTGGAAATTTTCAGGGAGTGAGAACCAATGGCGACATATCCCTTCTTAAGAATTTGAGTAGACATTCTGAATTTTTCTCTAGAATGTTCAGTATTAAAAGATGAATCTGGTGAAAGAACCCGTAAAGTTTTCCCCATGATGAAGAATGCTCTTCTCTAGACAGTTTCTGTGACTATTTTTTTTTGTCATCTTTTCTATCATAATGGCAGCCCAAGCATGGATGTGAAGCAGCTTTTGGCAGGAATGTGCCAGTATGTCTTGGATAAAAAGGTTAGGTTCAGTGAAATAAGACTTCTCTTCTTCATGAAATGGATGATGCTGCTTGTAAAGAAAGCTGTTTCATTAGAAAGGGTTCCAGCTTATTTTTATGTCCATATTTTTCTATCTACCAGTTTTATAAGTTCCTGTTGTTGGTTTTGCTTCTCATTTTTTGGTAACACTTCTCCTTTTCTTTCATGTGCAGAACTCAGTCTTCAGGTTTTCCAGTGTTGCTCTCAGCTTTCTCTGTTTATTTTAACTGTTCCTTATATTTTTCTGTTACCTGATAACTTCAAATAGAGAACAGGAGTTGGAAGTAACCCTTTAAAGCCTGAATAAAGGAAAAACATATTTTTTGACAACACAAATCTTACTCATTTGATCTCGCCTTCATCCTTTTTGTATTCCACAAATGTGTGTGACTTCTGTAGATCTACCGCTAGTTCAAGTGACGACTTGTTTGTGGAAAGACTTAGAGAAACTAAAGAAATATGAGCCAAAGAGTGGTCTTTGGTCAGGTTGCAGGTCTTCTTTTCAACTCTGTTCTATTTTTTGAAGGCATATGTTTAAACATATTTAAATATACTAAAAATACCTTTATTCATGAAACCAAAACAAAATTGTACAGCCTCTTTCAATGAAGGTAGAAGATACTCAGATTTCACCTTTGCCCAATTCATTTTGTTAACAGAATTTCATCTCTGTTTCACTCACAGACCTACTGTCTTTAACTTTTTAAAATTCTGGTGAAGATCAATTTTCACCTTATCATGGAAGAAGACAGGAGTGTAGTTGACAAATACCTACAGATGTTAATGATAATCATTCTTGTCCCTTATTCTCAAAACCCTTTAATATGTTTTCACCTGTACTGTGACTGCTGTTGAAGTGCAATCTGTGTCAATAAAAAGAAATGAAAGAGGCAGAGGTCTTTATATATTTTTAGTTCCTTTGTTTAAAAATAAAAAAGGCAAATTGAATGTCTGATTTCTTATCTTTTTATTTTCTTGATTTATTAATTTATTTATTAAAAACTATTTCATATTGACTTTGCGAATAATCTAGCTCTTACAAGATGTTATAATACACTTCTGAAAGCTTTAAAATTGTTTCCAATTAAATTCTATTTGGGACACAGGTACAGGGAAGCAGTCCTTTAAAGTAGTCTACTACTTTTATTCTATGAAGTATAGAGGGAAATATATAATTTTTGTACATTTTAAATATGCTTTAAATGAAAGACTTATCTTATTAAGTAAATGAGGGTGTTTTTTTGGTAGAAGATTCCATAGTTAAAGATGTAAACCTGCAATTTCTTGCTTCTATAGCACAACATAGTTCAGAGCTGAGATTAGAGAAACCCTGTAGAGTGGCTAATACTCGAGGGCATCCCCAACTAGAAAAGTATGTGAATTTAGGCATGGGAGGAAGGAAGGATCTGCTTTAAATTTAGTGTAGGGTCACTGAATCTTAATGATAGATTAAACAAGGGAGGTGGAATAATGAATAGGGGTATGCAATGTGTAGCACTAATACCAGAAGTCCATGGTTTTCACTGGTTATTTAATGTCTTTTCCCATATGTTTCTGAATAGAGCAGGTTATGGCAGGGATGAGCTAAGGAATAGCTTTGTTAGTGAGTTGTTAAATAGACTGAATTCTCTTTTTTTTTAAAAAAAAAAAAAGTATATGTATATTGGAGAGGTGCTTGTTAATAGTATAATCAGGCACCTTATGGGTATATATCTTAAATGTAGCAATATTAGTAACTAATTTTATTACTAACTGATGTGTGTAGGTGAAGTTCTGAAAATAGACTGTTCAGGTTGTCTGCATAATTTTATTTTCCAGTGTGAAACAGTCGTTTCTTGGTTAAAACAGATATGAGTTTCATATTTTTTCTGGATACTGTTGATGTGAAGATAAGCCCAAAAAGAAGTGGCAATTTGGTAGACATGAAAATGAGATGAAGAAATACCAGACATTTTTTTTGTTAATAAGAAGCTGAATAACAGCTCAGTAAACCTTGTTTTATAATTAGTTTAACTTGAATTTAAAATAATATCGATACATCATCTGTTGAAACTCAACCACATAAAATAATTTATTATATTTTATACTTATGGTGACCAAGAGAAATACCACAGTTCATTTTAGTGTTGGGTTCTTACTGAGTTCTCACATGTAAGAGTCTGCCACCTACTCAATACCAACAACCTAAGCAAGTCAATTGTTGAGTTATTGGTGGGCTTCTGAGTTAACCCATGTCTTCTTTTGTGTAATAAAGATACCAGCAGTTTTTTTTAGAGAAATCAAGATTTGCATATCATTTCTCTCTTGGGTTACAAATGCAATTGTAAGCTCCCTAGAAGGTGCAGTGCAAGTCAAACTAATGGATTTGTCCCGTCGTTCCAACTCTACAGTATTGGTGAAATAAGTACAATGTGTGAGACCTTTCAGATCTGTGGCTCTTCTTCCTTTTTAGATGCATCTTGTTGTCTGGTACTGGAAGCAAATGGACTGCAGAGAGAGCCTACCAATCTCTCTAACAAGCAGCAGACTTGCTGGGATCTTTAGGTGTAAAAGTGGTGGGAAGAAAGAGGTAAAGCACTGAAGCTGAAGGAGTATTGGAGGATTTCTCTGCAGTGTAGTACTGCACAACTTTCTGCACAGTAGTTCTGCTTTGCTTCATGAAATAGGTTTTATGTTGTCTCTAGTAGCAGTTAAATATGCTCTCATATAAATATTTTATCAGCTGTCTAGAAATGAGATAAAAAAACACATGACAAAATAGTGACGTTATGATTTGTTAAACTGAAACAAGGAGGCTTGCCACTTAAAATAAGGATCTTCTCTTAAGCACATGGGATTTAGGCATTTTATGATACTTTGAAACAGAATCAGATTTTATCCTGAAACATGTTCAGGAAGGAGTGGAAGAAGACACTATCAGTGAAATACATCAAGAGCATAAGTCTTGGTAGCATAATCTGAGATTTTCTGGAGAAAGTAGGATTGAGTCTCATTGGGTCAAAGCGAAAAGAAATTTGGAAGAGGAAATTTTTTTTTTCTTTTTTCAATATGAATACAATTTTTTTTTTTTTGCTATAATTAAATGCAGCAAAAAGGGAACATCTAATGTCCATTCATCTTAAATGGTAAAATAAGTGGTCATTTTATTGATATGACTGATTACTTTTGAAATGCATGAAAATGCACAAATAGGGAAGTGATGAAAGAGCAATACATGTATTTATCATGCTTTGGCTGTTGCAAGCCAGTTTCTTTTGAAATGAAGGTGAGGGCGTTTGTCATCAAATAAATTCGTCTAAATTCAGCTTTCGTTCAGAACATGACAGCCGTGAAAACGTAACAGATCTACTCTCCACTGCAAGAATCACATCCTGTCTCTCTCTCTCACTTCTACTAATAATTCATGCCCTAGAAATAATAAATATAGTAGTAATTCACCCTGCTATAGCTCAGTAAGTCAATTATTTCCTTAAAACAGAAAAATACAGCCACTATAAGATACAGGAAAGTATAATACAGACTTTTGCTGAGGAGTTCACACAATAATTCCTGACAAAGGAAATTAAATAGACTGAAAGGCAGTAGCTGCAAAATTACACTTGTTTGCATAGTAGTCTGAATATATGCACGTGATATGGACAAACTGGGATGAAACCTATGTGACGTGCAAATTTTTTCGTACTTTCTAACCTTTGCTTATATTTTCCAGTTACCCCATAGTGGCTGTGGCTTCTAGCCCTGGCTATGGTAGGTCTGAGAGATGTTGGGATGCACAGAAAGTGTATTTAGTAAAGTGTGTTTTCATACCAGTTTTAAGTAGCTTGAATTAGAGGTACTGCTCTTGGTCATGCCCTTAACTTCATGATTGGTAAATGTTAAGGCATATTTTTCTCCCAGTTACTGACTTCATCACTGAAGTAATATATTAGGAATATATGTAAAGTCTCGAAGTATGCAGACCATGTACAAAATTTTTGTCCCTTGGCGCCTGGCTCCCTCTCTTTCATGAGGTTAGCCCAGATGCAAAGTGTTAACCCTAGTACAGACTGTTATATTTAATAGATAGCTGTTTCAACTAGTGGCTTTCGTATGACTATTTTTTTAAGCTCCGAAGATGCGGAACTGATCTTACTAATTATGCTTGTCTACTTGCAGTGGTCTTCTAATCAGTCATTCATGGCTTCTTCCTAGAGATATCCTAATTCAGCTTGTATATTCTGTATATTCAGGTGAGGTGCTCTGTCTGGCTTCAGATCTGCTACAGCTGCACATACTGCTGTAGAGAATTTCCATCGTGCTTTTGAAGCAATCTGAAATCTGCTGAAAGGTGGTAAATAAAAGCAATGTTTTCTATAGCAAAACAAATGTCTAATTATTCCTAACAGGTATGGGATTTTGCATGAGTATGGACTTCCAGAGTTGTCCTGCTGATTTTAAAGGGGACTTAAAATGTTAATTTTGAATGGGGATAAAATCCTTGGCATTTGGCAATTTATCAACATTTTAGGACATAAAAGCAGATAGACTGTAGCATTAGCAATCTCTTTTGGTAACTTTCCTGTGGCAAATTAATATCCTTCCTTGGGGGAACAATATTAGAGACTGTATTTGTCCTTTATTTTGGGTGCTTTGTCAAAAGAGCAGTTGTCTCCTGTTAGTGACCTGGTAATAGATGACTTAATATCACTTGTCTGTTCTCTTTTATAATGCACATGAAGGTCAGTTAAAAGAGCCGTACCGTTTCATTTGTTTTTTTAATAAGTACGTTTTCTTAAATGACATGTCTATGGAATGGAGAAGGAAACTAGGACTTCAAAATGTGTCTCCTCTGTGTCAGCACACTGTTTAGAACAAAACAAACCCGAAAGACTTCAAGTATTATCATCAGTTTTATTTTGTTAGCAGAAGTCTTTAAGGCATTTTCAAACTAATTCATAAAATTGTTTTGCCACTAAGTCTTTGTTGTTTGATCTCTTTTAACCCTAATCACATCTTCCTTTCAATTTCTAATGTCACAGCTAGCTCACACTCTTAATTCTTTCATGCCCTATTTCAACCTTATGCTTGTGTACTGCTAAAAAGATTTTTCTTTTAATACTCATATCTCTTGCCTCAATTTCTTAAAGATGTGTTTTTCCTTCTTCTGTAAGAATTTGTTTCTTCTTCTAACTTTCTATTAAAAAATTCAAAGGGTCATGCATTCTTAAATTCAGAGGGGATTATCACAATTAGGTCTCCTAGGCACTACAAGCAATGAATCATCATAATTATGTAGGCTGAACCTTTGGGGAGTGCAGGCCATATAGCTGCAATCAGTAACTTCTGCATCAAGTTCATAAGATTGTAAGTTGCATTTAGCTGTAACACTCTTCTAGAAGGATACCTAGTTTAGGTATTTGTGGATGGAGATCAGCAAAGAGGCCTTTTACTCTGTAAAATTAAAATGCGCATGTATGCTGGCAGAAAGCGAAGGTTGAAACAACATTTTTAATGCAGTTAATTGCATACAGAATTCAAATTTCTCTCAATATAGATATATAGAAATGTCTCTGCTATGCTATCACAGATCTCACTATCCATGACTTCATTATTCCTCTCTTTAAAATTTAGCAAGCAATTATCTTTTTTTTAAAATAAACAATTCTTATTAAAGGTGTTTCACTGTATCTTGCACATCCTGCATTGCGTATGTGTTCGACATTGTGTGGAAGTTTAATTTCTGATATTCAAATTTCTGATATTCGTGCTCAGTATCCTTAGTATGTCCAGGTAAGAGATGGTGAATGAGCAAAATGAGATGTGTAGTGAATATAGCCAAACATTTGTGACTTGCTGCAGCCAGGGAAGAGGGTAGATCCAAAGCAGTCGCAAAAAGTGGTATCTGGTAGGTTGGAGAGCTCAGATTAAGTCTGGTGGAGAAGTTGGGGCAGGAGGTGGAGGTTGGAAAAAGGTATGTTTGGATCAGAACATAACTTGCTAAAGCTTTGAGGGGGATATCCCATGTGCTTGGGATATCCATCTTTTTAGATTATACTATAGGTATGTATTTGGATCAGGTAATCTGGAGGAATTCACATAATAATGATCAGTGTAATGTTTAATTGAATCCTTGTTCTTATTTTCTTTTTCAAAATGTGCAGTTTTAATATACAAAAATGTACTGGTATTACCCGCTGGATTTTTTGTAGATTGTGGGATTAAGATGTTAAATTGGCAGAAAACTATTAAAAAACAAACTAAAAAAAATAAAATGGCATCCAAGATTGTTTGATTTGAGAGAGGTTTAAATATGAGTTCCAAATAGTGAAATCAAGGATTATGAAGTATGAAAAATTGTGAAATCTATGAAAGTAATTTATTCATGACATTTTTGTTGCTGAACTGAAATTGCAGGATGCCTTTTTACAAGTATTTACAAAATGTGATGAACTTTAAATGTGTTATTTAAATCTAAGTCATCTGGTAATGCCTTCACTATAGATGGGCTTCTGATAACAACTGTTACGTAGGGGTAACTTAGAGGTATTCTAAATCTATTTGAATAAGTGTTATGGTTCACAAATACAGCTCAAAGGTGATATAAAGGGAGTAGGTAATCTCTCTCTGAAGGTGACATTCTGTCAGCTGTAGACAGAACATGGCCAAGTAGCTTACAGGGAAAAAATACAGTTTTTGGAGTTTAGGACACTTAAATTTTGCCAATAATATTTTATGTAAGTAATTTGGACTGTATCCAGCCCTCAAGAATTTGCTACAGTAAAATTAAATTAACATTTTTTGTTGAATTTTCCACACTGAATTATTCAGCTTTCATTCTCTGCTGTGTTCAAGACATGTTTAATGACTCAGTGTAATGGACCCGAATCTGGGGAAACAAATCTCTAAGTGCTTTGTTGGGGACCAAAAAAATCCTTATGCCTTTCTAGAAGAAGGGTATTCTGGGGAGTTTGTTCTCATGTCTAGTATTCTGTTTTCCTAAATTAGATTTTTTTTTTTCCTAAAAAGTTATGGTGAATCATCTCTCTAAGTTTGTTGTCTCCTTGCAGATTTTTTTCTCCTGAAAATTTTCCCTTCGCCATTTCAAAATACGTAACAGCAAGATAATGAATTAACTTCACGTCCGCCTATTCAGCCACTTAAACTTCCTTTCAGTAGTTACCTGTTTCTCCTTGCATCATTACTCAAACTGAAAATAGCATAGATTACTTATTTTAAATTACTAATTTCTTCCTTAGACATGGGAAGCTCTTATTCCCCATTTCCAACAATTAGTGGCAAAATTTATGTACGTCAATCTCTTTTCTAGATATTGCAATTAAAGATTTAGAAGCATCAAAAATGCATTTGTTGGCTAAAACTTTAGCTTACTGAGGAAAACTTTAAAATTACAAAGCGAAAGATAAAATATTTTGATTAGAAATATATATTTTTTTCCTTTAGATTACAATAGAGTGAATTGAGTAAATACGCAAATGGAAATAGTTATTTTAGCATCATGAGTCTTCCTTGGAGAGTTTCAGTGCTTTGCAGTTGTTGAGAAGCAAACACCAGTATTTTATAAAGTCTGATTCTGACATCTTAATTGACTAACTGGAAGCATTACAGAATTTAAAGTTCAGTCAGCTGTCAGAAAGTTATCATTTCATGTCTTTAGAGATGCGGTACTGCTTGTAAAGAAAGGGCTAGTAACGTGCTATATCCTGCTTGTGGCTAGCTGGCTAAAATACAAAATAGTTTCTCTGTTTTGGCTCACTTTTTCTCTCCTAACCTCTTCCATTTCTGTCCTGCTTCTTTACTACTCCTGTGGAGCACATCTGTGCAGCAGCTTGTGGCAGAGGTGTTGGTTCAGAAATTCTTCCTCTACTCTCACATCCCTGTATCTCTAGTAGTTTCAGGTAGTCCACAGCTAACAGAAATTACCATTTTATCTGCCCCATCTTCTCTGTTCAGAACTACCGATAACATCAGTAGCCTTTCAGCCTCAGTGCTTTATCACCTCTGACACTTCCCTGTGTGTGGAAACCTGGAGATGCGGTGTCCCTGCTTCCCGTGAGTTGCTGCCAGAGCCGTGATGCTCTCCACTATCTGTCCTTGGAACATGTCTGTTCTTTGGCTGAGGTGTTAAAGGCTTTCCTCTGTAGTCGTGATGATTATCACTTCAGCCATTTTTTCCCTCTTTTTTTTCTTTTTTTTTTCTTCACCAAAATGCTTTTGCTTACTTTGCATTTCTTCCCGTCACTGCCCCATCCATATCATTGCTGTCCCCTGAAAATTGTACTTGCTTGTCTTGGCTAATTCTCTGTTACAATGTCAAAGTCAAGATTCTCGTTTTGCTATCAAAGCCCCATGCAACCTTGCTCTGTCTGCGTCTGATCTAATTTCCCTGCATCCCCCAACTCACATTCCACATTCCTCACAGTCCTCTGACTTTATTGCTCCTTTTGTCTTCCTTTCATGCACTCATTTTTGCACTGTCTTTCATGCTGCCTATGTGCCTGGAACAGTCTTTAGCATCTCAGCCAATTTACAGCTTTGCATAAATTATATTTAATAATAAGACTAACAAAAGTTCATTATCTACATTATTTCAATTAACTTTGTACCTGCATAAGCAGAAAACAGCCTGAGGGAAACTACTGTTAAACTTTGTTGTGATTTGTTGTGATTCAAAGATACAGATTCAGGCACGACACTTCTTTGATGATTCAGCATATTTAATTTTTTTTAAACAATTCTCTAGGTGTTAGACTTTTTAACAGTAAATTTCGGGTTTTTCTAGTTCAGAAATGTGAAAAAAGCTTTTTACTCCTCATATGTGAAACCACCAGCAGGTCGTCATCATATAACCTGGTACAGAATTCTCACCCTGTTATCTATTTATCTATTTTATTTCATTTCATCCTTACTAAAATAGTTGTGGAAAGGCTTTGAATGTTACATTAACTTCACCTCTGAAAAAAAAAAAAGTATCTTCTGTGTTTAACCCTGTTTTTTAAAGGAATATTCTTACTTCTTAAAAAAGCAGTGAAAGGTAAGAAAGTAGGACTCAGCCTGTATCTGGGAATTTTTCTCAGTCTGGCTACTTCCACATACAGGTTTTTAGAAACATCTTTTAATATGCTGACTTTGTTCTAATAGCAGAGAAAATGAGTAAAGGTAAAACTTCATGTGCTTCTCCAGCACCTGGTACAGCTGCAAGGCAGGGCATTCTGCAGGAATTAATTATACTTGCATAAAAATTCATCTGAAATATTTGTGTTGGTTTTTTTTTTTTTTCATTCCATTTAAACACTTGTATTGATACTGTTCACAGCTGAATTGAGGAACCAAATAAATGTGCCTCTAATTTGTTTTTAAATGATTTAGTATATTCTGGAGATTATAATCTGAGGGGTGGCTGCCATAGTAATGTGCCAGTCACCACGGCGTCTGAGCATTATGAAAAGAAATTCTGCGCTACACAAAGACAATACCACCAATTAGTATTTCTAACTGATCAAAGCTGGGGAACCAAAAAGTTTGCCAATAAATGTAGCTCAGTGGATGGCACTGGAAGTTAGTTAGATTTACATATACTTATAAAGATTTCAGTCTTCCTATCGACACCATGGGAACTTTTAAATGCAAGTTTAACAGACACTTCTTCCACTCACTGTGCAAACTGAATTTTTTTCAGTTGCATGAAGAATGTGGCCATAGGTTTTTATTTTGCCGATGTAGTGAAGAAGCGTTTTATGCTTATGTTTAAAATGAATATTTATTTTCTCTTCACATATTTTTTAATTTTAAACTGAAATTGAAACAATTAATGAAGAAAAGGGAGCTTCTGTAATTGATTATTAAACGTTTCTAGTTTCTAAAACTTTCGCACTCTGCTTTCTTGATACTATTCTCATTACCAAATAAACCTAAAATTTAAGTTATTTTAAAGCAAGCCTATTTTATCTTAAATAATTGTGTCTTCTTGTTTGAAAGAGGACTACTTTGGCAAGGATTCAAAATCCAGCTATGATTTTAACCCAAGCAGTTTATTTAATCAAACATTACTCCAATAAGTTTTGCATGGTCTCCTCCCCGACCAGCCCTGTCTAGAACAACTAGTTTATCCTGCGACGAGTTGCTCAACAGATGTCATTCTGGTAGAATAATGCAGCAGAATACTTGAGCCTTGGCTAAAATTACTTCAACTTTGATCACTTTTGTTCAGCACATCAGTCTGGCATTGTGCTTTATACCAACATAACACTTTACCCCGAGCATGCCTTTCAAGCTTAGAATAGCAGAGGAATGTTATTGAATTCAGTGCAGTTACAGATGAGTTAATGAAAGAAGGGAAATACTGTTTTTTTCATAATGCTTTTCTGTTGTGCTTTGGAATTAAAAGGGAATTTGAGGAATGTGACTTCTGAGTTATTTATTTTTACCTCTGAAGACTTTTTGAAAGCAATGTAATGTCGTTCTATTGATCCCATGTTTCCGTAAATAAGTTTCACTTGTTATTTCAAAATAGCTCTTTTTAGAATTTAATATTGGGAAAATACGACTTTTTAATGCGTAATTGGAGAATGGTTATCTCACAGAGATGCTTTATCCTGGTATTTACTGCAGGAAAACTAAAATAGCAAGAACCATATTCTTGTGATCACAGCTCAGTATTGTTACATGTTGATGGGATGTTGTGGGGTCAGTACTGAGTAATGACATCTCTTTACCTTGATACTACTGTGAAATGAATACTGCACAGCAGGCCAGCCTCTTGTTAAGAAGCACTGAAGAAAGGCTGTTTGTTTTGAACAGTAGGAATGAGATCATACACCAAGTTCTATAGAGTTCTGTCTTCCATAATTCCATTTTTCACAGGTGCGTGTGTGTGCATACACACATATACACAAAGATGCCCTATATATGTATATTTGAAATGATTTAAATAAATGTTTTTTGTAATTAAGCTATATTTGTATTTTTAAGGCATGACATTCTTAAATATGAGGAAGCACTAATACAAAGTACACTTTGGTTACTTAAAAATATATCAGTATTCTGTCTAAAACAAAATGTTTTTGGTTTATTTTTTTAATTAAAATATAGCTCTCAAAATTTTGATTTAAATGTAGTTACCAGATCAGTCTCGCTGCCAAAACTCCTGAACAAAACCAACATTAACATAAATGTTATGTGGCATATATGTAATGTACCATTTACGAGGAACTTTTGTAATTTCCAGTTGACACGTAACCAAGTGAAAGGCTAAAAAGGTCATCAGAATATGCTGTTTGCGATAATAGTCCTGGCATTTGCTTCAAGTCAAGTCTTACCCATGTGCCTTAATATCTTTTGGTTTAATGTGTCAAATACTTGGTTATTCTGTCTGCTGGCATCAGACTGTGTGGCCTCGTAGAGCTGGGAACAGGACACAATTTGTGACTTCCTGAGATGTTCTGCTGAAATGTTATATCAAATGTTAGTAAAAGGTATCAAACCTAATTTTTATTTATCTGAAAATGTTCTTTTGGCTGTTGTAAAGGTTGTTGAGGTCTTCACTTAGAAATGAAAGTAGATCTGTGAAGGCAAGGGAGAACCACACATTCCTGTGTAGCAGTTTAATAGAAAACAAATCAAAACCCAGCAGTGTTTGCTGTAAGCCTTGCATTGGTCACAGTTTTGGTGGGGCAACTTTCACGTGTGCTTGCTGCTTCTGCAATCCTTATATTATTATCTTATTATCTTTATATAGGTATTATACAGAATTTGAGCTATCACTCACTAGACAAGTACAAAAATACTTCGTTGAGGTTTTAATAAGTGCTCATCACAAAACTTCTGATGAAACGCATCAGTTCTTCTTTAACATGTGTTAATGTTTTTGAGGAAAGAGTTTTCCGTGTTTACCATGCTTTGTTAACAACAAATTTTGAGTGATATTTTATAGTTTTTTTTTCTCTTTAGCAGTTTGTTCAATTGCTTATGGCAGCACTGTATTTTAGTAGTGTTGCATGTAAACCTCTGAAACGGATCTGAACCTTTGACTGTTGGAGGAACCCATTTTACAATAATTGGAAAAGAATCAAGAACTTTGTAATTATGATGAAAATGATTGTTTGCCTATATGCTTTTGATGGTACAAGTCCTGATTTTCTTTCCCAGGTAAAGCGGAATGTGTATGACCTAACTAGTATCCCTGTCCGTCACCAGTTGTGGGAAGGCTGGCCTCCTTCTGCCACAGATGACTCAGTAAGTAGCTTTGGTTCTCGTTTCATTTCTTGCTACAGACAGCTGGTTTTAGCTGTATTTTGATCAGAATTGCACAATGACTTTTATTGACCCATATACATACGACAAAGCTTTTTACTGAAAGATGCAAATACTAAGTTATTGGTTACTGAAGCACGTATCAATAGAAATTATTCACGTGTCAAATTCAGTGTATGTTTTAAACTACGGGAAGTCATTGTCCCTAGACTGAAGCAAAATTGCACATAATTTTGAAAGTTGAGAAGGACTATTGCAGGGTTCAATCTTCAGGAAAAAAATCCCATTCTTTACATATAGTCTGAGTAATCGATTCGTGGATATGCTTAAGCACGCGTCTGACATTAAACAGGCAGGTTGAAATCAGTGGAGAGTATCTTCTTTGGTTCTTATAGAACCAATAAGAATATATCAACATTTGCAAGATTGCATTTTGAAACTGTAAGTATTATGTATACAAGATGCTTCAATTTTAAAACATATTTTAAAGCATTTATTAGTACCATTATTTAGAAATAGAGCGTAATATTAGCTGAGATTAACGTACCCTCAGTAATGGAATTAACTATAGAGAATTGCCTACAAATTCATGAATCTGTGGGATTTAACTGCAGAGTTCTGTTAAACATTAGACTTAATTCCTTGAATGGTTGTCCCTACAGCATATTTTACATCATATCTTTCAGTTTTGCTCTTTTTTTTTTTCTGGTAGTTCCTACTGCCAGCTGGTGAGGTTCACCTTTATTTTTAGGTTTCTTTTGTTTTTGTTTTTAAACACATAATTATGTAGCTTTGTTGTATGCAGATGTCAAGACAGTGACCTGAGAAAAATATAGAAAAACTTGAGTACTTTCATTTTTATAGAATCACATATATGAACTAAGTCTATATCCTGAGTATGCTACAAAATGAAGATGGAGTTACGATTTGCTGTGTCTGTATGTTAGCATTATCTTCGATGCATTACTTTCTACTCTCCTGTCCTTTTCTACTCCACTTCTTGTAAAAGAAGATTTGCTCTTTGTACACAATTGCTGTGTTTTTTTTCCTCTGGGTAAAGGATTTACGCAAATTAAAAAGAAAAATGCAAAAACTGTCCAAATTTCTAGTATAATTGTTAAATGTCTGTAGTAATGTTTGCAGAAATAGTAATTAGGTTTGAGAGAGGTGGGTTAATCTTTGTCCATGTATTCAAGAGCATATACAAGAGTTTAGATATAAGATCTGAAATAACCGCATGTTGTTGTGTGGTAATTAGTCTTTGAAATTTGGATCCGTTTTAACATTTTATTAGTTTACATTAGCCCAGAGAAGAATTGGAAACTCAACCCTTCTAATCTGTTTTCCCACAGCTGTTAGGAAAAAACAATAAATGATGGGAAAATTTTTCTTTGAGTAGGATATCTTGCATATGTAAAACTCATAAATCAGTTTTAAGTCTGTTTTTGCAAGTGACATTGTTGCAGGTGAATTTTTCCCCTTTTCATCTTTAATGAAATCGGTGGATGTCGAGTCATCTGCTCCAAAGCAGGAGAGTCCTCAAAGCTCACTGCTAGAGTCTGCCACAGCTGAGACTTGTCAGCTGTGTAAACAGATTGGAATGTGTTACCAACAAAAATATAATTAATTTCTGTCTAAAATTAGAGGCAGTAGCTTACTATTTATAAAGATTTAATGCTAGCAATGACTATCTGCACGTTTTTTCCTCTGCACGCTGGAAATATTCAGCAATAATTACTTAAGTAATAAGTAATGATCTCCCTCGTTAAGTGACAGATTTTTTTAAAACACTTTTCCCATCGTTTTTGTGTGCTGTATTGTGTCGTGCACAGTCACAATTAAAGAGTTAAAGACTTGATTAAAATACTTTTTCATTTACATTTTATGCAGCATAAGAAATACTTTGTAATACCACAGGAGGTTTTGCAGTGCAGTTCTCGTTAACCTTTGGCTTAGCAAACAGGACAACTAAATAGACTTGGCATAATTGGATTCCTGTATCATCTTGAGTCTCTTATGAACCTGACAGACTACGGTCTTCTGACATTATCAGGAAATTTAGTGGAGTCAATAGTCATTTAAAACATTGTTGCTTCGTCTCCCCTCAGAGTTAAGATACGTTCTCTGCTTGTGCTACCTAATGAAATATGGGATACTGTATGAATTGTCAATAACTCTTTTGCACGCTTTCACCAGGGAAATAGGTACCAAAACGTCCCCAAGTAGGAGAATGTTTTCATGCTGTGATGCTTTAATTGTGAGAAACAAGGCGTACATAGTCTGTGGAAATCTCATTTCACCATTCAACAAAGACACGTTTTTAGCTTTTATTGTGCCTGAATAACTTTAACACCGTGAATTATGTCTGTTCTGCTCATTAAAGTTCAAACAATGTCAATGTATGAGTTTAAAATATTTTTTTAACAAGTTTACATAAGTAAAACTTAAATTAAGTCTTTAATATTAATTAATCTATTTTGGAGGTATGTCATCAACTGATGCAGTGAAGTCTTGAAAATTATCCTAGAAAATTAAAAAATAATTAATTTGATTTAAATAGGTTCATGGTTTGTTCTCAATCTTTGTTTATTTTGGATATCATGACAACCTGAATGTTACTGAGCTTATAAAACGAAATGCGTTTTTGAATTTTTAGTGAATTATTCTGGCTTGGTTTTCATTTTCTTTGTTGCATTGGCTG